>NC_060233.1:3584482-4195622 GCF_021155775.2 Neodiprion pinetum
CTTATCTACTTATTCATATTTCCAAGTGACAACTTCAATACACAATAGGAATGAATACGAAGTGTTACGCGCTGCGACACATTTCACAGTTTGATCATGATGTAAGAGTTTGACTGTGAGTTTTGACACGCACGCACTTATGTAAAAGAACGATGCATATCGCTAGTCCCTACAGCTTTGACTGAATTATGAGTGCGTTCCGATATTAGCTCCCACGCTGTCAATAATCTTTTATTTTTTTTGCGCTGCCGAGTTCGAGTAACTTCGCCTCTGTCCCAGGGAGTTTTTATCGCTGGCAACTAATTTTGGCACGCACTATATTGCTCCGTGGCATGTGTAGGTCCCGAAGTAGTTAGTGATGTAGGTATATCTCTCTTCAGTCCACGGCTACCCAGTGTTACTTAAATATATGAGAGTTGATAAGACAATGGAGTTTGGCGGGATTTGTGCTCCATAGCGTCCCCGTATAAGCAATTGAGAATCAACAAACGATCGAAGCGCCGATATCGTAAGCATTTACCGTCAATTTAACGGCGGGATCTTGACGTGCTAGACGTGCTAGACGTATGCTTCTTAGTATAATTTGTCGTTTTCGAAGAGAAAAAAAATGTGCAAGGTGGTTCTAAGTATTTTGGTTTATAATTCTAATTCGTTGTCTGGTGGAGCACGCGCGGTATTATGTCAGTCGACTAACATCGCCAATGCGCCCGAATCGAAATTCGCCGGTTCAATTTTCATCGTCAGTTGTTACCTGGTCTCTGGAATATATAAATTAATTTGTGAGTGAATTTTGTATAAATGTGAAATTCAATCAGTAATTCCCATCCAGGAATATAAAATTTATTCAGTGATTCCTCCAAGAATTTTTTTCACAGTTGGGTGGAAAGGATTTACTTTAGATGTCGAGGCTTACAGTGCAACATGAATGAGTGCAGTCAACGGTGAGTCGCATCGTTTATCCCTAAATTTTAGTTAGTTAAATTGTTTTAGTTAGTTAAATTGTTCAATTGCACCTTGCGTTAGATAGTACTACTCATACTTTTACTCAATCGCAAAACTTAATCATATTCTACGAACAAGATTCGAGCATAATGCGTGGAAAGGGCGCGTACCAGGAAACTTCTATAGCGAGTTATCTATTCCTACCTTACCTCTTATTATTATTAGATGCCTTGAGATGAGCCGACCAGTATGCATTCTACAATACCGGCATGTCAAACTAATGAATCAATAAGAATGATCAGGGATCAAATGTTTGCTGATATCCCTAAAAAACAAAACCGAACGTAGGTCTATGAGTCTACCCCCTCCACCTATGCCAGCACATTCGCCTGCATCCTTCGTCTAGTGTTTTACTAGGCTTTGAGCTAGTTTATTAAATTATTGGTCAATAGCATATTCGCGAAAAATGACAAATGTGACAAAACAAAAAGGAGGACAAAATTGCGCAAACCCTGAAAATTGACTTCTGTAATGTAACAAATGAGTTATTAAAGTTATTTCATTATTTTCACAAAAATATATTTTCACGGAAAATTTAGGCAGGTATAAAATGATGGGTTTTTTTAGAACATTTTTTTCCGTTGAACAGAAAGGAGAAAGGTAATAACAAATTCCATTTCATCTATTTACTTAATTGCTTAGTGACTTTTTATTGATTCAAAATCAAGATTACATAATTTATTTATAATAATATATCAATGTAATATACATACCAAGTTATGAGTACCATTTTTTTCTGTTTTTGTTATTTTTTCGTTAACATATAACGTAGGACTAATTATTTGTTGGTATAGATAATGAATCATTTCTTCAACAGTATCATGATTAAAACATATACATATGTATAGCGGAAACGAAGCTTCATGGCTTACAAGTAATGTTTATAATAATATAAATAGCTGGCACATATACAAGGCATCCCAACATCACGTTCCAACGTTTTCGTATGTTTTCTTTTGTTCATGTATTATTCACTTTATCTTCTATATATTTTCATTTTTATTTTACTTCTTCATATTTTTAATTTCTTTGTATTCAATATAAATCCATCGTTTCACAATAAAATGAACGAAACTCTTTCCTTCTTCATCTTCTTTGTAATTTTTTTTTTTTTTGCTCAAAGTTCGTTTTTCCTTTTATCTTTTAATAAACAGCACCATCGATAGTTGACAGAAGTAGAAAAGTTTGAGGCTTCTTACAGAATCTGTTCATCTGTTTATAGATTCAAAGAATCTTAGGGGGGGCTTGAGTTAAGACGAAGTAATAATTTTAGGATCTTTGGAATTGTGTGTAGTTCTTATATAATTTCATATAGTAAAACAAATGAACTGTCTTCAATTTATTGTTGACATTCCTCTCTTGACGAAAATAATGATAATGTAGGAACACCACACCACTATGACAGCTGACAAATGATAGTTACAGAAAAAGTTTGTCTTTGAACTACTGTAAAGCTGGGCGTGATATACGTACATAAATAACTTTATAGCAAATTTACAACAACAAATTAATTCGTCAATCACAGTATCATTAAAAAAGCATGATGTCCTTTAGTTTGCTAGAGTCAAGTTTTCCTTTTAAACTTTTTTTTTGTATCATCAACAACTTGCTCTATACATATTTTCAATCTGATTTTTCCCTTAGAAGGGGCAAATCAGTGTTTAAGCTGTGCTAAATTAAACATATATCTACAAATGCGAACGAAACCGATTACACTAAATTATACCCTAACTTGAAAATATAGTTTTCACCACTGAGCAGAAAGTTTTATCCTCTGAGACCATCTCATGTTAGACAATATTACGTTTACATATAATATATGTGTAATATAGGATTTATAGCAACAGGAAATAACTAAATCGTATAACTAGAAGAAACAAATTACAACCTGTACAGGGTGCGGGAAAGATTTATCGATACAGAACAATGTTTAGAAATATAAAAATATGAAATAAATAAACAAAAAAATAACGACACATTTACAGGTGCGCAACTCTTGAATGAAAAAGACATCGTAAAATAATACATGGGTATCTCAATAATACTGAAGTAATATCGTGAATGTACGTAATTGATAATCGTGAATAGTACAACAATTTAAAGCAATTTTTAAGTATCTAAATGTTAAACTTATAATATAGTCACGGTGGATGATTTTAACGCAATATTAAATACTGGTTTCATTTATGGAAAAGACAACCTGCATTTTGTCCTCCTATTCGTTTGAGAATGGCAATTACATAGAGAGAAAAGAAACCTTGATGCTTCAATGAAGAGTGTCTAGTCTTTATTTCTTTCTAGACTCTAATAATGATTAAACTTTTTTTTCTTCCAATATGTTTCTACCTCAATGTTTTACTAGACTAGCCTACCTCTAATCATTTTATTTATAATATCATATATTAGTGGATGGCATATGATTGCATATGACTGACTGAAATAGAAGAATTAGAGTCGGTGTTCTATAATTTAATAATATATTCACATACGTTCTAGCGTTTCAATAGCTATCATATTATTCAATCAACTTGTTAGCTCTGCATATTGCGGTATAATTTCTTTCTAGAGTTAATATTATTTTCGTATAGCTAATCATATTCGAAACTTTCGATTAGCGTCTAAATTTTGCGAACAACCTTTCGTAGAAATACTCAATGTTGTATGATATCATTGCAAGAGTTACTGGCGACAGAGATTCGTAGCATAATATTTATCTACGTCAGTATATTCCGAAAATTCCATGACAACGGCAGACTTTATGATAAATACTTGAGAATTAACCCGTCTTTGTGTCCTTTAACTCTTCGGTCGATTTCCGTGCAGTTTGTTCTTTCATTTGTCTACAAACTCGAAGGATGGTAAAACAAAATATATAAATAAACAACGCACGTTGTCTTTTACACGCCTTATTTCACAAAATAACCGAAATTATTACAGATCGCAAATTGTCATGTATTATGAGTTGAATCAAGGTACTAAATACAGTCAATTTCCTAATTACCCACTTAAAGTTTAGCGGCATAACTATAACCACAGCATCGATAACGATATTTAGCATTTGATAAATAGATACTATAAACATACGGATTTCAAGAATAATTATTCATTTAATTAATATATTACCGAATAATTGTGTAATTTTTATAAGCTAAAGATTTAGATTTACCTTGAGGCTAGCTGGTATTACGCTCGGATGTAGTTTTTTTCGTCTCGCTGACAGTAGTCGCAGAAATACTCGTCGACATGATCTCAGATTTTTTTAGCGAATTTTCCTTACTGCACTGATCATTCGATATGACCTTTTTTACTTCTTTAGTGCCGTTTGTTGTTGCCTTCACGTTAGCCTGTTTAATCACAGTATCCGATTTTACACCACGTATGTTTTCCCCATCATTCACTTCGCTTGCGGTAATTTTCAACTCCATTGTATTTCCGCTGTTTGACTGACTCGGAGGTCTGCTCATTATTCCCTCTTTCGCAAGTACCTCTTTGAAAGTTGCTAAAGTTTTTCGCAATGTGATGCAGAATCCACGTGATGCAGGGATCAGAGGAAATTCAGGAAGAATTTTTTCATCTGCAAAGAAAAGAAATAAATCTTATACACGATTTATTTTCGCAAAACGTTGATGACGTTGGAATACTTTAGAATAACTTCATTAAACTGACGCGAAGATTTACTGATTTTGCACGGTTTCGGTTGAATAATTTACACACTTACCACAGTTGGCTATCTCTTTGAACGTTGTAGGTGTGATCGGTGACAATGGATGCTGGCTATTGTGTTGCTCAGATATTTCCATCCACAGATCAAGGCGCTGGAGTAACTTTTTTGCATGTCTTTTGAAATGTTGTATAATCGTTTCTTTGAAAACTAGTGGTGGATGTTGAAGAAGTTTTGTCTGGGCTTGAACGAGCTTCAGAACAACCATCTCATTGTACATTCTAGAATTTTCACGGCCTTGTTGAGATCCTTTCTGCTTTTCATAACCAGCTTCGTTAAAATAGGGCTCAGAAACAAGGATCAGACCTTGAATCGAAACGATAACTTGCAGCAGAGTCGATGAGCTGGTCCATATTTCTGTCCCACGTCCTGCCCAAGTCCCTAAAAGACTAACGCACACTTTACCATCTTCATACAAGTTTGGGTTTAGTCTATCGCTACAGTAAGAAATGTAGTGACACAAGGGAGGAGCTGCCGGATAATCGGCGGACAGTTGAAAGTCGAATAAAAAGAGACCATCTTCGTAAGGCGTCTTCTCGGGCCCGCGAATCATTACAGAATACAAATCCATCCTGTCTTCAAATCCTTTGACCCAAATACCTGGGGGCAACGAGTTTCTCAGTAGCTTCAACTCCTTGGAAACAGTTCTGAAGAAATTCGAGGGGTCTGTCGGTTGAAACATTGTCAATTTGAATTTATGGCTATCAGGAGCAGTGTCTTCAATTGAGAAGCCTTCGCCTTCTGTGTAAACTGGCGGTGGTATTTCAATCGAAATTTCGGAGGGTTCTGAGAGAGGCGGAATCGGCTTGTCTTCTTCTTCTTTCGGTTTTTTCTGCGGGGATGAATTATTCGCGGCATCTGAGAGAGACATTTTTGACAAGCCAAACCTCTTAGAAACCTCTGCGTGAGCTTGCACCAGTTGAGCCTTTATCAGAGTACATAATTTCACGCAAACGTGAGAACTAGCGACGTTTTCTTCAGATCTTGCCATCGCTTTCTCCATGCTCTCGTCTTTTATTTGTTCAGTTTTTTCCATACCTGGCGAGCGATCCGCCACGTTGTTAACATCTTCGCTGAGAAGGAATTCTCCGCTAGATTCACTTGAGCCTGACTCTTTTTTAGAGTTTTCTGCAGAAAATAATCCGGAATCTTCGGGATTTGGGTTAATATCAATAAATAGTTGATTAATCTCATCCTCTTCCTCTTTACTCGATTGTTTCTTGGCAGTACTATCTTGGCTACCAGGTGATATTGCCACCTCGTTCACAGTTGTACTTTTGGTTTTCAAAGTGCTATTGCTCGTCTGAAGGTTGTTCGTATTCGTTATGTTCGTATTCGTTATGTTCGTATTTTCAATGTTATCCTGCTCGGCGTCAGTTTCGGATCCTCCTGATTGATGCGTAAACAGTCTGGTTACTTGGTCGGCCATTCTCTGAGCCACATTAGCTCTGCCTCGTTCTCGGACGCGTTCCAAAAGTCCTTGGAAATGGCTTTCGTGAAAGAACGATGTCCCCATCAGCTTGTCCATGTACCTGCAATCTTTGTAAACTTCAAGGAGTCTCCTCATCACCTCAGTTGTTTGTAAAGATGGGTTCTGGGTGAAAATCTCTTCCAATCGAGACATTGCAATTCTCGCCTTTTCAATGTGAGCAGCTAGCTTTGGTTTTATGTTCTCTGTTTGCTCTGTACCTAAAATCGGGGTGCAGGAAAAATGATTGGAGTCAGAAGTACGATGAAGATTGAAAAATTTTAACCATCGGTATTTGAGTAAAAGAGATTCATAATGGATTGAAATGAAACGAAAATAATCTTCACCGTCTGGATCAGCAATAACGCAATCTTCAGATTCAGTTTCCCATGAGGCTTCTGATGATACGTCGTCCCAGAGCTCTCCCTCATCACTATCGTATTCCCCAACCTTATATAAGTCTTGGGGCCAACACATACTGACGTGACCATCGGCCCACCAGACCTTGACTCGACCTTCTGGATAATTATCTAATATCTGCCCAGCTGTACATCCAGCATCTTCGCCTTCGAAGTTCGCTATACGAATAACTAAGGTACCAGGTCTGTACTGGAAGTCAGGATGATCTTTCAGATCGTAAACACTGACCTCGCGTTCTTGTAACATCGTTGGCCTAGTGAAAATAATCCCATCATTAATTCATCGAAGATTTTAGTGGACTTTGAAATATAAATATCACTTGGCTCGAAGGTTATGGACACTGTTAAAAATTGTGGCAAATAATTTGTAGTTTACTCACTGAGGACTTTGGCTTGAAGTGTATGTTCTGAACCATTTTACTTTAGCCGTTCTGCCTTGATGATCAACGCTCTGTACGACACCATACATTCTTGATTCCTCTTTTTGGTCGACGACAAAGTCACCAGGGAAAAATTCTTGGTCATCTAAGTGATGTATAGGATACAACTGGGTGGAAGGAATACCTGAATAGATGATAAACCTTGTCAGTATAGTGTCATGTATTGACACAGAGTTTCAATATGGAAAAAGAAAGTATGTGTGTTAGTACCAATTTCGACGGACCCGTCTTGCCAGACTACGTTTGCTTTTGTACTCGTCGACAAAGTTTCCACGACTATTTTCGTTCCAGGTATCAGTGCAACAGGTGCAACTTTCTTCTTTGCTTTGCACAACTTTTTTTTCTTCAGAACCTTCGTCATCAGGGCAGGTCCTCTCTTTTTTTTGCCCATAGACGCTACGCTAGAACAGCCGCTGGATACCTGTAATTTTTATACAGGCGCAGGTAGGTTTTATTGTGCTCACAAAAACAACTATCTGCGTTGAACTTGCTCATAGATTTTTTCCTACTAACCGAAGCTGTGTCACTTTGTGACCCTGTATCTTCTGTATCCCAATCATCGGAACTTTCTGCAGTGGTATTTTGTGGTGGTGGCATTAAACTGTTGTTTGCCAAGGAACTGTGCGAATTGTTGACAGGATTGTTGGCCAAATTAGCCTCCAATCGCTCGGATGTTTGACGATCCAGAATTATAGGTTTATTGTCAACAGGTTTGGTAACGCTAACGTTTACCCGGGATTTCCGCGGGCCATGCTTTGGTACGTTGAAAATTTCTCTTTGCTGTTTTCTCCACTGTTCTCGGCTGATTACATTTTCATTTTCCTTAACGGTGTAAAAGTTACGATCCCCGACTTGTAGTGTCGAGGGTTCAAATACATTGAGGAGCTTTAATTTTTTGAGATCTTCACCCTCCACTACAAACTTTGGTTGCACCTGATCCGTGCCAGCTCCGTCTTTGGAGTAGGCTCTGCACTGCCAGTGAACTCCTATTGAATCAGTCTCTATTTTCTCAACAACAACTTTGGTTATTTTTTGCGGCTTCAACTTTCTCTTTGCCTTTAATTCCTTAGTGCACAAAATCCATTGCGCGTCTTCCAGACAATGTAACGGCCCCCAGAGGCTTTGACCTGGATAGAATTCGGAGGAATGTGGAAAATCGTTATCCTGAAATAAAAAAGGATCGGTGGTATAAGGTGAGCATTGAAGTATCGGAAATTGATCCGATGCTCATTCCACAGATCAGTGTTGAATTACACGTTACATTTTCTCGCTTTTCTTCAAACTGTTCCAGAGCACAGGCATCTATTTCATTTATCACACAACGTGATCCATCCGGCATTGCCAGCCATAATTTTGAATGGACCATCTTAATTCCACCGACCCAAGAATCCATGCACACGGCTATGTCCGTAGAAAATTCCTGCAAATGTTGAATTCTGACATTAGGACAGATCGTATTGCAAAAAATACTCTCGTTTCAACATTGACATCAGACATGACTAGATTGGATGTCTGTAAAAACTGATGTTAAAGTAACGTCGAACTGCTATGCACCTCCAGTGGCACCAAATCTTCACTTTTAACATTAGTCAAGATTTGTTTAGTTCCAATGACTTGAACACAAGCGGTTAATTCGATGTCTCGACAGTAGCCTCTCTGCGTGTCCTTTCCCTTAATCATACGACGTACAACGTCACCTGGCATCAGTGATCTGTCAGCCAGATGTATCTAAAAAAAATTAAACAACAAATGGATAATTGGTTGATGTAACAACTACCTAACAATGGGGAGGCTTAAAAAAAAGGTTAAGGTATAATCTTGAGCAAAATGACGAGACATTCGATGCTTTACGGCCCAATTAACAATAGCATGTTTCAATTAGATGAAACATTCACCATGTTGAAGTTCATAACGATTCATGCTGAGGAAAAACCGTTACTTCGCGATTTTGGAATTATTTGAATTCAGTACACCATAATAAAATAAAACATACTTATATTTTGAAATTCTTTTTCCTTCCAAGTGATTGTAAAAATAAGAAAATAGTGATTTTTCCCCCAATGTTTCGATACGATAACGTTACAAACTTCAATATCGTGAACATTCCGGGTATGTTCGAAATTCAAAATTAGCGCCCAGTGAAATGCGAAGTATGTTATGCGCCGTTTCTTCATTTTGGCAAGTTGCAGATACGTTGATTGAAGTGTATATCGGTAGGATATGCGGTATTTTATGACGTGAAAGTAAAGCTTATACGCAGCGAACCGGTTGATTGATCGGGTGGCAAGCGATTCCGATTTAGGGGTAGCGTAAGAAGGGAGAAAGAGAATGAGAGAGAGTGATAGGGATAGATAGAGATAACAGAATGAAATGGGAAAGGAGAGCTGGGAGGAGTAGCTCGTTCGGGAATTATCACCTTCTTAGAATTGACGAGTTCCTCAACGCCGGAGGGGTGCCAGACAGCGTGGATCTCTCCCTGTTTCCGCTTCGGACTCTCCTCGTTGTCCGAACTTTCGTCCGATGAGTCGGGGTCGTCGTTTCCCATGACGATGCCAAACTCAACGTTACCTCGCTTGTCCACGCGGTAAATAACGTCCTCGTAGAAATATTCAATCATCGTGTTCGCAGCCATGTTTTCTATCCTTATATCGGTCCGGGGTTAGTTCGTTGAGACGGTCGGTTGCATACGCACTAGATACGCACACACTCCGCGGTCAGCCGTCGGCTCGGTGCCTCGCTCTGGCTCTTTGCCTGCTGCCGACGACAGCCGAGCAGCTGACGACAGATGACAGAACCAATCTTACGGCGCACACTCACCGCCAACGATGGCCGGGCGATCGCGCCTTGACCCTAAAGACGCGCGCGCCGGGATTTAGGCGATTCTC
The DNA here is from genome assembly GCF_021155775.2 of Neodiprion pinetum. NCBI lineage: Eukaryota > Metazoa > Arthropoda > Insecta > Hymenoptera > Diprionidae > Neodiprion > Neodiprion pinetum. Next base: position 3,594,418 of record NC_060233.1, read on the forward strand.
GAGGTTTCGAAGCGGTCCATTCTCTGCCCTTCATCGCTCGGCCCTTCAGGACCCATTTTTGTTTTTTTAGTTTCACCCCGTGGCAACCCTTTTTTTTCAACCTCTTGTTTTTGTTTCGATCTCGTTTGTCTTCTCCTTCGCTCGCTTCAATTATTCAAAAATAAAAACGCGCCCTCCTTGCGTGGACTTCGATCGTATGTATCCTCATTTCGAAGCGATGCGTTGTGTGCAGAATCAGGTTCCATTTTAGTCTGCGTTAATTTATCTGAGGGAAAATTGAGCGGCCGAGAGACTAAAGAAACAAAATCTTCTAGGTACACTTAAAATTGGGGAATTGATTTTTATTTTGTAAAAACCACGAAGATTAAAATCAACGCGGTATCTACAAGATGTATACATTGTACATGTTAAATTAGGCAGAAAATATACATTTATTTGAAATTCTTTTGATATCGCATATTAATTGATATATTGTTGTTTTTCTTAATTCCTTGATGGAATATATTGTATTCTTATTAACAGCTTGTCAATCTGCGTTGAATTATTCAGCCACCGTTACGGCAGCCCTGTTTCCTTTACATAAGCTTGAATATTAGGCATTCCCTAGCCAAATTTGACAATGTAAACGAACATTCATACAGCAAAGTGTGTTCGCTGGAAACCTTGGCCTAAACTCTGCAAAATTGTTTGTACTTCTTCTTCGTTGTGATGGAAAAATATATAGGCATTGAACTTTGTCGCCACGTTACAGTTTTTGTCTCTGAAACAAGATAGATAACATAACAATTGTTACAATTTTTCACCAACAATTGCACGTAACTTTGATAATTATCTTACCCCGCAATGAACGCAAAGTAGTCTGGAATATTAGCAGTACGCCCGCATGATGATATTTCCATATAGCTGTGCTTCGAAATGATCTAGAAATACCAGACAGTACACAGTTAGAACAAAAATATCTCTCAATGGCTAAAGCTAAATATCTCGTTGATCCAAATAAAACTTACATTATCATCGTTTGCCCGTGTGACTCTGACTCCTATCTCCAAGCATTCGAACCTGACACTTGTCGACTGGAAATCCTCAGACTTTAAGATTCGCCAAATGGCTTTTTCGATCTGTCTTACATCACCTTCCGTTCCAGTAGAAATAGAACCGCAGTACTTGAGCACGAATCCAGCTTTCAGCTGTTCGTTCTCTGTATTAGAGTTGTTTACCCCTGATTTATCATCTCCGATACAATCGGGTTTCAGAATCGGACTTCTCTGGAGTAGTAATTTTTTCATATGATCGATATTTGAGCTGCGAATCAGGTGAACAATTGGTCCGTAAACATCTCTGGATTGTTTATACCGATACTAAAACAGTTATAAAACTGCTGTGGTAAAATCACGTCAACAATACGTCGCAATTGACGGTGCCTGACTAGTAAGTCGTGTCATAGGAAAAATAACCATTTGATCCATACTTTAATGATATGAAGAGATATGGGTTGTCCTATTGCCTTTTTCATGATTTTTCCAAGTCTTCCCTTGGCGCTAGCAGTTATAACGTTTCCGTTGATCTCATCCAAGACATCGCCAAGCTCAATTTTGTCCTGATAAGAGTATCGCAATAATTATGCCATTGCATTGATTATAAATAATTTTATGCATTGTAGCTAAATATGATTTTACAAAATATTCTTACATCTTCGGCAGCGACTGAATTTTCGTCTAAATTGACGACCAGAGCCTTCCCCTCTATGAAGCTGGACAGAAACGTAAAGAAGAGATTTTTATTAATAAGTATCGAGCGTTTACGTGAACGAGATTGACGCTACTTAAAGTTACATGCGTTTGCATCATCAATATCTAATCATCTAAACTTACGAAACCGACATGCCCATTGTCTTACAAGGCACGAGTTCAAGTGCTGAGCACTCAGGAAGCAGCCATGTGTCGTCCAGGAAACTGGCATTTTTCAAATTCAATCGAAAATTCAATTTACCGCATTGCAGCAAAACGGATAGTAGTATTTCCCCTAAAATTTCATCGCCCAAAATGCTTTGGGGTTCGTAGTAATCCAAGGCAAGTGGAAACGCGGAGTTATTCTGTGCCTGTTGAAAGTTGTACTTATTATACAGATGCACGAACAACGTACACGTGAAAAATTGCCTGACGAAAAAAAAAAATAGTTTGCATCATAATCATACGTAATTCTCTATTGGCATGCTTACTAATATTTGGATAGGCACATGAAGGCATTGACGAGTAAGACAAATCCTAATCAAAAGCCTTAGTCGTCCAACGGGTGAGCGAACTTTACAGTTCGCTTTGACCGCCTCCACGGCCGAAGTGTATGCGTAGCTGAAATTCATTATCTCATCAACCAATCCGCAATTCATGTATGTATAATTAAAGTGAGAGAAAGTCAATTAAAGTCAAGTCATTCAATCCTGCATAAAATGAATTCAGTCAGATATTTAAACCTTTGATTTTTAGCCAGAACCTCTTCCATCCAGTACCAAGCTTCAGCTAACTTTGGAAATCCTATAGCATTCATACGCATCAGAACACCTTTTTGCAAGCATCTCTCCAGACTTTTGCAAAACGACGGTAAATCTGGATTGCTGTCGTCGATATTCCCCGTACATTCGGTTAATTTTCTGGTCCAGCCTTGCAAGATTAAAAAGCATACAATTTGTGTATTTCCTGTAATTGCCTAGTTACATTAAATCAATTACCGGATTAGTTAAACGATTCAAGCTTTGATCCTATTTTTAAATACTTTTTAGTACCGATGGCGGGTCGTGAGAGGGCGCCACTTGACCTTATTTTCAAATTAAATATGTAGAAAGAAAAAGGGGGGAGTAAAATAAAATATCGATCGATAATATAAATCCATTAATCGAAACTGATAAAATGCTCGACCGACGTAGAGGTGAAAAAAATTTAATCAGTACTTATCTGACGTTCCAGTTGATTCGATTACGTTAATCTCTCGAGTTTTCACAGCGACAAAATACGGCCGAGTTACATAACCTGTATCTCCGAGGGGTAAAAAGGAACTATCGGATAATTACCTTTCAATTCCTTAATGAGAGGATCTGAGACCGACATTGCATAGTGTTACGATTAGGCCTCCTCGTCGATGATACACGCAGCTAAAATCTGAGGTATTTCCCCCTTTTCACGACATTTATTGTCATGTTTACCGACAGCTGCTTGTTTATTGAGCGTCCATGCATTCGCGCACTACTCGTCCTCTATGTACTCGCTATTATACTTTTTATCAGGAACGATTTATTTGGTACCTCCGCGTTATATCACAACTTTTCGAACTTCGGTAACCACTCAATATCCTTGGTTTCCTCCTACCAGACGACATTGTTTTTTAATTAAGTTATCAGTTTACGTCAGTTCGAACAACATTACGAAAATCAATCTAAGTCACTGTCGGTCAGGGTTGCCATACGTACGATAACTATAGTACATGTACGATATATTTACCGTCCGTACGATACACGATTATCGTACTAATTTGTACGATAATTGTACCATATTATGTGAGATTGTCCTATATCTTTTTTTGCTCCTTAATTGATACGTCAGAACGTCACCCGGTATTTTTGTGATAAGTTTTCTTCCCGCTAGATGGCCGTCAAGGTTATTACTGAAATACAGACACAGAGAACAATAACAAATAACAAGAACAACAGAGAGCGATAAAGCGCTAGGCCGCTCGCTAGGCGGTTATTGGTCGATCACTCGATCTCGTCAATGTATTGGCTTCTCTGTTTCCAGTGTTTTCTCCTTTCTCTTACTGTTAGTAGTGCATGTTTATCTTGTGTCCATAATTTAGTACGATAATTTATAATAATAGGCGATAATTAGGACGATAATTTTTTTTACCATCGTACGATCAGTGTACGATAAATTTGTGCAGCCTGGTACGATATTTTCGCAACAGGGCCGATTTAGAGGTCGAGAGGCTTCGGGGCAACAAAGGAGTGGAGGCCCCCTGGCCCCAAATTATGGTCCAAATAAAGTGGACAATTTTTTTCCGTTGAGCTTTTCAATGAATAATTTGTTGTGGAACCAAGGATAGATTATTTTATTATTTAACAAACATATAAATATAATCGGAAACGAGAATTATCTGAAATTAAATTCTAGCGTTAACGAACGGAATCTTCCGAGCTGTTTTTGCCGAAAAATCGTTGATGATTTCGCTGAAATCCAGTTCCCGGAGTAGATCACTTTCAATACTCAGGAGAGAAAGCTTTGATAGACGATTTTGTCCCATCGTGGTTCGAAGCCTATTTTTTATAATTTTCATTTTTCAAAATGAGCGCTCTCCCGTGCAATTTGATACCATCAAAACCAAATACATTCTCAGTGCAATTTCAAAGTTTGGGAATGTAGCTCTGAAATTTTGATCTTCGAGAATTTGGTAGTAAAATAGTTCCGGAGATTGGTCTTTTCCATAGTCCTTTTTGTATGAGTCGATCAAAGATACAAATTGAACCAACTCATTACCAAGACTAGGTTCTAAATCATCCTGATAAATTTTCACCAATGCCTCTGCTGCAGCGTGCAGATTTTCAGCATCCATCTTGTCGATGTGATTGAGAAATCCAAATCTCGAACGTACAGTTTCATAAGCATGCAATCTTTCGGTAAGCGAAACGCATAGCTGGTCGACCACTGGGATAAAAGCGGATACTTTGTATTTCTCCTTCGGTGACAGATTTGCGTCTTGTGCTTTCCCGTAATCAAGCGGATTCAACCTCACGTTTCTCGTTCTGGTCCTGGTGCGTGATTGTACGTATTCGTCAGTCTGAGATATTTTTTTGGCAGAAAAATTTCTAAAAGCGAAAACAGCGTAAAAAAATTTTTACTAGTGTTTATATACTAGTTGGAATTTGAAATTTTTTTTTTCGAAGTCTCAATTGTAGGGGCCCCTCTTTCGTGGAGGCCCCGGGGCTGTAGCCCCGGTTGCCCCCCCCCCCCCCCCCCCTAAATCCGACCCTGTTTCGCAACGGCCATCTGGCAACCCTGCTGTCGGTGTTAAGTCTTGGAACATCCACAGTTCTTTGTATGTTCGTAAATCAGTAAGTTTAATTCATCGATCGACAAATTTTCACACCAGCAGTGAGAACTGCTTATTTTAATCTCCGTTCATTTTACCTCAACCCATTGTCTATAGCTCTTGCAATTTAGTTTTAGCCGGCGTTATTTTACTCTTGGATTATATGTGCCGAAATGTAGTTACGATTGACGTACATCAGAATACAAATCTTCTCAGATGTTCTAAAATTCTTACTGCAGCTGCTCGTGTAAGAGATTTTGTCAATTTGCTTACTACTTTCAGTTGTCTCCAAAGTCAAAGGTTTCAAGTATAATTGAAAATGGCTACTGTTATACCTGACAAAAATGATCTTCGAGTAAAAGCACTTCAAGCCTTTGCTAAAGAATTTGGGGAAGATGCCACATTTTGCGCTTGTGCACCTGGACGAGTAAATTTAATTGGTGAGCACACAGATTACAACGAGGGATTCGTTTTGCCGATGGTAATGATTTGCCGTTTGATTTTTTCATTCAAATAGTTGCGAAGTTGCTAAGTGTACAATTTTTTTTGACCACAATTCTGTCCAATTTCTGCAAAATTCGTACACAATTCACTATCATTATACTTAGTGACCTTATGACGATGATATTGAAGCAGCTGGTTTCACGTTATTATAAAATTTTTCTTAACCAACAAGATAGTTTATATAACAGACTCCCAGAGACTAGTTGAAGTCGTTGTCAGTACATGTTCAATTTTTGCAAATGATTGATGACGCCGGTAGAGATGCAGTAGATAAAGTATACTTTTTTCCAGACTTTGTGTGCGATGATTAAATTTGCAATCCATATCCTTTAGGCACTCCCAATGGTAACTGTAATTGCAGCCAGACCGAATCAATCTCACAGATGCGTTGTTATAACCATGAGTGGGTCTATTGGACACGTAGACCGAGCGGAGTTTGACATAAGTAATCGGGATGAAATGAAATCTGGAGAACCAAAATGGGCAAACTACGTGAAAGGACCAATTGCAAATTTCACGTGTTGGTATAAGCTGGATACATCTTCATATAAACCTGCAGTTCATTCTTGTTATATCATACAATCTATAAATGTAGATTTACGATGACTGATAATCAATGTAAATCTACCTCTAAACAAAACAATGTTCTGATAAGCTTTGCCACGGAATTATACTAGATTATCTTATGAACCCACAGCAGCTTGCTGGTTGTAAACATATCCACACATTTATATTGCACTCGTTGTTTACGTAATAGTATAACTGAATGCATGGTACTGTTGCATAAGCGATAGATAAAGAGATAGTGTTTTTTTTTCCACTCATTTCGTTGTTATGCAATTGGAAAAACGCATAACTCCTGATTTTCATACCCTTGATATCCTTTTCAGGCAATTTGCCAGGATTTGATGCACTCATTATTTCAAGCGTGCCTGTTGGTGCTGGCTTGAGCAGTTCCGCAGCCCTAGAGGTTGCTACATACACTTTATTGGAGGCTTTGAGTGGTTGCAGAACTATAGAGCTCAATATCAAGGTAAAGATGACATTTTTTCACCTTCTTTTGTCCTTGGTGGGGAAGCTCGTTATGAGGGTTACGTAAAAAGTAGAGAATATGCATATCCTCCTTATTGTTTAGGCCGTAGCATGCCAGCAAGCCGAGCATGAGTTTGCTGGGGTTCCATGTGGGATAATGGATCAGTTTATATCGGTAATGGGAAAGGAAGGTCATGCCCTGCTTCTTGACTGCAGAAATTTGAGTACAAAACATATTCCAATGGTTCAAGAGGACTGTGTTTTTCTTATAACGAATTCAAACGCTCCGCACAAACTTTCCAGCAGCCAGTACACTGAGCGTCGAGAAGCCTGTTACGTGGCTGCAAGAAGACTGAATTTGAAGAGCCTGCGAGAGGCGACCATTGCTGATTTAGACAGTAAATTATCGAGCATAACGCGTTATCAGTTTTGCACAGATATTCAGGTCGTAGACTCATATACACAAGCACGACCGTGAATAATTACGTGTCATTTCATCGCCGATTCAACATTCTGACTCTCGATTTGTGTTCATATGTGTTTAAATCGATTTTTTTAGTTTTGAAAGCGCAAAATGTCTGTGAGATGCTGATAAAAAGGGCCCGTCACGTCATTACTGAGATATCTAGAACTGTCGCTGCTGCACAGGCTCTGGAAGAAGGTTCGTTTGTTAAGTTTGGACAGCTGATGAATGAGAGTCACGACTCTTTGCAAAAGGACTATGAAGTCTCATCCCAGGAACTAGATAGCCTTGTTTCGGCAGCTAGAGAAATTCGCGGCGTTCTGGGAAGCCGGTTGACTGGTGCTGGCTTTGGAGGCTGCACCGTTACCCTGGTCAAAAAAGACTCTGTCGACGAGTTAATCAAAAACATCAAACAGAAGTTCGTATCTGACAATCGTGGATCTGTATTTGCCATTTTTCATTTTGCTCAGACAATGTTCGAAAAATATCATCGAACTCCGCGCAGAACGTGTTGTAGATTTCTTTTCTTCCACAGGTACAAGGGGAATCCAGATTTTTACGTCGCAATACCTGACGGAGGGGCTCGAGAGATGGGAATTAATTACTGCAAGTGCACTGACGAGCTTCACTAATTTATTGTGACAGAATTTTGAGAGGGTGGCCCTGAGTTAGGTCTTGATTTCAAAGTATTTTTGCGATTTTCGAACTTGACACACCGTGAGCATTTTATTCTGTTAAAATGCATAGTTTTTCGGGTTAAATTTTGAAATAAGTCCTAAAATAGTGCGACTCTAGTATCATTATCAAATTAACGTGTCGTCTAAAGTTGATTTGCAGTCGCCGTGACATCTGATATCTTTATAGCCAAATGAATTTATTTTTATTACCGTTTAAACTTTGGTAATGACCGGGGTGCAACCAAAGCAATAACGTCGAAGTAATTTAAAACTGATTGTGCAACCAATTGTTTTTTCGAATAAATGAAAAACGAGGAAGTAATTGGTTTTGTAACAAACAACAATGTTACTCTTACGTATTTTTATGACCACTTTATAAGTACCCAAGAAATTGTTGGGAGATTGTTTGAACGTAAAGTCGACTGTTTTACCATGTTTAGTGATGAACGATTGCGAGCGACTTCGTTATTCCTAAACTAATTACTGTTCTGCGTATTTGTCACGATAAATAGACGCCATGACGAGTTTTCATTATCATTTTTTATTGAGCCATATTTCAATAATCCTAATTATTCTACGCCGCATTCACTTCTGTGGATAATATTCAATATCTTTGCCTACTGTACAAGGAGCATATGTATACGTATAGATATAGTATATGTATTTTAATACTGTTGCGTAACCTGGCGTTCACTGCCACAGCGAAGAACTTCTCGATTATACACGTGAGAAAAAAAATTCATTGAGCTTGATTCTTTGATTCGATGAAATAATTAGGTTTACGCTATTTAAAAATTGTCCCGACTTTGCAGTTTCGACAAAGCAATAAAATAATTCCGTACAATAATCTCGTCAATTTGATGAAACTGTTTCTTGCACGAAATTATTTCATCGAGTCAGATGAAACTGAATTATTTCGTAAAATCAAAGATTCACGATAGTAGGAGATTTAAATATTTTTCTAAGTGCACGACGCGCCGCAAAGTTGAGATTCTTACTCCAGGTATTTACATACTTGTAGTGGCCTCAGATTCTCAGTGTCTCGTTACCGGAGTCGTTGACAAGTTGGAGAATTCTAAAATGAATTAAATCAACGTTAATTATTAGTCACGTAGCTTTGAAATATCGCTGATAAATCCAAAATTTATCGTCGTTATATTTCTTACCTTTGAGGTAGTCGTTTAGTTCCGTTTCGCTTGCGCTGCATCGAAGATCGGACGGTTTTACACCGCGAAATATTTCCACAACGCTTGGTTTCAAGTTATGAAATAACAGCGGCTGTCCGCGACTAGCAAAATCTTGTACGAGAATTTTGATACCCTTCAAAACACGACAGAAAATTATTTTTTAACGTAACTAGTATTTACTACCTGTATTCACTCGAGTGTAAAAATTCAACATCGAATTAATAACTTGGCCACACTTATATTTTGCATATCGATCTGTTATGAATACCGAAAACTCTCACCTTGGCGGCTGTAAAATCGGCAGCTTGTATGTGAGTCGAGTCGATGACAACGGGGACGGTCTTTCCTTGTCGTAATCCCTGTTTACTGACAATTGCCCTGACATATTCGACGCTTGGAAAGACTAGGCTTCTGTCAGGTGTGATTACGAGGTATTCACACCCACTGGCGCTCTGTAAAACGTGAATATAAGTGATGGGAGAATTTGAATTCCAAAAGAACGAGTGTTCTAAATTTATGGGCGTATATTTTTAGGAAATCAATTACATACACACATAGGCATTCGAGAATATATCGCATACGCTGGAAATTTACAGTAATTAATATTTCAACGCCGTAAAATATATACATTATTATAGTATTCCAAAAACTCGCGAAGCCTGCGGTATAAAAATTATAATGGTAGAGATATTTAGACGCTATCGTGATGATCAAATTTAACGCCTCTTCAAAGTTGTGAAACTGCTCATCACGCATTGCTCGGGGATATTAAACGCTGCTTATTAGCCAACATATATAGATATATTATACAAAAATACTGGCAAACAACGATTTAGAATGCCTTATGTTTCTTGCCTTGTCGTTTCTTTGTGATCTATGCGATTATGTCGTTCGGCGATTTCATAATGTTATTTTCAACCTGCTTTTTCCTTTAGGTCATTGTTGTTTTTTTTTGTCTTATCACAATCCGATAATTCACTTACCGTTGCTTTGCGAACGTTGAGCGTTGGTCTGGCAGAAGCGTAGAGAAGAAACAACAGGTTGATTCCAATACCGATAACTATTCCCAATTCCAGTCTTATGAATAAGCAGCAAAGAAACGTGGCGAAAGCCGGAATTAGGTCGATTTCTTGAAAAATAAAAACAAAATAGAAACAAATAAATATCGAAAGAACCGTAATTTACGGGTTTCGCTTGATCGTTTCACATTCCGCATAAATAGGAACTGAATCAGCATATATTCGTAAGTGGTGGTAAAAAATTTAATATCATTTAGACTTCCGCTTACTGTAATCTTCGTCGGAGACGACGGTAAAATTTGAATGCGGTTGTAATCATTTTTTTTTTTTTTCTTCCGCTGTTGCAGAGATGGGTGATTTTGAGGTCAAGTCAGTGGGATATTTAACGATATTTATTCCTTCGCGGACGGAAAAAGAGTTGATCAAAACTAATACACACGAATTATTGAATACGTCATTGATAGATAAAAAAAAAAAAAAAAAAATGTATTATACAAAATGACTATAATTTCAATAGACGTTTCTTGTACTACGGTAATATGTACTTCCGGGCTACATTCACATACAAAACGTAATTCCATTCATACCCAGTTTAGGATTCCAAAACACGAGTAATTCCGTCAATGTCAACGATAACAATAATAATTTAAATAACAATAGTAACGGTGCACACTGTCGGCAAAAAAAAAAAAAAAAAATCGGGATCGATTAGAAACGTGAATAAAATCCGAACGCGTTGACCGATTTCCGAAAACTTTCTTTGAATAATAATTTTTTCCTATATCCCACTTTTTCGAAACCTGTTTTTCTTCTGAAAACTTGTTCTTCTTCTACTTTCGAGCGAAAAAAAAAGTTTTCGAAAATCGGTCAACACGTTTTCATTTTATTTATCTTTCAAATCGGTCCCGGGTTTTTTTTTTTTGTTTGTTTGCCCATCCTGTGTAATATATCGCCTTACTTTTTGTTCTCCACATCGGTTTGATAACGTGAAACTCGACCATGAAGACAACCGCCGCTATGATTACCGCTGCCAGAGCGGTTTTGGGTATATAGTAGAAGTACGGTGTTAAAAATTGCAGCGATAGGAGGACCATTAGCCCGGTGTAAACACCGCCCATCGTCGTTTTAACCCCGGAAGCATTGTTGACGGCACCGCGGCTCAAGCCGCCTGTAACTGGTATCGATGATACGAACGCCGAAACCATGTTGCAGGCGCCCAGGGCCAACATCTCCTGCGTCGCGTCAATCTGCTTGCCATTGGCTGTAAAAATGCGGAGACGAAATTTATTTCGCGACGATAATTGAAATTCGGTAATACGTATCTGTAATATATAATAATATATGCAAACGTAGAGGAAGTTGTCGAGAAAAGAGAATGAAACGTCTGTAATCGGTGACCTTCGCCTTTGAAATATTTACATCTCATATCAATATTGCTCATGACGTTCTTATATTTTATCTTCTTTTTTTCGCGGATCCAGTTCTCTCGCATAGGTATAATACATACACAGGTATGTGCAGGTCATGTATGGATAACTTAATTTTAAATAGGAACACGTTTGTACGCCGTGATCTAAAGAATAATTTATACATCACGTGACAAACGTACGTAAAGATGGAACTCATACACCTTAACAAACTATTCGTCTACTCATGATATAGGTATGTATATATATATAATGTATGTATGCAGTATGGATATCGACGATCATGTATCAATCCCCAGGGGAAATTATTCCAATTCGCGGACTGACTTTTTAAGCCAGCTGGAGGAAATTGAATGAATCCGGCTGGTATGTATAGAATTGTCCGTGGATTATTGGAAATTTTGATGAAGTAAGAAGAAGAAGAAGGTAGGAAACCGGGGTAAATACGATTTGGATGATGAGGTTTGTCGAAAAGTAGATTGTGCAACAAGGTGGCAAACTCGGTCTTTCCGAGCCGAGCGTAAGTTTTATTTGCAATATGAGTCGTAGGTGAGTCGAAGACGAATATTGAAAATTTGCGAGGCGAAAAGACCGTCGCCTCCTTGTTGCACGCGATTCTTTATTACAAGAGAATGTTACGCGTTTTTCCCACGAAGTACGAAATTGAGGTTAGGATCGCGTAACGTCAGATTGGTCAGATTTGTTCGCGACAGCGCATGCGTGGAGTACAGAAAAGACTTATTTACTTCGCGCATACTTCGAGCACGGAAAACACGAATGGAAGAATGCGTAAAACATGCTCGCGTTATTACGAACGAGATTTTCAGAAAATTGCTTTTAAACTTACAGAATACTTTGGATATGGCGATGCTCTCGAGGAGGCTGAGGAGCGGCAAAACGAAGCATCCGGATCCGAGAGCCGAGAGGGTGTCGGCGAAATGGAGGAAAGTTTCGTTCCCACCAACCCCAGTGAAGGGCGGCGTTTCGAAGCTGGGCAATCCAGGCTTGACATAGCCGGTAAGGACGACGGGCGAAGTGCCGGCGTGGGTTTCGATCAAGTAACAGCCAACGCTGCAGATAACCACTATCAATATGTTCCTGGACGTTGATATGAACCACAGGCAACTGAGAATTGATTTCTGGAACGGCGTCGGCTCCTTAGCGTCCTTTGGTGTGATCGGGAGGTCCTTTAATTTCTGCGTCACAATTGGTGGTCATTCATTGATTGTATTCGTAGGTATAATATGAACAATTCGAGGATAAACATTACACATCTAGGTGTGTACACGGTACTGCGATGCGATGATTTGAAATACGGTCATTCAATTTCCTCCTAATTTTTAACGCAATCGAGCCTACGCACGATATTATGTCGCAAGATTGTACCTCCACAAGTTAACGCGGGATAAATAACTCCTTTAACAAATAGACAAAATTGGAGCAAGGTGCAATTATAGCTTCACAGGCTGCTGAGAGTTGTTGTTTACATTTATTTTTATCTCGACAGGTGATGACACCGCCATATCAAATGAATATATAGTTTCACTTGGCGAGCTTACCCTGAGGAGTAGAAGAACTATCATGCAGACGACACCGAGAACAGCGTCCCACAGCCGGGTTTCCGAGATGTGTTCGAAGATGGATTGCCAGACGTGTAAGAATTTCGCTGCCGTAAAATTCAGCCCGAGAATATCCTTAACTTGGGATGTTGCGATTATAATCGCCGCCGCAGAGGTGAAGCCAACCGAAACAGGGCCGGATATGAAGTCTATCAAGAAACCTGTCGCAGGAGAAAAGTGGAAAGCATGAATTTTAAGCGCGGTCGTTTCTTTATCGGGATTCGCCTTCGGACTTACCCAGCTGTAGAATGCCCATCAACAACATCACGCAGCCCGAGACAAACGTCAACAGGATAGCGAACTCCGGACCGAGATTAGCTTTGTGCAAAGTTTCTTTGGTCAGGATAGCCAGTATCGCTGTTGGGCCGACAGGCACGTCTTTGCACGGGCCCAATATCGTGTAAACGAAGCAAGCCATGAAGGAGGAGTAGAGACCGTACTGAAACGATTCGAAGTGGGTTTGAGAAAATCATTAAAGGGTTATTAACTTGGTCAGGATTTTTCAAAATTCTATTAAAAAAAAATTTCATTATCGTAATGACATGTAGATACATATATTTAAGTACATGCACAGAAAATTTCATGTTGATCCGACAAGTATTCTCGAAGTTACGCGCATATTTGTTTTCACCAATGAAAAATATCAAAATGGACTTTCATGTTACCCCAATGTGCGTATAAATTTTAATATTATTAAATTGAAACGTCTCTTCGTGAAAAATCCTTGAAAAATCGCTTTTTCACGGCCTCCTGACTAGGTATAACTCCTTAAAACAAAAAACGAACATCAAGGCTCATGAGGGGGAAAAATACCTGCGGAGGAACTCCGGCTACACTTGCGTAGGCAATGGCTTGCGGAATTACAGTGAGACCGACCGTCAGACCGGCGACCAAATCGTTCACCGCATACCCTCTGTTGTACTTTGGTAGCCATTCGAATATCGGTATTCTTCTATAAAGTATCTTCTTCGTGCACGATCTTCGTATCCGGTGACAGACCCATTTTGCTCCCGATGAACACGCGAGGCCTCGTTCCACATCGTCGAATGCTGAAGAAGGAAAAACGAAGGAAGTTACAGACGACGTTCACACTTGCCGGGTCTTCCGACCGGTGTATTTATGCACCTATATCAGCCACATACTATTTGATAGAAATTTTCACTCGAGAATATCAATCGTGCAAAACATGCTGTGAAATACTTGTACACACATGCAGTGGCAAACCGATAGGGTGACAGCTAATCAATGGTGTTGTTTTGATCATGATTAACCCAGTAGCTTTATCGAAGATGGAACATCCGATTAACAAACCTGAAGAATTTGTCCGAGTCTTTTGCCTCAAACGAATTTCATGAGGCTGCAATGCGTTACACTGCATAGGGTACAGATCCACGATTTGTGGTCGTTTTTATTTACTAATTTTACTTCCAATCCATTCGGTTATTCGATTTATAACTATAAAACTATTAATTACCAGGAGTGCCGAAAGTGATCTTGGAGGCTTCCTGAGGTGCGGGAGCGCTGAGTCTGTCACCGATTTCCGGTTGAGACTGTGTGTGATGATCGTCATCCACGGTCGATGGGGGATTTGGATTTCCGGCGGGAGTGAAGCCCGTCAGTCTAACTTGCCTCGCGTCCTCGTTTTGATCCTCGTCCGTGACACTGTACTTGGTCATTGCTGAAGAGATGGACGGTTTGCTGAACGTAGTATAGCGTCTGCTTCGGACTAATTTTTAGACCGTGGTTCGGTACCTAGTCGTTTGGCAAGAATTTCCTGCACCGACAAAATTCAGGGGGATTCCATTGTACCGAGATTTGTTTTTCTTGCACTCCGTTTCACCCCCTTAATTACTATTTCCTCGACGAATAATTTGTCAACGATCTGCAAAAAGCAAAAATAAAAGGGGAATCCCTGTAGTAATTGTGTATTTAGCATGAAATCTATTTTCCAACTACATCCATAAATAGACGTACTGCGCAAATTAGTCATTGGAGGGTAATCATCACGTTGACCAATTTGAACTGTACACACACAAATATGTGTATAATATATGTTACGTGTGTATAAAAACCGCAGTTTGCACTTTGAATGCTTGTTTAACGGTAAAATTAATGCTCGTTAATTTATTTAAACGTATATTTTGTGCTAACGGTCTTTGTCGAATAGTAGTTTCGAATTACGCTTAGAGGAGATCGACTCGGTGCGAAATGTCTTCAATAGATTTTGACATTGATATGGGTATTATATTGTGCGTAATACTTTTCTTGCCGGATCGTTTCTAGTTCCTTATACCTGGTATTTACCGTTATCCCTGTATTCCATGGTTAATCATCTTTAAATTAATTTCTCATACCTTAGTCAAATGTCATTGACAAAGTCCCCTGATCACCCTGATGATTAAAACAACGAAAGAAGTTTCTGAGGTCAGGAACGGTGATGTGAACGCCGATCAACCTTTTCCAACATTCAGAGACTGCAATTCCATTTCCTACCGACTCAAAGCTCATAGGCATAACTAACAGACTAGAAATTCCCATTGTCGGTTATCGCATTCGTTTTCGCAGTGTGACTGCCCGTGGGCCGATCCTAATCTCATGTAAATTAATCTCACAACCCTTATCATTGCTTTCTTTCAAAGCGATTGTCTAATTTTCGGTAAACTTATGCCTAAGTTAATTCTAATCTTGATCACATAATTATGAACACAGCAAAACGATTGGTTCGAATTTACTGAATATATCGACAAATTTTCTTCTCATATCGATGAATGAAAAGAAAAGAAATATTAACTGAGTTAAAAATCCAGTGAAACTGCAGGAAAATTATTTATCTCGAATGAAGAAATCATTCGTTTCGCCAGATTTGACATTATGGAATACAATTTGCACTATTATCAAATCTTGGAATCTTCACATACCGTCGCACGTTTTATTTCCATACCGATGGAATAACTTTTACCATATTATATATTTACTCAAAAATTAAACCTTCGGTTTTATTCTACTCAATCGCGTTATTGAGACACGTATTTGAATCGATACAAGCGTGGTATTGGCACATAAGACAATTAGCATTAAAACTCGTCTGTGCTATTGAGAAACGTATTGGTAAAAATTATCAATCGAAAGAAACGACGATGTCTATACATATACATATATATATATTTATATTGCCAAAGTTAACAGCGTGCTTATCTCCGTTGTACGATCGCAATTTGCGGATAATTCTGCGGGATTACAAGGCACAAGGTAATACAGACCGAAATGGCAATCATGACGGTGAACGGTGCTAATTATTATTCTTCGAAACAGAGTATATACAAGTATACAACGACCGTAATTAAGATAAGAGAAGAAAAAAGAACACGCGTAAAGCTCGAGTCCTTCCGATATTCGAACACTACTTACATCAACCTGAAGAAAAATTACCTTTATAGTATTTCGATCTCGAGACGATCCTACGGCTATAATTAAATCTCGATATGGGTGAAATAATCCGTGGAATTCAGTCTCCTCTTCGTTCTCGGCTTTCAGTGTCGGTGAAAAAGTTCTACGAACAACAAGCTCGGAGATATTCAGAGTTTCGTCTTACCGCGTCACAATCACAATTAGTTATACACACGTTCGCGTGAATACATGTAGTAAAACAATTCGTATATAATATTCGCGATGCGATATAATGTAACGTTTACACACGGTTGACTAAAAAAAAAATATAAAAATGTCCCAGCGGATTGACGAAAATTTTTGAATTTAATTAACCATTTTTCAGTGTACCGCCGAGTGAAGAAGAGGGAAGAAAAAAAAAAAAAAAAAATGGCAGCGATTATAAATTGAACGTTAAAATTACAGAAATTCGCGTCACATTTATCAACAGAAATATAAAGTGGACCTGATGAAACGTGACTAATTACGTTTAGTTAATTAAAGTTCTCCAACATTGCGTATAATATTAATCTCGACAACGTTCGGCAACGGCTCTTGAAATAAAGGCGATATTACAGTTGAAATAACTCGAATCAATCGAGGCGTAAAGTTGTATAAGGTAAAGGAATAAATAATAAATATCCTCGCCTATCTCTCTCTAACGAGGCGCGAATCGGATTCAGGTTGGAAAACGAGCCGCGAGTTTGTCGAATAGCCGACGGAATAGAAGATGCAGATTTGCACGTGCGGCATGTGCTTCGAAAGTTTCCCCGAGTCAGTAAGTCAGTCAGGCCAACATTCTACGTATATGGTAAATACGTAGGTATGTACGTATTTCTAAACGACGCCCGTGCTTTCTCTATAGGATAGAATTAAACGGGTGAAATTACGGCTACACTTCGTATTTCAGTTTTTCACACTCTATTAAAATAAAAAAATTCACTCGATTCCGAGTTTCCCAACGCTGAAAATCTTTCGTGTTTCAAGTTCGTCCGGTAGTTATAATCTCGTTGTGGATTCCGTCGCACCCGACGTTTCTAGAACTTTTATCTATACGTCTATCGTCCGGAGAAAACATCCCGAGCTCGAATTCCTGCGGGCAAGACGATCCCTCTGCTGACGTCACGACAGCCTTCCTATTAAAGGTTCGTCGTAGATAGTTAGGAAACGAAAATTTTCATTTCTAAGAATCAGATATTTGAGCCGAACCCTGCGGGTGTTTTCATCCTAAATTTTCGGACCGCTGTCCGGAGGTACCATTATTGCTGCGGGAAAGAGTGTTCGTTTCGATTTTAACGTTTTCAACGCTGCTGTTTCAAACTACAAACGCATTCCCATGCCAGTGATTAATTCGCTTATAAAACCGTCGCTGAAGCAGATACAGCCGATCGGTTTGTTTGATCGATCTTCGATCGGTGCCACGTGTCGATCGGCACAGCTGTAAATCGACTCGCTGTAATAATTTTTAAAACGATATCTGCACTGCGCAGACGAGATCTTGGCGATCGATTTGATGCAATTTTGTTTTTTTTTTTTTTTTTTTCAATTTAACGCAATTTAATACATACCTGATTATATCCGAAGATTATTCCCGCATCGATTATTCGCTAAATTTTATTTACACTATAGTGTTACTATGCACGCCTTAATAACTTTACACTGCACACCAGATTCGATTTGTTGTTAGTTACGATCGGGTATGTGATAAGATTTGTTCCGTATCTGTTAGGAAGAGGTACACAAACCTTATTCTTTAAACAACCCAAAAACGTAATACGACGTCACTGTGTTATTCACATTAACATGTGATATTTATGCAGGTATATTTTAGATATCGATTAGGGTTTGTATAATTAACCGATATGTTTGAGCGGAAATAAAAATTGGGGGGAGGGGGGGGGGGGGGAAAAAATAACACCGTAGCTTAAGTGTACGGTAGAATTTAATTAAACACCGTTACATCTCTGCAGCGCACTTGATCAAACAATCGGTTGTTATACAAAAATTAATATTTATAATTCACGTATCGTTATACCTTTTACAGTCGAGATTCAAAATTATTTCCCACACTGTTATACGGATTTAAGGAGATACTTGTATTTTTTCAAAGATATAATTATCGATCGAATTCGTTGCTTCGAAATCGGATTTCCAGCCGGAGTCCAACGCTAATATACCGCTGTTACAGACCGAATCGAGGCGCCGACTGCAACTGAGAACTGGCAGGGGTGACAGGTGAAAATTTACCTGTCACTAAACCCAATCCAACGATCCAACGATCCAACGCGCATGCGCGTTACTCTCAAAACACAGCCACGTGCTCGTCGTCGCGATACCTACGACGACTACGACCAGCGGTCTGGTAGACTTGTCGTTAATTATCCACGTATTCCGTAATCATTAATTATTATTGTAAATTTACTGTAAAAAAGTCCGTAGTCAAATTTAAAAAATCGGTGTGGCTGCACTGAGAAAAATTTAGTAAAACGGGTATCGTTAAAAAAACTGTTCGAATATTGTTGGAATTACGAAAAACGAGGTACGCCCAACCATTTTGCGCCATTGTCGATCCTTTTTTGGTTATTGCAACGCAAAATCAGTTTCTGAGGTTCACTCTACTTTTTTAGTTAAACAAGGCTTTAACGTCAATTTATCGTTGCACGAGCGTTAAATTTTCGCAACAGTTGCAAGAAAATATAGCAACAGTGATCGTGATGAGAAAGAATAGCAACGGATACTAGAGTTTCCGGTAACAGCTAGAAAACTAATTTTCATTTTCTACCTAGAATTATATTCTTCGATTGTGGTAAAAAATGAAAATAGTTAAGGACCGAGCGGTAACCGGAACTAAAAAATTCTCTCAGTCTACGTAAATTATTATGTATTTGCATTAAACTTTATTAAAATTTATAATGTAAAACAGAATAAAGCAATTTGAATTTACTAAATTGTGTAGTAAATTTACTGTATTTATAAATTGAATGTAGAGCGAACTTTTGATTTACGAATGAAACTTTCGATACAGTGTGGGAAGTTTCGTAGAGAAATTTTTAACATTGTAAGGAAAAGCTGCCGAGCAATAGAAAAATAACTACCTATAATAAACGGTGGGTACGAATCGAAAGTTAGGAAAGCAGGAAAACCCGTTTAAGTTATTTTCACCGGTATTATTTTCCCGATTATGGGGAACACGAATGAAACAACATAGGTATATCACCGTGAAGTAGAGATGGATTTGAGCAAATTTGTACAACACGAGGTGAGATTCGTGTGATCTGAACATTAAGATTTTGCGTCTCGAATGTTCGAACAATTGATTAGACTCTGTTGTTTCAGTGCAAAAATGAGCCCAACAAATATTAGAATCCGATAAATAACACCGAAGGTTAATAATTTTGAAAATTTTAATTCTAAAACCTTTTTTTTCAACTGCCGATATCAAGCGATTAGCTTCTGTGTTATTCAAACGTTCTTACATCCATTTGTATTACATTATAGTAGCTGTGATAATGTTGTTTCATTCGCCTAGAAAATCATGAGCGCAACTAGCATTGCTGGAGATTTTTTTTTTTTTACAACGTTTTTTTTTTCCCTTCTCCTACAACTTCTGATTCGGACTGTGGGGACCATTCATCCTTGAAGAATGTCCAGTTCTAGTCTGTCGCACTTTATACGTTGTGGTTTCATGATCGCCTATATATAATAACAATAAAGCGTTAAATTCATTTCTCATCGTTCTCTTCTTCTCAATTTTATTTCGCCCCAGGCACTCGCATATATAATTATCGCATATTCAATTAATCATCCCGGATGATATTCGGTTAGTTCTATCGCGTGTTTGATAAACTGGTTTTAAATTCTCCTATTTTTGATACCAGTCTACTGTTACGAATAAACACACACTGTACATAAACTTTTTTTTACTTTTCATTTACTAACCAAGGCATGTGTATTACATACATATTTACACAATGTTTGCAGAGAATCCGCACGAGGATTTGTGCAAACTTTTATATACAGCTATACTTCCACAATATATGTATTATACGCATATAATATTTGCAGACCGTTGATCAAAAAGTGATTATACCTGTAACAGGTACACGGTTTGCATCGGAGATAAAACGAAATATCGAGCCTCTGCGTGTATTCGTATTTATATTTTTTATTCTCCCTATTCTTTTATCGCCCCCTGGATCTCTCAAGGAACTTCCCGTGGAAGTTGAATTATTATTTTTATTATTAGACAACGTTAATCGGCCGCAGGAGCGGTTGTATTACATAATAATTTATTCTTTATGTACCTGCAGTATATCCGTATACATACACAAACACACACACACACACACACACCTGATTTGTCGAGATTAAATCCGGAGAGCATTGATGGGAATGTGTATGTATAAATAGCCATTTCCGGTTACCGACATTATTTACATACGTAGACATGTATGCGGTATACCTGTTGCATGGTTGCTTGTGATGCATTTGTGCAGACAATTAAGAACCGTATAACAGGGTTGGAATAGTATGTATATATATATATAGATACATGTGTATCTCCATCAGGGTGGTTCATTTTTTAATTTTTTTGATGTTCCATTCGAAAAATTTGCGACAAATACTGAGGAAAACTAATTGTCGTAAAACCTGGGGGAGGTAGGAAAATATTTAAAAGTCGCTTCCAATTATTGTATTAATTTTTATTTATTTTTATGTCTACACCTCATGTTAGTTCATTTTATTCGTATCGTGGTCCAGTTAATCGTTGTTCAAAAACAATCAGTACCGAAAACGAAATAGGGACATTAAAGTTGATGCGATAATCCTGTTTCGGTGAAAAAAAACTGTTATCCAAATTTCTCCGAGACGATTAATCTTTCGGATAAAAGACGAGTACAGCCAACTGCGGAATTGTTAGTAACCAGTTTGCCGTTGATTGGTGAACGATTAATTGGACCACGATACAGAAGAAAAAAAAAAAAAAACATAAATAAACTAATATATATGCATATATATAAGTCCGTAAGGTATACACATAAAAATAAATAAAAAATATTACAATAATTGGTAGCGACCTCTAAATATTTTTCCACCTCCTCCAGGTTTTACGACAATTTCTTTTTTTACCGTATTTTGTTACAAATTATTTTACTGGCCCAGCTTAAAAAAAAAAGTCAAAAAGTGAACGACCCTAACATATATGTATGAGAAAGAAAGTTGAACGGTGATTAAAATATACCTACCGAGATGGGATTTTTCTTCACATCCTTTAACACGTGAATTTCTCTTATAACGCAAAGTAAAGAACTATGTCGTATATTTTTGCTGTCGTCGTTGGAGGAAATGCACCCGGTTTACCTACTACGAACCAATTAAGAATGACCGGCCGCCATGCGCCGGCACTCTCAGGAATTGCGTTGAATTCGCCAAGGTTGTAACGCGATCCACGGTCATGCAACTACAATATCAGCTGGAATAGGTTATATACCTGTACGTGTATGCATCGCATGCATCACCATGCATGTAAGTATGTTCACATACCGAGTCTCAGGCTCATCTCGTAGGTACTATCCCAGCTAATTATCAGCTTGTGAAATGTGACAGGGTGCAATAATCAATTGCAATTGATTTGAAACGGGTCTGCGTGTAGAAGTATAATCATGTACAGGGTATGGAATGATCTGCTGATATAGATAAACAACAATTTTCGTCTCTATACAGCTATTACATACACGTAGGTATACGTGATATAACATGTCGCGTCGTTTCGACGGCCGATGTTACAGGGCATAAATATGTAGTCCAGTCGCACCGAGAGAAATTTTTAGTTCCGGTTACCGCTCGGTCCTTAATTAAATATTTTCATTTTTACCACAATCGAAAAATATAGTTCGAGGTAGAAAATGAAAATTAGTTTTCTAGCTGTTACCGGAAACTCTGGTATCCGTTGCTATTCTTTATCGTTACGATCGATTTTGCTATATTTTCTTGCAACTGTTGCGAAATTTTAACGCTCGTGCGACGATAAATTGACGTTAAAGCCTTGTTTAACTAAAAAAGTAGAGTAAACCGAAGAAACTGATTTTGCGTTGAAATAACCAGAAAAGGATCGACAGTAGCGTAAAATGGTTAGGCGTACCTCGTTTTTCGTAATTCCAACAATATTCAAACAGTTTTTTTTAACGATACCTGTTTTACTGAATTTTTCTAGTTACTATGACAAATGAAATTTTTCTCAGTGCGGAATGTAGATTTGAAATGTCGATTTTTTGATACCATTATTAACTTTTTTTAAACGTTGTGAGGGGGGTTCATATCGGTAGTCTAAAACTAAAGCTTTGACAGCCATCTTGAATTTAATGAGAGTTAATTTTTCTCAGATAACCCGGCAATTTTCAATTTTTTACTAAAAATGGTCATAACCAAACTTGTGCAGGATATCTAATTCCGTATAACTTTGGTAATGACAATGTTTTGTCTCCGACTTGATATTTACTGACTTAAACTATAAATTCAAAATGGCGGACGAAGCTATTGCCGAATCTGGTCGAAATTCTAGATTTTTATTGATAACCCCCCCACCCCCCAAATAAAATTAAAATAGGACAATCGTCGTATCGTAAAATCGAAATTTCAGATACTTTTTCTGTACAGTAATATTCATTAACGCCTTAACCTTCCGACTAACTTGTTTTCGGTCCGAAACAAAATGCAAGTTCGATTCTATACGTATTTTGTGACAATGACTGTCGATGCACGGCTGACGTGAGAGAATGGGAGTCATCGTCACATAATTTGTATAGAATCGAACTCGCATTTTGTTTCGAGTCGAAAACAAGTTAGCCGGATGGTTAAGGCGTTGATGAATATTACTGTAAAAATCAACTGGGTTAGAATTCATTCGTCATATCGATCTGAAACAATTGATATACACATCTTTTGTATCATTCTGATATTTTTCGAAGCGTGTGTACAAATTGATGGGTGAAAATTTTAATCGACAAAACGTTGAATATACGTACGGTAGAAAAAAAAAAAAAAACAATCGCGGATTGAAAAAATAATCGACATACGAGGCCCCGGGGGGATTCGAACCCCCGATCTCCTGTTTACTAGACAGGCGCTTTAACCAACTAAGCCACGGCGCCTTCTTGATATGGCAGACATTCTGAATTATTTTGAAATTATTTTCATTGCCGTCGCATCGTCTTCGTCATCAATTAATTGTAAGACTACGGTATCGAAATAAAGATTAATTATCGGGATGAATCGGAATCGCCGATCATTCCAGATGTTATCATCATTCCCTTGACGTTCATATTATATATTATCTACATACAAATCAAACAATCCCGATATCGCGATGATACGATCAGGGTTTGAATTATTATTATTAATATTATTATTATTATTATTATTATACGTGCTGAGAAATTTCTTATTACATCCCTGACGTACAGAAATTTGCTAACAATAATTTGACGGAAACAGAAACGTCTTTGTAAAGAATTATTAGCATGAGTAAAATGAGTCTTTACACGATCCACGCGTTATTTCAAATTCCATCGCGTTTACTGACTGCGGATGTATGGAAAAAAAATGTTGTGTTTTATTTGAAATAGAAAATTACAAAAAAAGCATTCATACTTGTTACACATGTTATAAACGTGCGTATTTTGTCTACCACTTAATATAATAAAATACAAATGTCTTATGTAATCCTGCGGTTACAGCATAAAACGCACGTGTATTTGCAATTTCTCATTCTTTATGTAATAACTGCCGGAAATCTTTCAGTCTTTTTTATGTATTCTGTACGTACGCGATAGGAGATGCATATTCATGCGAATAGGTACATAATGTACCATTACAGTACTAAGCACGAGACACCCTTCAACGTTTATATTTATTTGTAAGTTGGCATTGAATATTCACGAAATTTCTATGGTACACTCACGTCTTATGAAACGAGAATATTTTTTTGCACACGAGTATCGACAGACACACGTGTATACGTAATTCTTTTGTACAGCGAAAATTGTACGTCATATATTTTCGAACACTATCGGTGAATGTGAAAGAGAAAAGTAGGTACATCATTTACCGTGAAAGAATATTTATGCGACGGACATGTCCATGCCTGCCGGAGTTTTATTTGTTAGAAAAAGTCACGAAGAAAGAAAAAATAATAAACGAGAACAGCACGGTATTTACAGTCTGTTTACAATCGTAACATACCTTCGTCATTTAAGATTCAGAAATACCGTACTAGCATTTATTATACGCTGTGTTCAAACTGTACAATTAATGCGTATTGAAAAAGTATTGTATACGTCGAAGCATTCGGTTATTTATATTATTTATATACGAATGTAAAGACCTCCTATAATACTTGTAAATAATGTTTATACAGACATTATACAGCTGACGATGAGAAAACGAAGGCATATGGCTATATAAAAATAAACGCAACGCTTGATCGCAAGACACCTTAGAATTATACGCTCTACAATGAATTGTATAACGGAATGCGAATATGTGAAATATGTATTATGATGTATGTTGCATTAGTCTTTTAAAAATTGATGATTCAGCAGCGTTTTTGCAATTCTTTGTACGCACATTATACCCATAAACCATTATACTCGTATGATATCGTTATTCAATCGAAACATGGGGAAAAGCGAAGAGCTTGCAAGATAATGTACGTGCACATAATACGCTGGAATGCGCGAATTACGTACATTGCAGCGCCTTAATCATCCTTGTGAACCGGTTCACGAGCTATATTATAAACATGTAGGTATAACATTAAACATACCGACGTATATTCGCGTGCTTGTGAAAGTTTGAATACATAAGCCGGACTCTTTAATCCACAAGTGAAAGAATGACGCAATATAGACCAGAGAATTATACAAGCGGTGTGTTTGCCTTATACCCGCGATTACCAATTCTATCGTATCGTGTTATTATCATCGTTATGCCTATAGACTAATGTTCTATACTGTCGCTGATAACTGTTTATTTACCGCATTGTTCATCGTTTATCTCGTTAGCGATTCTGTCGCTGATCAATTGCAGCAGCTTGATTTATACGAGTATAAAATGTGGCGGGAAAAATTTCAAACTAAAGAAACGAGCGAACATCGCAGAAAAAAACACGGCATACGCGGATGATATTTCAGGCCGATGAGTTCGTAGCGCGACTGCAGGAGGGATTGAATCAAGTTCAAGACCACGAGGACAGAAAGTATGTACGTAAATATTTACGTATGTAAATATGATATATCATGCCTTACATGGACGGTCTAGATACAGGGTGGCCATACATCTGGTAAGCCTGAAAAAGCTGGAATTGTCTAGGGATTTTTAATTTAGTCATGGAAAAAATTTTAAAATACCAGTTTTCTATCATGGGAATTTGAAATGATTTTTTGAGGTAACGAGTTTACTTTTCTTTCGTCGAGGAAACAAATTTGGCTTAAACTGACTTTCTTGTATGTAATATTTTTCTTCAATTCGAATTGAATTTGAACCGAATACGGAGTTAACAAGCTGAACGATTTAGGTTTTAGTAACTTTACTAGAACTGGGAAAATTTCTGGAGAAAACTAGGTTTCAGGTCCTGGAAAACCTGAAAGTGTAAGAGAATGAGTTATTTGGTGTTTTTTTTTTGTCTCTATCACGTCGAAAAATGGTATTATCGATGAAAATTTTGACGAAATAAAGTTGTTCGTTGAACGTTTCTCGGTGAAACTTTGCAACCCTGTCTAATACAACATCATACCGATACTATACAGAGTGTTGAGCTGAATTGCACATCTAATTACGGTTTTGTATATAGCGGTATATTCCGTATTCATTTATATACACGTTGTACAAGCCTTGCGGTGCAGCATAGATAATTGCTACCTAATTGATTACCTGCGTCCATCGTCGATGTAACGGTTAAATGCGATGATTCGGAACTGGCTTGTTACGTTGACGGATGCTCAAGTCTCGTATAAAATAGATGCAGGAACCTGTATTATAACCGTTTCAGCGATTATGTATAGACATTGCTGGGTAATATTTGAAACGGTTTTGTTTAAAATGAGCATTTAAAATGCAAATGTCGCTTTGCATTTAAAATTTAAAATTTTCTCAAAGTAACTATTTACATTTACCGATTTTAGTTACGTTTTTGTAGGCATTTTACATTTATCCAAGTATTTTTTACCCAGCAATGTACGTAGGTATACAGTGCCAATTTCTGATTGTTATGCGCACATGCAGGGAGTCGGTTTTCTATTTTCCATAATTCAGCGAAAGATTAATTTCGACAAGAACAGCAAGTAATCGAAGCTGTGTAACAGATGCTGCGCCGACGTCGTCGTTGGCATGCGATCCTATTATGCGGAAGAATTTCAGTTGTTGTTAGTCAGCGAGACGGAACTGATAGCGCACAATGCGATGCAGTAATTTTCTCGTTGCGCAAGTTCGAGGCTGTTACCTTGTTCACGTGTCGCGTTCAAATTTCAAACGAAACAACGAAACATCGTCATCGGTCACCCGTCAGATAATTTGGCAAAGTAGTACGTATCATCGGACGAGGTGGCCGAGTGGTTAAGGCGTTGGACTGCTAATCCAATGTGCTCTGCACGCGTGGGTTCGAATCCCATCCTCGTCGTACGATTTTTTTTCACTTATTTTCTTCAGTTCGTCTATTAATGCTCTGAAGTCGCATACCGCGAAGTTGCGGTTTATCCCAGTTTTTTAAAACAGTTTACAATCAAATTTCATTCCAAGCGAGAAGGATCTCTCGCGCATTGTTCCTCCTCGGTGTTATTCGACTGTTCATTTTTCGTCATCGTAAGCATTTCTTGTAATCGCTCGTACGTGCCTAATCTCCATGTAATATACTACATACCTGTAAGCACATATTTTCAGCTGCGTGCCGTACGATTTGCCGTGTTGCAAGAGATTCCTTGCATTCTCTCGTCAATGCTTTCGTTCGATTCTCATTCTTTGCTTATAACACACAAATTACTCGACAATGAATTCGTGCTGTTTTCTATCAACGATTTCTCGCATCAAGTATCTCATGATTACAAAGTCGAGACACGGGTACTCAAACGACGTGAGGTGTCGGTAATCACGGAGTTGAGAACCACTGATCGTGAAACAGTTGAACCGCTTATGCATTCGAAATTATAATACAAGATGCTCATCGCTGAGCTTTTGCGCCTTGCAATCAGCAACCCAAATTACTTAGAAACAAGCCGATTGCCGATTACGCCGATAATCAGGCGTCGCATCACTCGTTTCATCGCTGTGTATTTCCGATAAATAACCCTTATTTCGACTCATATTAATTCAACTTATTATCAATGCGAGTACAAAGCGTATCCGTAAAACGCAGTGTTTACCGTATCGTGATACCTGATTGAAGTCATTGCTCATTTCGCTCAGTTACGCATCATCATCATCGACTTCCGCGATTATTTACAGTAACCAAGTCCAATAGAAAACATAATAATTATACATTATTGAAAGTGCAACTTTTATCAAAGCTCGACGGTTTTATTGCAATTTAAAATTAATCGAGTTACGCAATTCCGGGATGCAAGATTTTCCAGCAATTTGACTGCAACTCTCCATATCCGCCGAAATAGCTCAGTTGGGAGAGCGTTAGACTGAAGATCTAAATGTCCCCGGTTCAATCCCGGGTTTCGGCAGTCTTTTTGACTGAGTATTTTTTCAACGGTTTTTTTCTTCTCATCGACGTTTTTGTTCTACTCGGCGGGTAGCGGGTTTGAAAGTTGTTTGAAACGTAGCTCGGTCCAACTTCCATAATATGTCATGTTCGCGCAGGATTACACAGATTTTCTTGCCCCAAGGATATTGCAGTTGCTCATGCAGTTTTGACATGCTTCGATAAAGTGTCGCAGTATCGTTCCAGTTTAACGCGACTCATGTATAACACAGTCATCTGTTGGGAATATCCGTGCGTGTCACGCGACTTTCTAATAAAATATAACACCGTTGTACATATGCTACTCTACTTACAGGTTACGTTCGCGAATTGTTTCGCGGGGTAAACGTGAGTAAATGGAAAATGTAACAGTGAGTGTACTCCACGCGGTATTTCATATGTATTCGTATAATTGTAATTCGTATCACACGGTAATTTGGTAATACATTGGGCCTGGATGGGTTACATAATCGTTGCCTAAACTCGGCTGCGGAGCTGCAAACTTCTGTATACATGGTATATACGGCTGTTAATCGAAATTGCGATATACACGTATACATACCTATACGTAAGCTAACCAACGAAGCGTTGCGAATTGAGAATTCTGTACAGCTACATATATATGTATACCTATTATTTCGCGTTAATTCAACCGTTGAGCATCGCGTAATACCTTGCGATTAAACGGATTACGATCGAGTCACCTTTGCGGAGACTTTGGTCAGATCAACTTATGATTTATTGCCGATGACTGTACAACGTGCACAATGGGTATTAATGTCCGATGATATCGATTAAACGAAATTTTCGCTGTACCTAAACGGAAATGCTACAATTTTTCCTCCAATTTAATCAATTTCGAGTTCCCTCGATCCGCCATTTTGAATTCCTGGATTATCTAAAACCCCCGAATAAGGTATCGTTCGTGAAAATTCGAATTTGAGTCTTGAACTTTCGCTGCAGCGATCTATGACTGCACCGTCGGTAATGAAGATCCGCGCATCCACGCGTGGGTTGATTAATCACTCCGTATATCAGTTCATTGCTTTGGTCCCCACCTTGTGAATTCTGATCATCACATCGCGGGGGTTAGATAAGAACTGGCAATGAACTAAATATTGCAAACAGTTAGTCACCCATTTCATTGTTATGTATTCATTGCAAGGCGAATATACGTATAGCATATACCAACAGATGCATCCGAGAGTCTAGAGTACAATGTACCCGTCGTCGGCTGCTCGTTTACACCTGCGGTGCTGATCAGTTTTCGCATGATAATAATATTAGTAATAGTAATAGTAATAATCATAACAAAAACAACAACAAAAATTACTTCGCTCGCCCCGTACTGTCTATCGATTTCCGTAACAACATGCCGTCTTCGGATGTACGATTAGAAAATGATGGGGAACCTTCGCCATTGCTCCGTGAGTACATGCTCCGTATGATTTAATTTATAGCAATAACAATATTGAGATACGACGGTTGCATGTAAATATTATCTTGTAATTGTGACACGTTGAGTCACGTGTGAATGATGTATATTTTGTTAACCTGCTCGAGGTATCGCTCGAACGCGTTAGAAATTGCGTGGCAAAGATGAGAGGTGAAGAAATTTATTATCGTCAAGCTAGTCATTTGTTTAGCAATTTGTTTGAATAAGTAACTTGATAAATAAACAACGTTCAATCAGCAGTCGTGGCCGAGTGGTTAAGGCGTCTGACTAGAAATCAGATTCCCTCTGGGAGCGTAGGTTCGAGTCCTACCGACTGCGAATGACTTTTTTAACATTCTTTTTCCCCCAAAATTTCCCTAGGATCGGAACGCTGGTCAAACTCAATTTTTGCGCATCTAGTTCCGAATATATTTTGGTAATTTTTCAACTTTACATTGTACGCGACACGTAATATACCTAGGATATGGATAATTGTTATGGTGGGGATTCTTTCGTTCATTTGTTTATTTTTCAATTCAAATTTATGCTGCTTTCTCAAGTCGCGACAATCCGTTTCTGGTATAAATCGTTCTACCCCTGGACGGAGACAAAAGAGGGTTTTAAAGAACCGAATGAATAAGTTAGAATAATATTAACGGTCGAGTAGATACTCGAATAATTTGTCTGTATAAGGTATAATATACGAAGAGATTAAGCATTCAAATGACCTGATTTAGCCCGGAGTGCTTCAGGGAATAACGAGTTAACGATTATTGCGATATACATGCGAACGATTTAATTCTGCAGGTCAGTTGAAGATCCGGGATCGGTAAAGGAGCTCAGCTCTCTGGCTCTTTTTGTAATAATTTGTTATACATTACATCATACATTTGCGCTGATGATTTGTTACGCGGAAGAATTCTAACGTCACGTATAACACGGGGCAACAAAAAACAAATTATTTTTCGAGTTTATAAATAAATAAATAAATTTGGATTCTTTACATCGAATAATACCCAAAATCTTGATTTATTACTCGTAAAGTTTGCTTTTATCTTTGTTAGCTATGAACCAAAAACTTCAATACTTATTTATTAACATAAAAAAGACAAAAGCAAACTTTACAAGTAATAAACGAAGATTTTGGTTATCATTCGATTCGTAGACTGAAAATTTATATATTCAAATATTAACACGTGATTAATTATTATTTTTGAATAAAATTGATTTAAATTCAAAACTGAAATTTGTTTAGTTGCTATTTACAATAAATGTTTGAGAAAATAGATAATTTTTCTTAAAATCCGAAATATGGTTCTAATTTCTATAAAAGCAAACCTAATCTAATAAAAATCTTTTTTTCTTTATCAGTTACGTGTAAGAAATGGAAATTTTATACCTGTAAACGATACTTAAAATTCTTATTGACCGGTGATAATACCTAACTTGTGGGTATTTATTACACTTACCAAAGCCAAACTCGAGCTGTTTATACACATGATATTCCAGGAGCCGGCTGCTTATCAAATATATCATCTGACGATTGTCGGATTCGTTTATCCCTCTAATTTTTCTTCTACTCCTCCTCTCTACTTCCTCCCCTTTTCTTACGATCGATCAAAAACGAGAAACCGAGGAGAGAGACAGCCGTGACATTGACCAGTAGCGATACTGCCCACAATTAATAACTCGGTAGTACTGAATAGGTGTGTAGGTATAACAATACTACACAACAATCTCTGCAGGAGCCGTGGCTTTCCATCCGCGTTCTCCATGGATGGAGGCATTCTATTGTAACCCAACGTAGGTAGATACACCGCGGTAAATAGACCAATAAGATATCGCTGTTGGGTTATTCGAAGCTATCGCTAGCTGCATAGGAGTCGGGTACCCACACCTGTGAAGTAAACGCTTCGTCGACCACAATCGAATAAATATTTATCTCCTGCACCGTTGACATTGCATTCTTATCATTCCATCAAGTGTCGTAAAACTCTATACGTCACGACTCGATTCCGCAGGATCAGGATGAGTGATGACCGACCCTCGCCGTTATTGTACCCAAGGATCCATCGATCCTTAGGTCTCGTCAATCTATGCGGTTATATGAAATTGTACTCGTGGAGTGGAACTCTCTGCACATTTCCCGATCAAATTATCATAGATAGATCTATACGTAAATAAGTTTAACGTACACGCGATTCGCTACGTAACTTTGATATTGCAAACGTGACTGCCAGGCCAAGTTGATTTTATTGATCGATGAAAAGAAATATATCAGACGACTGAATACCGATATCCACATCGTTGTGCGCTATCCTTCGATCCGTTCTTTGTCCAAAGGAAATCGCAGGGACTCCAACAGCGATGAATATTGATAAGTTGCTTCAGGTTCTAGACCAGTATTACGTGCGCCTTGATCTAGGCGCTGATTAGCCTCGAGTGTGCATAATATTGAACACACGGTGTGTAGAATGGAACAGGATTTACCGTAGGGATCTATCGGAAATCTGACCTTATATTTCAGGCGAACGTTCATTAGCTGCTGCTGAGGCTCCATTTGATGTATGGTCGTTGATTCTCAGCAGGATTTTACACCGCGAGAGGTTTATAATAATAGCCCTCGGTGTCCGAAGCGGTGCTCAAGGACTGTACAACGACAAGTTGTAAATATATATATATGTATACATGCCTTTATGCAACGCTCGAATGGATCGCTTTGTTCGTACTTTGCGAATATCAACCTGAAGTAGAATGGAATCGAAGAAAGGATATTCCAGCTGTTTGGAATAGAGCAGTGAGCAGTTTTGCAGACCCGAGATGCGAAATGTTCCGTCCGTGAAAAGTGGACTTGGAGTAATACCGATCGACTCGTGCCTACTCGTTATACTGTTTCGAGACTTTCTATGAGAGGAATCGGTCAATCAGATCTAATACCTATATTCAGAAACGGACCATGCCTCATTTCCACCGAGTGAACAGTCCTCGTTCCAATTTTTTTTTATTTTCTCGAAACGAGTATAACTGTTGCATCAGGGTTAAGAGCCAAGTATAGCGTGACGCAGCGGTGTCACGTTTGGGATGAGATAAGGTATTATACAGATCCGTACGTATAATAATATAATCTGTGGTTATAGACGTAGAGACGTTAGAGCGAGGATAAAAAATCATTATCAGCTTTACAGACTCTTGTTTGTTGCATGTTTATAATCCGTTCTCATGACTGCACTCTGCCGAACGTCAATCGAAGTGTCGTACTATGATCGTAACATATCAGCAGAGCGTTCTCGTCTTACACACCCAATTACACACGAGTAAGTGTTCAGAATTATATTAATATCGATCGCTTATCGATATTAAAACAGTGTGTTGTTAAACTGTGACCAGTTTTCTAAACTGTTATAAAATTAATACGTCTCAGAAATAGAAAAAAAGAAACAACATTTTTCTTTGATGAAAAATTATCGATCAATTTGTCATTTTCATTACAGTTTCGAGTTTTCATTTTATCCTGTATACAACTGGATGAAATTTCAACTTAAATGTCTGTACAATACATTGAATATGTAACAATTATCTAATTCTCGTGAGGTTGAAAGAAATAAACTTGTAGAGATATCAATGATTTCATTTTTTCTTTTATCGCCTGGAATCGAATCGTGTCAATTCTTTTTTTATTTTCTTTCGTTTTACTCTTTCAAATATTACACCGGAGAAGAGAGAGGGAAAGGTTTCCGGTTATAAATTAATACTACTTCCGGCGTGAGTGATTCGTGCAAAGCAAACCTTGTATAATGTATCTCGAGTAAATTACAACGTTTCGTTTCCGCGGATGGTAAGTGAAATAATGTGCGACACATACTAACTTGCAATATGTACAATAAGTACACGGCATTAAAATTACGCAACGTGATCATTTCTCATAATTTGCACTATTGCCAGTCCGTATAATGACAATTCACGGCGTATCCAGCCAACGTGAATCCTATATTATAATATACCGTGCCTCGTATATATAACCACGTCGATATCTTCTTTAGCTGCTGGATATTTCAACTAAAATTCAACAATTCACGAGAGTGGATAGAAACATACTTGTATCAGTGTCTCGCCAGCTTTCTTGCGCGCAAAAACGGATGATCGCGGATCGATGCAACATTCGGCATCGGCATCTGTTTAAATTATAAATATTTGAAAAGTGATCGTCGTATCGCAACACACCTGAAACGCGAAAAACACGACGTTGATAATAAAATCCATTTATACATGTAAAGAATAGCGATCGCTATTCGTATGATTGTATAATATAATATAATATAATATAATATAATATAATATAATATAATATAATATCATATAATATTATTTGGCTGGAGGAGACGAGGAATTTTGCAGTGTATGCTTTTAATGCGTTTTAACCGTCGTGTGCTGCACGAGTTAGTGCTACGGAATATAAGTCCCGGTAAACTATGTCCTACTATGCAGTTCCCACTCGTGAGTATTAAATACGGACAGAAAAAAACCGCCTACGTTAATAACGATAGGAAAAGCAAAAGTGTGATGAAAGAAAAAAAAAAAACAGAAAGGAAATTGACGTAGTCAATGCGCGGCGTGTTTTCAGTAACAACAATTGTTAATTTCTCTTCTTCGACACCTCGACGTTTACTCTCGGTGCAGAATATCGTCGATATTGTTATACGTGTACCAGTATCTGACAATTATTACCGTACTCACTCCGTTTTAGGAAATAATTACAGCCTATTGCGTAGAATGAATTAATTATAATCTCGAGATTGAGAGTCCACATTGCAGTGATTTATGACGTTCTAATTATTTGACACATTAATTTCAATTCTAAACGTCAAAACTCACCGCACGGTAATTGCAAGTGAACTAAATTTCGGATAAATAACGATGAATAATAATTTTTGTTTTTAACCGGTGTGTAATCCGAGTATCAAAAAACACGACTTTTAAAATCATGCGAACGTTGTATTTATTAATCCCTCTATAAAAACGCGCAGTAGGTCAATTTCGTACAGATTATCCTCCGTCTTAATTTTTTTTTGATTATTTCTTTTTTTTTTTTTTTTTGTTGTTGATTGTTAACACCCACATGTATATATACAATGTACGTTCCTCAATGAGAATGATAACTCGACTGCGGCCCGCTCGAGTCTTTGCAGAGTATAATAATGTAATAAAATAAACCGGCTGTATGTAATCTAAGTTTATCTCCAGTTCAGTCAACCACGTTACAAAAAATTTCGGGGCCCTCTTCTTATCGATAAGTTTTGTTTTTGTTCTTCTTTCTCCCTCTCCTTCGGTATTCCGTCTGAACGTATTTTCGTTTCTAATAGCGTATATAACGTTAGCCGCAAGTCATGGCGTTGATTATCGGTTGATTATAGTTGTATTGAAATTCTACCCAAACCGCGAGGAAACTGATATAAAGCAGATAATTCAATCAATAACGAATGAATCAAAAATTGCGGTGAAACGCTGGTTAAAAAGTCTGCGTAGTAGGGACAGGAAAATAAGAAAATTCATTTTTTTTTTTTTTTTTACTTCTCGATTTCACACCGCGCTGCAGGAACTGATAGGGAAATAATGGAGGAATTCAATGCTGGAATCGTATGGCCGACGAAGAGCGAGAAGACGGGGGAAAATCATCAAACTGCGAAACTGTGTAAGTTTGGGAAGTTAATTGTCAGCGTAAATTTTACCTTTACTTATAAAGCCTTCCAGTTTCTCCGCATCCCGCAGTGTTTCGCTGTTTTTGACAGATACAATTAACAGTATTTACCGGACTTTCTTTATCAGTAAAAACCTGCAAAGTCCCAGCGATAGCGACGCCACTGCTATTTCGACACTTGAGTTTCGTGGGTCAAATCTTTGTTCTTTGTAGACGAGGAATCGTACTGTCAATAGTCCAAGTGAATTCACACGGTGCGTTGCTGCCGAAGAGCTGCCGGTTTTTTCTGCGTAATTAATCTCGCCTCGTGATCGGACTTTCAAGACTTATACGCCAAGAGACCCATGAATATGCGGAAAGTTGTCGCGTCCGTCGGCGAGAAAGGTAAAGAAAAATAAAATACAGCGTAGTATTTCGATTTTTCCGACTTACGGATGAGCAGCTAAAACCCGCGGTATTCGAATTTCGAATCCCGAAGATATCCGCAATTCGAAACTCCCGCGGTTTTCAGTCGTAGAAACTGGTCTGACTGCTTTCTTTTTTCTATCGTAACGCGAATAAGCGTTACGGACTTGAAAGATCTGCGTTACAGCTGCTGTTTGATTAAAATCTACGTTTGAGAAATTGTTTAGTCTTCCAGAGTGGACGGACGACTGCCGATGAAGATATAAGACTGCTGTTTTTTTGTTTTTTTTTTTTATTCTCCGCTTAGTCAACCAAATTTCGCACAAGTATGAATAACAATCGTGTAATAATATTGTATGTACAAGTTTAATTTCGAAGGTTAGTTGAATAAAAAAAAAATAAAATCCGGTGCTAAATTGTTTCTTAATTTTTTCGTTACTTATGTGTGTTTTTTAAGTACTATATGTTTTGCTTGACGATGCGTGAATTCGGCTGGAAGGTTACAAGTGTCGTTACATATGTGTGTATAATTATGTAGTCTCGTAGTTTGTTCGTTAGTTATAATTTCTGTGAAAAAAATAGTCAGGCTATCCGGAAGATTTATAAAGTCAGATTTGTGAGCATTGGGAGTAATAGTTTACGGTTTTGTGATCGACTGAAAATCAACGTCACACGATTATATACACCGTAATTGGTGGGAGAAAATGCGTTTAAGTTTAAGTAAGTACACTTGATTTCATTCAGGTAATCGGAATACACGTATTCGCTGTTTTTAATAGATCAGCATTGATTAATAAAATTTTTAATCAAGCAACGACGACGATAATTCTTAATTATTGTATGTTATCGTGTTGATTTAGTAAAGTTTTATAATACACAACACCTGGGAAACTGTCCTTTATCAATTTACGATACCGCCACGGTGTAAAAGCTCCAGTTATAACTCGTGTTTGATCACAATCCGATGTTGTATCGTTAAAGCGATCTCGAAAGCTCTACCAGATTGATAAAATTACATAGATACAAAAAAAGGGTCCTTTAAAATAAATTCGGATGAAGAGATAATTGGTTATTAAAGGCGATAACGGAGTTCAGATTTCTTTCTCTAATCTCGAAAGTGCTTTGTGTATTCAATCAAATTATTCACGCGCACCGCATATAACCTTCTAAATACAACGACAAATCTTAATCTTGATTCTTGATTATTGATACATGCTGCGAACCGATTTTTTTTTTTCAGGCAGGGAAATGGCGTCTCAGAAATGTGACCCGAAGGAATTGCTTCGGCGCAGGATACCGATCGTCGCATGGCTGCCACTCTACACGTGGAATAAACTATTCCAGGATGCAATGGCCGGTCTCACCGTGGGACTAACTGCGATTCCTCAGGGAATAGCTTATGCAGTTGTTGCCGGACTACCCGCTCAGGTTAGAAAGAGTGAATTACTTATCCCGACATCGATCATGTCCAAAAAGCTCCTTCAAGCTTCGCTACTTGTATGCGCCATGCCGCCATTTTGTTATTAAATTCAATGTGAAAATTGAACGATGTTCTTAAAACTATGAATACCAAAGCCCTCAAACTGAAATTGCCCCAAACGTCTTCATTTTCTTATTAAAAAAATCCTAAAAATCAGTACACCCCGTAATCCTGCGTCCAGAAATGACGACTTGTTATTCGTTTCGATTTCAGTACGGACTTTACAGCGGTTTTATGGGCTGTTTCGTCTATCTGATACTCGGCGGCAGCAAGGACATCACCATAGGACCAACGGCTATCATGGCTCTTATGGTTCAATCGAGTGTCACGAAGTATGGAGCAGACGGTGCTGTGAGTATAATGTGGGAAAGTTTGTTTCACTCTACGTGGTCTCATAGTCAGTGGTTATCGACGGCGACGAATGTCACTTGTTTCGTTAATTGTCAGTGACAATTGTCAGAAAACAAGTGACACTTTACTCGGTCGGTAAGGACCGACTACAACATCCCCTTAACCGTGAATTTACGCAAATTTTAAACAGGTACTTATGTGCTTCTTGTCCGGCTGCATAATATTCCTACTTGGTATTCTCCACATGGGTTTTTTGGTGAATTTCATAAGCATGCCGGTTATATCCGGCTTCACAAACGCCGCAGCCGTAACAATCGGGTCTTCCCAGCTGAAATCATTGTTGGGAATAACGGTGAGCGGAAGTGGATTCGTCGAATCGATTGTCGGAGTATTTGAGAACATCACGGATACCAGTCTCTGGGATACTTTGCTGGGCGTTGTATCGATCCTCCTGCTTGTCGGACTCAAGGTGAGACAGCTGAAGGGTTGTCCCTTCCTTACCGTTTGCCACGTCTTAAGCGGAAGGTATCGCAGGTCAATATCTCCGACTTGATTTCTTTTGTAATACGTTATAAAAGACTGAAAACTAAGCGACGCGTATTTTTTTTTTCATCCGGCATTGAACGCTTTAAGGGGGTGGAAACCACCCTACAAAGTAAGGCATGTCAAGGGATGATTTGGCAGTTTCACCCACAGGAACATAATTATTTCTTAACCAATCCAAATGGGAAAGTTTTCTCATAACGAGAAGTGAAAAGTGTAATTTTCTCAATTGAAAAAAAAAACTGCCCCAATCGCCCCATGACACGCCTTACTTTGGATGGTGGTTTCACCCCCTTAAAGTGTTTAATGGCAGATGAAAAGAGAAAAGACGTATCGCTTAGTATTTAGTCTACCGTAACATATTACAAAAGAAATTAAATCGGAGAGGTCGACCTTGCAGGGTACCTTCTTTGTTAGATCGCGAGCGCTTTTCTCGTTGATCACGTACATTCTTTCTACCGTGTCTCCCGTGATGGTTTCTTTTCTTTTTTCTTTTTTACTTTTCACGACTGGAGCAAGAAACAGGCTCTGCCACAGCGACGACCCGAAACCAATTAAACGAGGGTGGCGCGGGTCGAAAAAATCGGTCATAAATTTCCAGCGCTTTCCTAACGCCGTCCGTACAACGGCCTAGTTTCAGGATCCAACAGGTGGCGTCGACGGGGTGTAAAAACGGCGGACCAATTGCTAATACACAGTATTTTTTGCGCAGCCGCGTCCATAGTAGTCCAAGGATTTGATTCCCATTATCTCAAATTAACACCCCGGAATTTTTTTGCGCGGCAGAACCTTCCCGCAAATCGTAGTGGAAACTTTTGGAGGAAGACTATGTGGGTCATCTGCTTGGCGCGGAATGCCGTTGTCGTTATTCTCGCCACCCTAGTCGCCTACCTTCTCTACCTCAATGACCTCCAGCCGTTTAAACTTACCGGAAAAATTACCGAGGGCCTTCCACCCTTTGTTCCACCCCCCTTCTCGATCACCTACAACAATCAGACGAGCGATTTCCCAACCATCGTCAAGGGATTTGGGAGCAGCCTGATCTCCCTGCCGCTTATAGCCGTACTCGAGAACATCGCAATCGCGAAGACCTTCGGTGAGTTGATCAAAGCTTGAATAAGATAAGCGACGGTTTACATTTCTTCAACAATTCACAATTGGTATTTACACTCGCTTCCCAGCCAAGGGACGTCCCTTGGATGCCACCCAGGAAATGACCGCTCTTGGAGTCTGCAACATCCTCGGCAGCTTTTTTCGCTCCATGCCGGTTACCGGAAGCTTCACTCGGACGGCTGTCAACAATGCGTCAGGAGTCCAAACGCAAATGGGGGGCATCGTCACCGGCGCCCTGATCCTACTGGCCTGTGGAGTCCTCACTTCGACCTTCGAGTTCATTCCAAAGTCCAGCCTCGCTGCGGTCATCATCGTCGCCATGTACTACATGCTGGATTTCGAGACGTTCAGGGTACTCTGGAGGACTAAGAGTGAGTTCGAAGCTTGCACGTTTGTTCGACTAGGTACCCGCGGATTCCTGATCCTTTGCTTCGCCATCGAAAAAGAGTTCCATGTCCACCTTCAACGTTCGATCGTCTCGTTGATCAATTGTGTATACCTTTTATGTATACACCATTACACAAAAAATTGACGATCAAATGTATTTTTTACGAGGAACGTCGGCTTTTTAACGGCGTATGGCGTCGGGTCGATAAATCGATTTGTCCTAGATGTATGAGGAAGGAGGTATACCTTTAAACGTACTTCAACCGCAAACGCATACGTTCACCTTTCCATTTCACCATTGTGGCTGAGTCTGCTATTGAAGGGTCCTCCATACTCTGTCGGCCTTAATTGTCGGCCAGTTCATTTACCGATTAGGTACCTAGATACCGGGAAATTACGGGTCAACGAGCTTTCGAACAAATTGTTCGATGTACGCGGTATTGACCGACCTCTATAATCCTGATCGCTATCGAGTAGTCCACTCGCGATTTCGAACACAGCGTTGGCTGATTAGACAGGTGAAATTGTCGCGCTGAAAAACCGGAATAAACCTCATGTTCTCAGAGATCGATTTGATGCCGTTGACGGTGACGCTGGTCTCCTGTGTTTTCCTGAGCCTCGAGGACGGGATGATTATTGGAATTGTGGTAAACCTCGTGCTACTCTTATACTTTACGGCTCGTCCGGGAGTTCTGGTCCAGGAAGAAACGGTCGACGGCATCAGTATACTGATAATAACGCCGAGGCAATCCCTGAGTTTTCCAGCGGCTGAATATCTGCGGGAGCAAGTTATCTACAGGCAAGTCTTATCATATGGTCTCAATTTTGCTTATCCTTCAAAAGTACTGGAGACTATCCTTGAATTTTTCTTATGCCCTGGAAATATTATATTTTTAATGTCCTTGAATAACTTGAAAATGTCTTTTAATTCGTTACAGATTTTTTACTCGACACCATGTTTAATCTCTGTTACACTCGCTGCACTAAACGGTAGTAACAATCCCTCCGCGAACGATTAGTACGGGAAACTTTTCGAGACTTTCGTAACAAGATTCCACTCTCCGATTGTCGTACAAGTTTCAATTTTATTTCACTGAGTTCGTTCCCATTTCGACTGGATAGCATGAACTCCGTATAGCCTTGTGGCTTATCCCCGTATCGGATCTCCTCTCAATTTCCAGAGCTTGCATAGAAATACCAAATATATAAGCTTGCCCTTTTCGAAATTTATACTACGATTTGAATTCACGTACGGATACCGAATCGGTGCCAAGAGGTCGGAGGTGAAATTTCCGTAGGTTCATTCACCTCGTCGATGTTTATAATCTCGTTTCGAGAGACTAGCGATGGTTGTGATACCACGTGGTCAACTCGGCTCATGTCAACATCCACGATCTTTCACACAGGTGCAAATTGAGCGGGGAAACTCTTCCGGTTGTTCTGGACGGTCGTCACGTGTATCGCATCGACGCAACGGTAGCGAAAAATCTTAAGTACC
Organism: Neodiprion pinetum; assembly: GCF_021155775.2. Lineage (NCBI taxonomy): Eukaryota > Metazoa > Arthropoda > Insecta > Hymenoptera > Diprionidae > Neodiprion > Neodiprion pinetum. The sequence goes on from NC_060233.1 coordinate 3,635,492, forward strand.
TTCAGACCGATCTCGAGTCCAGGAAGCAGATGCTGATATTCTGGAACTGGAGTCCAGAGGTTCGGCAAACCCTCGAAAGCTACGACAGCTCGCTTGCCCAACAGTTCAGAACCGCACGGACGTTGGACGGGATGTTTGTTCTCCAAGGTAATCGAACCGTTTTATACTGCGTTACGTGCAGCGTGATGAGTCCGACTTAGGACGGAGACCTCGTTTCTGACTTCTGTCCTACCCATGATAAGGAATCACTTGTTAATTCATCTACTCTACAAACATCGTCTGTTTACCGCAATGCGTTAATCAACGCTTGTGGTCAACGTTTCAGTAACTTACTGTCGGTCAGTTCGTGACATAATTCGCCCTAGAAAGCGCGCAGTTTCCAGGGTCGTTACTGTATACGCAGGATGCGGTCAGCCTCTTTTTTCATCGTATTCGCCCTCATAGTCATTCTTAATGACTTGAATAAAATGCAGCGTTTATTTTCAGCAGAAATCAACGCGGTTCGAACGGAATGAAACGTTGCATTAACGACGATCGTGATTTAGAGAACAAAGTATTTCTGTGCAACTGAAACCTGATTGTCAGATAAGTTCATACTTCTGTCACCTTGAAAGTTACAAGGAATAATATGGAGGCACCATGACGCACCTATCGGTCAATCAGTTTCGTGCATTTCCTACATCGCAACACGGTTCGAATTTCCAACCGATACCTAAAGTTTAATTGTTGTGGTAATTGATTGTACATATTTACTAATAAAGTATCGTCTTTTGTGTTTTACCTTTATTTGTAATTTTCTTATCTTTTCGCAACTTGCAGGTTTTAGACACGGTATAAAAGTCGCTTTCCTCTTTCTTTTGGCAACCGGATTTTACATTTAGATTAAGCTGGGTCGCGGCACCCCGGATGATCGAATTCCCCAAAAAGTATTTCACTGATTACCAAACCCAATCCTCGAGTCGTTTAAGCCTATTACTTCTGACAAAGGTGAAAGATTTTCGACTCGAAATGCCAAACCCGTACTTCTAAGCCTCTCCTGAATCAGGTTTTCGAATACAGATGTGCATGAAAGGATTTGGCGGCAATTATGCTGGTGGGCGGAGGAATGTAGATAGTTGTATCGCCTCGAGGGTTAACAAGTCACCGACGCGTATATTATCTCCATCTGAAATGCCAGTGCTTAAGTGTGTATTCCGAGATAAATCGTACAGAGGAAAGCGTCCAGACCTAATCGCGGGAAAGAGTGATTATTCACATAATTTGCCTCTTGAGTTTGCTTTCTGTCTGCGTTTGCTGGCAAATAATACGTATACCTCCAGCAGTTGATGAAAATTGCTGTATAATATTATATAAGTTGAGCATTTAGCCGTTATCATTAAATTGAGGACAACTATACCGTTCATGTAATCGTTAACCTTTGTTTGTATACTTCTTAGATATCCGCTATAACCAGCTCAACTCCGCATCGCAGAACATTGAGAGATAGTATACCTACACTGGAGGGAGAGTATAAGTTGCCGGTAATATTTCAGTAGCAACGACTACGTCTATACGAGGTTGAACCCAGCGCCTGGTACTATCGTGCCCCGTTATCTCTCATGCATCCCTATATTTCGGCTATGCAGGAATACACGATTGCAGCCTGGCCAGAGCGTTACATTGATCATCGAAAGTCGGAAAAACTGAGTCGCCTTATCACACCAGCACAGCGCGTGTGGTTCTCTTCAAAGTGTGATATCCTACGATTCGAATGTGGTTGATATCTCGAAACCATTAGAGGCTGCAACGACTTCCGACGCTCTTCCGCAGGCCTCAAGGTGGGAACTTTTTCGGCTCAATCCTTGGTTCCCGATGGACTCTGGAGCGGCCTGAAACGGCTGTGATACCCCGAGGACGACATCGCGACCACCACCACCATTGCACAGTATCAGGGTAGTCGATCGATCGAGAAACATGGCGCCTGCGCTGGCGTCGAGTTTTGAGACGGCGTCCGTCGCGGCGCCCTAGACCGCTTAGTGACTCCACTCTGCATTCGGAGAGTGAGTACCGGGTGCTGGGCGGACGAGTTAGGGTCTATCCGTTCAAAAATAGATTCCAATTCGGTCCTGAGGAAGTGCCGGTAGGAGATTGCCAAAGTTTTTCAAACACAGTTCCGCAGTTTTCGCCTATCGTCAATCGGAGAAGACATGACGACGATACGGGCCCGAGGAATGCTTCCGTCAGACTTGAGTTAACGTTGCTACGTCCGATGAGTATTCGTTCAATGTGAACCCAGTCATAATTCGACTCGCCCGCATCACGACGACGACGACGACAACGAATACGACCAGTGTTGGAATCGGAGCAGATCAACGTCCGCCCTGATGTCTGATCGCCACCTGCAGACATGGCATGATATAAGGAAGCTTGTAGCCTCTGCAGGAGTACCAGCGTATTCGACGGTCTTCACTGTCCTGCAGGGCACCCGTCAGCATCGGTAGGTTATTGTGTGCCGAATGGATTATCCACTATACTTGGAGTGACACTCCTCTTGTTTCTCTTCCCTCGTAAATTCTATGCCCCGACGTAAATTCATGTCGAAGAAGAACTTATCGTCCGTTGACAGTACCTACACTCGGATCAATTGGAATTATTGCACAAGACATCTTCTCCCCCCCCCATATTCAGCTACACACCTGATCATGCTGGTATTCGCTTCGCCTGATTATTATCCGGCTGATCATAATCGGCAACGATATTAAAAATTAGTCAATAAACAGAGGATATGTTGCCTTGACTTCCTCGACTAGGCCAAAATCTCGTTATGTATATTAATTGTCGATATGCGGTATCGGTGAACGAAGTACAAGGTATTTCTCGTGCGAAATTCTTATCTCGGCAATTTTCTTGGGTTATTAAAACATAGCGGTTAGTGATATCGTGTACGTCGTTGCGTAATTCTGTTGATAAGCATCGTGGTCGTTTTTCTAAAATTTGCTCGTATAGTCAGCTGCAGAAATGTTTTTTGGAATCCATAATTGCAAATCCATACGGTCAAGTTCGAGTTGATGGGGATAAAAAGTGCAGAGCTGAAAAATCACCGCGTGCATTTCATTATTGGTAGGTACCGCGGAACAATTCGATAGAGCCGAGCTTCCATCGGCTGGAAGTAATTGATCGTTTCAATTAAAACTCTCTTGTGTTATATGAGAGTGTAGGAGGCGCCGAAGTGGGTAGCTTGAATCATAGCAATCCCTGGCAGCCGGGCTAGAAAAATAACTTATAGAAGAAACGCGGCTTAGTATGGTGAAAGTTTTAATAACCTACCGCCTACTCGATCACAATATTTTAATAACAGTTACGTATTTTCTACTCGCTACTTTTCATGGACAAGAAAAATCCGACAATGCTGAAAGCGCAACAGTTTTATGATCCTATGCTCTCCACGTTTGTAGGTACGTATAAGGTACGTCAGACAGACACGATACATGCATTATTCCAGTGAAGGTTGACACGCTGTTTTTAAGACATCGATGAAAAGTTATCGTTCTATGTCGCAATGTTTAGATTTGGGCAATCGTGTCGATAAAAACATATTTTTACTTTCATTTACCTCCTCGTGTTTGAATCAAACTACGCGCGCGCGCGTGTGTGTGTGTGTGTGTGTGTGTGTGTGTGTGTGTGTGTCAACATAGTCCCTGCATGGAGAACTACGTCTGAAGAGCGTCACGACACTTTGCAGAAGGTGGTTTAAGGCCGTTCGTCATTGCCTTATTTCATCAAGTCACGCGATCTGCTGGGCGAGGATTTAGTCCGAGTACACATTTAACTACGATCATTTATTCGGTGGAACCGTGCATCGTCGAAACGATTAGATACGCCCTCGGTTTTTGAGAATATTGTAATCGACTCTTTCCGTGTATGAATTAGGCCGAGTTGAAATAAAATTTTCCCAGCCCCGTTTATGCACCCGCAAAATCGCCAAGAAATCGTTAAATTCCGTACGGTGTACGATTGATCGTTCATGATTCGACACCAAACATCGGATTAAGCAATGTGATGACGCTCGACGTTCTGTTCGAACAAGTCAAGCTAGTTTGACGTTTCCTGCGATGCGTGGTTATCTAATCAGAGCCAGTGGTCGAAAAAATTGTGTTTCACACCTGTGTGATAATACGCATAGCGGACGAAAATAACGTATCTGAGTTCATGACGGCATAGCGGTAGTTGAAATTGTTATAATTCATGATCTAAAAGTATAAATAAAGTCCAATGAACTTTGTGTATCGAGTTTGAATAATCTTAACCGTTTGTGCCACGATTTTCAACTATAATCGATAGAGCGATTATAAAGGAAATGAAGCCGTAATAAAAATTGCAACGTACTCTTCAATTACGGAATAAAACGCCGATGAACGGCTTTCAATAGACGTTGTCCGGATCTGTACTGGGGAACATCTCGAGTGTGTCTATCTGGATATTACGATTATTATAAAGTCGAATAATTCATATCGTGATATTATATGTCTCACGTATCTTCTTTGAGTTGTTGAGAAAATTTTTACAGTTGTAAGTTGTGTATTAAAATCCACCGGGATTTTAGTATACGTAAAGAGATTCTTGACAATCCAACGTAAATTTGAACAGCTGTGTTGACTAGATGTTAAACACGACGCAATCAGTTTACGCAGTTATATGTTTACCACTTCCGTGACCCTGAAGTTTTCATTGCAAGATGACTGGCTGGTATGATATATTTGAATTTGAAATGGTATTTGAGTGATTGAAGGCGCGTGATGTGGTGCAGCGTGAAAACATGAAAATGGTAATAATTGTACGGGAAAGTGAAACAATATGAAGGGAGACAGTTTCCTCCATATAAACAATGCTGAAAATATATTAAACTGTCGCTGGATCTTTCATTTTCTTCTCAAAAAGGGTCACCCTGTGTGTAGTCGACATATACGTGCATGGATTATTATTCAAATCGTTAACACGTGATTCGGAATCGTGGGGCGCAGGTAATCTGATTGGGACTAATTATCTTAAATGTAGGTACGCTGAATATAATCAGGCAAAAAAATGCGCAAATTTTATCGATAATCTTCCGACGACTAATTTAAGAACGAACAATCTTGTTGGCGAAATTCTGCAGCATTTTCGAATCACGTTGAAATCAAGTTTTACTCTAGTAATATACACCAAATTGTACATATCGTGCAAACGTAATTATAGAAGAATATACGTATAGGTATACCTATGTATATTCGAGAATTACATTATACACACATATGTTTCATTACGGAAACGGTTAAACAGGATATCCTGTGCATTTAAGTTGATTTAAGTTAATAGCAGTAGAGGAAAACCACAAGAGCAGAATTTAAATCTTGCCTAGCAGGTGTTGATAAGATATTTCGCGGACACATACTTGTTCCAGTTTTTAGTAAAAATTATCTCGACGTAGAAAAATACAAGCCTGACAGCCTGCACGAGTTGTTCGGCGACTTGATACTAGAATAATTTAGCCTAGACGATCAAGTTATCGGCGTTTCGGCGCCACATTGCTCGGCCTACGTACCTGAATAGAAGCACAGCTTAGGTGAGTACCTGAGTAGGTATACACAACCGGTTCTGGATTTAGATTTCCATAGTGACATTTACCGACACTTAGCCAAGACGCGAACCCTTTTCGAGAATTTAAGCCAGTCAGAGTGGGGATAATCCTAACCGTCGAACATTCCATAAAAAGGTTTGCGTCTTGGGTAAGTGTCGGTAAATGTCGGTACGAGAATCTGTATCCATAACCGGCCTTGTATACCTAAGTACCTGTACTATATCTCTGGCTAATAATTTTCATGAATAATCTTGAAGAATTCTGTGCGTGGCCTGCTGTATATGTCGCGAGCCATTAACGCCCGGCAGGCAAGACTTATCGGACAACTTCTTTCTTAATACGTATATGGAGTGAAAATTATTCAAGAAACAGCCTACGCGGCGGGTGCTGCTTGTAAAAGGATACGGTGCCGGGCTCCTTCGATTATTTATAAGAAACCCGGCTCCCCGTATTGTATAGTCGAGTACCCAAGTTACATACTGGGAGTTTTTCGCGAAACTCGCCACTCAACGTCAGCAGAGAGGCAATTGGAGCTGCGCGAATTTTGTATAGCCAAGTATTCGACTTCTCGAAGTAGGAGACACCCGCAGGTTGAAATTCGAGTCTATTAATGGACGATTTCCCCCCAACCGAAAAGAAAGATGAACTGATTGCTGGAGTAAAGTTTAGACAAGGTATAGCTACAAGGTTTAAGAGAACTCGACGTCTTTTGGGAGTTTCCTGTGTCAGTTTTTTTCCCTTTTCACCCGTTTTTCCCTCGTCACTCTTTCGACGTTCTTTTTCAACTTTATACTCCCTTTGCAGTAACGTGTATATACAATACATGTATACATATTATATACATTTGCACATAAAAGTTAGGAGCCGTTTCGGAGTGAGAAAATTTTCTTCTCTCAGGCATTTTTCAAGGCGTGTTGAGCAGAGGCGGCAGATGAAATTGTGTGCACAACATCCATCCACCTTTTTCGTATCCCGTGTATATAGATTCACGCTTCGCTTATTTTTCAACCCTATATGCATGCGGTTTTAAACTTGTTTACGGTTTAAATGTTTCCTCGAGGTATTTCGCTCGTCGACTTTTACAAATCTCGCGTCGTCGGGGACCTCACGCGTTTCCTTTCAAAAACGTCCTCACACGTAGGTAGACCATATACATGTAGGTATTATACATATCTGTAATACATAGATGCGTGTATAACAAGGTGTGCTTTCATCCTGCACTCACCGTTCGCCCACGCAATCGCGGGGCTCTTCAGTGATGAATATAAAACGCGGAAAAACATGAATCGAAATTTAATTTTTTTTTTTTTTCTGACATTCTTTCAATTCAAAGGTTATTATTGTCATTATCGAGTCGTCTCAAAGCCTTTGCTTCAGGCTTTGTACAATATATGCCTATAAGTATACGTACGTATGTATCTAGACACAGTAAAAACTGACCGTAAAATAGACAATAAAATAGAATAGAAGTGACAACGCGAATAAAATAAGTGTAAAATAAAAAAGAAACGTCTTCTTTCATACTTGACACTGCAGCAAGAAAAGGGGGGACAGCGTTTACTGCTGACGTACTCCATTTCCGTTCTTATTCGTCGATTTAAATCATACGCCTGCGAGGAATTGTTAATTGTTACTGATCTCCAGAAGCTGTGGGTGGTCTATATTCAATGTACAATATATAGCCTGTGTTTAGCAACGAAACTTTTCCGGTTCGGTTACCGAGCTTTCCCAGCACTTTTTTCTTTCATCAAAAATTACGGCGTTACGTAATATATAACTGAACCCAGTTACATGTAGATATATAATTTCAGCTCAATATTCTTCTCTTCGAAATTTTTTATCCCAATCTATGGGATGGGATAACAATTTATAAATTGCATCAAGGTTTTTCCAGTTGATTCTGGGCAGCGACTTTATATAAAAAATTCAGTATCAAACACCGGGAAAATCAGAGAAATACCTATGCATATATGTAAGTATATGGGTACAGGTATATATATATATATATATGTATATTACGGAGAAAGGTGAAGAGCTTGTATATCGATCGATTCTTGCGCAACAGGCAAGAAACTTTGTGACTGAGTCATTTTCTCAGGTCTTATGCGTGTATATATAGGGTGTCTAGTGTATATACATAGATACGTATACCTATAATGTGTATCTGCACGAGAAAGATGTATAATTCCTTCTCATACATGTAATAACAGCTGCACGCTCGAAGTTTCGAGTTGAGTTACAATTGACACGACGTTCAATTACACCCATTTATGAACATTTTCTTTATGCTCCATTTTTTCTTCTTGCAAAATTACACTTTTAATCAATTACTGTTTTTTGTTTGTGTTTTTCTTCCCGCCACGCGATATTAAAGAGAACGCCACACCCTGGAAAGAACTTACAATTCCTGAAAAAATAGCCACCGCACTCCTGTGCAAGTGTGAAATTCTCGAATGAATTAGAGATGATGCTTCACGGTACGCATATCTCGTTTCTCCGGAATCCTGAAAGGGAAATCATTCCGGAGGCATGGATATGTAAGCTTCAGAAAGCCGCCGGAGGCATAACGCGTCTGCTTGTACAAGTTTTCGCGTATATTCTTCCCTTCCGCATCCCTTTTATGCAACATTTATGGACCCATGTATGTACGTACATGCAAGGAGTACACACATATTTAATATCGGTATATCCCGCGGTGTTACCATCCGGAGTTTCTCAGGCTTTCGTGCTGAATAATATCAAACGTGTAATGTTGCGTATACGAGTATATATTAATATGCATTACACCACGCCAACTCAACCCGTGGCACTCGACTCGAGTAATTTTTTCACGAATCCGTAATCGGATTCGAGAATTTACTCTCCTTATCAAAGGCGATAATTGACGGTAATTGTTGCTCAGATTGATGTAAGACCATTCTTGCCATCATTTACTTTCGCGTGAAAGAACTCCCGATAATCGGCGAGTGCCTGGAACGATTTTATTGCCGAAAGTAAATCTGAAGCGGGGAAAAGGGCGGCCATATTGGCTTGCCAATTATCGAGCATTCGCGCTGAAAAAGCGAAGTAAACTTTAGATTGGTCATTCCGTATCGACAGTTTCTCCGAAGCGGGTATATTGGAAATTTTCTACAAAATTGTGACGCGGAGAAACTTAGTTTTTACTGTCAACGTCAGGCAGGAGCTGCAATTTGTAGAACCTTTCAATATCGCGAAAAGCTTTTCTGCACAAGTTTCGGTGAAAAGATTTATGCATGTATATTTAACATTAGTATGGCAAACATTTGCGCAGATATTATACAAACGGGTACATCGAGAGTCGAGCGACGGGAATATAAATTCGAGATATTGATCGAACAGAGCGAAAAATTTTCTCCGGTGATCTCCGTCGCCATTTATGTTTTTGACCCAAGCTTCAAACAATCATTCTTCTACGTCAACGGGTTTCCTCTGTACGTCCAACGTGATGCTGCAGTCAAGTAACGTAAACTCGTCAAGCTCAGCGGTCCGAAAGCGGCTCAAAATTGCCGGGAAAAGCGAAGAGAGAGGAGCATCTCTTTGATACAAAACCGCATGATAATTTGCGATAAACATTAATTTCCTGAGTTGCGGCCCAGTGAGCTTCTGAGCAACGAAAGATAATCAATTTTGCTCCTACCATCTTTGCGAAACTATATATAATATTAAACACTGCAGGCATTGTCGAAGTACGGAGCCAGAAAATCCGTATAAGAAAGATGAGGGCTGAAAATGGGCAAAAACGAGCGTCCGAGAAACAATCGGAGAAATAAAACGTCGAGCTCAAAGCCTCGTTGTCTCTACATCGTTTATTTTCGGCTCTGACGGTAAATGTACATTATACTTGTCCAAAACTGACTCTGATTTACTTTTCTCTCCGTTTGTCGTACAACGTAATTAACTGCATTCCTTTTGAATATTCAAAACATTCGCGTTATCCTTCGTTTCGTTTTATACTCTGCGAACACGCGCTCACACGATGTCATATCCACTTTATTGCGAATCAATTGAACCAACAGAAATTGGCCATCGTCAGCTGTGCAAAGACAGAAGTGCACCGAAGACATTAAAAAAAAGTCGTATAAATATATAGCATTCTGTAAATATCGAATTGAATCGATATGAAATTGATAAAAATGTATACGGAGAATATACAAAAGCAAAGAAAAAATTACCTTCGATCGGATATGAATTGACAGTTTAATAGGATGTCGATGGAAATATATTTCGCGTACAACATGATCGTAAATTTGGACTGCAAATTATAACAGCATTAGAACGCGTAGAATGTATGTCATATGTAAAGTGCCGGAAATAAATTATGTATACAATCCCATTTACCAACATAAAAATATTCTTTTCCGGTCGTTTGATTGCTGGAAATTGTCGACTTATCTATACGTACATCACGTTATACCTTGGGGCCGTAAATATGAAAGGTTCGGAACGAATTTATGTATCACGTATGCACATACGATACAGGTACCTACATTACATACATACCTAGCTACATAGCCATCTACCGCGTTGTTGAGGGTTTGAAAAATACGATCGTTCCATCGCTCTTCCGGGTGAAAAGCGAAAAATCACTTCGACTACATACAACGGATAAAACACATCATACCTATGTAGAAACCGGTGATTTATTGCTGTTTATCACCTTCCCGCAGCGTTTGTTTTAAAAATTCCTTTACCTCTATCCCACCACCGTTTGTAATTATTTAATCGTCATTTCCGCGAAGCAAGGTGAAAGTTTTTGGTACCCTGGATTTTGATGGTTAATTCTTTTCTATTTTTCCTCTTTCAGAATCAAATGCCGACATCTCCATGTATGACATAACTTCGAGCCGGACGTCTGGAACTCTATTAGGTGAGCCGATTTCCTATCGAACAATGTATCTTAAAACCTAGAACGATTCAATGATTTGGAGGCCACGGTAAATGCTCGCACCTTCGGTGTATAAGATAGTCGTCTGATCTATATAATCGAATGTTGCTGATTCGGGAGAAGTATTACTACTACTGGACTGAGGAAGTATGCGTATTATATACATAATTTCGATACATTGAACGGATTTGATGTTATATTACACCCAAGCCGTTATCTAATCGGACATTAATTTGGTTCTCAGTCTTTAGGTAGAAACGTCGTTAAGAAAACTGGTATTGACTGTTTACACAATTGGTGTTTGTAAAGTGTCAGCTGAATTAACGAGCCATCTAGCGTGTAACAGTCATTCGAATATCCTTATAATTTGGGTTCACGTTTTATCGAAACGCCGAAGGGCGATTTATACTAATTTACGCCGACGTGGCGACTTCAAAACGACACACATTTTACCGTCCGATATTATAGACTCAATTGAGAACATCTGTACACATATCACCGGCCGTTTCCGGGGTCTGAAATAAAATATCACTCTATTATAATCTAGCCTGCGTACCGCGAGCACGGTTATTCATTAACGTGCAAAGATCACTCGATTAGCTAGTGTTTTCTTGTGCAATAATTAACGCGGTTGTTTACCGAAAATCTGCATCAATTTCCGCAATGATTTTTCAGTGCCGAATTTCTGACTTTCTGGTAAGTTTAATAAGATTCCAATTCGTTTCTCATTCATACGTAATTCATATGTACAGTAATGTTCATTAGTGCCTTCCCATTTCCGGCTAACTTGTTCTCGGTCCGAAACAAAATGCGAGTTCGATTCTATACGAATTATATGTAACAATGACTCCCGATCTCTCACGTTAGCTGCATCGTCAGTCATTGTTACATAACCCGTATAGAATCGAACTCGCATTTTGTTTCGGACCGAGACGAAGTTAGCCGCAAAGGGGAATGCATTAATGAACATTACTGTACGTGTTTTGTATACACTTACATATACTAAGTTGTAAACTGCTTGTTACATTCGCGATTTCGTGGAAATGTGGAAATTAACAGCTCCGGGAGTCACTTGGCATTCTTGTATGACCCTTTAATCGTTATCCTCTTGCGTTTCAGAGAGCCTTGGGCATGGGGGCCCGGCGGGGGGGTCCCGGAGGCGGCCGGAGCGCCGGAGTCCTAAAGGAGAGGGCGAACATGTCCTTCATGCTGGTGGTGATGTTCTTCGCGGTCTTTGGCCTGATCGTTCTGACCGAGATATTTCTCATCGACGACAGGCACGGCTCAAATGTCGGAGGTACTGGGGCACTTGGCGGTCATAGAAACGGTCACAGAAATGGTCACAGGCTGATCGCCGCCCCGGACAGACCAGATTACGAGGAGGTTGGGGTGAGTGTGATTAACGGTTTCACCCCTGCTTTTCCTTACCGACGGGGTTAATTACTGCCACCGCTTAATGCCGCTGGCATTTATGGCCTTGCATAGATGTATTTTTGCGCCTTGTTTGTTTCTTTATTTCCCTCGTTGCGCGGTCGTTCGTTTAATTAGCGTTTTGTAAATCATAAATTTAAAAATCGCATGCAAAAGTGTACAGATCACTCCATTTAAATCGGATATTGAAGACTTTTCTTCGTTCTTTTTAACGAAAATATTCACCGTGAAAAATTGTACCTTGTGCAGAGTTGTGCGAAATAATCGAAAATACAAAATCAAGATGGCCGTGGCGCCGATGATTTCTCTACACTTGGGATTCAATTTTGGACATATAATCGTTTCCACCGGTCGATAATTATCGGGCAACGTTTCATGCTGAAGAAAATGATGGCAAGAACAAATGCATAATTGTGTGGCCGTCGGTCGGAACTTGTAGAATTGAGAATTTAGCTCGTGAAATTCAGAAATTCACAGTTGTAATCCTGCGTCAACATGAAACCAGTGTCATATATTTGCTAGACAGATTTATCTAGACATAAAATGCAATGCTGCAGTGACAAATTGAGCGTCATTCAATAACTGTCGAGAAATTATCTCTTCCGCCTATTGTTCGTGATTTTGTCCTTCATTTTCAACGTGTCCAAGTTCTATCTTACACATACATAAGTATATTGGTGATCCGTCAATTTTTGAAACAAATCAATTTCCTCTTGTTAGGTGCCGCTTTTTTTCTTTTTTTCGCTTCTCTGCAGGTCAAGTGTATCCAACTTTTGGAAATAACGATCAGTCCACGTCTTATCCTCGTAGAAACACCGGGTTTCGCGAATTTAACGGGGTCGACAGGTGGAGCCAATTATACCGGGAAGAACTGACGCAGTATTTGGGGCTGTGGGTGGAGGGTAATAATAATAATTCATCCTCGTTAGCGATATGCAGTGATCCGTATAGGTTTTTTTCGTACTAGGCACGTGTATCGATCACTTCAATGTCGCTATGGTATGAATATCACATGCACAATCGTTATCGCGAGACGTATCTCGATAACGTTCGCAAACAAATGCAAACGTGACTCGAACCTGATTAGCACGGTCTTGATCGGTTCACTCTTTTCCAAACTCTACAATCTTTGACACAATCAATTAAATAACTAAACGCACCAAGAGTTACTGTAAAAATTTTCCCACAACTGCTCAGCTTCTGATTCGGTATTTTAAAATGACAGGCCGAAGATTACACCGGAGTCAAGGGTGGTTTCGACGACCATGTTGGACTCCTTGTCAAGGATACTGCGGAGGGTGGAAAACCGGTCGCATCCCTCGCCGATCCTCGCGGATTACCCAGCCTCCCTACAAACGTGGAATCCCGTCTGCCCCATCTTAATCAGAGCCTGAGACTGACCCACGCCGATTGGCTGAACGTGACAAACACCAGGTAAACTCGATTTTACCGGCAAACTACTTGGGTGAACAACTGTCGTAAAAAGGACTGGGATATTGGCTGAGTTGAGATAAACGCCGCAAAGATTATCTATGAATCAGTTCGATGCTGCTCAAGAATCTGGGGTGAAACTCGTGTTTCCGTGCATTAATGATCGCCCTCCGATTTGTGAGATACACTCGTCGTTCGATTGATTGACAGAACGCAATTTGCACGATTTTACTCGCTTCAGGAACACCCGCCTTTTTGGGAGAACATATTTATCTCCAATTAGAATATATGTACCATAATCAAACTTTCCGCTGCCGAGTGATTTATTATCTTTACAAATGGTCATCTGTGTTAAAAAAATTCACTCAGTTGGCTATCGATTATACGACGTGGTTATAAATTCTTCCAAGCACTGAAAACACAACGTACTTGCTTTCAATTTAATTACAATTCGTTATTGATCCCGATGAATTCAGATTGCTTATAAGCACCTGAGTCACCGGACGTTGTCACGTACTCTTTCATCCGATTATTAGCTGCTCAAGTGTTCAGTTTCTTTTTAACGCGGTGAAAATCCACGTTGAAAGAATTTGTACGGGAGAAGTAATTATTCGTCATCGACAACATGAATTACGCTCGACAGTGATCTATGGTATTTTAATTTCCTATTACAGGGTCGCCGGAGGCGGAAGATTTAATCTCACAAATATATAACTTGATGTTGATTGCGCACGCGTACGACGATTATACAATACGATAACGATTTAGAAAATAACGCATCGCACGTCATACTCAGAATCGGAATCAAATGATAATAACGATCGACGCAACAATGCGATAATAATAAATTAAACCGCTTATCGGCATGCTATAGCTTGATAACATGCACAGATACATGTTGCAGATAACAGCTGCAACATTCGAACAGTGTTCTAAACATATGTTAGTAGAATATATATCTATATTTACGTGTTGTGCAAGTACAGTTGGGTAATAAACCTTTTCGGCATAGCATTTCATATACGAGACATCTTTTTTGAATCGGCTTTTTGAAATTTGTTACTCGAAGGTTTTCGGGATCGCTGAAAACGAATCCGACGTCAGAATTTCAAAATTCAAGATGGCGGATCCAATACGGTAGATTGAAAATACAAAATTTGATCCTATTCGCTCATACTAGATCCGCCATTGTGAATTGGGAAAATTTCTGAGATCTGACCTCATTTTTGAAATCAGTGACCTCGAGAATCTTTATATATCCAGTTTTAAGGAATTTTACTGCAAGGAAAAATTTATGTTTCAAAGGGTTAATTGTCTATCGATGGAACAACGTGAATCGATTATAATTCCGAGTCGAGTACTAGGTATATAAAAACGACGTTTTTTTTTTTGTTTTTTATTTTTTTAAATCCAGTAAAATCGATATTACAAAATTATCCGCTTCAGCTATCGTAGATTTTGTGAAGGAGCGCTGAGCTTTGCAGCCCCCGGTCCTCAGTACTCTGCTGAGAGGATCCGCGTGTATAACAAGAACCCTCCAACTGATGACCCTCTTGTGCGTTTATAAGTCCCATTTGCATAAGTTCGCGTTACAGGGACTCGCGAGAGCCGTTTACGGATTGCTTAAAAAATTCTAAATCACGCCAATGCCTCCGCGTCATGCAAATTGGTAGCAGCGTCTTCCTCTATTGCACGCGGTGTCATTGCTGCAGGAACTACTCTCACAGTTCCGAATTTCTCTCCAACAGGTTCAAGTTCTTCGTCTATTCTGCCTATTACGATAACCGTGCGAACGGCGGCGAGGGTCCGGGATTGATCAGGGTCATCGGGGCCACCAAAACCAGGGGACCGGAACAAGTTTGGTGCCGGTTGTGGTACAATTTGCATGCGACCGGTAACGCCACGGCATCTATTACCGTTTCCGCTAAGGTCAAGGTAATTAAAACGCCATTATACTTGTCGAGATCCAAAAGGGATCGTCATTAGTTTACTTTCCTTTAGTTTGAATTTCTCCGTATAATGAATTGAAGTCGCAAGGGAGAAAAAACCTTTCGTTTTTAACCCTCCGTCGGCCAACATGCACGATATTGTCCACCCTGACTTTCTCACTTATCGCAGTATCTCGGGAATTTTTCATTATTTAACCATTTCTACTAATTAACTGATCGAAAAATTTTGTAATGCAAACTATTGGAATGTCGAGTAGGCACCTGAAACTGATTACCTGAATTTTGTGGAAATTTTTGAAAAGCCCCAAGTGGGGGAAAAAGAACTCAGGACGTCAGTAAAAAATCATATGGTCGTTGGAGGGTTAATAATGAGTAGAAATAGTCAAGTTACTGTATACGATAACCACACTATTTATTTGATCAACCAATTGACGCTACAAACTGTAATTTTATCCGAATTCGCAGACAATTCGGGAGAATTGGAATCTCAAGTACAGCGCGACCTTCGTAATTTGTCCACTGCCAAAAACGCCTCCAGAAACGGCGGAGGGTCCGGTTCCAAACGCAGTTCCGAATTCGGTTAGCGTTGTGTCGAGGCTAAAAGCCCCGCCGGCGCACAGGATTCTGATACAAAATCGCCCCTCCGACAGGCCGAATAAAAAGGAGCCTCTGGCTGTCTGCGTGAAGCCGTTGCACTTCGAGTTCAACAGGGTAACTATAAGCGTCATCTCCAAGCTTCCTTCTGCACAGGGGGGATTCGCTGAAAAAACTTGTAAATTTAACCGTCCCAAATCGAGTTGTAAATCAAAGAAATTTGAATGACTGTAATGTTCCTTGAAATAACGAGGAATCAATCGAGATAACCGTAATCATTTGAAGTGTTGGTAATCATGGCATGGACATCATTTCGCGTCTTGCGTTCAAGGCCAAATGGTTTCGATTCGTCGATACTGAATGCAGCTATGGACTTCAATCTCGTCGTGTGCTTTCGTTGATTACTAATTCACCAAGTGATTTCCAGTGATTCTATCGATTCGTAACCGTTGAAAATTAGGGATAACATTGTAACAAGTCAATGGAAATCACCTGGTACACATAGTAATGAACGAAAACCGCATGATAGAAGAGAAATCAATGGAAGCCGTTCGACGGCGATGTTAATGGATTGGAATCACCTAGTTCATTACCGAGCGAATTACTCCTAAGTAGCTTCTGCAGATTCCTGTAGCTTTGGATCGCGATTTAACCCTTTGTTGTCTGGCCACACAGGTCATGCAGTTGATTGAGTTCGTAGAACTACACCTGCTGCTGGGCGCGACTCACGTGACCCTCTATAACGACACCCTGGGTCAGGAGGCTGGCTGCGTCATCAGGGACTACGAGTCTCGCTCGGCACCCGGGAGCGACTATCCCCTGGTGACGTTACTTCCATGGCATCACCTCGACATGATTTCTCAGCTCGAAATACGGACCGAGGGTCTGTTCGCCGCACTTAACGACTGTTTGTACCGGTCCATGTACCAGTTCGAGTACGTCGCTTTTCTCGACCTCGACGAGTACATCATTCCCAGACACAACGACACGATACCCGAACTCATAAGGTGGGTGCCGCAGTTTCCTAGCAGAGAATTCATCCGTATATCACTGAGAAGATGTTCATTTGTTACAGTCCCTAGAAAATTCTAGTAAATCCAAGCATATCGCTGAGAAGTTAATTTTTTAAAGTCCCTAGAAAATTCTAGTAAACCCAAGTATATCGTTGAGAAGAAGTCTATTTGTTACAGTTCCTAGAACATTCTAGTGAACCCAAGTATATCGCTGAGAAGAAATTCATTTGTTAAAGTCACTAGAAAATTCTAGTGAACTTAAGAGTCGTTCCAATAACGGTTCAAGTTATTCTGTTGAAATAACAAGGAAGCAGCCACAAACTCATTGTCATTTGAAACCCGTGCGAACCATTACACTTTTCGGCTGTGTGTAAAAAATGAAAACAGTCAAGGACTGCATGCGGTAACAGTAGGTAGAAAATTCTCTCGTATTTTAAAATCCAAAAACGCGGTTCAAACGGTTTTTACGGGATTCATTGATAGACAAAATCAGTTCACATCAAGGCTACTGTAACGAAAAACAAATAGTTTTTTTTTTTAAATTCGTAGTGCGTTCAACGGAATCTATAACCCTGAACTCTTTCGCTACCATTTCATTCGCCTCGTTACTATTCTACCATTTTACCAATGGTGGTACATAGACTTGTTAACTTATAGAATTGTTTCGCTCAGAAGACGGTTACAATAACTGACCATGGAACAGTTCAAGTTCATTGTTGAATCCCTCCTCATTTTAGCCATTGAATGTAATTTTTTTGAATAAAAGAAAACAAAAGCGAGGACAAACAATTGGCCCGATTTCCGTGTTGCTGTAACAGCGAGCGATATAAAGTGTATATCCTGTAATGACTAATGTATTGTACTATTATAATACGAGTAAATAATACGGTGAACAAAAAAAGAAAAGAAATAGATAAAAAAAAAGAAAAAAGAAAGAAACTACTTCACCGCCTCGACTAGCCTTGACTCTGAAGAATACGATCGTCGATCAAAGAGTCGTTCCGAGCTGTTGCGCACTCGCTTGTCGCACGGGAGTATGTATACCTTATAGTACAAAGTGTGAAAGCTAATATTGGGCGACAGAGAAGCTGAACAAACGGAAATTGAGCAATGAGTGTCTATTTAATGAACGGTTGAAAAACTAACGACTAATCTTCGCTTGTACGTATGATTTCGCAGGTGGTTGGGAAAGAGGGTCAGCACCAAGTCAACCGGCTCTTATTCATTTCAAAACGCATTCTTCTACCTGCAATGGGGCGACGACCCGAGCGTGAAGCAGAGCCAAACGGCCGAGGAAGCGGCGTTGATAACGTTGAGAAAAACGCGTCGAAAAACGAAGCTTCACCCGCACAAACAGCGCTCGAAGTACATCTGTAAGCCGGAGCACATCGTCGAGGCCGGTAATCACTTTGTATGGGAATTCGCACCTGGACACGGGACCCTGAACGTCCCGGCCGAGGCGGCCATCCTCCACCATTACAGGGTCTGCGAATTCGGCGGCGATGACTGCGTAAAGACTCAGTCCATTGTCGATAAAACAGCCTACAGGTACGGCCAGGATTTGGCCAGGAACGTCAGGACGAGGTACGCCGAGCTCAAGGAGAAGTGCTCACTCCCAGACCTCGAACCCGTTCCTGCGGCCCCGGCGACCCTGACCGAATCTAAACCCCAAACCTCGCCGCTGGTACAGCCTGCGAGCAGGTAGCGAAAACCCGATGTTATTCCCGAATTTTACGTGAAAAATTTCCACGGGACACCGATAATCGCGAGGACGTATTTTTACAGCTATAATTACAACGTTGACGACAAAAACAACAACAATCATTTTTGACGACAGCCTTATAATATTAAAAAAGTTTCATTTATGATTTATAATTCCCTTTTACTTTTAGAAGGATATAATTTTATTTCAATACTGTTTTCAACAAACTTTCCGGTTGCCTGCAAATTGTATTTACTTATTTATTTATCTGGTTATACCTATTACTTCTGCAGTTAATACCGTACTTTTCCCTCGTCATCTTCTTGTGTTGAACGACGAAAATAACTATCCAATTAGAGGTATTTATTATTTCAATATACAGATAGGGAATTGAGATCTGTGTGTATATGAGTGATCAACTATTATCGGATCCTTATTATTGTTAATTTTTATTCCGTGATCGCGCAACGTTAATCTATAATGGTGATAAAGATAGACGATCGATCGATTGATTGAATTATTAATTGATTAATTAATTAATTAAAGAGACAATTACTCAACCACACGATTATAACGTGCCGTGTGTGAAAGGAAAATTGAATTATAAAATGGACAATTTTTATGCATAACATAATATATAATATAATATTTAAACAATATGTGCGACGTGTTCAGTCGACGAAATAATACGATATTATAAAACTAATAATAATAATAATAATAATAACAATAATAACAATGACAATTATTAATAATATGCGGTGAGATATGTAATATGATTGTATAATTATGTGAAGATATGTTTGTATTTAAAATATGAAAAACTAAACCGGGCGAAACTGAAGGTACAGAAGATGCAAACTCCCCGAAAAGACGATGAGAACAATAAACGGAAAGAAGAGAAGCAAAAAGTGAAGGAATAAAATAATAATTACCGTAGACTGACGATATTTTTCTACGAAGAAAGATTATCTCGTATAATTAATTGTATGTATATGTATATTTAAAAAAGGCCTTGCCTCGAATTAGTTTGGATCTGGTGCTTGTTTGCAATTTTATAATAATATGTAATTTTATATATATTGATTTTTATTTACCGCGTCACGTATACATATACATTATACATATTTATACGTGTAATTAGGGGATAGAAACATACGTACCTATCTATATTATGTACGTATGTCACGCAGCATTGAATTTAGAAAGTTCGAACGTCTTTCGAACTGATAACGCAAAGTCAATCGAATATTCGTGAAAACCAAAGATCGTAATCGTACTGTATAGAGGAAAATTAAAAACAAAGTCCTGCACACTCGTACAAGAATTGCAGCCTAATGATAAAAAACGAAACGAGCATAGCCTAATTCCGGTCTAAGTGCACAAATTTGTATGCGTGTAAGCAGAGTATAGTGGTTATTGTTTGTAGTTGACTAATAGGTGGGACAATTTTTTTTTTCGCATAAATGAAAAAACAAATAGACGAATGTAAATTATTACATGTTTTTAAGTAAAGCCAATACGAGGTAAGCAACACGGACGCATATCTACATAACATGGAAAATTGAAAAAATACATCATTAAATAGTTAATAGTAACGAAAAATGTGAGCTGTTTTTTCCTAATTATTCAACTTTCAAATGAATAATATTTATTATTATGGATAATATTTGTTAGTGATTGGTTAAAAAATTTTCTTCCCTTCCAGGCACACATTTCGAGGTTTGCCTTATGTTACCAATGATTGTTGTTTAAGAAAAAGTGATGACAAATGTTTAGGTAAATGAAAAAATTCCGATAACGATGTAATTATTATTATTATATTGTATGTAATATAATAATAATGATAATAATAATAACTCGGGATCTTGTTTTTCTAGTTCTTAAGACACCCGGTTGTATATATATAATACATCTTTAAACTTGTACAATTTATTTTTGTGTGATTTTAGTCTTACCACAATACTATGTATACATATATTATAGAATATATATATAAAAGTACCTAATTACATAATAATCAATATTACATGTATATATGTGCATCTAGGCAGGTGTATATATATAGATTTGTATATTATTATTACACAATACAACGTATAAGTCGAATCTACGAATAAAAAATTTTTCATTTTTCTTTATCGAAAGTAACGTTAATCCGTTTCGCGTATAACTTACACGTCATAGGTACACAAGTTTACGCACACAATGCCGACACGAGTACGAATTATGCGTGTTACAATAAAACACATACGTAACATTGTATTCTACCAACTAGGTACGCATTTTCGCGATAGCGTCAATGCCAAAAGATACTTATATCGAAAAATAAATCAGTATATTACGATAAGTCGTAATTATTTAGATCCAATATTTTTAAATTCAGTTCGGTTGTTATCCCTTGGTATCTGCTCAGATATGAGGAAGGAAAAAACACCAGAATCTTCGATCTGAAATATCGCTGGATCAATTGGTCCCGAAACTTTTTTCACTTGGATTCAATCTCCGTGTGACAAAAACAGAATTAGGTGTGTATATACATATAGGTATATATCCTTATACAAAATATATCTGAAACGGAAGTCTTCACTCGGCGTTATCATCATTATCGAGCATATAATTGCGAAAGCGCGAATCACTCACGGCGTTGCAAATCGCGTTTTGCAGCTAATTAAGATCGATGAATCAGATTCGAGTTCAGAGAATGCCCGCGGTTTGTGTTATGCGTATTTCCCGCGATTCAAAAAACTCCAATTCAGCCTTGACTGACGTTGCGAGTGATGACAGGAATCCCCGATCCGTACACCGAATAACAACTGTATATCGTGACAAGGAAAACAAGTCGAATTAAAAAGAAATGAGGAAGAAACGAAACGGCGAGCAAAAAGTACTTACAATCCAATTAAGCCTCGCATTGTACGAAATAGCGTAAAAACTAGTTTCAATTACCCACCCGGATTTTCGGTCAGATTTCAACCGTATCGAGTAAACATCCCATCCGCTTCGATACAACCGAAAGAATTATTCTCGTTTAATCATTCTTCGCTCAAAAATCTTCGTCCGAATGATCTATCTTGCTGACCGATCGCTTTTCCTGTTTGCTTTTCGGGTGCAATACTCCCAGCTCAAGGTCCCCCTCCGAGTTCAGGAGGTCGTCGTCGTCTTCCAAGTCTCCGTCGATGAAGAGATCGCTGTCGCTGTCCAACGAGCCGACGCTATCGTTCAAATCCAGGGCCGTTCCAACTCCCGCGCGCTGTCGTCCTGACATGCTTCCGTAAACGCGACGCTGCAACGCTTGAGCGTTTCCTCGGGATGATCCGCCGTCCATGCCTGAACAAAATCGGGAGATTGAAAAGAGTTAGAAGCGATAATAATGGAAGATGTTTTGCGATAGGAGCCCAGTAAGCGAAGAAATATTGCAATACTTATTGAAACAAATTCGCTCTGCTGATCCGCAATATTTTATAGACAAGAAATCGGCGATAATTTTGCATTATGCGAAAATCGGTTTTGCCATCTCATTTTTTTTTTATTTAATTTTTTATATTCTTGAATTGTGATAAATTGACAGGGAATATTCTGGGTCAATTAGAATTTGTAAAAAAAATGAATCGAATAGGATGGAATTGTGTATGGTTACAGATTGGATCGGATTGAAATTGCTTTACAATTCTAATCGAAAGAAGTCGAAGGAAGTTCTCGTTTCATGTAATCGGCAGATTTCTTCTAAACCTCGAATTGACAAACTTCAAAACGAATCTGTTTTCATGAATTTTAATATTTCAATATGTTCATCGTTCACTGGGAGGGACGTTGAGAAGTTGTCAGTGCGAAAGGGGGGACCTACTGGTTTGCAGTTCAGTCAAGAGTGATTCGGACTTGAAATCATACAGATGGTTCTCCGTCGCTTCCGGCCAATTCTTACCGGTCTTGATCCGCACCCCCTGGCCGATTCGTTCCTGAAGCTGCTTCTCGGCATCGGCCAAATTGTGGCCGATCGTTTCCTGGTTCGAATTGAATATCGAGTCACTTCCGTCGAGGAGTCCCTCCAGCGTAACGTCTTCCCCTCTCAGTTGTTCGAGCTGTTTCTTCGTCGCGGCTTGCCTGCGTACAATTTGAAGGTGAAAATAAAATTCGGTCTCGGACTAGAGGAATAAATTCACGGGGATACTTGCCTTCGTTCGAACCTCTCCTGCTCGGCCTTGGCGGCGTCTTCGTGGAGGTGTTCGAGGTAAGCGAGGTAGCGAAACTTCTGGAGGTAATCCTCGTAGAGGGCCTTAAGCTCGACCTCGAGTTTCTCAAACTCCTCCATAAAGGCGGGGCGCACTTTCCTCAGGGTTTGAAGACGCTTCTCGTTCCGGCTGAGCTCCGTTCGCCGCCGTTCGATCTTCGCATCCAGAGTCTGCTCGGTGTCCTTTATGTTCTCGATCTGCTTCCTCGTGTCAGTTATCTCCTGTCCTATGCTCTCTATCACGTGTTTCATCGCCACTTCGATCTCCGAAGTGTCGAATTGCCGCGAAATTTTGCTGTTCCTCGCCTCCCGCAGCTCAACTTCCCGCCCCAGGAGGTCGAACAGCGTCGCCCCGTTTATCGTCAGCTGACTAGCCAGCTGCCTCGTAGTTTTTAGCTCGCTTATCCTGTTCGAGATGTCGAAGTTAGCCCCGCTTATCTCCATGCTATCGCCCATCAGGATCGCCTTTTCCGTGCTACGATTTTGGGCGTCGTACAGCAGTGTCGTCATCTTCAGTAACTCCTTCACCGCGTATCCATCAGCTTGGTAGAGCTTCTTCGTGTTCAGTTTCACGTTTGCCTTCACCGCCTGCAACAAGCAAATAAGAGCGTAAAAGTAGAAGAATGCAACTTTTTCCCGCAAAGGACCCTGCAGAATCCTTATGAAAATTGGCTCCCGGTCAAATTGGCTGGATTTTCAATAAATTATAGTACATATCCTTCGAGTCAAAAGTTCTTATGAACACGAGTCTCAAAAATCAGTAGTTTCCGAGATACAGGCATCGGAAGAGGGGTGTTAAGATTTTTTGATATCTATCGATTTCGTGATTTTCATGAATCATAAAGCTTCAAGGGGACTTGAGATAAAATAAATCGTCAAAAAACTGCATAGTTGATTCTAAAAAAATAGGCCGAAAGCTGTGATTGATTCCATCCACGAACTCTCGGAAATTACTGATTCTTGGAACTTATGGCTAAGAAAACTTTTGACCGGGAGGATATGTACTATACTACATACTGAAAATCTAGCCAATTTTACCGCGAGCCATCTTTCATAAGGATTTCACGAGGTCCTTTGCGCAATAATCCCAAAAAATTCAAATCCTCCCACCATAAACTCAGCTGTTCTTCGAACAAGTGCCACGCGTTCTTGCTCCGCGTTGTGTTCACTTGGAATATCCGCGTCGGGATCAAACCTCTTGACAAGCCAGATGAGTATTTCGGCGACAAGGGGGAAATTCGGCACCCGAAAGTTCGTTAGAGAAATCAGCCTCGGGTAACCGAGAACTCGCATCATCTCGGTGAAATCTGAGGACGGAAGTTTCGTTGAAAATGGACAAACAAGCTAGAGGTATGCGTATCTGTGCGTTATTTTTATCCTTCATTTCACTGTTCAGGTTCAATAAGGTTTCGTACTTACTCCGCATATCCCGGAACGACATTTCTCCGTGTTTATAACTCTGTGAACCTCGGGAAGTCGGACTGAACGACAGAACGTCCAATGTTTACGTTTAGAGACTCGCCGCGGTTGCTCGGCAACGTTTCGTACACACGTTATGTGGGCTCGTATTGTCCGTTGATTGCGTGACTGATTCGCAGTCCACGGCGATTTTTGATTGCGTATTCATGATTCAACATGTTCGATCTGTGAGTGATTCGATCGGGTCCTCAGTGGCTTCGCAGCATACGTATTTTGTCTTGAAAATTTTGTCATTTTCTTCGCGACGTATTGAGTTTATTTTTCGGTATGAAATACCGTTTCTGACGCAAATAGCACTATACGCTTCGTCTCTAGGCGGTCACTCTTGCCGATAAAGACGGAATCTGGAACGCAGTGCGGTCGATGTGTTGCTGAATTACCGACTTCGGAGACTCGAGCCTCTGTTGGTAAGTCAAATCGGCAGTCGTGTAGATTCAGGTTTTGACAAAAACAAAAATTTCAGCCGAGCAGTGGCGTGCCTATCGGAATTTGTGACGAATATAAACACTGATCCGGAATAAAGTTATTGAGTAAGTGTCGCGCCGGCTGCTAGGTTCGGTTTAGCGAATGCGTTCAGGTTAAAACTACTTTTCTTCAGCTTTATTGATCAACACGATTGATTTACACTTACGATAACAGACTTAGCACGAAATACACCGCAATTGGCTCTGGATCTAATTTCACAGTAGATTTTGTGCAAGCCAGAGTTTATTGTTAAGGGAAAATCAATTTTTACTGTTCAATTGACGAAGAGTTTACGGTGTAAAACTGAAGACATTGAAGAATTTAAAAATCGGAATCCGAATTTTGTCTGCTCCTCTTTATGTCTGATCGCATTCTCTTAGTTATCAGGCGTTCTCTGGCTGCCTTGAGGTGTCTTTTTCGCAACTTCTCCTCTGTTTCTTCTGTAATTTGAGGCGGAGGTTTAGCGACTTCTCTGATCACGGTTCTCAGCTTCTCTAAAGCGTCGGCTAGGTTTAGCTGCTGTGATCTAGTCACGTCCGATTTAATAATCAGGTCTCCATCCTTGCTTATTTTCGTGCTATACTGGAAAATAAAGGTTTGTAAAAAAGGCGGTCATAAAACTTTGCCGAAATGGTATCGTCGTGCTCCTGTTCCAGGCTTCGGTATTCTTAACTCACCTTTTCTAACAACTTTGGCTTCAGCTCGTCGTTCAACCATCGAGCATTCTTGACGTTGAATCTCAGGTCAACTTTGGTGTTTACTCGATTTACGTTTTGCCCTCCAGGTCCGCTGCTTCTGCTGTAGGATATCTGGAGTTGATCCATCGGTATGAACCCGTTGAATTTCACATTCGGGTCTTCGGGTGCCTTGAAGTATCAAATATGATGTACTAGTTCAGGTTATGTTTTTAGCCGGCATGTAAAAGCGGCCATGCGAGTATTTCGAAGTGATTGCTATTGGAAAAATTAAACGAAATAGAGAAATATCAACACAAATTACTCACAAAATCGGGCGTGTAAAGCTTTAGGCTGCTTTTCGGATAGAGGTTATCCAGCGAGTAGGCACTTTTGTAAGACAACGTTCTTCCGAGGCCGCACACGTGAGTTTGATTTGTTATTTCGTTTTTTATCACCTTTACGCATTGCCTAGCGATGAAATTCATCTTCGTATTTTAATCTGATGTTTCGATAAATAATATACCTATAAATATATTAATCAAGTTCAATGCAGCTCCCTTCACCTCCAAGGTAATATTTATAATACCTGATCACCCCGCGCAGGTTGTGCTGCCTCATATGTCGAGCGGAAGTTTTTGGTACTAACAAATAAACAGAAACGGCCGCCAACCTCGCGATTGATAAAGACCCTGCTCACCGTGTTGAAAATGAGCGTGAAATTGAGAACGTCGAACTTAGGATGTGCTCAGTGCTGTGCAGTGACTGTGTGAATTGACAGAAAAGAATCAGGCATGCGGCGAATAAGAAGAAAAAGAAGAAGAAGGAGGGGAGATTTCAACGTGGAGATCAGAACTTCAATTTACCAGGTGAGTTCTTCATTGTAATTCGTGCCATAATCCATCACGCTGCATGCCTGGAAAATCTGAAACATTGAAGTGAATCAACGGAACAGTTTCCCAACTGAAGTGTTGGAAAATCTGCAAAGGTTGGCATTTTTGTTCGCACAAGCGTAGGATCATTGGCTAGATAAACCCGATCACTCCTCAAGGTTTTTTTTTAAGAATTCTAAGCCACACATTCGGATTCTATCGTAGAATCGCGACTTGCAACAATTGAAAACCGCTGAATCTGGGTATAAATATGCGAAGTTGGTAAACCTGCAACATTTCTCCCGCGCTTTAACCGCGACAGCCGAGCATCGCCGGTCACGCCTTCGATATTATCGAGGATCGATTCGGCATTCAAATTTAAAAACCAGCTTTCACGTTTCTCGCTCGTTGAAATTACGCAGGCATATATCGTGATATCGTGGTTACTACAGCAGCGGAGTCGGTCACGAGATATTGCACAAGATTACGTTAAGTCGTGTAAATATCCTCGCGAAGTTCGTTTTTTAGATTGTGGCAGACAGATCACGAACGGACGGAAAATTCTTACATACTCGTCAGTAAAACAACATCGACGCAAGACGTCTTGATGGAAGAAAAAGTGAAACTCCCCTCGCCTTCGTATATACTTTTACTCTTTAAGCAGTCGTTTAAAGTACTTCCGGCATACGCCCCACGCAACAATTTACAGTTCTTCGTCATACGGAGACGTGAGCTCTTTGCCCACTTTTCACATCGTTTGGGTAAACAGTAACTTCGTATTACGGTACAAAAATGCCATCGCGATTGGCGAGCGATTGATTATCGAGATACCGTAATCAACTTTCTAGAAAATATACGCGAACAAATTTATATACAGGTAAATTTGACCGTTTTAAACGAATTAATAAATCTCTGACGTTATTTATTCATTTTTTGATTTCTTTCTCTACACCGGGCAATAAATTATGTATCATTCGCGTTTTCTAACGGACCGTGGCTATTTAACCTAGTTGATAAATGTCTCCCCTTTCGAATTCGTAAAACCTGGTGCAGCAGCAGAACTTTGGCCCACGTGTTGAGAAGAAAGTATTATTGTGTAGTTCAAAGTTGAGTTTTCGTAATTTACGGAAGAAAGTACCTCGGCGGTTGAAACGCACGAGTCTTGAATATTTCGAAGACAGTACGTTATAGACGCGAATATCCGCCACCTGGATATTTTGCGTTACACAAGAACTTGAGGCACGCGCGCGTGACTGCCGGCCTAACTCGTGAGAAACAGAAACACAGGCTCGATTATACGCCGTTTTCAGCCAGAAGCCTGTCCGTCTGCACGTACGCGTGTATTATACGCTGATATACTCACGTACAACGTGCTTCCCTTTTCGTACGGCACAATTAAGAATGAATCGGTTGGACTGTCCTAGTCAAAAATTGGGAGGAAACGTATAAAATAGTTTGAAAAAAGCTCGAGCGATAAACGAAATCAGAGACAAACCGTAATGCTGGATTTTTTAAATGATTTTCAGGAAATTTTTTTTCGAGTTAGATGAGCCGAGGAACATTCGAATTGGATAGGAAACGTCAGAGTTTGATTATTCTGAATGTTTTAATTGGAATTTCTTTTTTTAAATTCGGGCGGGATTCAACTTCCGGAAACTCTTCATTCTTTTACGAAGCAAAAAAGTTTCGAACGGTTGGAAACCCGACGGCTCAAAGTTACGATGTAGAAAAATTCTGAAAAATAAAGTTTCGATGGAGTGAAATTCCGAAAATTAAAATATACTCGGACCGCATAGTATACATACACAACGAGTGGGTGTAAAAAATGAGATAAAAACCGAAAATCAGAATGACCAGGATTCTGCACCTTAATCAAAAACAAAGAAAGATCAAAATGGTGAAATTTCACCGAGCCAGAAATTTACGGAACTGAAAATCTTCGATCATTCGGAATTTCGATGTTTCAGATTTTTCAATTTTCTCATTCTCGCACTTTCGTAACTTTGACTTTTCGGAATTTCATCCCTCCTCTCCCACCCCTTCGAATTGTTGTTGATATCTTTGCTTACGTTGTTCGAGTTTCTTCATATTCGTTAAATTTCCGTGTCGCAACAGTAAGGATATTGCCTCACCATTTCCGGGTATTATTCAAACGGTTTTTGCTCTTTTCCCTAACTTTTGACCGGGACGGTCCCGGTGGATTCGTCTTTAAGAGAGTATCACGCGCTTCCACGACTCGAGAGAGGTGGATCGAAACTCTCTACTGCAGCACCACCAACCTTCTAATTTCCTCTGACCGTAGGTACTATAGCAATTAATGTTTCAAAGGTAACAATTAAAACTCCCGTTATTATCATCATTATCATAATTATCATAAACGAAATATCACGTGAGTTAGGAAGATGAAAAGATCGCTTTATTAATAAATAATAGTTATTATGTCTTGTTCTTTTTTGTTTTTTTTTTTCGATCGCGGTTGATTATCGTGACGCAAGGTCTCAAATTCCGATACCGTCCTTCAAATATCGACATAAATTTTATATTCTAATAATGTATAGATAATGACCTACGTTCAAGCCCGAGGGATTTTAAAACGGGGAAAAGAAACGACGAAGAAACCAAACTAAACTAAACCAAACTAAACTTAACTAACCATGCGTTCCATTTAACTATCCTGCATGTGTTTCATTACTGAGCAAACATGCCCGACTTCCAAAACTAGTTCGTACATGCCGCGGGGTTAGGCTTAGACATTATCATCGTCTATTGGAACAGAGAGTTAACGATTTTCTTTCAAATCATTGAACAAACATCACGAGCGAAGAAGATGAGACGCAATGAAACTGGGTAACCCCTTTTACTCAAAATAGTGACATCTTTGTTCTGCTTTGCTTTGCTTTGTCACGTTCCATCCTGGCTCAAGAGAGCCAGAGAGAGAGAGAGAGAGAGAGAGAGAGAGAGAGAGAGAGAGAGAGAGAGAGAAGAAAAAAAACCGTATCTTCGCAGAGATTGCGAATTCTAGGTCGCTACAACAATTAGACGGATTATCTGTGCAGGAGCCAATAATCCATTCACGATATTTTGTTCCTTGATTCGGTTTAATTCAAGGACACGCGTTATTATAGTTATAAACGAATCCCGCATTGCCAGTCGTAAAAACAACAAAAATACAGAAATAATGGAGAAAAAATGGTAAAAAAAAAAAGAAACACACACACACACAAATGTCGGCAGGGGGGGGGGGGGGGGGGGGAACGAAGGTGGAATGAAAGATTCGAACGACGAACAAAGTTAAAAGTATGAAAAAGAAAAGAAGAAAAAATATATCTGGCGATATTCGATTCGCTTATCGATGAACTTTTTTTTTTTTTTATTCTATTTTCTCTGTTCATTTCTCAAATTCATTTATTCGTTTTATCGCAACAAAGAGACACAATTTACTCAAGTTAATGTATAAAAAAATGTCCATTGTATCCCTCCCTCCCTCCCTCCCTCCTCCCCCAAGTTTTACTTTCCAATCTAAACCTCTCACGATAATTATCGGGTCTGGGGAATTTTTTTTCTTCTCTCTATCTTTTCGCGCATATAACTTCCAGCCGCACGATAATTGTAACCGTTACAATACCGAGCACAGGTTTATTATATGACGTCACGGTGAGCGTCGTATTATTTGTACGTATTATACTGGTGACGGAACAATCCGCGGAAGTGAATGAATATTCATGATGTGGAGATATATTTGTACATTATTAAAGTCTATTCGATCAGAGGTATCATTTCTTACAACTACACTTACACGTTAAAATATACGTGATACATAGATACAAATACAAATCTACACTGAGAAAAATTTCATTTGTTACAGTAACTAGAAAAATTTAAAATTTGTCCAGCTTATCGTACGGAGAGATTATCAAGGTTATACCTTTTTTCGTTACAACTTACAGATGAATGTATATAGACGTAGACTTGTAAACTTCGACCGACGTATAGCGGATACGTGTACGTATCGTGTAAAATAACTGCAGAGAAGAATTTTTCGGGTCGTTGAAACGCGCTTTCGAGCTGTGATTGATTAATTCTTTCCTCGTGCTGTGAGTTCTGTGTATCATGTATTGTGTGTATAGTATTATAATAAACCGATTAGAAAGGACAGATCTGAATATTTTTGTGACGCGTCAGGGAACCTTGATTTATCGTTCTCGTATCAGGAGAGTAAGTATTAATATTTTAATATTTAATAATATATATATATATACATATATATATATTTAATAGTTAATATCTTCGATCCATATTTAAATATTGTTTCGAGGCGATGCGGAGTTTGAAATGCTGGGGAATACCTTGCGAGAAATGAAGAAAAATAATTGTTACATGTCAAAGATAAATACATGCGTCATCATCTTCATCAGCATCATTACTTATCGACCAACTAGGATGTTGTTAGTTACGTTGCGTATAAATCCTGCAATTTCAACTTCGCAGAAAACACTCGTATTTATATACTGTATAAATTGAAGTTTATTATTGTTTGTATATTTCTTTGTACAGAATTCGTTGACTGTTATTGTAATAATAATAATTATCATTATTGTGTGGAAAGAATTACACTTTCTATGAACGAAAGTAGAAGTGGGGAAAGAAAAAATTTGAATAAAACAGACTCTTCTCTCGTTTTCCTTTTCCGTCACAAATGATAAACCGTTTGCAAGAGAAAGCGAAAATTTCTCATTGAAATTCGATCACCGTTTTGTTCAATTTTTATTGTACAACGTGCGTATCGTACATACTTACCATAACTTTAATCGATTTAGTGAAAACGATCAAATTTATTGCGTAAGAATCAGGTAAACTGAAAAATAATAATAAATTTTTCAATTACCCAAAGTCTACGACGATATGTAATGCAGTTTCAAGTTTTATTAACATTATTTTCTTTTTTTCTTGTATCGCATTTTCTGAAGATTCATCATTTCCGGAAATTTTTCATCCTTCCCGCATTGTGGCATTTATAATACGTGGATTCTTATTTCTTCTTCTTCGTTTACAAATTCTTATGTTTTTCGATGAAAAATTTCTTTTTTTTTTTTCTATTATTTAATCGTACTGTTATAACAATAAGTCGCTAAACGCGTGCGCTCGGAGCGTTCATGAGATTATAGATATTATCATACATTTATACATACCTATATATACACATATATGTATAATATATGCGACGGTCGTCATGTGATTCTTGCCGAGGTGGGTCACGGCCTCGTGCGTGTAAATTTTATTATTCGCTTTCTTTCCTTATACCTCCTCATCTCTGCATATACCATACAAATTACGAATGCATACATCGATACATATATATATATTATATATACCTATATACACCTACACTATAATATATGTAACTTTGTTATTATCTCAGAAGTTAAAAAAAATTGCATTCTTTTTTTTCACGTAATTACTGCACAGAAGATCCCTGTACATAGTAGATATATTTATTGTACATATGTAAAGTGAACGTAACGTTACAATAACAGTTTTGTGGCAAGAGTAAGGACCGGGACAATATCTTGAAACTTGAAAATCAACCGCGCATGCGCCAGACAATTAAATCTCATTGGTCGGCGAAATCTTCCCGCAGCGATATCCTTGTCCGCGACGCAGGCGGGCCAACCTACGCAAAATGTGGGCGTTTGAATTTTCAAAGAGCGTAAGCGTTGAATTCCGACCGTTCTTTGAAGAATCAACTTTCCTACACGATAACAAATGCTTCCCAAACCTTTCCGAGTCACCGCCTCGATTATCCGAGATTCTAACCTCAAAAATTCGTATCAACCACATCGCCGGCAGAAAGAGTTTGACAGCTGAAAATTCGGGTTGGCCAGCCTGCACGAACAGCCGATAAAACACGCGCATGCGCGGTTCATTTTCAAGTATCGACAGATCGTCCCGGTATAGATGTGTGATTATTAGACAGTGTCGATGATGCATTAGTAACGAATGTCATCACCTCCAACTCCGTCGTCTTCATAGTTACACGTATTTTGATCCGGGTGTCGTCATTCGGCACGTGACAAAGAGCAGGCACGCAATTTCAGGCTAACATTATTAACCAATCCATATCCTGGATATATATGGCGATCCATCTGCCTACCTGATATTATGCCTAGTCATAAATTACACGCGCTATATGAATAATAATAATAATAATAATAATAAATGTCTGTGAAGTTGGACAAAAATTGAAAATAGAATAAAAAGAAAAATATGATAACCAAAAATGCGCGCCTTTAATGACCGATCTTCGCAACGACGACATAATTTTATAAATTTATTTTTAATCGAAGAGAGATGAAAATTAAATAAGATGGGAGATCCGAGAACTTGGTTCGAAGAATATTATACATATTTGTATGTATGTACGTGACGATACTTGCGTGGGGGAATTAACTCGTTGAATTGATGTGTCAATAGCTTTGTGAATTAATTACGATTCACCTGAATTAATGAGAATTAACTGATATATTCAAGATTATCGGAAATAATGCGAATTAAATGAGAAATAACTGAAATATGGAAGGTTGAGTCAAGTTTATTTGAATTAGAATTATCTGTTTACAGAGAGGAGAAAAAATTTAATAGAGTTATAGAAAAAAAAAAAATTTATTCGTAAACAACAGGATATATACACAGGAACGAGTTGCAATTTTTCTGAAACTCACTTAAATTAGAATGAGCTGTAGAGAATTATCTAGAAAAAATTGAAATTCATAAATTAAAATGAATCAAATTGAATCGAAGAAATTTATCCGAACGAAAAATATTCATTTGAATCAAAAAAAAAAAAAAAAAACTAATTAAGTCGAATCACATTCATGAATAAATTCAATTTAATTCAACTAAAAAATTTATCGTTTCATTCGTATCTCGAGTTATTTCCCCCTCCGATAATTGAAAGATTACTTTAAAAATCTTTCTGTGGAATATTTTACGATTAGAAATTCGTAGAAGTGATCGATTTTCGGTAAATAATCATTCTCCTTGACCTTATAAAACCAGCTATATGTAGTGGAGGAGAAAGAAGCCGGGACAGATCGTTGACTCTAATAGCTGGCGGATAGTCTCCTCTTCTCAACTCACCTTTGCCTCTTCGCGATATTGCCTCATCGGCATTCGAGATTCATCCTCATCCTCATCCTATTGTTCCAGGATTGCGCAAAAGTGCATTTCTCAGAATGCTCGGCAATCGGCCACGCAGATCGCTCAATGCCGATCATGTTTAAGTTAGCGTAACGTTTAATCGCAACGATTCACGCGTTTCCAGGTATTTTTTTTTTTTTTTTTTTTACCTCCGTGCAACTCGCGAATTGTCTGAAATTTATTAAACCGCAATACAACGAGATAAGTATGCTCGTATAATTTCGAATATTTAACTGTTGATTCAATGTCGTTCTAAAGTCGAAAATCAAGTCATTTTTGTAGATTTGTTTTAATTCTAAAAAGCGTATCATTGGTTTTTTTTTTTCATTTTTTTCAAAGATCTTTTCAACCCTCCCCGATTCATCCAAAGCTCCTTAAACGATGATGATTCGATAATGATCGCTGAATTTTTGAAAATTATGAAAAAAAAATACATAAATTCTGTGGCCGAAAGCAAAAATATTTCAAACAAAATCGAAGTGGGCAGGGAAAACGATAATTTTTTTCATTGATTTATTTAACCAGTCAATACATTTTTTTTTAGGTAAAAAAAAATCATAATCATTAAAAAAAAAATGTATAAATAAGTTCAAAAATTGATAAAAAATTACCGGTTTGCTTGCCCCACACTTCAATTTTAGTTGGAATATTTTTGGTTTTGGCCACAGAATTTATGTGATTTTTTTTTCATAATTTTCAAAAATGTCGCAATCACTGTCAACATATTATTAGTTAAGGAGCCTTGAGGGAGGATACGAGAAATCTGACGAAAACGGGAAAGCTTTTCAGAGCTGAAACAACAACATAAAAAATTGCAGACCAGATCCAAGAAGGTGAGAGTTAGATCCTTGTGAAATTGACGTGGAATGCCCCATATAGATGAAACAATTCTCATGCCAAAATAAATTTTCGTCGAAGGTTGTTTATTGCAAACAATATGAAAAAAAAACAAAAAAAAAAAAACGGGGAAAAAAGAACACTACATATCGAATATTGTACATACATAAATAGCGATTGCAGAAAGCCCGAAGCGAATTTTTCGCGGATCCGCTGATGGACAGTCATTATATAGACACTATAACGTAGGTTTGAAAGGTCTTTGTATAGACAGATCGGCTTACGGAATGTGCTGATCAAACTTGCGCAAGAAGCGTGATGAACGATCGATTCCGCTTCCGGAATCACCGTCCGTCATTTTTTCGCTCAAGCTTGCTGCACAGCCGGATAATTGACCGATGCCATTTGACCTTTATCCGCATGCAGACACCAGGAAGGAAACTCACAGAGGTATAAAGTACAGAATATGGGAGCTACAGGCTCTCGTAAAAGTGGAAGTCTCTCCCTACTAGAGAGAGAGAGAGTGAGTGAGAAGACGAGAGATAAATCGTTCTCGAAAAATTTTTGACCGCTACTGAAAAAAAATTGTCGTAAGAACTGGAGGAGGTAGGAAAATATTTAGAGGTCGCTACCAATTATCGTAATATTTTTCTAATCAAGCACGTAACATAATCGTAATTTGTTATAATCGTCGTACCTTCGTTACGTTTCGTGGAAGTCTTGATAACACCGGGACAGTCTCTTGAAACTTGAAAATGAACCGCGCATGCGCGAGTTTTATCGGCTGTTCGTGCAGGCTGGCCAACCCGAATTTTCAGCTGTCAAACTCTTTCTGCCGGCGATGTGGTTGATACGAATTTTCGAGGTTAGAATCTCGAATAATCGAGGCGGTGACTCGGAAAGGTTTGGGAAGCATTTGTTATCGGGTCGGAAAGTTGATTCTTCAAAGAACGGTCGGAATTCAACGTTTACGCTCTTTGAAAATTCGAAACGTCCACATTTTGCGTAGGTTGGCCCGCCTGCGTCGCGGACAAGAATATCGCCGCGGGAAGACTTCGCCGACCAATGAGATTGAATTGTTTGGCGCATGCGCGGTTGATTCAAGTTTCAAAAGATTGTCTCGGTACATCGAATTACATACATTATGTAATATATACTCATACATGTGTATAATACGTACAGACGTACCTTTATCATATTCCATCTATTCGCCTTTCCTCTGTGGATTTTGTTCGTTAAGTCATCCACATATCGACGTATACGTAAAAAATAAGGTGGGTAGAAATGAACGGTGTGCCGACTTGTGAGAGAAACGTGAAGTTCGCCGCCTCTCACCTTTCTGCTACGGCATTATAGTTATAGGTTGGTATTACATGTATACGTACAACGTACAGCCAAGGCCGTTTCTACAAATCGCGAATTTATAATCACGTGATGGACTTTAGAGGAAGGCTGGAAGCCTGCATCGTGCACATGATGTGGGATTTAAAAAAAGCCCGCGCTGATCCTGATACTCCTGTATATAAGGCGTTCCACGTTAAATTAGCAGCCCATCTACCTCATCCCTTTAGATTTTTATCATTTCTCAGTACGATGTTTCTACCAACTCAAAGCTGCCTAGGGAATTTTTTCCAGATTTACTTCAACCGCTGGTGAAATTTATAAAAAATGGAAAATCAATTCCTAAAATGTCGTTTTTATAAATTTGACAGAAATCATACTCATTCTACGATACGATGGGATCTCAATATTTATCATTTTTTTTTTTTTCTATTTCGCAAGTTTTGGGTTTTTCCATGTCACAGTTGGAGTTTTTTGTTTTTTCTTCGTTAAAAAAAAAAAAAAAATAGCAAACGTTGAGATCCCATTATCGAAAGCGATGCTTAAAAGTGACATTGTAAATCATAGAATCATTGTAAAACTTTTCAGATTTTTTAAACTGGTCTTTTCGGAATTGGTTTTTTGATTTTTTTTTGTCAAATTTCACCGGTGGTTAAAGCAATCTG
The DNA here is from genome assembly GCF_021155775.2 of Neodiprion pinetum. Taxonomy (NCBI): domain Eukaryota; kingdom Metazoa; phylum Arthropoda; class Insecta; order Hymenoptera; family Diprionidae; genus Neodiprion; species Neodiprion pinetum. The sequence continues at coordinate 3,671,875 of NC_060233.1, forward strand.
AAAAACAATTCCGAGATCCCTTTGGATTGTTATAAACATCGTACTAAAAAATAATCAAAATCGAAGGGGGTGAGGTACATGGGCTGTTGATTTGACGTGGAATGCCCCATATAAATATATAGTATAATTCTACCGTTCGAAGAAGACCATCTTCAAGATAGATCCGGTTCTCTCTCTCTCTCTCTCTCTCTCTCTCTCTCTCTCAAGTCAATAGATGACGACGTCATTATGACACGACTTCGTTATTTCTATCGTCGCGTTTTTGGCGGTTTCTTATGGGTATAGAAATCGCGTGGCACGATTTTTGGAAAAACCTTCGAAATACGTACGAGGTATTCCATCACAAATCAACCTGCGTCTGACCCTCACAATAGGCGTTTATTTATTGATTTATTTATTTACTTATTTTTAAGAACCTGAAAACCCTGCAATTTTCGAACGAACAGCCGAAGAAGAATTCTCGCGAAATCTCTGTTGAAAAACGAGAATTTCGAGACCAAGATGAATGCGGGCAAGTTTTTGGTTTAGAATCTACGGGCGAAACGACTAATTAAAAATTGAGAAAAAAAAAACGAATAGAATAAAAAATTTTCGTTTTTTTTCAAATTCATATTTAATTCGATCTTTACCACTTTTTCATTGCTCGTTTCGCCTGTATCGTCCGAACCAAAAGCTTATCCAGTTGCGTCTTGGTCTCAAAATTTTCGTTCTTCAGCAAAGAATCCGGGATAACATTTTGAAATCAATCGATTCGGACTGTTCGTTCTAAAATTGGGTGTTCGTGTTTTTCAATGCAGTAAAAATCGGCAGTGAAAGACGTTTTTTTCCATACTCTGAAGCATATTTAAAAATTCAAAATAAAAAAAAAAAAAAAAAAAAAAAGAAAAAACAACATGAAACAAAGAACAAAAACAAACCGACGATGAGTGTCACATGTAGGTTGGTTTGAGATGGAATGCCTTATATATACATATATCGTTTATTATTCTTCGACTTTTTTTAAAAACCTTCCAAAATATATATATATATATATAAATACATACATAAGTAAATTTATACACGTAACGAATTTTATTTTTATTTTATCACCTCGCAATGTGGATGTACGTATGTATAAATAATACAACGATGTATTAATAATTATAAATTTTCTGCGATTAGGTGTATAATATCATATATGTACGTATAAGGATGGCTATGGGCTTCGATCTGCGGTAATATAAACCAGGAAGCATTGCAAGAGTATTACGATCAGCATCGTCGTCGCGTTTCCAATCGATTTACTTTTACGACTGCGGATAATTTCACATATCGTCGGCATATATTATACGGTATTATACACCAATAATTTATACGATATCGATGAGCGATATCTAATCATTGTTTTATTTTTTATTTATTTATTCACTTTTTATTTTTTTTTTTCAAACACTTTGCTTCCATCGTTCTATTCAACTTTTTGTTCTTCTTTTCTTTTGTTTTATTTTTCTATCTTCGTTCCGATTATCGACTCTTTCGGGTACAAATTATCGTCACAGTATTTATACATACAAGTAGTATTTTTTTTTTTTTTTTTTTTTCTCTTTCCGTCGCGAGAGAAAAAAACTGGAGGCTCTGTACGCATGTACCTCTAATTTTTTTTTTTTTTTTTTTTTTTTTTTCGACAGGAATCTAACGTCGAATTATATGTTCTTCTTCCCCTTTCATCGTTTTTTCCCACCACAGTTTAATTTGATTTTATTTCTACCGCCTCAACGTAATATCGAAGCGCACATTTCCACAGGTCAACGACACGTGACTGCATCGTTCTAGACCTTCTTTTTTTTTTTATTGAAAAGTTTAAAAAGTCGCTTGTATTATATATATATATATATATATATATATATATATATATATATATATATATATATATATATATATATACACGATACCGCGAAGATGTATATATTATGTGTAAAGGTATAACCGCCGTATAAAATATTCCATCTTCGCACAGGTATAATATATATCATGTATAATTTATCAGTCCGATTAAAATTCCTGAACGATGATTCGAGAATTTTTATGTTGCCACGTATCGGGAAACTCGCGGCCGCTGTGTTTAATATTATATATAATCTTATAATATAGTAAAGCACGGAATTGAATATTTCGGAAAATTTGTTAATTTATCAATATCCCCGCTGTGGAAGTTCCACTGTATGCAAAAATAGTTTAATCGGGAGAGAAAATATCAGTTATTGAAACTTGTATATACATATATATATATATATGTGTGTGTGTGTGTATAAACATACGTAGGAGAATCGGAAGAATAATATATCTGTTGTACCAATTTGATGAATGGAGCTTTTATATAAATTAATAACGAACTTTCTAACGTCGGATGCTTTTACACCGTACACCTTCGTTCTTCATACCGCGATATATTTTATATTATACCTCATTTCCTCACATACGATATATATACATATATATATATATATATATATGTGTATACTTTATGTACAAGGTAAGAAAGAAAGGTAAAAGTATAACGTTGTACGTACATAATTGAGAGAAAGGTAGGTATATAATATATATATATATATATATAGGCAATGTATATAGGCGTAGATTATGTACAATACACTCGAGTGTTTTACGATATTATACATGACACTAACGAATGAAAAACGACAATTAGAGATATTCACAAACGATGTATTAATATCATCATATACTATAAATATATCACATCCCTTTGTCAATATTTCATCTCTGTATACAGCATATTCTCGTATCCTCTAACATATAAAATAAATAAATAAATATATATATATATATATATATATTATATAGATATTGATGTATAATTATAGTATTACATAAATATCTACACTACCATTTTTGCTATATTTATTATACGCCAATAACTCGAAAGTTCCATAAATCGCATATAATATATATACATCGAGATTAGTGTCCAAAGTATGTTATTTTCTTCTTCTTCTTACTCTTCTTTCTTTCTTTTTTTTTTCCATCTCTTTCTCTCCGCAGTCTACCTGGCAATAATCGCGATTGCAATAAATAAATTCGTCATGAAGAGAGAAGATGGAAAGAAAATAAAAATAAAAATTTCGTGCGTCATTTATAAACACGTGTAAAGAATTTATGAGTTACGATGTATTTAATCGATCGTTCGATAAAATTTGGTTTGACTTTAAATGATAAAAATTTTTAATCAGAAAATTATCCATTCTTTGTTACACCGTAGTGTAGTTTTGATTTTTTTTTTTTTTTTTTTCGATTTTCTCGAGACATGCGTGTACCGGCATATCAAATAATTGTCAAGTATGTAAAAACAGGGGTAAAATTTTCCGACGAAACGATTGCCGCTGTTTATTTTTTGTAAAATTATTCATACATTGCGAAAAGAAAAAATCACAAAATATGAAGGAAAAAATGCAAAAAAAAAAAAAAAAAAAAAAAAAAACAAACGACACGCGTACGAAAATGAATATAATATCGAAGAACGAACGTTAGTGCGAAGAGAAACGTGGAGAGAAAATTAAAAAAAAAGAAAAAACAAAACGAAAGTGCAAGAAAGAAAAGTTGTAAAAAAAAAGAGAAAAAAAGAAAAAAAATTTGTGCCATTTTTTTTTTCTATTTGTTTTAAATAATATGTAATCTAGGAAAAACATGATAATTTATTCATAAAAATTTTGTATACGTTTGTCGGTTGAACGTTGAAATTCAAATGAAACGAGACGCGGCGATTTTTCATGTCCATCGTTTCGTTTGTGAGATTTATCAAGCTATACGATTTTTCTGAAAACCTATTTTTCGGATTCTAGTCGTTGGAAAAGGTGAAGAAGTTTCGTTTGAATTAGAAAAAATTGATTCAAGTTTAAATTTAGAAAAAGAAATGGTTTTCTTTACATCGTCAAAGGTGATGAAAAGACAAAAATTTAACCAGACAACGACGATCGATGAATGACCGATATTATACTTTACCGGATCCTGCATGGCGGATAATGATAATGACCGTTTTCCTAATGAGTCTGAAGTCGGTAACGCTGACGAAACGAAACATCGTGTGTGTGTGTGTGAGGGGAGAAAATTACTATCTTGCAACTTGACAGTGAATTTGAAGTACGCGGAAAATATCTGAATATAAATACATTTCTCTTTATTGCGATTCACTGAATATTGAAGAAATTTCCGCAATCAATTTTGCGAAACAACGATTTTCCGAAACGTTGATGTAATCATCGCAATAACGTTAGCCAACTTCAGCCTCATTTTTCTTATCAGCCTGCCTGTGCGTGTGTGTGTGTGTGTCAGTGTATTACATAAAAAAATTTTCACTCTAATTGACGACAACCGTTTTAATTAACCGCTGCTCGCCAAAGAATTCATCAGGTTTTTCCCTATTCATTCAATTCCGTATAGCTCATATTAAATACTCGTTAAATCGCGGTTCTATTTTCAAGATTATCAGGATAAACATGTATCGTTAAAAAAACTGTTTGAATATTGTTGGAAAAAAAAATGATAATAATTAAGGACCGAGCGGTAACCGGAACTAAAAATATCTCTCAGTGCACAAATGTGAGTGATTTAATCTGTTCGCGTATTATTTTAATTAAGAAAATGACGAACAATTTATACGTATCCATGAGATATTATGTGTACGTAAATCAATGCGGCTATACCCTGATATTTATGTATACATATGTATATATTCATATATACACATATATTATATATACATATATATATATAATCGGGTTATCGATTTCTCTTGACGTAACCTTAACGTCATGATATTACATGCAGGCATGCCGATGAAAAATTGTACAGCCTGTGCATACGTATTGCATACGTACTATATCTGCATTTGTTACGCATATGACGCGTGAAATGTGCGGCAAGTAACTATAATTAGTTCATCTGTAAATAGAATACGTTAAATAATATACGTATGGGGCATTCCGCGTCAAGCCAACGGGTCACACGGACCTCACTCTCTTGGATTTTCATATACCCAATGGATTTTTGTGTTTTTTTTTGGTTAGTTTCCGTCGATAATGATGACTATAATTTTTCGAAATTCTTCCGCCGTTTCGGAAAAGTGCGACGATACGAAATAACCTTTGGACGAAGACGGACGTTTTTAAATCGTATGAAACCTTGTTTTTTTTTTCTCAAATCGGATACTCCGAAACATATATTCTCGTCAATATTCGAAAATGGGATGAAAATGATGAGATTTTATTTTTGATTTTTGTTTTTATCAGGAATAAAAGTTTAAAAGAATATATATATATATATATATATATTTAGCATACATATTTAGCGCATTTTTATCACATTTTCTAATTGTGACGAAAAGATGTGTTAAAAAAAAAAAAAAAAAAAAACGTTTCATCGGTTTTAAAATCGTCCATCCTCGTGTAAATGTTATTTCGAGTCACCGCGCGTTTCCAAAATCCTGGAAAACTTTCGAAAAATCAGCGGTGTTTTTTTCATTTTCTACCGACACAAAGCAAAAAATTTATACAACAATAATTCCGAATTTTTGCAAACGAATCGCAAACATTTTTTCGTCCCTTGTTACGCATCATCATCTAATTATAAGCTCGCCTCGTCACCGGGTTTTTCAGTTCACCGCGTCACTCGTCGCATTCCGGATGTAAATTATTGTCGATATTGTAACATATGTATAATAATACTTATTTACTACAAATATCGCGAAATCAACGATTGAGAATAAACGAACGAACGTTCTGGTCGCGAATCGACGAAACTGAAATCGAAGCTTGTCTACTATATTATTATTATTATTATTATTGTTGTTGTTGTTGTTGTTGTTGTTATTATTATTATTATTATCAAATACGGACCACATAATAATATAACCTATGTAAAATATGCGAACGGGAATTTCACGCGAATATCGAGGTATGTATAAAATGATGCACATTTTATGTGGGTGTACATTTATAGATATTGTGAAATGCGGGAAGCCTGGCTCTATGTACAATTGTACAATGTAAATATATATATATATATATATATATATATATATATATATATATATATATATATATACATGTATGTATTACGTTTATGTATCATTGTATCGGGTTAGGAATATTACAAAACGAGGATGTCTTTGCCGCAAAACCGGGTCACCGTCATGCGAATCCCGTTAATGCTCGCATTCATCGAAACCGAGAGAAATTTTTTAGTTTCGGTTACCTCTCGGTCCTTGGTTATTTTCATTTTTTACCAAAGTCGACAAAATATAGTTCCGGGTAGAAAATGAAAATTAGTTTTCCAGCCGTTACCGGAAAGTCTGGTGTCCGTTGCTATTCTTTATCATTACGATCGCCGTTGATATATTTTCGCGCGATAATAAATTGACGTTAATGCCTTGTTTGACTAAAAAAGTAGAGTAAACCGAAGAAACTGATTCAGCGTTGCGATAACCAAAAAAGTATCGATCGATATATATATATATATATTTGTCAAATTATCGAAAACTTCTCCCATTTCGATGCACAGTTTAACCTTTTTGATTCCGTAATTTTTCCTGAATCACACCCAAGCTCTGAGTTGGATTATTTGCAGTGCGCGTGCGATCGATTTCGGGAAAAAAATTTTTCTCCCATGAATAATCAAGAGGTGAAAATCAATTGAGTATTTGTGAAAAACGATTAAACGAATCCGTGGAAAAGAACGTTCGTTGCACGGTTTGTTCGACAGGCGGAACGTGAGACCCGGATGCGATTTACGTTTAGAAATAGAAAGAGAGAGGGAGAGAGAGACCCGGTTGAAAAAAGAGAACGAATGACGTTCGGTTGTGGCTCTTTGATCCCGACGTTCGGAAATTCATTCATACGTCGTTAGCCGGCCAGTTATTATTATTTTTAAAGAGATATTCATCGATATATGAAATCACCTGGAGACGCCTGCGCTTTTTCTATTAATAGAACAACGTGCTTCGATGTTTTCGAAATTGTTACATCGCGTGTATTAGCGTGTTTGGGAAAAAAAATAATTAGCGATTTTCCACCACAGTACTCCCGAAAAAGTTTGTTCAGGTTAAAAGAAAGGTTCTTTCGAAAGATGAGCTTTCTACGTTACGTTGAAGATCGCGCTCAGTTGATTTTTCATTTTGATACGATTTTTTTTTTTTGCAACTTACGAAGTATCGCGAATAAAATTTTTTTTATCACTTACATCAATCACGATATCAATTTACGTCACAAAGAAGACCCACGCTTGTGATGCCAAGTCTCCGGTCGATGTTCGAGAAGCGTATCCGACGACTTTTTCGTTATTAATTCAATCTCATAAAACGGTTGTAATTCAATATGAAATTTTTATTTAGGAGAATAAGATTACCGGTTGTGCTGTATCGTCGCGTTACGGATCGTGATCTTTGGGTCGAATGCGAACAAGTCGGGAAAGAAATAACAATCGAAATGTCGCAACGTGTTTTTTCACAAATTCAAAAACAACAAACGTGATAATAAAAGCGAAAAATCAAACGAGCGCGATCTTATCTCACGTAACGTTATAGAACTATCGTCTAATCGCAGAATCTTTCTTTTAACCTGAACAACAAACATTTTAGGTGCTGCCACGGTGGAAAATCGTAAATTAATTTCTTTCTAAAACCCACCCCATGTATCATATTATAGAATTAAAAAACGCCAAATTTTCTATTTCATTATACATCCAAACTACAGTTTATATGCATTTCGATACCTGTAACAAGTTTGTTGTATATTTTTTCAACAACAACAAATATTACACATACCTATAAATAAATTAGAAAAAACAAGAGAAAACCAGTCACGTTAAAACAAGTTTTCTAATTACCTATATAATATATCTTACATTATATACGTATGTATAATTCCAAAAAGTTCATTTCTTTTCCGCACTTTCTACCAAACGCCTATATAATATTCTTTGCCGATGACGCGTTGTGTGTGCAGAATAAATTAAAAAAACTTGAATGTTGTATAGAAATTTGTATTTCTCTATACGTTGTATACTGATTGTATACGCGTAATATCTTTTAAAATTTAACGATAATAATTAGATAGAAAAAGAGAGAGAGAGAGAGAGAGAGAGAGAGAAGAGAAAGAAAACCTGCGTACACCGTAGGACGGTAAGTACCGTGTTTTAAAGGGAAAGCAGGGCGAGTGTCGGCTTCATCTCGAGCTCTCAAATTTCATTCTTTATATATCGATGGTACAGGTACACATACCTCTGTAGTACTCTTCTTTACGTTACGTGGGATACACGCGCAGCATTTTAAAGTCAGCAAAACCCGCGGAGAGAGAAAACAGGGAACATTACGACGTGCCTTGAAGTATTTTCTTTTTCTTTTTTCTTTTTCTTTTTTTTTTACCTTATTTATTCATACGACAGATTTTCAATGATTCAGATGCTCGCGTTATTGAGTGACGTTATTACTATTCATGTATTTATTTATTTATTCATTTCTTTTTTTTCCAAGAAAACGTCAACAAATTAAGGGAAAGCGTAAATACAGATTGCAAATTCCTTAACGACGAATATATCTCGCTGAATGAAAATAAAATCTTTGTCGTTGTTTTATTATTATTATATATATATATATAGAATACAAGTTTACGTGCAGGAGCAATTTTTTTTTTTTATTAATTTTTTTATTTTTTTTGCTATAAAATAAAAATTAGCTATATAACATGACGTTTAACCGATAACGATTTTTGTACACATGTATTACGAAATCGTTTATTGAAATATAATGTAATAATTGTATTGTCGCTGATCTTCCCGTCGCTTTATATATATGTATATATATATATATATATATTTGTTTATTAGACATATAAATATATGCAGGTGTTATACCCTTACGTGCGTGTATAAAATCAAACGGACACCGAAATCCTTGAACTAAATTTTCCACCTAAGGTAGGTATAACGAAGACGGTCGAGAATTAAAGTTGTTGAACGTTGTTGTGACGTCACGTTACAAGAACCGACGCTATATTAGTATACACATTTATATGTATATACACGCAATACGACAAATTTGTACGCAAGACTCGGTTCGTTACTTTATAATAATTTCTAATTACACCGACAACAATATCGTCACTTCACACTGTGTAAATATACATATATATGTATATATATATGTATGTATTTATATGCGTATGTATTGTAATACTTACTTAGATATGTATTTATGTACGCACATGAGCGTAAATAATATTATAAAACTGCGTGCGCAATTTTCACGCATCCATGCGTGCATCAAATTATGCCATTGTTCAATTATATTTTTCAACGAAATTGCGGAAACTTTTAATGAGAAAAAGTGACCGTAGAAAAAAATTTTTTACATCTTCTCAAAATCAACTTTTATACGTGTAAAAATTTTTATTCCTTCTTTCTCTTAAAGATTATTTTGCACGCGCGATATATCGAACGTTACATATATATTTTTTTATACGCTGTTTGAAACGAATTATTATTATTATTATTATTATGATTATTATTTTTTCTCAACCTCGTTTCATCGTCAAAATTTCTTGAAACAAAGTAGAATGTGTGCAGATTGTACGTCAAGATAGAAGAAATGTGATGTTAAAAAAATATTTCAGGATTTATATAATTATTTGATATTTTTATGTATAAATTAATTATTTTTAATATATATACACAGTATTGTGAAATATTCGGTTAATCCATTTTACAATAATTTTGTCTAAATAATTATCTAGTTTTAAAGATATGCTTTAATTTTTTTACATTAACTCGCTTTCCTTTCTCTTTGTTCGTTTGTTTGTCAGAAATGTTTTTCATGCGAAATTTCTTTACAGGTATTAACAGAGATGCGCCGAATCGAGATGCTTTGGGCATTAAAGAGCGAAATCGAAGGCCTCATTTCCGGGCGGATCATCGCCGAGGAATGAAACCGAAGGTTTCCAATGGAAAGCCTCGTGACGTGTGTAACGCGAGCAAAGCGAGTTTTGTTACTCGGGAGGAATTGCCGCCGAAAACGGTACGCTTTTATGCCTCAAATTATACCTTGAATAGCGGATTTTTCTATCTTGCCTTGTCGCAATGACACAGATTTTAAATAACAATCGTACGATTCACATGTGAATTATTGTAAAAGCGTTGCTTGCGCTCCGCGATGGCCGCTAAGCTGAAAATAATCGGTTCGAAAAAAATAACCAAACGCTACTCGGTTGGATCGGTTGAATTTAATCGATCGATCGATTATTTAGTATTTCTTTGAAACTGTGCATCTGAAACTAAATTTTCGTAAATTTTAGTACCTAGTCTTAATAGCGGAAAAGTTTTTTGATATATTTTATAGTTTCATTCGAAAGAGCAAAAAACAAAAACCGATGTTGAGGAAAAATAATTCGAGTCGGTTGATCAATCGGAACAAAATCGGCTCGTTCGCGGTCTCCGCGTCTGAAAAAATACGAAAAAATAATATTGAAAAATTTGAGATGCCGGATCTGATACGGCGAATCCAATATGGCGGAGGAAAAATTTAAATTTCATCGAATACGATGAAAAAACTCTACGCGGGGGTCTTCGGTGTTCCTAATTGGATTCGAAATGCTGAATTTTCCAAGTTTGACTTCAGATTCGTAATCAGCGACTCCAAAAATCCTTGGACAGAGTTTTTTTCACCGGATTTGATCTGGTTTGAAATTTTCTTCGGCCATATTCGATCCGCCATTTTGAATTATTAAATCTCATTTCAGATTCGCAATCAGCGATCCCAAAAACTTATAATTTATGTTGAACATGCATACGTGTAGAGGGATAACTTTCTCGGAAATGAATTATTCACGATTCTTTTCCAATCAATTTGTTTCTAACAGTAATAATTTATATCACATCGCAATAATTACTCTCGAGTATATCGAAATCCCGTTAGCATACTATCGGAAACAGCAAAAAACCGCAAATAAATATATTTTCAAAGTTCTCTAAATATAAAAAAATATACTTGTAACATAGAAGATATATGATGTAAACAAACCGTGGATTAAAAATCGGTAATGAAACGATATATATTACATATAATAATATATGTACAAAAAAGGACTCGTTAAACGGAGATGGAGTAAAAAGTAAGAATCGAGGAAGAAGATGATGAACATAAAAAAAGAAGAAAAAAAGGAACGGCAACAACTTTTCATGTGACTTTGTACATCGATGTTTCAGTTTGGTTTGTGTGTGTGTTAAGGTGATATCACAGAAATCCTGCGTTGCACTGTGCAGACAGAAAACTTTACACAGACATTCCAAGTCTCGAGGATCGAAGGCGACGAGTTTGTTACAAACCGATTCGAGAGGCCGGCTGTACGTGTGTATGCATCTCTCTCTCTCTCTCTCTCTCTCTCTCTCTCTCGACGTCGTACGGACACTTTCACTGAGAGTCTCTTGGCCTCCTCTCGATTTACATCGTCGCTGATCAACTATTGGCGGCTCGGAATATCGGATATATACGTGAAAAGGTTTCGGTCAATAAAGATTCTTAACTTTCCTGATTGTGAGAGAAGCGATGCGATATAGACTAATTATTATACGTGTCGTGGTGGTGGTGGTGGTTGTGAGCGATCTGTCTCTCTCTATCTGTCTCTATCTCTCTCTCTTTATCTCTCTCCGTCTCTCTTTTTCTCTCTTTGTAAAGGAATGAAGAAAAATATCGACGATGCAAGATCACACTCACTCATTTACGATCCTATTAAATACTTGGCTGTATAGATTTATCGGATTCATCGATATCTCAATTTTAATAACGAAAGTTCTCTCGAGATATTCTAATTCATTCTCTGTTAAATCGCGAATATCTCGAGAACGGTGATAGATAGCGCAAAAATAGCAATAATTCGGGATCCGCGGGTTCGATATCGTCTAATTTTATCAACAACTCCAATTAATTCACGGAATTTCGATGACGGAAATCTAAAATCGCGAATATCTCGAGAACGGTGATAGATACGGCAAAAGTAACGAAATTTTCGAGGTATCCTAAAGGGGAAATAGAATCGGGCAGGTAATTAGCCCATCGTAAGAACTCCCCCGGACCCCTCAATTTTATTTCGATTTTAATTTTAATTTTCAAACCTCAAATTAGATTTCTTTTTTTTCTCTCTCTCTCTCTATTTCTATCTCTCTCTTTCTTCTTCTTTTCGCAATTATATAATCATCCATCAATTAAAATCACAGAATTTCCGGGACAATCTTTTGAAACTTGAAAATGAACCGCGCATGCGCCAAATAATTAAATCTCATTGGCCGGCGAAATCTTCCCGCAGCGATATTCTTGTCCGCGATGCAGGCGAGCCAACCTGCGCAAAATGTGGACGTTTCGAATTTCCAAAGAGCGTAAGCGTTGAATTTCGAACGATCTCTGAAGAATCAACTTTCCGACCCGATAACAAATGCTTCCAAAACCTTTCCGAATCACCGCCTCGATTATCCGAGATTCTAACCTCGAAAATTCGTATCAACCACATCGCCGGCAGAAAGAGTTTGACAGCTGAAATTCGGGTTGGCCAGCCTGCACGAACGGCCGATAAAACTCGCGCATGCGCGGTTCATTTTCAAGTATCAACAGATTTTCCCCGTATATATACACATGACTGTATATATACTTGTTGTATATAAATATACATACATCATACATTCTGAATAATGTATAAACAACATTTTGCGCTTGATTCTTTGTATCAAATTTTTCAGTTTCAGCTACCGTTGCAGATTTCAATTTTCTCGGTCGCGAAATTTCGCGTTGCAAGGTCATTCGAGAATCGGCGAATCGAAAGCTTTGTATAATCATACACGCATGAGATTCGATGTGTTTGTTGTACAGATTTAGTGGCGATGGTCGGTAATGCGGATATTTCGCGGTCTGCGGTGTGTCTTACTTTTTATTGTTCGCGTAAGCGGAATCTGTTTATTTTATTTTTATTTTTAATTTTTTGTAATATTTCTATACATGTATATATATACATATATGGATAATATTTCACACTAACGATAAAAAATCGTGGTTCAACCTCAACGACTCCAATTCTTTGTAGTAAAGCTGACTGTAAAAGACGCTTGCATCTCATCGTGACGACGAAAACTGTTCAAACCAATAATGATAGTGTGACTATTAATCGACTTATTTATATACTTAATCAAATTATTGAGAATAACACATTGGCATATAACATAATAAATATACTCATATGCAGGATATGCTCAATTTTTAAACTAACGTTGAAAAGATGTCGCAGCAACTCTTCGGCATTAAATTTAAAAAACTAGAAGCACTTTTTTTTTTCTTTTGTTACATCGGTGTAACCGCATAATCGTTACAAAGATTAATTTTTTCCTTTCATTTTTTCATTCTTTCCTCGATTTTTCTGGATTTGTATACGAGTATTTTTTCGTTATTTATACTTTCGCTCTTTTTTTATTATTTGAAAAATCCTCCGCACAGCGCTGCATTTACAGTTATAAACACGGAAGTGTAATTTGTTATCATAGACGAAGGGGGGAAAAAAAACACACACACACACACACGCATTGCATCAGAAAAGAAATTACAGACAAGCCGCGGAATTAATCGCAAGGATATAAAAATCGGGACGAAGGATTGTAGATAATGAAAGGATTAATATCACCCGGATTCCAATGAAACTTAGAATCAGTCGGATACTGAGATCACGGCTGATAGATCGACTTGCATGGTATATGAGAATTGAAAAAAAACAAAAAAACGAAAAAAAACAAAAAAAAAAAAAAAAACAACAAACGCCGCTTGCACGCAAAGCCATGAGAAAATCTATCGGCTTACATAATTTTCTTCGTACGTAAACCTCGATATATGGGGCATTCCACGCGAACTCGGTGAACGGTTGATCGTGAAATTTTCTTTTTATCTCACCAAGGATTTTTCCTACGTTAGTACGACGACTGGAAAAGCATGCGAAAAAAATCTCTTCAAATTTCGTTCAATCTCTCGTACTTGGCCTTTTGATTTTTCAAACTCTTCTCAAAGACACCAAAATAGATTTTTCATGAAACGAGAAAGAACAAAACAAAATCCGGTTACCAAAATGAAACATTTTCACGTAAGATTTAGAGTCGGATCTTTGTCCTGTTTTTTTTTTTTTTTTTTTTTATCGTTTTTTAGATTTTCATACTTGTTAGAAATCTATTACAATAAATACCGCATCTCCGATTTGATCGCTGATTTTTTTTTTCATCGCTTCTCCGGTTCTAAAATACATTAAAGATTTTTTCAAAATTTCACAATAAATTTGCCGACAGGTATGAAAATAGTAGAAAACGATTAAATAAAAATAGAAACAACGCGGTTAAACTCTGAATCTTTCGAGAAGATGTTTCATTTCGGAGAAAAAAATGTGTCTTTCTTCTCTTCTTGATTCATAAAAATCAATCTGAACGTTTTTGAGACGGGTTTAAAAAATCAATACAGTAAAAACGAGCGATGGAAGAAAATTGGAAATATTTTTCCAGAAGGTTTTTAGGGTTAAAATCACTTGATCAACTAAATAATCAAGTCCTATCATCTGATAGGAAAAATCCTTGGTGAAGTGTAAAAATATCATGGTCAACCGTGTTACCGAGTTGGCCCGGAATGCCCCATAGATATGCATCGCGATTAATTAGCGTCAGTATTAATTAAACACACCCGTATGCCTGTATAATAGATTATTATAAATATATCGATGATTAAATCACGGTGAATATTATACACGTATATGTATAAGTACTGCATGTAATTGTTTTCTACATGTTTTCTGTTACAGGTATGTGTATGGATATTTGTAATACTTGCTTGCTCGAGTTCAAAGCTCTGATGCAGAAAACAGGAAGTTATGGACCGAGAACGAGGCTGCAGCCCTCGGGCATCCGTTCGCCTTGGCGTCTCTACAATAACATAAATGTACATATCCACCTTGTATCTAGGATCAGTCCTAGACCAACGTCTATGGTGAGTATCTCTGCACATACATGTAACGATTAAACGCGCAAAGCAATAGTCGAAATTGGATAATAAAATTTTCTGTTTGATAATTCACCGTACAATACATATATATATATATATATATATATATATATATATATATATATATAGAGGGTGAGCCGAAAAAACTGACCTATCGAATCTATGGTCTTAAAGGGATCTATTTACTGAGAAGGAAAATTCTACCGTTTGGCAAAAAATTTTACAGAGCTCAATTTTAAAAGTTGTCGCTGGCCGTTTGAAATTTCCCATTTAAATAACGACGCGAAAATAATTTTTTTTCATTAAAAATGCTGCAACTATTGAACCGTTTTAATCAAAAAAAATTTCAAGGCATATTCTTGCGGGGCATTAAATATATATATATATATATATATATTGGGGCGAGCCAAAAAAACATACGTATAAAATTTTATATTCGTACAAGTGTGTCAAAAAAAAAAAAAAAATTGACTCCCGAGTGTGAAAAATTGTATGAAATATCCTCGATTGAACTTCCTTCTCAATAAATCGTCGATTTCGTCGTATTTTATGAAAAATTTTTCCTTGACATTGAAACGATGCAAGCATCGGATGATCGGATGCAAATATGCGTATAAATGAATTTTTTTGTTCGAGGAAAAATATTTCGTAAAATACTACGAAATCGATTATTCGTTGAGAAGGATTCGAGGATATTCGAGGACTGCATATTAATATCGAGAAATAAACAATGTTTATATATGTAACAAGTATCTGGGATTTACCAAATTATGAATGATCAGTATAACAGTAACAACAATAATAATACCAATAATATAAATTGCAGGAATATATATATATATATATATATATATTTTTTTTTATTTCTTTATTTTTTTTATTTTTTACCGCCAGTTATGTACCCGTTTGAGTATGTCCCCAGAGGGCTGCGTAGGTCTGTGCGAGGCAAGGAAAGAGATTGATTAGTGACCATTATTATGCGGCTGAAGCCGTCTTGATATGTGGAGGAAAATTCCTCCGAGGAAAATTATTACATTTATTTTTTATTCGATCAATCGCTTATGTTCAACGAACGCGTTAAACATATGTATACACGGTGTATACCGGGTGTAAAATGGTTTGAGGTAAAGAACAAAAACAAAACCAAAAAAAAAAAAAAAAACGAACAAACTAGATTTTCATAGACGCGAAAATGTGGAAAGTTCGAGTAGGTACAGAAAATTGAAGATGCGTGAAAAGTCGAAACACAGAGAGTTTAAAAGACAATGTAGAACTGCGGTAAAATCGAGAATCTGTACACGATTCTGTGTTATCGAGAGGAATTCTCACGATTCGACAGTTTGGAATTCTAGCATGATCCGGGACTTTCTAATTTTTCGACTTAAAAAATTTTTAATCTTCATTTATGAAAGAAATTATCAAATCGCCGCTACGCGTCACAACAATTTGTATGAAATTTATTAATCCGTACCGAACCAATAAATATCCATATTTTTCAAAAAAAAAAAAAAAAAAAAAAAAAACGAACTTCTCAAAAGTGATTGTAAAAATATTTCAAAGTAATAAATTTCTTCCCGATGTTTCGATATTTCTCATATATACATATATACATTTTATTACCACCCAGTTCAAAGTTTGTTTGTTTTTTTTTTGTTTCTTTTTTTCCTTAGATATAAAATCACACGGCCAATATTATGGAAACTCTCAACGCTGGCCTAATTCGTCGTAATAATGACATGGTTTCGAGGTTGTTTTAGGAGGTTTGCTAATCGTTCGTCGTTAACGGCATTGACCAACGATCACGGGACTCGTGGTGTTCAGGGAAAGGGAACGGAATGTCGCACTGCAATATCCACGAGCAAGTAAGTAAGTAACTTGGTCGATTATAAGATAAACTCTGTATACAACAACCGAGTATAAGCGGTGATAATTTGAATAGAAAACAAACTGCGAAAGCTTACGTCGGCGTCGTCTTCGTAGTCGGACGTATCTTTGTGACGAAATCCTGATTATTCCGTTTTGCGTCGATAAATCTAAACTTACACGCCGGCGAGGTATCAAAAAAAGTAGTAAATATCGCGTCTCTGCACGGCCAGCGTAATATTATTATCATCCAATTGGTCGTTCGGCAAAAAGAGAGAAAGAAAAAAAGAAAAAGAAAACAGAAAACACTGGTTGAACGAGAAAATTTAGGAGATAAACGGATGAAGGGAGAAAACTTTTTTACCGACAGTTTAAACGACGCGTCTAATTGAAGTAAAACATTTTTACATCTTTTTGTTATTCTTCGTTTCTTGTTCCCTTTTCGACGCGTTTTAAAAAAAATGTATACATGTGTAGATACGCGCCGATGATATCACCGTGTAATATCGCGGAGGTATGCAATGTAACGAATTTGCGAAACGGTCCTGCACGCTGCAGTTTCGCTCTCTGCGAAATGACAAACAAACAAGCGACGAAATCGGTCAAGCTAGAGAAGTAAAAGAGAAAGAGAAAAATATATATATATATATATGTGTGTATATGTGTGTGTGTGAAAATAAATAAATAACAAAAAGTAAGTAGAACGAAGAAGAGTAATAAATTTTTAACGAAGCTCTATGTAATATAATTGGCATGGGAGACAACAAATCTGTGCACCCACATTCGGCGACGGCGTCTCTGCATAATTTAAAATCTCAAGGATGAGATGTCCGGGCTGCTCTCTTGATGTATGTTTACTTACTTTTTTTTTTCTCTTCTAATTTTTAATCGCGAACAATGTCCGACGCTGATTGAAATTATCATATACCTGCTGTATGTTCATCGATGAAAATTATCTTGCGATGTTTGTTAAAGCCGATGGATGAAAGAGGGGAAAAAAAAATAATAATAATAATAACGGTGGGATTTTTCGGAGTCGATACGATTGTTTATTGAAATTTTGTTTAACGATCAGGTATTAGGTACCAAAAGTAAACAAATAGACGGATACGCGTCTATGGTCTATACGCGTACGTATGTTTAATACGTAGATGAAGATGGCTCTTATCTGTGAAAAGTCGTTAATATTATGTAAGATCGATGATTGGAAAGATAAACATTGTACGATATTGTGTGAGTGTAAATTTGTATACAGAAAAATAAGTGCTTGAATCGCATATGTATTATTATTGTTATTATTATTATTATTATTATTATTATATGTATACATGTGTTGGGGGTAAGAAATAAATAAAAAATTATCCGGACCGAGGATTCTAGGAAAATTATTTCGGTGTATAAAGTAATAAAACCTGCACTTAGAGTCAAGGTGATGTTTGTCGTCCGTGATTAACTAATCGAAAACAGAGATAGAATAATAACGAAAACTTCATAACCGATTCCCTTTGAATGACGTAATCACGTGTAAAGTATGTATAAAAAATAAAAATAAAAAAAAAAAAAATTTCCATCGCGATGCTTGTACGGAACGTAAAATAGAGAAAAATAATAGTATTTCTTTCGTATTCTCGTGATCGTTAATACCCAGTTCGAAGCCTGCGGTATCTACCACAGAGGCATAATGATTCACAGAAATAAAGAAGGACAGAAGATAATATGCAAGGCGTTAATTATTCGAATGGGTTTCTTCAAAGCTCGAATCGTTTAATTATCGTGTTTTCCTTGTAAGTGGAAAAAATTACTTTGCAACAAAGGTACAAAATTTATCACACGCTACGAGACTCGATTAATGAATAGAATTATGAATTATCGTACAGTAAATATACAAGTACAAGTTTCTGCTTCAATTGATATATATATATATATATATATATATATAAGAACGAATGTTACAGAAATACTCGACCTACTAAATCCCCGAATCTCACCTCGAATTTTTCCAATAGATTTTAGGCTTTCCCCGAGTCAATAATCCCGCCTTTCAAATCCTAAAAAATTCCCGCTCACTGATAGGCGAACCTCGGCCGATCACTCGTCGTGAAAAGTCGATCGTTCCTTACCAAATCATCGGAAACGTGAAATTATCACCCGGAAACCAACATGGCGTCCGAGCGTCAGCTGATCGCTGTCGGGGCGCCATGTTTGAAATGATATTTCGGGGATATTTGCGACGACAATTTGAACGGATCGAGATTCGGTCGGCTAGCTCTGCCAAAAAAATAAACGATAAACAAAAAAAAAGAAAATCTATATATATATATATATATATATATATATATGTATATATATATATATATATGTATAAAAAAAATAACACCTCCCAAAATAAAAAAAATTAAAAAGAAGAATTCACACCCGCATTCGAATCCGAGACTGTGAACGCGTTTAAACGCCTCACGCGCACGGCGTTCTATCATTCCGGAATCGCGAGGTCCGTGCATCATCCCCCCACTAGGTCGTTTGGCCGTCAGAAACCACAGAGGAGAAGGTGTCGCGGACTCGGTAAATACGAGGACTCGAGACAGGAGAGGCTCATACCGGACTCTGTTCGCGGTTAGTTGTGGTGCGTCGATCGAGAGAGAGAGAGAGAGAGAGAGTGCGGTTTTATTACACCCTCGCAGACTGACATTGATCGGTAAACGAAAAGGAAGGGAAAAGAATCCGACGAAAAAAACGTTGAAAAGAAAAAAAAAAAAAAAACAGACACCAGAGCAAGGTTTTTTTTCGTTTAGGATTAATTTGTTATTTTTTTTTTTTTATTATACCCCGCCCCCGACCCCCGCCTCCGCCGACAAAGTTCCATTTCGAACTGTACCTTCTTCGTTCGTACAAAGTTGTTGAAAAATTTCGGAGACGCGAGTGCGGAACTGTAGCAGGGGTTTTTTTTTTTTTTTTTTTTTTGTTTTTTTCTTACTTTCGTCCAATGACACGATCTGACTCGGCGTTAACGATTACATTATTACACGCGTACGCCGATCGGTGAAATTCTAAATATAATTGCAATAATAACGATAATCGTAGGAAGAACTACGAATTAAAATTAGATCACATAATATACAAATCGTGGTGAGAAATTAAATTTGTTGTAAAAAGAAATAAAAGAGAAAAGGGAGAAGGATCAAAGAAATAAGTATCGGCCAAGTTTTTTTTTTTTTTTCTTCTTCTTCTGAATAAACAAATCAACAAATAACGGCGCCAAATGTTTTTAGTGTAGAAAAAAAAAAAAAAAAAAAAAAAAAATTAACCAATCAACGAAGCATCATGTTGCACGAGCGTTACAACAGAATGAACAGGATAACACATGTTTGGTGAGTTGAATTCTGTGTGTTGTACGTAGAATAAAAGATTTGAAAACATATAACAGACGGATTATTAATTATACTTTATTTCTTGTATTACTCAATATTACGTACAGTTTCTTCTTCATCGATCCGTTTATCATTTTGCATTCGTAACGATATTCATATTCAGTATATTATATATGTGCAATAATAACGGTCTCATTTTCGTCCCTGGATATACATAAATAGAAGATAATTAGTCCTGTACTAGAGTCTACAGATTGAAATAGGTAATAATCGTTGATAATTGATACACATTGTTATGCATGTATAAAAATGTTATGTGTATATGTATATATATATATGTATATACAGTAGCGGAAACAGTATTGAACGTTTTCGTAATGCGAAAAGAAATTCGCGAGATGAAAACGAAACTGAAATTCCCTTTCGCGATCAGCGGTGCGTGCCGGCTCTGTGTGTAATATAATAATATGGCACTCGCTCACGATCAGACTTAACATGTATACCGGTCCAGACTAGTCTGATCTATAATAATTAAAGTCCGAGTGCGTTTTGAGCTGCTGAAACAGATCTCACTGTCGATAATCACCTTCCTGAAACCGAATCACTTTCCAAAGAAATTCCAAGAGCGGTATAATTATGCGCGGTTGGACGTAACGCAACATGGGATTCACTAAAATTTTCATTATATCGATAACACTTTTGTTTATCCGTATATCCAGAAATCGATCGTGTTTGTTTTTTACAAATTTATTGATTGTTTTTTTTTTTTTTTTGCGTTTTTTGGCTCGATTTTTCATTTCCGTCACAGTTTCGTTCGATAGATTATTATTGTTATGTATGCAGATACGTATTATGTTATGTGAGTGAAAATCCAACGCGAAAGTGACGAGTATATATATTTATATATGTATGTATATAGGCTGCTTGTTACGCGGTGTATAAAACAGATTTCGTCGAATCAATTAGCACCGGGCGTGACGGAACTGCAGTTGGATTTAGTGAAAATATCGGGATTGTAAATGGTAGAGAGCTCGGTTTGTAAAATCCATTTATTATTATAATACGCCTCTAACGGTGAAATCGAATTCGAGAGTTATAATATTAAGTTTGTACAGGTATTATACACACACACATACACATACACGCGCAGAGATACTTAGACCTGTATTTATTATAACAAACTGCCGACAAACTACCGCCACCAAGTCCAAAAGTATATTGATCCGTACTATGTGCATCACTGTTTATATATTATACATATTATTTATATATTGTTCGTGAAGCCTGAATTTTTGTAGAATTCTATGCCTGTATAAACGTATATGATACGTTTATTGTTAAAAAAAAAATGGAATATTTTTTTTGTTTTCAAAATTCAAGTCGAAAATATTGTTCGAAATGACGAAAAAGGAATGCTGTACAAGTTTCAGCTTCTTAATATTAATATTTAGAGGTGTCTCGTCGGGATTTTCTATTTCATTTTTTCATATATCTACTCTTTCAAAAGTTATTCAATATCAAAGATCAACGAAGGGCCTTAAATAACTTTTGAAATAGTAGATTTATCAGAAAATGATAAGAGACCTTTTTTGTAGAGCGTTCGATTCCCGAAAAAAATATCTCCTGATATTATCGGTAAACTAACGGGTTGACGAGTTATAAAATTCCAAAAAAAAAAAAAATTTTCCATCACGTTTAAATGGTAGATAGAAAATCGCGACGAGACATCTCTAAACATTAACATCAAGAGCTGAAACTTGAATTTGAAGCATCTTTTTTTCCGTCATTTCGAACAATAACTTTGACTTGAATTTTGAAAACAAAAAAACCGTCAATTTTTTTTGATACAGTCCAATGAACATGTAAATTATCAAATAATATGAAACAGGTTTAAAGATATGAATGAAGAAAAAAAAAAAAAAAATGTAGATACAAAAAAAGGAACATTTTTTTTCAACATTGCGTACAAATTGTTATTCAAAACGATAATCTTTTCCTAGGTGTGTATATAGATATGCGTGCAATGATTGAAGATCGCTCAAACTGTATAATAAAACGGTAAAATATTGTCAGAGGCCAAAGGTGCCTACAATAATTGTATAACCCGTCCTACGAGACAATAACATTATACACACCTATCTATATTACAATTCATGATTTATACGCCGTTTCTGCAGCCGCTGGAACAGCTCGTGAATTTTAATCTTCTCGCGTATGTTTGCAAGAAAGCGCAAGGGCGATTAAAAACCTGCCCCGAGGATATTTTCGCGCAAATTTATAATAGTGTATATTGTAATAAAAGTACGTATGCGCGTTGAACACGTGGATTAAAAAAACTTCGTTATCGATTAACAGTTGTACATCTTAAATGCCTGACCTGACGTGCAACGATATATTTTTGTATTTTTGTACGGAAAATATGAACAATATAATAATGATAATGGCAATGTTAACAACAGAAACGGAGGTGAGAAATTTGGGACGTGGCGAATTTAACGTCGACGAAAATTACACCGATTCGTCGCGGTGTGTAAACTTGAAGGAAAACCGGAGAAAGAAAAAAATGCATTACATGTTACAGCACGCAATGATTAAACGGTGTGACGAAGGAAATTTGCTTCTGCGAATATGACGCGAGTTTGACGATGACTATTTGTGACATCGAAGTAGCTTTTCGATTATTAAATACGTTTCCGTAGAAAGAAACGTAACGAAAGAAAGAAAGAAGAAGAATGAAAAAGAAAGAAAAAAAAGAAAAGAAAAGAGAAACGAAAGGAAAACAACCAGTCGATAAATACTTTCACGCACGGATTTGTAAAATTATAAGGCGGGGTCTTGTTGACATTTTCTATTGCACAATAATAATAACAATAATAACAACACGACGATGATTATTTCACAGCGAAAGTAAAAACTCATTTTTATTCACGGCGTTGGGTTAACGTGTAAAAATAAAAAAAAAAAGATAAAAATTTACAGCGAATAGATCATAATTGAAGTTGGTAACGTTATCGCAACGATTCGTGCCGCTGAAGAATCGTTTTTTCGAAATTTTTGAATTGTCTGAAATTCGGCAAACCGTGCTAAAAGAAAATACACTCATATTTCGAAATCTTAGTTCGTTGAAACTCATTTTGTAAGATTAGGAAAATGGTGTTTTTTTTTTTTTTATTTGTTGCTCCCAACGTTTCGTTACTACGATAACGTTACTAATTTCAATCCGGTACGAATATCGTCACGAGGTACCAACTAGACAAACACGATAAATCCATCCACCTTCTCCTTTTCTATATTCATATAAGGTATTACAATATACGTATATAGCTCTTGTGCCTGACCTATCACGACTTTAAATTATTGTTTCGGGCTAGAAAATACACGCGCGTAATAAATCGGCGATCATCGAATAACTTTGCCATTCCAGCGATGTAACAAAGTCTTTTATTCTGTCGATATTTTATTTATTTATTTATTTTTTTTTTTTTTCTCCAATCGTATGCGCTTTAGTCCTATTTCTGTTTCTTTCAATTGGTTTTAATTTTTTTTTTTTTTCCGAACCTCGCTCCGGAAAAGTCGGTCTCCATTGTCGTCATATTTCATCATGTATATACTTATAATGCGTTTGTGCGTATAATGTTATTGCCTCTCGGCACGCGACGCGAAGTTATAAATGGACGTTAAAAAGAAGAGAGTTTAAAAAAAAAACAATTAAAAAATCACAATCGAAAGAAAGAAACGAAATATGAAAAAAAGACAGAAAGATGAAATAAAAATGGAAATGACCTCAAAACTGCAGAGATGCTAAAAAAGACCTCGAAACTTCGACTCGATTTAAGGAGATGCACAATTACCTGCACAGACCGCGCTTTACCAATTATTAGGTAATTGACGGTGCGCATTTACGGTTTACTGGTATACGTATGATATAAAGAAAACGACGACGATCGCGTCAAGGTATCAGCAGAATGGATTTATAAATATGGAGTCAAGGCGAACGACTCGCGGCGACATATCGAAGATCGTTCGAAATTTTTTGAACCACCTTTACACATTATTTTAACTTTCTTGTTTCGATTTGTTTGTTCGTTTTTTTCGTTTTCTATTTCTTTTTTATTTCTTCATCATCATCGTCGTCGTCATCATCATCATCATCATCATCATCATCATCATCATCATCATCCTCTTCAAACCGTTTCGTCACCGCAGTCATGCCTGTGGAATTAACAGCTCATCTTCGGACGTATCATTCCACTCTGACTTTATGATGATCTTGCCGCACAAACGTGGCGACATTAATCGTCCTTCATTATATAAATACTTGATGTACGAGTTGAGGCGGTTGAACACAGTGGAGTAATATGTGCAGCAAGTGCGTGGTATTTATTATGCTGCGAGAGAAAGATGGTGAAAGATAGAGAGAGCGAGAGAGGGAGAGAGAGAGAGAGTCGATCACTCACTCATTGTCGGGCAGACGCACGGATACATAGAAAAGTGAGGTTATTACAGCGACGAAGAAATTTTATCGAGAAGGGTCTCGCCGCTGAGATTTTAGTTTTTTACGATTGAAACGAATTAACAGATTTCAATGTAGTAAAGCAAGACTGCGTACATATTTTTCTCCCGAACACTTCGTCGCCTTCCTTTCAACGTGCCTTTAGGCTTAGTTTTTTTCTTTCTTTCTTTCTTTCTTTCTTTTATTTCTTGTATTTCGTTCCATGGATTTAATGGTTCTTCGCGAACACGGAAGAAAAACGAGACTCATAAATCATTTCTATTTCTCCGCGATGCTCGAGTCCAAGTTTCAACGCTATATTTTCTCTACATTCTTTTCTTTTCATTCTTTATATTCAATTAATTCTTCGATAACTCATTGCCAGTAATTAAACGACGAAAGATAACAATCAAAGTCAAGTTTTTAACTGAACGAGGCAGAGACTTGGTGACTTTAGGAACGCGACGTGCGCTTTGAACGTTCCAAAATAATCTCAAGATGGCGCCGCGTGCGCTCGTGACGTCATAAGTGCAGCGGCGAATCGCTGGTCGATCTCGAGTCGTCATTTGATTCGGGATTAAAAAAAAGAAGAGGAAAATATGAACGTGAAAAAATATACATAACAATAATACATGAATCATTTTCTACTGTATTCGAATAAATTTACAGTGACAAAGGGAATTCGAAATTTTAAATTTATCAAATCCTTCTTAATCTTATTATTTTCATTCGTATCGTATCAAACGATTCGTTTTAATAACTGTGTATCACACAAATACGTATACGTATATATATACCGGGACAATCTGTTGAAACTTGAAAATGAACCGCGCATGCGTGAGTTTTATCGGCTGTTCGTGCAGGCTGGCCATCCCAAGTTTCAGCTGTTAAACTATTTCTGCCGGCGATGTGATCGATACGAATTTTCGAGGTTAGAATCTCGAATAATCGAGGCGGTGACTCGGAAAGGTTTGGGAAGCATTTGTTATCGGGTCGGAAAGTTGATTCTTCAAAGAACGGTCGGAATTCAACGCTGACGCTCTTTGAAAATTCGAAACGTCCACATTTTGCGTAAGTTGGCCCGCCTGCATCGCGGACAAGAATATCGCTGCGGGAAGATTTCGCCGAGCAATGAGATTTAATTGTTTGGCGCATGCGCGGTTGATCTTCATCTTTCAAGATATTGTCCCGGTATTTACCTGTATAACGAACTCTAACGAAACGAAGTTTGTTACAAGCCGCGAGCGAACGGATCTCCCGTAACGATCGGGATCACCAGACTACTTTCACCTGCTGCTGAGGATTTCCTCGCATTAGAGATATGTATGTCTAATATATGTATAATACATTCAAAAAACACTATGTGTGTGTGTGTGTGTACATATGCTCGAGACTCAGTTGCCTGAGGCAATAATGTTCAGAAATTTATTTCTCATTCATGTTTTTCATTCCCTATTCTTGTTTGTTTCATTTTCCTTCTTTATCCGCGCGTGTATATATATATATATACATACCATTTTTATACTCGTATTACATGCTTCTTTCTCTCTCTTCGCTTTATTAGAGAATATATCGCTTTAATTAACGTTAAACTTGTATCGATAAGACAAGTACAAAGAAAACTACTCATATACACGGATACAAATACATCTCATTCCCGTGCAGCATTTTAACATAATACATCGTCTTTTTGCGTTACCGTAGGTTTTTCCCCCCGTCTTTGAGACTTTCCTTTCTTATTTCCATTTCGTTTTTTTTTTCTTTTTTTTTTTTGCTCCTTTCAAGATAAACATAAAACAAACAAAAAAAAAAATTGAAAGATGGCGATGACGACGGTGGTGGTGGTGGTGGTGGTGATGGTCCTTGTGTCAAAAGATTTCTCCACGGTTCCGATGGCCCGCTATGTATGTACATACATACATTATATATACCTCACGGCCCACCAACTGACCCACTGACACTGTATACCAAAAACTCGAAACTCTGTGCACGTATGCATATGCATCGAAGACGCACACACACACACATATGTGTGTGTACATATAAAGTCTCGAAATATCATTCGGGCACGGACCGATTAAATTCTTATACCTACCTTTCGGCCGAAAATCTTGGCGGTAAACCGTGACCCTGGCTTTCTTGGTATGCGGATCTCTGCATCGGTACACGGTTCAATACTTTCGCATTAAATATCTGTACGGTATGGTCGTGTTGTAAGGTATCGCATTCTGGCCGGCGCGTCGAGAGGAATTCATGAGCAATGCCTTATTATAGATATTTAATACACGCTCGACGATCTAACGGGCTTTCTTTTTAATCTTTCTTTTTTCTTTTTCTTTCTCTTCGCTTTCTTCGCTGGAGAAGATTTAGTTTGTCGCGACTGTTAGAGAGAAGTTCAGACCGAATATCGAATGTAAGGATGACCGGGTGAATTTTGACTTGAAAATAAAATCGCGTTGCGAAAGTTATTGTATAATATATGAACGCATGATGTATGCAGGCGATCGTGAAATGAAAAAATATATTCGTATACTAGGTACTTCGAAATCGATTTATTATAATTTTAAAACGTGTCGAAACTCCGCTTGAAATCCACCTTCGGCTTAAGTGTAACTAAAATGAGGACGTGTGACGATTTATTTAGTTACTCGAATTCAAACATACACTATTCAAGCTTCTGATTAATTATACCCACTTCGATGATACGTTATCCACTAAATTCGCAATTTTATATGTATACATGTATATAAATTTACTGCATATAATTTTATTACACATATTAAACTATTTGAAATCTTGAAAAATCTTGCACGAATCCATCGACTCAAAAATGCCTTTTAAATTACACGTAGAATAGCCTAAAGCAGCGAATGAAAATGAGGTTTAATAATTGAATTCGAAGATGGATGAATTTTTGTGAAAATTGTTTGAGCACTGTTAGAATTGAGTAATTGAAAACTGAACGCTGTAGTTTTAGGGGTTATTATATTCTAAGATTGGAAGATGATGTAGTGGTCAGTTTTTCTTTCAACGTTATTTAATAAGTTGCAGTAAGCTTGAAACCTACGTTCTTGAACGAAGAAGATATCGAAGTGGTATTAAGAAAAATCCATTACATGGATACACATACAAGATGGATTATATGTAATTCTTAGTCAGGGTGTTTGAAAAAAAAATAATTAGCGATTTTCCACCACAGTACTCCCGAAAAAGTTTGTTCAGGTTAAAAGAAAGGTTCTTTCGAAAGATGAGCTTTCTACGTTACGTTAAAGATCGCGCTCAGTTGATTTTTCATTTTGATACGATTTTTTTTTTTGCAATTTACGAAGTATCGCGAATAAAATTTTTTTTATCACTTACATCAATCACGATATCAATTTACGTCACAAAGAAGACCCACGCTTGTAATGCCAAGTCTCCGGTCGATGTTCGAGAAGCGTATCCGACGACTTTTTCGTTATTAATTCAATCTCATAAAACGGTTGTAATTCAATATGAAATTTTTATTTAGGAGAATAAGATTACCGGTTGTGCTGTATCGTCGCGTTACGGATCGTGATCTTTGGGTCGAATGCGAACAAGTCGGGAAAGAAATAACAATCGAAATGTCGCAACGTGTTTTTTCACAAATTCAAAAACAACAAACGTGATAATAAAAGCGAAAAATCAAACGAGCGCGATCTTATCTCACGTAACGTTATAGAACTATCGTCTAATCGCAGAATCTTTCTTTTAACCTGAACAACAAACATTTTAGGTGCTGCCACGGTGGAAAATCGTAAATTAATTTCTTTCTAAAACCCACCCACACAGTATACATACGAAAATACATCTCCATCGACAATGCGCGCGACACCTTAGATTCATTACCAAGTCCCTGTTTGTTGATCAGTGTCCCGGAGGCGAAACGAAAGAGAGTGACGACGATCCACATGTCATGTATGTACGTACACTTGGGGACAATGAATCTGAGACGCCTAATTTTTTACACTAGACAGTTACGTTGGCAACACGGAGAAACCTACAGCGCCACGGTCGGCCGAGCGCGAAACAAACTCAATCTCAATAAACGTAACATAACCCATGACCGTTGAATCTAACCTTAGAATACCGCGGGAATAATGACTTGTTGGATTGACACGTATTCTAAGGTTAGATTCGACGGTCGTGGGTTATGTTACGTTTATTGAGATTGAGTTTGTTTCGCGCTCAACCGACTGTGGCGCTGTAGGTTTCTCTGTGTTGCCAACGTAACTGTCTAGTGTAAAAAATTACCCGTCTTATATTCATTGTCCCCAAGTGTTTATACATACCTACAGCTAGGAACATACGTATGTATCGGTGTTGCACCTTGGCATTGGACTTACCTGGTCTACAAGTACGTACTCTTCAGGTGTCGTTGTACGAAGTGCGTGTGTATACATATATATATATATATATATATACTCGTTATACATATATACGCAAGCACACCTTAATTTTGCGCGGAGAACGGCTACCGGTTTTTAACCGTGAATATAACAACGTGAAATGAAAGGTATATAATTCACAGACAGACACAGAGACACCTTGGTGTTGTTCCTTCTTCGAATGGACTCGGAGCGAAATAGTCCGTACGTGACTCGAGTGTCTTGCCTCCGGGCCCGGGACCATGGACTTGTCTTGTCTTGTCTCTTGTTTCAAATCGCCCGCGGCTGTGATCATTCCATGAACGGATCGGAGCAGGAAGTAGAGGAGATAGACCGCCGGCGCCTCTCGCTCTTCTCGCACCGATCGTTAGATGCTTGGGAGAGATCGTCGGGCGAGTTGCTTATTATTTGGGATAAACGGCGTATTGATGACAAAAAGGTGATAGGCGCAGCAGAATGACGTTGGGTGGGTAATTTGACGGTGAAGGAAAACGGCGATCGAACCTGTGATAGGTTTGAAAGTCGGGACTCAACCTCTCACGACAAGGTTGAGTCGATTTGTTGAAAAACACCCGACGGCAGGAAAATTATTTTTTGAAAACAACGCGAGTATTTCCAAATGAAAAGCAACTTGTTTTTGATAAATTATACCGATAAAATCATGTTTGTTATAGATATTCTAAGAAATGTTTTCTTTTTCTTCTCTTCAACTTACCGTTTCTCTGTTTTCAGAAACAAAAAGAAAGTTGTTGTAATCATTTCGAAAGTGAAAAGTGGAGTTTTCAATAAATCTCCGTGTTTCGAAGTTTCGAGAATCATCTCCAATCATTTTAAGATGGACGGCTGTGTGTGTGTGTATGTGCGTATGTGATCAATTTTTTTGACCCACGATATTTCGAGAACGAGTTACCGGATTTCAATGATTTTGATCTCAGTCAATGCGGATTTTCCAAACTTAGATCTGGTTCGATTTTGGCGTTGATCGGTTCGGTATTTCTTCAATTATTCAAATAATAAAATTCAAAAAAAAAAAAACAAATAAAAATGATGATATCTTGGGAATGAATAAATGGATTTGAATGAAAATTTGTATCGTGAGGTTTTTCGAGTCGCTAATCACGAATCTAAGGTCAGATTTGCAAAATTTATATTTGATGTGTTCAATAAGCTGGAAAAAAAAAGTAAAAACATTTGGATTTAGATGAAAATTGGTACGCGTCGGTTTGTTGGTTGGCTGATCACGAATCCGAAGTGAAATTGCGGAATCCAAAATGGCGATCCAATGTGGCGGAAACGAAGATTTTTTGGGTCACCGATAAGGAATCACCGAAAAATAATGCAATACCGCAATCGAGGGTTTCAAAATCATTAATCACGGATCTGAATTGCAGTTCGAAGCTCGAATTGGATATTGTTATTTTCTTTTCTCTCACTATGAACTTGAAACCTAGCTTTGTATTTTCTTTCTAACACTGTAAAATTGCTGCAGTTTTTCTCTCTCAAATCAATTTCTCTTCGCAAATCTCGTCTGAGAATCGCTTTGTTTCGTTTTTTTTTTCTTCAGCTTATCGATTACGGTTACAGAGACGATGAAAGTAAAATCCAACGTGCCGAGTCGTATGTACAATAATTTACAGCTAACGAAGTCGCAATTTAATTGTAGCTACAAAAACGCGTTATTCTTCATCAGAATCTTAAATAATATTTAACACAACTATATAGGATTTACCTGATTTTCAAACAATTGTACAAGGAGACGCGTATTATTACGATATTATGTTGGTAAAATTTAATGTTTTATATTGTTATTTTTTTGGTTTAATTCCTCTTTGAAATAACCGAAACGTTTTTTTTTTCCTTTCAATTCATAACTATAATACACTTATCGATTGGTTTCAGTTTGCACGCTTTTTCAAACTCAAATGTATACGTTTCATCGCGTATTTGTTTCAGCGTTTTTTTTCCCTCCCAACCTCAAGTACATACCAACGTCCGGATTTGTCCGTTCTAACTTGTACCTTATGTGCAGAGTTCCAAGTATGTTCACCTACCCACATACCTACACGTCTACTTTCGATTTTCAACCAGTTAGACGACGCGGCTTGTATTTATCACCTTCGCGCTAACGATCGAATAACCTCATACTAATACAAGCTGCGGAATAGTTGCTTTCAATTTGGAGGAGATGACGTTAGAAAATTAAAACGTATTAAAATATATACCCAAAATGAGGATCGTACTTTGACGGTAGACTGTATTAAAAAAATCTGACGATTTGTTTTTCAAAATTTGTGTCGAAAATATTGTTCGAAATTACGACAAAATAATGCCGTACAAGTTTGAGCTCTTCGTATTGATATTTAGAGGTATCTAATCCGAGATCTTCTATTCCCCGTTTAAATAACGTGGGAATTTTTTAGTTTTTTTCTCAAACTTTGGAATTTTATAATTCGTCAACGCGTCAGTGTACCGATAAGACCAGGAGGTATTTTTTTTAGGGAATTGAACGCTCTACAAAAAAGATCTTTTATTATTTTATGATAAATCTACTATTTCAAAAGTTATTTAAGGCCCTTTGTTGATCTTTGAGCTTGAATAACTTTTGAAAGAGTAGATTTATCAGAAAATGATAAGAGACCGTTTTTGTAGAGCGTTCAATTCCCTAAAAAAAATACCTTCTGGTCTTATCGGTACACTGACGCGTTGACGAGTTATAAAATTCCAAACTTTGGAACAAATTTTATCCGATCTTATTTAAATGGGAAATGGAAAATCGCGATGAGACGTCTCGAAATATTAATATTAGGAGTTCAAACTTGGTAAATATTCTTTTTACCGTCATTCCGAACAATATCATCGAATCGAATTTTTAAAATCAAAAAAAATATCGGTTTTTTTTTTTCATACAGTAATTGGAAAAGAATTTCGATTTCACTCCCCACCGACTTAGTTTACGTATATTTCAACTACTGTTCGACAGCTTTAAGTTCCGTGAGAAGAACACGGATAAGATTATATTTATATCAGTTGAATAATTATAAATACTGGAGGCTAGGCGTACAGCGGACGAGTCGATTCGGATCATCGATGAAAGTTTTTTTGACTAGTCAAATTCTAGCGCAAGGATCTCGGGATGATCGGTAATCAGTTCGAAAGCGTGTCAACGCTCCCATCACCGCGATTTAAATCCGCCATGCCAATTATAATTACCTGTATAAGCACGGATGAATTTTTTTTTCTTATTTTTAACGATTTTTATTTCGTTTTTTATACAGCCGTATACAACAATCGCGCCAAATACGCAGCGGTGTTTGTTTATAATAGGTCGATCGGAATAAACCAGACGATGATAATTAATCTGGCCAAAATTTTCGCACGTATATTAATTTTTATACACATTGTGTACGCGATTTGCATCTTACGGTAAATAATAACACGTCTCTCGATTTCCAGACATTCGCACTTATATTTATTCATTCGATTATTCACTCCGCTTGTTACTATTCACTCGTGTATATGTTTAATTTTTGTTTATTGTTCTTGATTACAGGGCGATAGCCGGCCTCATTTCTGCGCTATTCTACATCGCTGCTGCTATTTCACCGGCTGTCGTTCAATACAATGTTTCCGGTAAGTTTACCAACGATAAATAAACTATTAATAATATTTATTTCGTCAATTGTGCCGTAAACGCAAACGATTTTATTATATATATATATATATATATCACAGATATAGATGATAAATAATGGAATTTAAAGTTTTTTTTTTTTTTTTTCGCCTATTCTTTGTCGATTCAAAATTTCTATAAATACACAATCTCATAATAATCGCTGCCTTTATATATATATTATATATATATATTATATATATATATATATGATTTGGTCTTTATATCGAAATTTTTGTCAGCTTGTGCGTGAATTAAAATCTATTATATTATTTTTATGCGTTATTAAAATAGGTTATATATTTATCATGACTTTCCGAATATTTAAAATCGTTTTTATCGTCACGTGTGTATGTGTGTGTGTGTGTTTTTTTACATCTTTCTTTTCTGCACTTTTTCAATGACTCACAACTTCGGTGCAATATTTATATAAAAATTTATTTATACCTGTAGTAATAATGAAAGTCTAAGTAGGACGCGACATTATTTTTGTATGTCGTACCTGTTTTCATCTTTTCATTAATAATAATAATAATAATAATAATAATAATAATAATGATAATGATAATAGTGGTGATATATATATATTAATAATAATCTCAGAAATCGTACTAGACTAGAATAATAAAATTCCCAAATCGGTAAAAATATATTATTACGTGTGTATAATGAGAAAACTGGTTTATATCGTTTAAATCACGAACGGTCGAGATGATATTATAATACACGAGAGAAGAAGCAAAAAAAAAAAAGATGCATGCATAATCTACAAAGAAATTCGGTCTCGCATTTGACGCAAAGTAAATGAACAAGAGTCAAATAATAATTGCAATGGAAATAAATTAAATATGCGTGCAAGAAAAATGTTCTTTCGTTCTTTCTTTGGTTTTTTGTTTTTTTTCTCAAATTTTATTTTTCAATATATCAAAAGATCTTCTCTCGCTAAAATAATTTTAATCATGTAATATCGCCGTTGTTAAAAATCATTTATTCTCTAACGTCTACACAAGGTTTCCGTATACAAATACACACAATAATATGTAATATGTTATAATTCTCACGTTCTATATATATATATATATATTCTGGGAATGGCATTGATCAAATTTTTATCGCAAATTGCGTGGTTTGTATGACATACATAGACGTATAAACGAGCTGATGAGATGAGAAATAAAAAAAAAAACAAGAAAGAAATTAGAAAAATTCAGGCGAATGTTCCCATTGCGACTACTGTGCACAGAAACATGCATAATAGTGTGGGACGAATCCCACGAGAGGTAACTTGTACAGATATATATGATAAAAACTAATACGTACTTGGATGATGGAAATTAGCGTAAGGATCCCATTGTTTAACTTTTGTACCGGTTATAACGTAATCGTATATATGTATATATATATATATATATGCATGTTCACATTTTCTTACACCAAAAACGTGCAACATTATATTATACTCGTTATATTACACATAACGAGTTTTACGTCTCGTTAATATTGTTGACCCGAAACGAAAATTTTTCTTTAAATATTGTTTCAAATTTTTTTTTTTCTTTCTTGCACAACGTAGAATGAAAATTTTAAGTCGATAGACGACAAATTTATGGATATTAATTTTATACCTCTCCGGATTTATTCTTGTTTGTATAATACAACATGTGTATTATGTTTATAAATTTTTATATCGCAAATTTCAGAATACGTCGCGAATATTGACATCGATCTACAGGCGAGGGCTGTCGCAGCGCTGGAAGCTGAAAAACATGCCTACCAATCCCGTACTTGGTGAGTTGATAAACTTGAAAATCTCGTACTTGCCTTGGATACACGTTCATCTAGATTATGCCTAAATCCGCATTTTTTTACTACCCTGTAATTATGGAGAGAACTTTCTAGAATATGTATATATATGTATATATTTATAT
Organism: Neodiprion pinetum; assembly: GCF_021155775.2. Classification (NCBI taxonomy): domain Eukaryota; kingdom Metazoa; phylum Arthropoda; class Insecta; order Hymenoptera; family Diprionidae; genus Neodiprion; species Neodiprion pinetum. Next base: position 3,706,660 of record NC_060233.1, read on the forward strand.
TCGCGGTTTTTCGTGTTATGGCGACTTGTTTTTTTTTTTTTTTTTTCCTTCCTCTCGTTTCTCTCGTTTTTATCTACGTAGTCTGTACTGGAATTCTAAACAGCAGAATAAACATTACACACATACATATATACCCATAAAATTGAATGCGCATGCGCCAGAATTCGAGAGCGGCTGTTTGACAGGCTGACCAACTGTCTCTAGCCTCAAAATTATTTTGACAGTCGCGAATAGAACAATTTACCCCCATCGACAAGTTGTCAAATTAATTTTCAGGTTATAGACAGTTGGTCACCGTGACAAACAGCCGCTCTCGAATTCTGGCGCATGCGCATTGACTCTAGTACATATTTGTAATGTACAATATGTATAATATTTATATGGGAAAAAATTGAAAGAGAATCAATTTTTCCGTATATATATGTACGATATACATAATTATATAATACATGTGTCGAAATCGAAAACAAAATTTTGTTTTGCTCTCTATGAAAAAAAAAAAATATATATATATATATATATATATTTATGATATAATAAGAGAAAAAAATATTTTCCATCACCTGCGCACAGTTCAGCGTGTATATATTCATCATTTTGATAAACATGAACGAGCATACAACGTCAATAATATTATACCTATATTGTACGTCAAGTGCCGACGGGTTAAATAATGAAAATGTTGAATGATTTCTCTATCTTATCTTCAGTAATATATGCGTAGAGATTCTCGGTGTCGGAGGTCAAATGAATGGAAAGTCAAGAATTGACTTAAATGAAAATGCTCGGTTATTCGCTTAATAGGATAATATATATATATATGTGTGTGTGTGTATGTATAATAATAGTAATAATTGAAATAATATTGTGTACAACGGTAGCGTCGTTAATTGTTAATCGTTTCTAGCTATTCGATTTCATCGGCAATGAACGTGACAATCTAATACACACATATATATATATACATAGGATATATACTTCCACTTAGGCCTATGAACACATGCATATGTGTACATGCCTATATAAATCTTTCGTTCGCGTGGCGTAAAAAAATAACAAAAATGAAAGAGAAGGAGGCGGTGGAAAGAAAAAATATATAGTGATAAAAATAATGATGATAATTATTATTATTGTTATATTGTATTGTTATAACAGAAGTGTAAAGAAGGAATGAGGCGATATCGAGGATACATACAATATTAACATGTTATTATGCGCGTGTGTTGATTATTTTATTTATTTATTTTCTTTTTTCTGCAATTATCATGACACTTTGTAATATCAGGAGGTTTTATGATCTGTGAAAGTCGAGTTTTTCAGTAAATTTCAACAATATCATGTGTAAATTTATGTACGTAATGGCTTGTTTTGTATTAAAAATTCATTATAGATAGGTACGTACGTACGTACGTATAACATCGCGAGTCTTTGTCTTGTCGCATGTGCGGTGTAAAATTTTTCTTTACCGTAGTTGGTACGAATAATTATAACATCAGCTCTCTTGTTGGTGTTGTTGTTGTTGTTGTTGCTGCTTATAGAACGCACCTGGATAGCAGACGAATTAGAAATACTATCGTCATCGTTTTCTCCCTTCAACGATCCTTTTTAATGAAAAATCTATCCATACAACACACATTGCAAGCTTTGTTATTATACAATACAATGTTACACATTAACATTATACCTGAACTACAGCGTTGCACTTGAGCTGTGAATTTCGATTTCATTTCCTCGTACTTTTCATTCGAAACGAAAAATTTGAAGAAATAAAATTAATTGAGCAAAAAAAAAAAAAAGCAGACCGATAACTCTCTGTGCTACACGTATTAATCATAATATAGTAACAAGTCACAGATCGTTTATTTTATTAATTTTATTTCGTTTCGTGTTCTTCTTCTTTTTTTCTTTTTTTTCTTTTTTTTCTTGTAAACAATTGTTCGTGAAATTGTTTTTCATCATTTTCTTTCTTATCGTCAGGCTCGAGGACAGAATCGGACCCGATGGATCGCCGTGTCGAGTTCGGCCGGAAAGACCTTGCCCACCAAGCATGTATCGAGCGCCATCGGGAGCTTGCAATAACGTTCGACATCCCGCTTGGGGTGCGAGAGGGTCGCCTATGCTCAGGCTCATCGGACCTGCCTATGCCGATGGTGAGTCTCTCCTTTCCTTTTCTTTTCTCCATTTGCTACTGGAAGTTGAAGTCAAGCCACGAGTCTGTAACACTCTTTATTTTAACCCTAATTAGGGTCAGACATTATTGCGCTGAATCAATTGTCGGAATAAGATAGTATTCTGTGTATTTTGGGGTCGTTGATGACGAATCTGAAATCAGATTTGAAATATTCAAAATGGCGGATCGCATATGGCGGAGGATAATTTCAAACTTCATCGAATACGGTCAAAAAACTCTCACTCAGTGATTTTCGGGGTCACAGATCGATCTCGCCATCCCGAATTTGCTAAATCTGATCACAGATTCGCAATCAGCGACCCCAAAAACCCCTGGACAGAGTTTTTTTCCCCGATTCGATCGAGTTTGATATTTTCGTCGGCCATATTGGATCCGCCATTTTGAATTTTTTGAATCAACGATTAAGAAATTACCTCTATGATAGCGATTTGTAAATATCTATCTTCTGAAATATCGTCAACCTGACAATTGATCGATCGATTGATTGAAACAATTCTGATAATATAATCGTTGCGACAGATAAGGAATAACATTAAGAGAAGCCGGAAGTAGGATGTTTGATTTGAAATAACGCGGGAAAAAAGAAACGAATTAAGTGGATGCCGGTTCGATCGGAAATGCTAATCATAGTTCGTGCATATCTTACAATTGGAAATGAATGTCGAGTGCGATATAATGGGGCAGGCATGCGAGCAGTGGGTCAAGAAGGGAAAGTGAAAATACAAGCGCGTGCGTGCATCCTACCTTATAATGCCTAATCGTAAATCGTCGTAGGAATTTATATTACAGAGCCAATGCCTAAGCGCGCATTTCGGTATGTATGTGAATTGCACAAGGCGGATAGGCAGGTACGCGCACCGGCTAAGAATAACATTATTTTATAACCTCTGTCCACACACTTCTTCGATTATTTTCGATTAGGATGTGCGTGCGGGCTTTTATATTTTACATATGTAAATATATATATACATGCATGTGTGCGTGTGTGTATAAAATACAAGCGGACGTTCAAATCGGCGCATCGTCTGAATGCCGATAATACTACTCGGTAAAATAGAGAGTGAATGAATTGCCGTTGCAGGGTATAAATGTATGAAATATATGGGTCATTCCATATAATATTTACAATTGACGAATAAATTTGTCTGATATATTTAATACGGAAATAATTTGCATGTGTTTTTTTATTTCGACATGGTTCGTAAAATTTTTCATTTATGAATTAATTTCGACGTTTCGGAGTCGGAAAAATTCCAATGTTTCTAGATCGCAAACAATTTCATTTAAAAAAAATAAAAAAGATATGATCCATAATCGTGCAAACTTTGATTGTAGGAATAAATGAGAAAAAAATTCTTTGTTTGTTGTGTACAACGAAGATGCGATTTCTTTGAAAGAAAAATAGTATTTACAAAAAAAAAAAAAAATAATATGAACCTCTCTAAAATCATTTTTTCGAGGATTCAAATTTTCATCATAGTTCGTGAAATATATCATAAAAATTTCAAAGTTTACCGTCAAATAGTTTTTAAGATATTTCTTATAAGCTACGAAGAGATATCTTTTAAGATACAAAAGTAGATAGTACTGGAATTTGAGAAAAAAAAAAACTTTCACATCGATGCTTTGTTTCAAATCGTTTCAAAATTGTCAAAAATCTAGTAGATTCGTTCGATTTCATTTTACGATGGTTCGTTTTATTCAGATGAGTATTAAAAAAAAAAAAAACATTTTTATTATTATCCATACATAATTTACTGAAGTTGGTTTTCCTTCTTCTTTTATAGTCAATTCAGTATTGCTAGTTCTTTTTTCTCATCACCATCGATTTCAATGTTGTATTAAATTGAATAAATTCGACAATCCCAAAATGATGAAAATAAAGTTGTACATTGTATTTTTAATAAATAATCTTCTGATTAGAATGAGGTTAAAGCATCAATATCTCAACTTTGCATCTTGTGGTTGGAAAAAAATAATTTTTATTTATTTATTTTTTTTTATCTTCATTCTCACGATTTATTTTCAATAGATTTTAGTTGAAGCGAAGCTTCGACGCTGTGTTTAGAAATCGATAGACGAATAGTTATTGATCGTTTCTTTCTTATCGAATATACAAAAGACTTTTCTTTGTTGCTTTATTTGAAACGCGTGCATTGGTGCAGTGATCCCGAGTTGGTAAAAGTAGATCGGTAAAATAATATCTTTAACACAACGAGACAGCGACGAAAAACAATATAACGTCTTACAAATACATAATAGGTATATAAAATAATACAATTATATGTATGCAGTCGAAGTAAAAGTGATTTTCACCCTTTACGGTTCATCGGAGACATTTGAAATTCGGCGTAGGTACAAAATATATTCACACAAATTCAATTATTATGCTACATAAATAACACGGATTTCTTAGGCATCAGGTGATTATGCAATTTAGCAATGCCAATTAGACTATTCCAATTCCGATTTCTTCTTCTTCTTCTTCTTCTTCATCCGTTACGATATTATTTATATGTATTTATTTTTACTTATATCTTCCTTGTTCTTTTTTTAATTTTTTTTTTTTTTTCTCGAGACGGGGTTGAAATTTAAAATTTGAAAAGCTTCAAGCGCCTAATTCCGAATTTTTCGTTGGTGAAACTTGAAGTGAAGAAATGAAACTTTGACGAAACGTCAAAAATTCTGAAAATTACGGACTTCTGAAACTTTTCCAATTCGGAACTTCAACCCCGCGCCGTTTCATTCGTTTCATCGGATAGAATCGTTTCTACTAGCCGCTTATCGCCTAATTTCAAAGATCTTAAAACACTAACTTCAAATACCACCGTGTACATCAATTTGTCCCCGATACTCGATGCTTTCCCTAAAATCGCCTTTGTACAAAATTCTTGGTGATAAAAACAAAAAAATTTAAAAAAAAAAAACAAAAAAACAAATATCCATCGTTTTGAATCCGTGCCGATTGTGAAGAATTATCGTTTGATGAAATAAAGTAAAACAAAAATCGTTCTTCACGAGAATCATATCGCGTATAATCGTCGACGAAAATATTAGATGTTTGTAAAAAAAAAAAAAAAAGACAAACAGAGATGAGAAAATAAATCGATCGTTACAACAATTTTTATAAAGTAATTATCATACATACATATATATATATATATATATATATATATATATATATATATATATATATATATATATCGAAGGATGACGGGCAAGGCTTGTTCGTTGCAGTGCAAGAGCATCGTGATACCCCGTTCGACATCGATTTTATTTTCGAACGCGCGATACGAAACGAAAGTAGGTATGAAAGTAAGAACGTCAAAGAAAGTAAGTAAGCGACTCGCCTCGACGGCATACCTGTACCTGTATTATGTACATATACACAGGCCAATAACAGCGGTCACGAGACTCGCGAGTCCGCGTGTGCTGACCTCAAAATATAAGTGAAATGTCTTTCGCGATACGCTTTTAAGGTTGGGAAAGATTTCTTCCTTCCTCTTCCTTTCTGGACCTTTGTGAATTTTGATTAATCGCACAGGCTTAATGTATGCGTACGTTATACTTTGTGCAGTACTTTGTACATCCATTTTTTTTTATACTATTAACAACCTTATACTCGAGAAGAAAGACGACGTATTATAGACCTTGAAGTGCACACCTGCTGCAGTGTGCAATTATTATTTATCCTGCAGACGAAAGGTCGTTCATTCATAAAAATGCAGGCAAGAAGCGATGCGTTGTGTGTATGTATGTACCGGGACAATCTCTTGAAACTTGAAAATGAACCGCGCATGCGCGAGTTTTATCGGCTGTTCGTGCAGGCTGGCCAACCCGAATTTTCAGCTGTCAAACTCTTTCTGCCGGCGATGTGGTTGATACGAATTTTCGAGGTTAGAATCTCGGATAATCGAGGCGGTGACTCGGAAAGGTTTGGGAAGCATTTGTTATCGGGTCGGAAAGTTGATTCTTCAAAGAACGGTCGGAATTCAACGCTTACGCTCTTTGAAAATTCAAACGCCCACATTTTGCGTAGGTTGGCCCGCCTGCGTCGCGGACAAGAATATCGCTGCGGGAAGATTTCGCCGACCAATGAGATTTAATTGTTTGGCGCATGCGCGGTTCATTTTCAAATTTCAAGAGATTATCCCGGCATACGTGTTACAAATACCGGTGTGTGTAATAATAACCTTACCTGAATGTACATAGATACAATAACGAAAACGATTTTGTAATTCGCCGTGAGAGAGTTTTTCAATATTATTCTTCTATGTATGTATATATATAAATTTCAGAAAATTTACGCTATATATTTGAATTTTAATTGGTAATAAAAAATAGAGAGATGAAGGAAACAGGTGTTACATGAAATTGGGTAAAAAGAATGAAAAAATTTACAACTAATTACGGAACGAATCGTTTATTTAATACGTAATATTACGTGAGGTATAGCTTTTGGTAATAAACATTTAAAAGAAAAAAAAAAAACGAAAAACAGCATCGCAGATATATACTAATATATATGTGTATAATTGTGAAAGTATATTATATTTTATATAATATATTTCATCCTAATTCGTCAAGGTAGAACGCACTATTATTTTGAAAATTTTCGGACAATATTTTATTCCATTGTATAACTTAAGGAGGAAAGAAGTCAACTGACAAATTTTATAATTCGCGTTTCCGATTTTGCCCGACATTGAGAGAAAGAGAGATAAGAAAATATCAAATGTTCATTTTGTTTCAAAGTTGTTATATTGATAATACACGTACAGTACCTCTGTGCATGTATGTGGATATAAAATTTGTGGAAAGTGGGTCGTGTCGAAGAGCTTTGTACAGATTACATTGTATCACATGCGCGCACTGCACCTTTCTTACAATTAGTGTTGCACTGAAAGTAAAGATCCTCAAAATACTTCCGGGAATTGTGTATGCAGGCTGCATTTATACCTAAGTGTAACTACGTATTTACATTACATACATACATACATACACAGTTACTCCAATTAAAACCTCGTCTGCACGATTTTCACAAGCTGTACTGTAATTTAATGGTAGTAACAATTTCTCACGAATTTTTCGATCAATTATTTATTATATACACAAATTGCAACGTTTTCTTTTCTTTTTTTTTTCCTTTTTTTTGTCCAGAACGATCCTTTACTTTTTTCATTCTTATCTTAGAGCAGTAAAAAAAAGAACGTTAATTTTTTTTCAAACCTGCTCTAAAATATGAAACTAATATTACCTATATTTACTTCGGCGCAGAGAATTTGTTAACTGTTGAAAAATTTCAAAACAATTATTCGATTTTTGGATATCGGAATTCAAAAAAAAAAAATAAAATTATGCTACAGATCCGTTGATACGAGTTTTTCAGGCGAAATTGTACAATGTTATATATATATATATATATATGTCGTTCCGCAAACAGTTTTTGCGAATATCGAGATGAGGGGAAAAAAACACACACACTCATTTCTATTCTTACAGCAGAAAATTCTCGAATCGTTTAATTTCGCTTAATGGCTCGCCAATAATTATAAAAAAAAAAAGAAAAAAAAAGAGAAGAAATAATTAACTTCTTTTGACAAAAATAACTGTTTGCAATACAATAAATATATGCCACTTGACCCCGGTGGTTTATTTACTTATTTTTTTTTTCCCACTCCTTCCTTGATCATCGTTAATATTTTACGTGCAGTGTGTTTTTTTTGTACCGCGAGAATGTGTGAAATTCTTTATACATATTCGTTGAGCTGTCGTGCCGGTGCTTTTCTCTCTCTCTCTCTCTCTCTCTCTCTCTTTCTCTCTCGCGTACCATCACGATCGCAAACTTTCTCCATTCGCGAGTGGTTCAACGAGCTAAACAGGAACACACCGGTATCTTTTGTCTACTCTCATTCTCGTTACCTCTTTTCTTTTTTTCTTTTTTTTTTTTTTTCTTTTTTCTTCATTTTCAACGTCTAATACAATTTCAGTATCTCATCTCAATTCATCCGATGTCTTTAATTCTCTTCCAATGAAGAAATTTGTTGCGAATTTTTAGTCGTTGCCAAATATTATACCGCAGCTGTTGAACCGATTAACTGAATTAAAATTTGGCGAATGAAGAATTACGCGTGGATTACGTAAATCAGGCAATAATCTTGGTATAAAATGAAAAAAGACCAAGAAAATGGATGGACAAATTGTACGTTACACCTGCAACCGGGTGTAACGTTGAATAATCGGCAATGCAGAGCCGCGCGTATAGAACTGTGAAGAACTTTCGAGTTTCATTAATTCTTTCGTAAACGTGCTGAAGGCGTTGGGCTGTGGGATATAAATTTGAACCTTACCAGTGTACCATGATCTGTATAAAATCGGTGAAAACCTCGGCTGTGTTTCGGTTACAATTTAGCAATTTTTAATTCAATGTGGCCGGCTGAAAGAGACGAGGCGGATAAATAAAACGCGTGCGAAAAGTCGCCGATGCGGACGAAAAGGAGAAAAAAAATTAACCCTTTCAGTCCCACATTTCTAAACTCAATATTTTGGCCTGAATTTTGTTAGTCGGGGATTTTTTTCGCAGTCGCTGATCCGGAATCTGAGGTCAGAATTAGATGATTTCTAAAACCAAGATGGCGGATTCAATATGGCGGGCGTAAAATCGAAAAAACTATGAAAACTCGATAATTCTGGTTGAAACTTGTTACTCGGGGGGTTTTTGGGGTTATACGAAGTAACAAAGATCATTTGAAGTTCCAAATAAACGCTGAGCATCCCATTGTTACCGAAAGGGTTAAATACTGCGGGAGACGGCCGTGCATCGATACGATCGGATATCTTATTGTAGATACCTTTATACATGGTACATATAATAGGTATGTATGTATAAAATGAGGCGATGAAAGTGAATTGCATCGGCCATTAGCGGAAGAAATTAAATATTTCTCGTAGTTCCTACACCTATAATATTTATACAGGTGTAGATGTAAAAGGTATCGAGAGATGCGTGTAGGGATTATTATGGAAGATTCGGTAACGATGATATATGAGCTCGGTACACGGCACCACACGTCACGGGCGGCGTGTGAATAGAATTTCCTAATAACCCCGTGAAACTCGAGGCAAGATTGTTATTACACCGACTGTCCAAGAATATAATGATTGTGGTGAGAATGAGAAAAAAAAAAACAAAAACAAAAGATACCAAAAAAAAAAAACACGATTATGCGGGAGAGTAATTATATTGTAAAGTAAACAGGCCTTTGATAGATGGTTTTTACTTTATATACGCGGTGCAGCAAACTCGCTGTTGCAAGATCGTATTGGGGGGGGGGGGGGGGGGGGGATTACGATTAATTTCATCGATTCGATTCATGCATCTTTATTAATTTTTCTTCCTCGTTCTCAAAGCGTATAATGTGTACAAATGCGACAGATGATGAGAATAGAAGAGAGTGGAAAAATTTTCAGAATATTTTCGTAAGGTCCTATTACAAGCTGAAACGTGCCGCGCGCGATACACGTTCTCTAATCGAATTTATGTAAACTTTCACTGAAGCAACTATATAACAGCAGCGTCATTCAATGGTATTAGTATAGATTTACAATAGAATTCTTATACGTGTATAATACGAATTTAGGAAAGTACAGGAGATTGAAATTCCTAGTACATGATACATTATAAAGACCGTGTAATGTCGGTGTAGCCTTAACCTGGAGTTCTAAATTATTCGAACGTTAATGTGTAGGGTTCGATTGAAAGAGACGAAAATTTCCACACGTTCACTTTGGCACGTGGCATTGATCGATAGCGGTTTAATTCGATTCGGAGGAAAAAAAGGGAACGTTTTTATTTTACACCACTCTATATAGCGGCGTTGTTTCCGAATTAAATTCATTACCACACAACTCGGTGTGAAATAAATACTACTGCCAGCTTGAGAATGATAATTAGAAACGTTGTTGTTGTGGTTGTTGTTTTACGTCCACTTGTTTCGCAACTTAAACTCATCTTCATTCCACGGCTTGCCATTAGGACCTCTTACAGAGTTGCAATTGCCGTCGCCTCGGATGTGTTTTGCATAATTTTACCTCTCACTTTGTAATTTATAATTTATAATTAACCGGCTGTTATAAAGTTCTCGTCATGTGCCTCCTGAAAATCTGTGCAAATGGGACGTGAGGCCTTATTTTTTCTTATTTTTCAATAATCAAGTTTCGCGCGAGGCGTTATATATAACGTCCAACGAATGTTCATAAAATATTTCGTAACAAGTTGTTTCGTTTCTTTTTTTCTTCTTTTTTTTTTTTTATTTTGATCATTTTTTCTTCTTTTCCACACTTTTATTTCTTATATATTCTTTCTCTCTTTCTCTCTCTCTCTCTCTCTCTCTCTCTTTCTCTCTGCGTTGCTTCTTAATTCTTATCACTTGATGATTTCGCAAGATTTTTAAACAGAACCGAGGTATATGCTTATATAATAATTTTGAATATGAATGACAAGGATGTAATATACGAATCTTGCATGTGCCAAGCTGTCTGACCATTTTTATGATACCTCGGATATTTCTTTATTTCGCTTCGTTTTTCGGTTTCTTTTTCCACCTCTTTTTCTGGTATTTATTGCGAGGACGCGTATTGAGCAATTCTGTTTCACACTATATTAGTCTGGTACATAGTTTTTACGAAACACTTTTTAGCGATAATGAGATAGTCACAGCCTGCTACTGTTAATTCTACTGCCGCTACTGCTGCTGCTACTGCCAGGATTTGAAAACCGATACTTATTGCGTAACTTTGGCAAGAGCAAAAGCAATGCCGTGGTGGTGATTATAATTCGTGCGAAAGATGTTCCAAACTTTCATTTTAACTGCAGGCCAGCCAAACCCGTGACTATTACTCAACGAGTTTGAAACGCTGTATCAAAACACTGTGCGATGTTTGGTTCTTAATTGTTTTATCTGATCCTTTTAACGAGCCCAATTATCATAGTGCACAGATTAACCATTCACCAGCGGTTGATTTACTAGCGTAGAAACGAAGAATACAAGTTAAAAAACCTGGGTGTATATAATACGAGATCATCGACCTGTCGTTCGCCTTTTTCAAATAAAATACCGTCATCCTCTAAATCGTGTCGATTCATTCTTATCGTTAATCAACTATAATTTGCCAATTGTATCTTTCGAGAGAATCTCGCTTCAATTTGCCGCCTACATATTCTCTTCTATATCCGCATAAATGCACGTTGAATTGTATAAAATGAGGCGGTATTTTACGCCATATCTCTTCTACCGTATTACTGCGTAACGTGTTGCATGCAACAAGGCGTACCTGCAACCCCTGAATTATCGCAACAAGAATAACGCGATAGCATTTAGATTCCCTAGAATTATTCAAGCAATCATTTGACCGAGCACGATTTGTTTTTCAGGAATCAGCAAACCGAGACAATCGGTAGGGACTCACGCATTGCCGCTACCCTTCGATGTTGTATCGTCGCTTCGTCGAGACTCTGCACATCACGAAGGACTTGCCAGCTTGGCCGGGGTGTGGGCGGAATTATTGTTGCGGGACATAGCCGAGACGATGAATCCGAAAGGGATTGATTGCTGCGGTGTGAACGGCCCAAATCACGCCGAGTGCTATTCGACCTGGAGCGAAAACGGGGGGAGTGAAGTTTGCAGAAACTACACCCGTTCGCTGCCGACCCTTACCGCGACCAGCTGCAAATTCGAGACCAGGGAGCAGATGAACGCCGTGTCCGGGTACCTCGACGGTTCCGATCTCTACGGGAACACCGACCAGGACCTTCACGCCATTAGAACCTACTCCCATGGAAGGGTTAGCTTGGCCGCCTGCAAGAAGTGCGAAGACGGCACGGCCCTCGGTGCCCTTTACCGCACCCTCTTCCTCGAGCACAATCGCCTGGCCGATGGCCTCGCCGAGGTAAACGATCACTGGGAGGACGCGAAGGTCTTCCTGGAGGCACGGCGCATAGTCATTTCCGAACTGCAGCACGTCACGATCAACGAATTCGTACCAAGCATTCTAGGTGAGGCGGCCTTCGTCAACGCCGACCTGAAACCGGTAAGGAGCGGGTTTTACTCCGGGTACTCGTCGACCAATCGCGGCGGCGTTTTTGACTCCGTCGCGCTTGGCGCTCTGCGCGCGCTTCTCTCCCTCAACAACGGATCCGTCAGTCTCGAGGACCTTCTCGCCAGGCCGGCAAGGCAGGTGAGCCTCAGGATTCCCGGCGTAGATAACGGAGATTGGGACGAAGCCGAGAGAGCCATCCACGCGGCCAGGGATCACGGAGTGCCTGGTTACCCGCACTTCGTTTCTTACTGTTCGGGCAACGATCGCATGATCAATTTCACCGACTTCGAGTACACGATGAGCGAGGATGACGTCGAGGGACTTCGTGGGCTCTACGCGACCGCCGAGGATGTCGATTTACTCGTCGGAGGGACCTTCGAAAAACCAACCGAAGCAGCTGCCGTTGGACCGACTTTCGGATGCTTGCTCAGAGAGCAATTCGTAAAGCTGAGAAACTCGGACAGGTTTTGGTACGAAAATGATCTGCCGCCGTCCGGTCTTACCGCCGAACAGCTGGCCGAGGTCAGGCGAGTATCGCTTGCTGGTATCATCTGCAAGAACACCGGAATAGCGAAAATTCAACCGATGGCTTTCATTCAGCAGGACCCGTACCTGAATGTCAAGATAAATTGCGACCAGCACGGTATAGCCGACCTCGCCGCGTGGCGGGAACATCCCACGCCGGACATGATATCCGACAATTCGATGGCCTCCGTTGTTGCCAAGGAGGTCACCTCCGAGTTGACCCCCGAGGTGATCGCCAACGCGGTCAGGAAGGCCGAGCAGGACCTCGTGGTGCGAAAACAGCTGGAGTACAACGCCTGGCTCGAGCAGAAGACCGCTGATCCCAAATCACCCATCGGTACCGCGGCCAGCTTTTCGAAGGCCAGTAAAGACGCCCTACTTCTAGCAAACTCCTCGATACTCTTCGAGCTCGCGACTAACGAGATTATCAACGGGGCACATGGTCTACGTAGACGAAAACGACAGATTTTCGACTCATCCGACAACGTTCTCGGCTTTCCCAACAACGAGTTCAGCGACATATTGCAAACCGTCGACATATCCAGCTTCCTTCAGAGCCAGACCACCCCAGACGAGCTCGACTGTCCACCCGACGACAGTCCCTGCGATCCAAGCTCCCCGTTCAGAACCCTCAGCGGGCACTGCAACAATCTTCGCAATCCAAAATTGGGTACCGCGCTCACCACCTTCGCGAGACTCCTGCCTCCCATTTACGAGGACGGTGTATCGAAACCGCGAATGAACTCCATAACCGGCATACCTCTGCCCAACCCCAGAGTCATCTCGACCGTTATTCACCCCGATATATCAAATCTTCACAATCGATACACTCTGATGGTAATGCAGTTCGCACAGTTCGTCGATCACGATATGACCATGACTCCGATCCACAAGGGTTTCCACGAGTCGATACCGAGCTGCAGATCTTGCGACTCGGCCCGCACCGTGCATCCTGAGTGTAATCCGTTCCCCATACCACCCGGCGATCATTTCTATCCAACGGTGAACGTCTCCTCCGGGGCGAGACTCTGCATACCTTCGATGAGGTCGCTGCCCGGTCAGCAACAGCTCGGACCGCGTGAACAGATCAACCAGAACACGGCCTTCCTCGACGGCTCTGTTATATACGGTGAAAACGACTGCGTTTGCCAGGTTCTTCGCACGTTCAACGGCCGAATGAATATCACACGTCATCCGAACCGCGGGAAAGATCTTTTGCCGCAAACGGCGACTCATCCGGAATGCAAAACGAGATCCGGGTACTGTTTCATCGGCGGTGATGGCCGCGTCTCCGAGCAGCCCGCACTCGCCGTTATGCACACTCTTTGGGTACGCGAGCACAACCGAATCATGGAGGGTCTCAGACAGGTGAACCCGCATTGGGACGGTGAAAAGCTTTTCCAACACTCGCGAAGGATCATTTCCGCCATGCTTCAGCACTTGGTTTACAACGAGTTTCTGCCGAGGATACTCGGCTGGAACGCGGTTAGTCTGTACGGTCTGAAACTACTGCCACAGGGATACTACAAGGAGTACTCGCCCACGTGTAACCCCAGTGTACTGAACGAATTTGCAGCCGCGGCTTTCAGGATCGGACACTCGCTTCTCAGACCTCACTTGCCCAGGATGGATTCAAACTTCCAGAACATCGATCCGCCCATTTTGCTTCGTGACGGTTTCTTCAATCCGGACATGCTCTACGACCCGGGAATGGTTGACGAGATGATAAGAGGCCTTGTTTCTACGCCGATGGAGACTCTCGATCAGTTTATAACCGGCGAGGTGACCAATCATCTTTTCGAAAACAGGAGGATCCCCCACTCGGGTGTTGATTTGATCGCCCTCAACGTACAGAGAGCTAGGGACCACGGTATCCCATCATACAACAACTACAGAGCACTCTGCAATCTGAAACGTGCTACGACCTTCGAGGACCTTTCGAGAGAAATGGCGCCGGAAGTTATCGCCCGGCTTAAGCGGATCTATGCCTCGGTCGACGACATCGATCTGTTCCCTGGCGGTATGAGCGAGCGACCCCTTCAAGGCGGTTTGGTCGGACCCACCTTCGCATGCATCATAGCCATACAGTTCAGACAGTCCCGTAAGTGCGACAGGTTCTGGTACGAGACCGACGACCCCAACATTCGGTTCACGGAGCACCAATTGGCCGAGATAAGGAAGACGACGCTGTCCAAGGTGATATGCGAGAACATGGATCAACACCAGGATATGCAACGCGCCGCGTTCGATCTTCCGAGCAATTTCCTCAACCCCAGGGTACCCTGCTCGTCTATGCCGCACATGGACTTTTCCGCCTGGCGAGAAACCAGCCACGGATGCCAAATCGGCAGTCGCAATGTCGCCGTTGGTGAATCCGGATTCCCAACGCCTTGCACCAGCTGTGTATGCACTGCCGAAGGAGTGAGTATAAGCCAGTTCTTACCTACGAAATCTCCCCGGACAAAATATCCTCGATAAAATCTCGCGGAGAAAATTCCTCTGGATAAAATTTCCCCAAACAAATAAATAAATAACTGTACGAACATTAATAAACGTATAATAATATTGGGGAAGGGGGGATTTTGTCCGGGGGATTTTGAAAAAAGAGATTCTGGTTGGGAACCCGATTCACATATGTGCTAACCAATCACAATGCCTAAAATACATATATTGTTCACCAGATTTGAAGCAATTTGATTGGTTACCGCCTGACCGCGTCTATGTGAACCCACCCTAATAGATTCGGGTACTTTTGAGCCCGGGATATTTAAAACACTTTTCTCTAAGCAATATCCTCTTTGCTAACGATGTGCAATTGTTCGATTTCAGACCCAGTGCGCATCGCTCCGTGTTACAGACTGCAATCAGCTTCTCAGAGAAGCCTCTCGCGAAGCCATTCTTCGAGACGATGTCTGCACGGCTCAGTGCGGTTTCGTTTTGGCCGCATCGGAAGCATCAGCGAGGTTGCAATTCCCGAATTCAAATGCGTTCCGGGGTTTCCCCTCGCCGGGGAACAATTTGAGAAACCTTCCAACAGCAGCAACGTTCAACGGTTTCAAACTGCCAGATCTCTCGCAGTTTATCGGTTAAATATACGCCGCGACCAGGTCGCGCATTTGTTCAATTAATTTTTAAGATCAAGCATGGTGAAGGTGAGGAGCGAAGAACGCAACCAATCGCATCGGACAATGCTTGGGGATATGATCATGGATCTGCAAAGGCTAGAATACTCAAAGGCGGGAAAAAGGAGATTCGTAACGCGTGTAAAAGCTCAGAATTTATGCGACAATTCATTCTGTTTCCTGTGTTATTATCATCGCGGAAATATTCAGTCCGTTAGGTATCATCACCGTAGTAATCGCTGTAGGTCCCAAATTGATACTGTTCTTCGGACGGAATCGTCATTCCGAGTTAGATTATGTCAGGATCTAGATCGGCAATACGCAGTGACGTGGATTGCGAAAAGTTCGGGTCATCTGCTTGACGTCGGAAAGAAAAGGTAGAGTACAAATATAACTGATTGTGAGCCCGTTATCGTTATACCATATTTCGTTATTATTATCCACTGACATTAGAACGGGAATGTTTGAAAATCAATCAATCCTGAAACTTGTTCATTTCACAATAGAACTGACACATAGAAGTATGTTATAATTTGGGGAAACCGTTGATAATTTGAAGATACTGTGACTTGTATATCTACCGTATATATTGCTGTGTATTTTTTATTTTATGTTTTTATTTTGGTCCCTCGTAATCCGGTCATCGCCCTGAAAAAAATCCACAGCAAAGCAACTCGATAAGAGGATCGATTATTTCTGTATGAATAGATATACATACTATATATTATATTATACCTATAAAAAAGTTGCCTATACGAAAAATGTAAATATAGAAGATAATCCCGCGGTATTTAGTTATTATAGAAAATTAATACCTATGTTATACTTCTGTGTATAAATCAATTACGATATCGACGGTAGGTATAAAATCGGCCCCGCGTGGTTACGCATAATAATTATATTTTGTTTCTGCAATAATCACGCTAAATTGTGGATACAATAATTTTTCATGTGCGAGTGTTGTATCCACAGTTAAATTTTTGGTGATTATTGTAGAAACGATAGAAAAATGCCGTGACGGCTTGTTAGGAAAGCTGCATCTACTACAGAATACTGCCACAGAATGATGTTTCATTATTTTTCAACAATCTTTTAATCCGGTTGAGAAAAAAAAATCCGGAATATCATATCCTTATAAAAATTATAATAAGGACATTGTTACACGTGCTAGAATTTATATAATATATGTTATTAAAAGTATGTATAATAATGTTATTTGCAGCGTTTTCTATTGTACTAACGAACGCTGTTTGTATAGATTTTAATTTGTACCTAATTATTGTTTTGTTTTTCTAAATAAAAATAGATAATATATATATACATATACACACGCATAGCTATAAGCCGCTACAAAATCTCATAGTAACAGTATACACATAGATATGATATCACGTGTATGTGTATATTAATAATAAATTTTAATTATTATTTTTTTCTAAAATACACAGGTAATAGTTTCGTCTTTATTCGGTTCATCATCATGTAATACGATTTCATTCGACTGTAACATACTGTATTTTGGACGTATACGATTCGGAAGTAATGTTATTCTCGTACAGTATTCTTGATAATGAAAAAAAAAAATTCAGATCCCTAACGAACGCATAACGACGAATATAATTCAATGATTAGGATGATTTAGCTGTTTCAGTTGTTTATTAGACTTTTTTATTTCACATCTTTTTATAGATCATTGAGGTGCTTAAGAAAAAAAAACGTACAGACGAACGATTATTACAACTATATTTTCGGGACCTTATAAATATGAGCATGAATATTATGTACAGAAGATTTCTTCATAAGCTTCCCCAAGCGAAAATACAGTTTGAATTATCCTTCGATACGAGAAATTTTTTTCATTTTCTTTTATTTTTCTGCTTTTGAAAAAAAAGGTGTACAATATAGTTTATATGGCATTATAACTATACTGCATGTCTCATTCGAGTGAAAAAATTAATAAATACAAACTCGTAGTTCAAAAGCTTCTTATACAGAGTCACCGATATGACACGAATTAACGTAAGGTCACTTTTGCTTCTTAATCGCTTTTCCGCTCAGCTCTTTAGGAAAAGCCGTTCTAATAGAAACGATATCGAGATGAGTAAAATTTGAAAAGAAGCTTGATGGTTGTTCAATAAACTTTTAAGATCGCGATAACTGTAAATCTTGAGAACATATTCAAACGCAACCAAGAGCTTTGGAATATTATGAAACTTATTCCAACAAATACAAGTTTCTCAACGTTCATTTTTCATACTCTCCTATTTCACACTTTTATGCTTGATGATAACGAGCAAATTTTCAATTCCGAAGACACCAACCTTCAAATTAATTAGATATATAATTTGGTTTTCTTCTAAAATTTATTTTGAAGGATTTCGCGCGTCTGTTATCACGGAATTTGGAATTTTTATTGTTGCCAGACGTTTATCCCCGCGTCAAAATTCATCCTGGAATAATCTAACGGTCAAGACTATCATCTGAGGTATGAATTGAGATATGGCGTTTAGCTTGCCGAGACCTCTTGCTTGTTATTGAGTACAGCATTTTCTGGAATCATTGGAGTTTGTTCGATACAACGCCATAGGCCGTAGGTTTTTCCAACGGTAGTTTGCCAAAGCCTCAGCGTCCCATCCTCAGATCCGCTCGCGTATAATTCACCATCCGGAGAAAACCGAACGCAGTGAACAGGCCCAAAATGTCCCTTGAAAGATTCTGTAAACATAAAAAAATAAAAAACACCACATCGTGAGGAAAAATTTCGTCACTATAAACTATGAAGAATTTTTCTAAAAATCAGTTAAATGCACAAAGTTCAAGGGGAAATAAGGCACAGGATTGAAGCCTCTTAAGAATGGCCTTATATTATAAACGCCCAGGCATGCTGCATGCTGTGACCTTAGTTCTGTATTGTCATTCCATTGTTGGGTGATGAGAGAATTACTAATTGCGCTTTGCTGCTACGAGAATGAATAATGAGTGTAGGTAAACAGAAAATGTACTTATACGCTTAGGGAAGAATTTTATGAAGTAAAGTAGGAACATTGATAAATGTTAAATACCGTACCGATTTCTGCTCCAGTGCTGTAATCGAATTTGTACATTTTCAGATCTTCTCCTCCGCATACAAATATGCTGCAGTCTGGATGTAAACTTGCGCTGTTCACTTGAGTAGGAACAATAAACTCTCGGATCTTGGTCAACCTGCAATCAACAAATCGAGTCAGGTGAGTAGGATACAAACTTTTCAATGCAGCAATATTTTTTCTGCTAATTCTGGAAGAAATGGCAGATGAAAAAAAAAAAGAAAACGAGTAATGCCGATGCATTATTCTCCTTCCTCGTGTTGTAAACAAGTTGCCTGTGCCAATTGCAAGTAGTTCTCTTTACCAGGAGATGAAAATAAATGTACAAGAGCCCAACTTCCTTCTAGGCCATGGCTGTTCAAGCCAGGGACATTGCTGATCAGGAAGTAAAATGGTCTTCATTATTTGAAAGTAAAAACTGTCCACTCTGGCACGGAACCAGACCTTGTACATCCATAAATGGCTGGATATCTTTCGTGGCAAATACCTTTGTTCCTGTTACACTCGATACAGCGCAATGAAAGTTCATGTTAGGTATGTACCGTTACCTCTAATCTTTTCTGAGCCGATGAAATCTACAATATTCAACGGCTGCAAATCGGGATTTCTTGCGTTGTTGACTGCCTCAGAGATTATTTACTTTTTTTCATACGACAATCGGCGATGCAGAATTATAATTGAACTTGGAATCCAAGTCGGGTGGAGAGGGGGTTAATACTCACTCTTTGCTATCCCAAAACGTGACGACGTTAGAATGAGTTGTCGTAATGATGTTGCCATCTCTGGAGACTTCCATCGAGCTGGGTGTAGCTGGAAAATCGAGTCTTTTCACTTCTTGCCCGCTGTTTCTATCCCACAAACGTAGGCTTTTGTCATCGGCACAGGTAACCAAAGCGGTATCATTTTTGAAAAAAGTTACATGCCTTATGCCACTAGTGTGACCGGAAAATATCTGCAGGGTAATAAAATACGTAATTAGTAGTCAAGTTATACTTTCCCAATTGTCTTTGGATTTTTATATTCCAAACAAATTTATACTCACTTGCGGCGTTGCTTCCGGCTTGTTTAGATCGTAGATCTTGACTAGCTTTTCATTGGAACCAGTACACAGGTAATTTGAGTCAGAACTGAAGTTGACAGACTTGACTATATGCTTGTGCTGAAAGGAGTGAATTTCTTCGCCCTTTATCGCGTCCCACACCTTGGCATTGAAGTCCGCAGCGCCTGTAGCTGCTCTGGTGGCCTGTGGGTTCAAAGCGACACCCCACACTGCCCCTTTGTGCCCCTCAAACGTGCCGATCCAATCCCCAGTGTCGCCCTGCCGCAGCATCGGCTTTCCATCTGTAAATAATTATTCATATTTTGTTACCGCTGGCATATTCATATACTCATTTTTCTTTCCATTTTACAAATATTCGGCTAACTAGAATGTTTGTCAATGTGTACTACGATGATATATCCTAGATTTTAGCCATATAGTGGTAATTTCTTCTATACAAAATAGAGACGACGTTGAGAGAGGTGGGGGAGTGGGATTATTAGGCATGCATTTCTAAGGTTTAGTTCGGGGTCAGACACCGTAGATGTGAGGGATGATCCCGCATGTGACACGTCTGGCGACAATAGGTAGGTAGGAATCGGTACGCTCAGCTATGAGGCTGTAAAATTTTTCTATCGAACTTATTTCTAATTTATTGATTTTTTCTCATTGGCAACAAGAATTCGCCGACACGCTGATAAAGCTTGTAGCATAAAGCGTGCAGCGTCCATGTGCACCTTGTGCATGTGTCTCTGTACACGAGTGTAGCCTGGGCCTTGGGCATATCGTTTGAAACTAGGCCAAGGCGAACCAGAATGGAATGGACAGCCAAAGCGTGAAAGAGGGAAAAAAAAATAAAACATTGTTTGAAGAGGAGGAGAAGAGGAGGGGTAAGGAATTGAGGAAGAAGAGGAATTTTGCGAAAAAACAGGCATAAATGACAGGTAAAACCTAAGAGTGTCTAACGAAAAGGCGAAATATGACGATGAAGAAATAATTCAATTCCAGATTGACGGGAGAAATGAGTGGATTCGGAAGCGCATAAGCGCGTAATCGAGGCGTTATTTATCCTTACCTTTGCACGCCGAAATTAGGTAGTAGCCGGACTCCGTAACATCGGAAAAGGCTAGATGAACGACGGGTCTCGTATGCCCGCTACAGGTTAACGGTGTCTGCCTCAAATTCGCCATCATTTATATTTTAACGTGTTGATATGAAACGCGCGCTGTCGCCGTAAAGCGCGCACTAAATATCAACGAACAATGACGAGAGTTAAGTTTACTGGAAGTTTTTTTGTATTTTTCGGCGCCGATTCCTCGTTGTGGAGACGCAACGGCCTCTCGCACACGATGCTTCGCCGTCTTGACGCTCGTAGACGTTTACTATCTTGTCTCTTGTTCTTGAAGCCCGTAGTCGGTGGTAATAATCGAAACGATCTGACCGACTGACTGACGACTCGACTCGGCTCGACGCGATACGCAGCCAAGTTCAGACTTCAGGGACTTTGGCCAGGAAATCATGGCCGCCAGTCCTCCCTGCAACTGCGAAGTGCAACGACGACGCTTTCATGGACCGACCATGAAATTTCTATCCAAACTTGACGCCCCACACCGCAACTTCTATGTCTTTTATTTTTTAACCGGTAGTAAAACGCAGATCGCGACGCGCACACACAACGCGAAAGGACGCTGTCAGGGCAGCCTCTTTGTGCGACTCGGCTGTTTTCGAACGTGACATTTTTAAATAACGAATCTGCAATGATTATAATGCATCCCAAGGCGAACTTGTTCCGGTAATTTTCTGCTTCGGTTTATGGTACTCGTGTACACACGATCAGGTCTGGATTTAATGAGAAAAAGTTTACCAGATTAGAATTATGAAAGTTCGAAGTTGGTCGCTACCCCTGGAACCTAGCAACCATATATACATCAACGCGGACAGTAATACCAGTTGTCTGCCTGCAGGAGCCCCAATCCGTAAAAACAAAAAAAAATTTAGAAAATGGACTTGTATACTTTCGGATTTTTTCTTCAAACTTTACAAGCATTTTATAGGCGATTATTAAGAATCCTTAAACAATTGTTTGTATTCATTTAGGAAGGTGTTACAGCACTTTGAAAATGACTAACGCAAGACTGTTTTTAAAGAATTAAATGATAGCGTTGCAGTCGTTTGTTATATCCTAGAAAAATGTATGCCTAGTTCTTCAAGGCATTCAGTACGTGTAAGAATATTTAAAAAAAAGATTTGGAATTATCTTCTAAATATCTTTGGTATTTTTTCGCTAGAATGATGAATGACGTTGCAATTGTGCAAGAAGTATTACTTATAAGGTTGATCAGGGACGGTCTTTAAACGATTGCATGCAATATCAATCTTGCAGATGATTGTAAATAATTTTTTTGCGCATTTACAACCGTCCATAGTATGAATAATACGAAAATAACGAAAAAAATTAGGATCGGAAGGTAAATGAAAGAATTCACTCAAGGGTAGATGTTCTCCTTAATTTTATTCAGTCCGATGTATCTTTAAAAATAGAATTAAAAAGTTCTATTTCATTTACTACAGAGAAAATGTACGTACATGTGCAGTTCGCATTAAAGAGATTTCACTCAAGACATGAGAATATAAGTCTATCATTTTTCCGGTTTCCCTCGCCTCTAAAATTTCAAGGGTTGAAATGCGAGTCAGCGTGAAAACGGGTTTAATTTGAATGGCCGGAAAATTACGGTGACATTGATATCCCGCGGGCCAGTGAAGAATGTTCTTCATTTCGAAGGACTGTACGGGGAAACTTTATTTGCAATAAATTAGACGAGAAATGAACTAGGTTTCGGGGTTATTTGGGATATAAATTAAGCGAATATACCGTATACTGCATACGCCGGAGAATCCAAAGAATTCATATGCGTCATTCTACATCTGCTATAATGACCTGTCGAATCGTTCTATGGATTCTTATCACCGCCAGTAAAAATGATTTACACGCAATAGTCATTTTTTATGACTATTCATTTTTACGGGAGAAAAAATATTCCAAAAGTCTGCCTAATCGTCGAAGTAAAACACGAAGTAGAATAATAACGAAATTTAATTAGCGCCGCGAAACGTGGCATCCGATCGCGAATCAGGCATCGATGCGTAACTGAAAGCAAGCTATTTTAATTAAATCTCAATGTTCTGGATAAAGAGGATATATATTTGTATCAGCAGATTGCAGAAATATATGCAGAGGGGGGTGGCTGACTTCACGCCGATAGAAACTCTTTGCGAGGTTCTTCATATTAATTAAAACACACCGATACACGTGCAAATTTTATACATGAGTTTCGCGCTCGCTGATAACTTGGGTGAATCTGAGACCCAGCGTTAATTAACGGTCATAAAAAATATACTTCATGTATCGTAAATTGAAAAATCGTAAATCGTAAATCGATGAAAAATTATTCCCTCGCACACCTATTTTATTACAGAAATTATTTCGTTCCGATGCTACGGAGCGTTTTACTTTTTCACACCATATCGTCGAAGGAATAATATTTTCCTACCTAAGTCCTTTTCCATTTTACGCGGGTCCATACCATCTTTTTTTCGTTGTCTTTTTCTTCTTCTTCTTCTTCTTCTTCTTCTTCTTCTCGTTCTACTTCTTCAGGATGTTTAAAGAAAACGAGGTGAGAATCGGTGGAGAGTGAATAGAAAATGACAAAATGTTTGGAAGAAAAAGAAGAAAGAAAAAATAAAAGAAAAAAAAAACGACAAGTGAGAGGTTTGCTTAAGACGCCGGGACCACTGTGGCGACACTTTTTAAAAATTTAATTAATCCTCTTCCCGTAAAATTGTCGGCGACAAAAATATTGAACAGCGAAATTGAACTGCTGAGCAAACTCCGCAGTCGCGTGGGAATAAATGCGGTGCGAGAGGCTTTGTACCGCATAGAACAACATACGCACGGTGTATTGACTCGGTGAATATTTAATCGCAGCTTTCGTTATAAACGACACAGTTTACAAGTGCGTGACAGCGGGCTTATAGGAATATTTCGAGAACGCAATTTCAACAATCAAAGCGTAAAGCAGAAAACGGTACGGAATGAAACAAAAAAAAAAACAGCAAAAGAAAAAAAAACCACCCAACACCGTCAACGCTGTGAAACAATCATTTTCGCCGAATGGTCGCTGATCCAATTTTCAGATTAAATCGTGAACGTTGTTCTGCAATTGCGGGTCGAAATGATTCTACCGTGAGTAATTGTCGAGTTTTGAGTAACGAAAGAGAACAAAAAAAAAAAAAAATTTCGTCCAGGCTTACGGTTATAAAACACGAAAAGTATAACCTGGTCAGTCAGTTATTTTCACGCTGGGCTGAGCTGCGCGTGCAGCAGCGTGCAAAAATTTTATTTACCCCGCGTCTCCGCAAATTCTCTTCGCCCTGCTGTAATATACGGCAAAATTTGTCGGTTTTTTTTATTTTTTTTTATTTTCTTAGAAACGCTACACAGGCATCGCCGATATCTGTTGTATTTGAAGCTATGCGGCTCTGTGTCAGCAATTTGTAAATTGAAATTGCCAAAAGACGGTGAAAACAAAAAAAAAAAAATTGTAATTCCACTCATACTGCAATTAACTCTAAATCGACATGATCAGCCTTCGTCCTTGTTAATCAACGTTGGACGGTATAAATTGGTTTAATCAGATGAAAATATTATCTCAACCGATATTGTTAAAAGGACGAAAATCATATTATAGAGAAACGTCATATCAACTACGATCTGTGAGAAAAAGTGAGAAAAAAAGTTGTTGCCGCCTCTGGAGACGAGAACGTAAAGCAGGCAGCGTTACCGGGGGTTGAAAGCGCCTGCGCGGCGCAATTGTGTAGTCACGTGATCGAATTCGCACACAAACACACTGGACGAAACATGTATTGCAGAACCGAAAGATTCGAGCTCTCGTCTCCGCAGTCGGGCTTAGACTCGCGTCAGGGGAGCTTGTGGGCGAATCCCGTTCTAAGCGTGCACGATTATTTAAAAAACGTAGTAAACAAATGAATAATATTAGCCATTCGACGTACAGGTTTACGAACGTAATTCGATAATGGATAAATTCGAGTGATTTGAAAACGGTATTATAAAGAAATCTGTGCTGTTTGACGTTGTACGGATAAATCTGTTCAAACTTACGGCGGGAAAAGTTGTTCGTTTGAAAACAAAAGAAACGAAAACCGAACAAGACGTAGTTTCTTTTCATTTTTGTGTCCAATATTTATTTTCGTTTTTCGGCTCATATTTTGTGCAAATATGATTATGACCGTGAAGTTTTTACTGATGGTTGTTGGGCTGGCGGGAAACCGTTGCTATGGAGGTGAGTTGAAGAAATATTTTTTTAAAAAATAACAGCGTATGTACGTACATTTACCGACGAAGCAATTGTAGCTTGAATTTTGTGTTCTTTGAACACGCGTGTTGTAACGCCTGCCAGGTGGCAACACGCAGTGACTTATTCTGCACGCGTGTAATAATAACACAAGCCTGCGACATATAACTTTTAATTTACCCTTAAAATAATAATGCTTTTTTTTAAGTATCAAGTATGTCGAATTAAAATATAGCGCTAGCTTTTTTTGCAGCACATTGAAATTCATTTTTATCCAAGATATACATATTTACGCAGATTTTTGAACAATTTTTATGAAAAAACAACAAATATAACGAATATAAAAGTGAATGCGTAGTTATCAAATGAAGAGCATTAATTTAAAGAAGACTTAAGAGTCTAGATAAGTCAAAAAGACTTAAGATATATTTTTCTACTTCATTTAAAACTCCTGTTCAATATTTTTCTCTTGTACTTACGTACTCTAAATATGATTAAAATCACCATAAACAGCAACTAGCGAGGGTATATGAATATTCAAATATTATCACTAACATTAATACATATAATTACCACAGAAATTGGAAGTTAACTCGAGTATTACTAAGAAAAGAGTAAAAAAAATTCTACGAACATTTATGTGATAGAATTTTAACAAATTATTTTTCATCGTTTCGTTCCTAATACCTAACCAAATTATTAATCAGTTTTGTCACGGGAAAACCATCACAGGCCTGTGTTATCTTTGTAATCGGTTTTTCTAAAGACGCTCGAAAATTCACCGGCGCATTGCCAAATTTATTATCACAACCATCGTACAGAATTTATGCAGCCGCATTATATATATCACAGCTTTATATCGCTTACTGTATATCAGGATCGTAGAAAATTAACTTTCAGTTTTAGAAGCGACCGCACATGAATTTTCAACAGCACCATGCGCTATAATCAACACGAAAAACTGCGGCTTCTTCTGCAGCGTTCATTCTCGCGGAGCAAAGCCGTTTGTCTCACCCTATTATGCGTCCTCTTTCTTTATTCATACCGTATACATGTATTACGCAATGAATAATTTAATGCTGCTTTATTTTTCTCTTTTTATGATACCAACATTCTTCCTCTCTACACTTGTAAAATATTTTGCAATCGTTATCGCGTGTTTCCTATTGGTGAATTTGTAATTTATGGGGTAGTCCAAATGAACGTGAACAAGGTTTAACGCCGATTCATTTCCCACTTCTAATCTACCAAACATACATTTTCTAATTTTTTCAGAAAATTTCCACCTGCCGTTCAGGAGTTGGTATTTTAAATCTCATCAATCTCAAAAAATATTGAACTTTTTGCGAGTTTTCTTTGACTAGAAAAAAATTAACTTTTTCACATTTGACGCAAAATGGGTCCGGCTGTCATTTGGGAGCTACGCTTCTTTTTGCACATCTATATGTGCATGTTATCTTATTGTAACATTTGGCTGCAACTTTTTTTCAATCCATTTTTCATCCGATAACGCGCACATTGATGTGCAAAAAGAACCGTAGCTCCCAAACGGGGGCCGGGCCTTTTTTACGTCAAATGTAAAAAAGGTTGTTTTTTTTTTTAATTCAAAGAAAATTCACAAAATGTTTAGAATTTTTTGGAGAACGCGATTTTTGAGAAAACCGATTTTTTGCGTTTTTCGTTGAATACAATGACTTACGATTTACAGAAAATTCTGAAAAAATTATTTACTCCTAAACGACAGTTGGAAAAAATCTGAAAAAATTAGAAAAATTATATTTGGTGGAGTAGAAGTAGGAAATTAATCGGTGACCAATTCGGTGGGAGTCGGGGTCAAACCATGTTAACGTTCGTTTGGACTACCCCATATATATATATATATATATATATATGTATATGTAAATGTCGAAAAATTTGCAAGTTATAGAATTTTTACTCAGAAAATTCCTCTCTTCGGTTACATAGGATTCTTTTACCTTTATACCTTTATAGAAAACTCTTTCCGCTTAGAGATAATACTCTACGTATCTGGTATACCCGCACATATATATATATATATATATATATATATATATATATATATATATATAGGTATATATGATATAATATCTATGTATACCGATGCCTGCGTATTATAGTTGGAAACAATCTCCAGTCTAGGGGAGTATAGAATAATGACGGTAATGGAGAAGGGTAGAAATTCGTATACCTATCTATCAGTATGTATGTGTATGGACTGTATATATGTTTACCTTATATCCCGCGGCAGATTGAGCCCGAACGACGAAGGGGCTGAACTGTGGGAATTGCGAGAGTTCTCGCAGGATTTAAAAGATGAAATAAAAAGATCCATATTGTTATTGCATTTCGCTCTGTCTATAATATACGAAAAAATTTCTAGGCTGTTGTATAATTATACTTATCTTTCGAAAAAGAAGTAAATGATAAAGTTCGTATCGTTTTTTTTTTTTTTTTTTTTGCAGATACTCTTTACTCGAATAATACCGATACACATGTGAAATTAATTACGTACCCGCGAGACTTGCGGTATTTCAAAGGTTTGTAACCAATGACGAATAAGTGAGAGAGGTTCATTTCGTAAAAAAAAATTCGAAGGGACGGATTATCCTGTATGTACGAACCTCTCGCCATCATTTAACTCGTCATACGTCATGTTCAAACTCAGCCAGGGTCAATTTCTTTTTTTATTCACCGTTTTTTCTCATTCCCATCATTCCTCGCTGGCATAGCCGGGACGATGTAATTTCGTAGATTTACGCCCGAATGAGATCAATCATTTACGCTGGAATATGAGGAAAGTTTCCACGATACTTCAACGACCTATTGTATATTATGTATGAATTTAAACGAAGAATAATGATACGTGCGTAATGGCGATATCGTGTGGTTTAAATTAAAATTGGAAAAAAGTTTCTTCGAACTTTCGCATTAATAATAATAATAGCAATATTTTAATCGCCTCAGTATATAATTTACCATGTATAACAATTGTTAGGAAAGAAAATTCGTTGTTGTGCAGGTGAGAACAATACTTTCGAAATCATTTGATTTTTTCCCACTCCTCTATATCTCTATTATGCTCGGGCAATTTTTTTTTTTTTTAGATATTTCTTTCCTTTTTTCGTTTTTCTCGGTAGGTATGTACCTACTTCTATCAGTCACGAGTGTCGGAGAAGAAGTGACGTGACGTGATTCCGTTCAGCGACGTTAAATGCGAGTGCATAGTCGCGTGATGGTTGTGCCGGTTGCAACGCGTGAAGGCAATCGCAAAATGGAATTGGCACATCGGGAGGGCGGCGATGACTGTGTGGAACATACGTCTGTGCAGACTTATCAAATGAATGTCTCTCACCCCCCGATTACGTCCATTCAATTAAAACGGTTTCCGATATTCGCTGTGCCGCGCTGATGTTCGATTGTCCGCTAATTTTCCATCTCCATTCGCTTAACGCCATCGCACCGCGATGAAACTCGCTCAACGCCTGAAAGGGACTCTAAACGCTTGCACAGATCATTTCCAAACAATCGAGTTTACGCCGCGTGAGCTAAAGATCGAATTCGAATTTGAATTTCGAATGCGGAGATCCACCGCGATGTCGTCGAACGCCTCGCTTTTACCGCGACATATAGAGACTCGTTTTAAATCTCCTCCATCCCTCATTCGCGATAAACACACCCTCGAACATCCAAACTCTTCTACATAGCTCTCGGTTCTCTTTGTCTCCGTTGCGAGTGAGGAGTTACCGTCTGAGTGGTTCGTGCTCGCGAGCTGCAGACTCGTGTCTATACCTATACCCATACTAACGCAGCGATATTAAAACGTGAAATATATCGAAGGGAGCGAAGCCCGCGTTCGAATCGTGGAACCCCTACGAAATCCTCGAGAGTATCGTCGAAATTGCGCCCGCAATTTTCATCGGCTGGGCTTTTCGTGGCTGAAAAATTATCATGATAATAATAACGATGACGACGATGATGATAATGATGACGGTGACGCTGATGATGATGATAATGATTTGAGTAGAAATTCGAACGACCCTCGGACACCCCCCGCAGAGGAGAAATAGAATCCTCGATGAAGTGAAATTCCGTGCTGAAAGCGCGCTGGCACCGACGGATCAGTCAATTTTCTGATTTCCAATTTGCGCAGCCGTCGACGTCACGTCGCGTCGCGTCACTGCCCCCGAAACGCCTAACGATAAGTGAAAAGTTCAACTTTTTCTCCGTTAAACGGTCCTTGGGCAGTTTTAAATGTTAAAAGGTGCCCAGCGCGCCTCTTTCCGCCCCTCTTTCGAGCACTCAAGAAATCAGGTCGCGTTAAAGTCACTCTTAAAGTTCACCGCGCCGATCCGATGGAAGTACTTCGAGAAGCCATTCAGATTCACGCGGTGCAGAACAAAGAGGACGCGAAAGGACTTGTATTCTTCTTCTTCTCCCCGTTTCTCAATCGGCTGAATTTATCTCCGAACCCCTGAAGTACCGCAACACGACTCGCGAGAGTGAGAACCGGTTGCGGGCCTGTCTTATGTAACTTTTATTCCTTGACTCGCTATTTTACCTCCCACCGCCCCGTGAAAATTCATTTCCCCTCCTACGGTGTATGCAGCTCTTCCAATGAGGCCGTTGGTATGTATAAAGCGGCGATAAAGACCTGAGCAATGCCCGCCCGCCACCCACCTCGTTAGTTCCCGTTTAAAATTTTTCCACTCCATTGCCTCCACCCCCTCAAACTCTCAAATAGTTTTCCTTCGTTATATACAAATTCCGCGCACCTGGCTTCACTCTTTTTTCCGCCCTCTTTTCACTCTCGTCACCCTGTTACAACACCCTGCACCACTATATATAGCAAAATTACTATGCGGTTGTATTAATGATCGACAGTCGATTAAAAATTCTAACGAAATGTGTTGAAATAAAAAAAAAATGAAAATTATTGAAGCAAGAGTTTAATTAGTACAGCAAATTGTGTTTGAATAATTTTGAATCTTTCACTCGTGGCATAAAAGTCCGAAATCGTAATTTATTGCACTAACGGGAGTTTTCTGTGAAACTTGTCACTCAACGCCAGCGGATAGGCAACCCAAGCTACATTTTTATTACATAGCAATACAAAACGCGCAGCTTCGGTTGCCTATCTGTTGGCGTTTAACGACCAGTTTCACAGAAGACCTGGAGTACAAATGTTGAAGAGAAAATCGCGTCACTCGGTGTACCGCGATCCGTTGTAACCGGTACCGTGGAATGTACATAGACGATAAGGTACGTGTCAAAATTTTGACACGTGACGGTAAGGGCGAGAAATCCTCGAAGAGCTCGAGGCGAAGGCGTAGTTTGATGTTTCGAGGATGGGAAGGAGGAGGAGGAGTAGGGTCAAATTTGGAGCACGGAGTTGATAAGTTTCCCCGAAACTGTATTGTGCCAAGTAGAAGAGACGTGTGTGCGGGTGTTCAAGAGGATGAGACCAGATTGAATTACACATTGAAAATTATAACGCGATTAACATTAAAGGCGCGCGAGGCTGCCTGCAAGTGGCGGGGTAAATCAGGGGAGACTGGTGGATGTTCGGTGATACAGGGATGAGTCCGACTCGAATCTCGTTTAATCCAGGATTATGGTTATGAGCCGATCATCTCGAGAGCGGCTGCTCCTCCTTAATTCCAAATCCCCGCGAGGACTTTATTGTGTAAGGTTCGCATACACGCCCGTGCACACAATAAGCTTCGTCCGGGAATCTCGACTCACCAGGAAAGCCGAAATATCATATATACCCGGGCTTTTCGGCTCACGGAATCAAAACGCAAAACCCCCGAGCAGCCTGCCGCTCCCATGGGAATCCCCCGAAACTCAACAGGGATAAATCGAATCGCTTTAACAACCTCGCCGCACTCATGTGTGGATTACGTCGCCGTGTTCGGACCCAGTTTGTGCATCAAGTGTGCTGATTAAAATCGCTTTGCTGTTTTTTAAAACCCCTCTCGCTACGGGAATCGACCGATTTTCATACTCAAGGACAGCGCGACTCTTGTTGGAATCTGAAACGTCGATTCTAACACTCTGGAAATCAAAATCAACACAAAAATATAAGCCCGGTGAAAACTCTGCCATTTTTATTTCTGGGTAATTTCCAAAGTGAAAATTTCGAGCCTCGGATAGGCTGCGGCACAGACCCATCATCATCTCGTAACGTCACAGAGTTTCCTGTAAAGACAAATTACTGTCGGAAAATGACCCTTTTTTCATTTCCATTCGTCAAAGTTAAGGAGGGGGGGTTTCAGCTGGGACGGTCTAAAATCATAACTGTTATTGGGATTTTTTTTTAAAGTAAATTAAAACACTTGGAGCAATTTGAGTTTGAGGGCTTTATTATTTATAGTTTCAAAAACATTTTGGAATTTTTTCATTGAAATTAATAACAAAATGGCGGCATGGCGCATATAAGTAGCAAACGAATCCGAACTCGAGGGATTTTTTGGTGGCCCATCTCCTGACATCACTGTCCAACTTGTAACAGATGGGAAAAGTTTTTTCAGTTAAAAATACTTTTTCGGGTTCGACCTCGTAGCCTAGATGTAAAAAAATGTAAAATATATACGATTATAAACTAAAAATTTCATTTTTATATAAAAATTTAGGGATTGAAATTGAAAAATTTATCCACGGGCTCGGATCGATAAACAAGGTTTAATTTTGTGTCAAAATTTCAAGTCGATTGTATAAAAATTGACCGAGGAATCTCCGCCACTGGGATTGAAAACGTGGTCGTTCGCTACTTAAATGCGTCATGCCACCATTTTATTAGTAATTTGAATAAAAACAATTCTAAACTGTTCTTGAAACTATAAATAATAAATCCCTCAAGCTCAAATTGCTTCAACTCTTTACAATTTCTTGTAAAAAAAACAACTTCTAAAAATAGGTATGATTTTAGACCGTCCAAGCTGTATCTCCCCCCTTAACTCCGCCTGTTTCGGAATAATCCGGACCGATGCATCAGGACCGTAAATTAATTCGATTACATACTTTTCCCTCGCGAAGGCTCGCCATTTTCTCGTCTAAAAACAGAATGTGTGTGAGGTCTATACCGTGACTGAGCGGGAAAGTTTGAACTGGATTAAGCGAACAAGGTTCCGGAACTTAGTTTGTTAACTCCTATACACAGTAGGTAACAAACGAAGAAACCCGAAAGGTCGGGCCCTCAAGTTTTCTCTGACAAACTTACGCACCGCGTGCGCGCAAAATTACTCTGTATGTGTATTACATATACCAGAAGACAGAAAGGATATCGTACCTACCCTGTGACGGTTATGGATCCGTGACGTCAATCATTCCGCGGGGCGGAAAATATGTCAGTAGTGCCTCGATAGCGTTATTTCGAATGATCGCAAATACCTAAGCCAGCTGAGCGAGGATGGATATTCATTCCACGAGAGTGAACGCGTTGCTGCTGCAGGATTCGAGATAAGGGCGAGTGTTTCCCGATCGTAATTCCTCTTCCTGCGGCCTGATTTTGTCGCTGAGATTCTTTCCTCTATCCTTTGACTTGCTCCACGACGAAGACATTTTTCATCTTGCATCTACACAGGTATATTTTATTCTGTGCACACACCTCCTTCAGCGAATTTACAGATATTACACGTGTATCTACGAAGGTATTCCAGGTCGATACCTTCGATTTCTGTTGCGATATCTTACAGTAGACTAAAAACTTAAACTCTTTAAGGTGGTGGAAACCACCCTCCAAAGTAAGGTATGTCGAGGGACGATTTGGCATTTTTACCCACGAGAACATAATATTTTTAAAAAAATCCAATTGGAAAAGTTTTTTCGTAACGAGAAATGAAAAATGTAATTTTCTCAATTACAAAAAAAAAAAAAAAAAAACTGCCAAGCCGCCCCTTGACTTACTTTGAAGGATGTCTTCACCACCTCAAAGTGTTTAATGGGATATAAAAAAAAAAAAAATACACGTCCCTTAGTTTTAAGTCTACTACAACATGTTACAAAAGAAATCAAATCGCAGACATCGTCCTGGGATAACTTCCTTGTCAGTCCGAGACTTTTCTTACCTCACGGTTTCTTCCCGAAAGCTTTCTTCTGCCCCCGGTACTCCATTCTCGAGTACCCTGCTGTACAACCGTCTTATAATTATTCACCTGTCCACGAAATTAGGCAGTAAACGTTAATCAATAGTAATTACACTAACGATCGGTCCGCGGCACACGGTTTATATTATATAACATGATATACGGAATCCTGGAGCACTGCAGGAAAGTGGTGATTACGGTACGCGGTTGACGTAAATATTGAGTCCTCGTCGCGAGAGACGTGCACCTGGTGCATTTTCAGAAAGGAGCTTAATTAAATCCCCCGGGAGACGCTTTTCGTTCCTTGTTTATACGAGTATACCTTGACGAACTTTCAGCCGTTTATCCATTTCTTTTCTCATCACTAAAACTCCGCGGAAAATCTCGAGTTATGGTACGTTCAGTCATTTGTTTCGTGTGACGAAGAATAAAAAAAAAAAAAAAATAGATAAAAAAAATCTGCCAACCTAGACAACCGGCCATTCGGCAGACGCCTGACGTTCGTTTTAAGATTGACCCAGGCGAATAAATGGCGCCCTGGTTTAAGGGTAATTTAATGGGCGAGAAGGCCGCCGCGGCAGCTCCGTTGTTGAAGTAATTTATCTTTCGACGACCCCCGGCGGTGCTCGCACCTTCTATGTTTTCTTCCAGCCTGTAGCTTTTACTCGTTCCCGTGGTCCAATAGACCGGCGAACGGCGCGAAGAGAGGCGATTCTTAAAATATCAAACCAATCCATTAGACCCTCCTGCAAGTGCTGTCCAGCCACTCTAAAAAACCGTCAAGTCAAAACGAGGGAAAGAACTCGCCTACTCTCAAAACACAACATTTTTTCAAAAATTCCTACAAATCCTTGCCCCATGTTCTCCAATTTCGTCGACAATTGCGGTGATTTTTTACGCGAAACTGGTTACGCGCTTTTGGTAATTTTTTTTGTTTTTAGTATTATGTTCTTACCGAACCAAAAAGGATCTCGTAAATTTTTAACAGATTTTCTGTAGCCACTGGTGAAATTTATATATACAAAATCGCAAAAACCAATTACGAGAACGTCGTTTTTGAAAATCTGAAAAAATTCACACCGATTCTACGATTCAAAATTAGATTTTTGAGCACCACACGGTAAAGGGGATTTCAATATTTACTCTTTTTTTTCTTTATTGCAAGTTCTTATAGCTTTTCCACGTTGGAATTGTTTTTTTTCTTTTCATTTCTTTTTTTTTTTTTATATCCCTCGATCTAAATGAATTGCAGAATCAAATTATTTTCATTATTACGTGATCTATTTAGATCGGGGAATGTAAGAGGAATAACAAAAAAAAAAAAGTTCAATTCCGTTATGAATAAACTAAAATCTTACGAAGAAGAAAGAATAGCAAATATTGAGATCCTATTATCGATGGTGGTGAATAAAAATCACATTTCAAATCAAACAATCTGTGTGAATGTTACAGATTTTCAAAAACGGCGTTTTTGGAATTTGATTTCGATTCTTTTCAAATTTTACCGGTGGCTAAAGAGTCTGCAAAATATTCCGAGCCCTTTTTGGGTCGCTATCAACATCATACTAAAAATGTACATAGGCTGCTCATTTGTCGCGGAATGCCCCATATCTGCCTTCATCCCTGGGGTCAGGTGCACACCGAAAGGTGAAGTGTCTGCGCAAGTTCCGCGTAAGATTTTGGATCTTCAGTAAAATCCTGGTGCGGTGCCAGGTGCTGAAATGAAAATTGTTTCCGTAACGTTACGCGCACTACGTCGTCCTCTTCTCTATTCCCAGTTTTACTTCTCCCAGATTTTTACATCCAGCCTCGAGTGCATGCCAATAATAATCCATCCGTCCATCGACCCCACACTTCGGGGATTTCGTTTTATGCAGGGTACATAGTAAAAGGGAGCAAAACGTTAGTGGGATCAGAAAAAAATGCGGATTTATATTATAAGGAAACTCCAATCACCCAGCGAAAGTCTGCTATTCATGTTTTTCTGATGCGTGTATCGAAGTGCCGGAAATCATTCGGGAGGCTGATGTAATAATAAATACTAGAATGCTGATTTTCATTTACATATAAAATACAGAGGAAAAACGTTGTTAATTCTCGAGTAATATGTATGTATATATAGTGTGCGTATAATAATTTATACCGGCATGTACATGGATTTGGAGTATAGTTTCTTCACAGGCACTTTATAGGATATCGATTTATATGGTAAAATGTACGGAATATCAAAGATTCCATTTAGCGTCACCCCGAATTCGAAGCGAGGGTGTCACCACGGCATCATTGCAGCCTTGGATACCCGCTCTTGTCTTTTTTTCATTATTTTTATTTTTTTTTTCATTCTCATCAGTTTTATCCGAGAAAAAACGAGCTCCTTGTACATATACAAGTACTGTACAGGTTTCGTGTAGCGATATTGCCTGAAGAGCGTATATATTCGGCCTCGTAATTAAATTCTCAAATCGATTTTGCCGGCGGTCCTTGCCATGTGACACAAGGGATATAAGAATAAGTAGAATAAGAAGAATAAAAAGAAGGGGGAAGAAGCCATTATCGGAAAATTCAATGGATCTGAATTAATCTAATTAGTTTTTTCCCCTGCTCCCGTTATCCGAAAATCATTTCATACGTCATGAAATGAATTTATCAGTGTGCGTAGAGGACGATGTACGCATAATTCGTACCCTCTGTAACCACGTTTATCCGAAAATCCCGAATCTGCATCAGGAGCGGAGATCATAACAGAAACGCAACCCTCGCCCTGCAGGTTAAGCAGATAAGCCTCTTCCTTGAACCGTGGTAATTTCCTTCCGCGATCCTCCGATTGTTATCTCGCCGCGTGCTAATGCGTTAACGTCTTATTGTTAATCCCCTCGGTCCATTATGTCGAGAAGATGATTGTGGCGAAGTAGGGAATTACGGATAATTCTGGGCGTGCATTAATTAATTATACGCGTCACGATCGTAAATCGCAAAGATTACAACTCGCCATGGTCGGTCCTGCACGTTTCGCCTCTGACCTGTAACTTCAACGCGAGCGACCCTCGCATAACTGTTCGGTTTTAAACACGTAACGACAACAATGTACGCAGTATACGTGCAGAGTCGAGGGGTGAGAATTGCAAAACGATTTCGGACACGCTAAACGTTCCGCATCCCCAGTTACTGACCGATATAGATACCCTGAGCAATCCATCATGGGCTGGTGGAATGAAGCGAATCGAAAGTACATAGCTGCCCAGCTGAAACCCTTCCGCCTTTCCATTGCTCTGACAAAAAGGGGAATCGTTCCTCTTTACCGTGACGTTACGTTACTGCAGCTTATACGTAACAGCGGGAAGAAATGTTTTCGCTTAACCTCAAAGCGAGCTGTACAAAGACCCGCCGTTACCCGAAAGTATTTCATTAACAGCTTCTCTCTCTATCTCTCTCTCTTTCTCTTTCTCTCTCCCTATCTCTCTCTCTCTCTCTCCCTCTCTTTGTCCTTCCGTTGTCACGTTTAGGTTTACCGACGCCTCGGCGTTTTGCCGGAGGTAAACATTTTTTCAATCCTCTAACGGAAGAGAATTGTTTCTTTAAAGGAAGCATTATGTCGCGAAAACTGCAGATTACTGCAGTACCTACAAGATCTAAGTATTTAATATTCTCTCGAATACGTATATGTACCATAAATTGTGGGGATTTCGAAGGGTGCGTTAGCGGGACGATTACTGTTTTATTATGAGCAATAAACACTTTTTAAACAACCTATTATTGGGAAACAATCGCATGTTATGTCTTGTGAAGAGAATCACTGCCTCACCAAAGTCAAATTGAACTGACCGTTTTTTTTTTTTTTTACTGATGGATCGGTATATAAAGGGAATCTAATGAATCGTTTTTAAAGTTTGTTCAAGTGTTTCTTTTACGCTGAAGAGTGAATTATATTCCGTCGAGTTCACAGAGCAAAGGCGTCACGGTTTTTAATCAAGCTGTTTCAAACGCCTTAATTTCACCGTAGACGCGGCTTTTAGTGCGGCCATCCGGTATTAGGTTTACTCAGGCTTTGGGAATCGCGTTAAACCGTGCTCAAAGCCGTAGCCAGCTCATTCTGTATACGGAATTCGATCGGCCCTTGTAAGCCGCAGTTGTGATTGGTTAATATCCTTTCATCTCGGTTGATGGCCAATCCTGAACCGACCGCCGCGTTCATTTGTTTTGCGGTTCCCAACTGCGCTATCCAATATCTCCGGGCAGATCGATATATTTGTTGCTCGAGGGCAGCAGCGTCCTTCGAATTCGTTCGTTCTATCGCATCGGCTGATTCGCCAGCTGCGTGTATAGTCGATACACTTGAAGAAATTTGTCGGAAGAACGAACGAACGAACGAACGAACGAACGAACGAATGGCCCCGGGTTTGATTAAACCAAGAGCAAGAGAACATTATTGAATTTCTTCGGAAAAGGGGATTTCCAGGATATTATATTGACCGAGAGGATTATCATTTGCATTTATAGTATATTATATACCATACATATCAGTCGCGTGTAACTCTGCAGTTTTAGATACTTTCCAGTATACTGATGCAACTTTTGCACGTCATAATAAAATATCGTCCGCGATACGGACTCGCTTATCAATTACATTATTTATAGACACGAAGGTGTAATTGAGTACACCTGCAAATTATCTTCGAGACAATATTACCTTTGCACGATAATATAACGATACGAATAGACAAAACTGAAGGAAAAAAATTATCCAATTGGGATATCTTTGAGACGTTAATCGTCCATCAGGTCCAAATCAAATCCCACAGGAGTTCATATTACAACGAATAACATTTATTAATGAATAATACGCTTTTACGTTGTTTTACATTACGCGTCTCATTAGGAACTGACGCCCAACGTTGTCAACCTGTCAGACGAATATTTCTTTAAATGGCGCCAAAACAATTCTTTAGATTTCTTATTTTCAAGAGTAATGTTTGACGGTATTGAAACTCAATAAATACAGGAATACATAATATATTTCATGTTTTCGCTTTATTACATGGACAATTTTCCTAGAAATATATAATGATAATTAACGAACGAGGTAACACATACAAATTTATATCCTATAATCTGAATTGTACGTATAAGGATATTAGGAATTCTTACTTTTTTATTTTTTTATTATTAATATTTAGGACCTCAAACTTGTAAAATAAGTTCGTTTGAAAATTGCAGACGCTAATTGGTGTATATTTTCTCTGAAACCACACAATTAATTAACTACTGTTTCGATTTCACCAACTATTATTTAGGGATTTCAGCATTATCTATTAAGATTTCCTCAGAGATCTTCAGATTTTTTTGGGCTTCCGGCGAAAACGACATATAGCAAATATTCTTTAAAAGAATAAAGAATTTTCTTGAGGGTTGGCAAAACTGCTTGCACCGGTTAACATCGTCCATAGAAGTTTAGTTATTTAGAGAGGACGTCTCATACACGTGTGTGTCTAACTTGTTCTTCTCGGATCTTAGTCTAACTATCTTGGATATTCAGGTTATGAAACGAGAGAAGAAAAAAAAGCGTCACGCATCGATCGTTTAAATTGTTGCATATAGCTATTTGTGAAAATGGGTGGGTTGTTGGTTTCTATTAATTGCCATATTTTCGGCACACGTCCTGTAGGTAACCCTTATTCGAAAGGGTCGACGGATCAAACTCGTTGCGTACACGGTATAATAGATGCGACCTACGTGATTTCGGTAACCTTCGAATAACGAGTTGCATAAATTTTCACCCGAGCTTTCGACGTCCCTGTAATTTCTGTAATTAAACGTCTTTTACGTGCGCGGGGACTCAGCTGCTGGTGACAGGAGAGTCCCTAATCCCCTTGTTTCAGTATTTCATTTCTCAACTTCACCTACAGTCTGCTGCCTGTCCCATAAAGTCTTTGGAAAAACGATTACGCAGATTAATTATAATCCGATCGAATCTTGTATACATTCTTATAATGTTTCGCTTCCTTTTTCATCATGAAAATAACCCTTGTATTTATCAATCATTCATCCTCAATCAGTGAAGATCGATTTTTTCGTCCATGAAGTGCAAATGTATATTACACATACCTATAAACCGTGACATATATCAAAAAGTGAGATGAGCAAAGCCCAGGTAAATATGTATTCAAAATTGCAAAATATGTACGCTTGGGAACAATGAATCTGAGACGGCTAATTTTTTACACTAGACAGTTATGTTGGCAATACAGAGAAATCCACAGCGCCATAGTGGGCCGACCGCGAAACAAACTCAATCTCAATAAACGTAACATAAACCATGACCGTCGAAACTAACTTTGGAATAGTTGTTGGATTGACACGTCTGCCAACATAACTGTCTAGTGTGAAAAATTAGTTGTCTCAGATTCATTGTCTCCAAGTGTACATATAATGCAGACTTGTGGAAAAAATATAGAGTAAAAATCACAACTATTGTCGAATGATTTATGTTAAAACAAAGTGTGTTTTACTCGAAAATAGTGATTATTTTTTACTTCATATTTTTTCAATATTTTAGTTTTTTAAGTATGTATAATTATAAGGACATACATTTTGAATACATATTTATCCGGTCTCTAGAGATAAGACGATAAAAATAAATATGTATCAAGAATGAATCGAATATTAACGAATTGAGTTGTCAAGAAATTCTGAAAATTGTAATCACTGATTTCGAATCAATCGATGGAGGAGTGGTGGACAATTGCTAAACGATGATAATGAAAAGGCATATAACTTTAAGGAACGGCAGAAAGCATTGAGAATGAGAGGGGGTGCTACAAGTGTTGCAGTAATTAGAACGGGAGTTAAGTGCCTTCTCGGGGCACTTACTTCTCCTTCCTTAAACAATCCAGACCACCGCAAGTTCGAAACTCCAAAGCCTCCCCTCATTCCTCCAAATAAATAACGATTCCTTATTCCTTAAGACGGTTTCGTGGCAAAAGCAACTACGGCTTGTTTCTAACAGCGGGGTGTAACCTCTGGGGGATTTGACCGGTAATAACATTATAATACGAGGAATAAATAACACTCGGGAAATACGCCTGAGGAATTAAGGCAGAGCGCTGGAAATATGATTATTATATAATGCGGGCGAGGATTATTTAGCGATGAATTTTAATACCGCCATGACTCGACTAGCGGCTCGATTGACTCGCTTCAAGGGGTTCATTGATTTATCGCCCAGTTTCGGAAGGATGGCTTAAACTGAAAACGAGCAATTCATTGTTGCACTTTTCACAGTATTTGATTCACAGAGGTTGATGTGAAATGGAAAACAACTGGAACCGCCGACGCGTTCAACAGGTTATTTCATTGTCGTTGCCATTTTATTTACCTTATTTTTTATTACGTCACTTCCGATAAAATATAACTAGCTTTTCACATCTTCTTCTTTTTTTTCACCGGTAATTGTTGATGACTGAAAGCGTTAATATTGTAACTCAACAAATGATACGCAATGATCAGAGACAAAGTTGACGCTATCAGAGATACGGCGGTGACGACAAAAATGATGTCCATATCCTGACGCTGGTACCACGGCTCGTCGGCGGTGCTGGAGTGCAGATGAGAGGCGCCTCTGTGACGAATCACGTGTTCGGTCCACCAAACTGCGTTTTCCAGTAAATCGTGCGGCCTGTCGTTCAACAGTTCGCGTAAGTTGAGCATCCTCTGCTTGTAGCTGAAAATTATCGGACATATTTTTATGAAATTTATGCTTCACTCACGTATGTCGCGTATTGGATTCCTTGGCTCAAAATTGTACTTCACCTGCCGTCCGTCGCAACGGATTGTATTGCTTCAATCAGATCGTCCCTTTTTACGTCAGTAATTTCCAGCTTCTTTCCGACACCAAGAGACACCATTTTGTTAACATTCATGTCCTGATCAGCCATCACCGGGAAACCGATCACAGGGACGCCGTGAGAAATCGCTTCCTCCGTGCTCTGAAGTCCTCCTTGGTACACGAAGGCTTTCAGGTTTGGGTGAGCTGAAAAGATGCGTAAGGCGACGTTCATTTGATCCGCATAATTCGTTTAAAAGGTGTTTTGCGTATTCAGGTACCTAGAATCGCCTGCTGCGGGGCCCACTTGATTATTATTACGTTGTCCGGTTTGCCGGGTAGAAATTCGTCCTCGAACTTCCAAATTACCGTGTAGGGAAGCTTGGAAAATGCGGCAATAAACTCGGACCGTGATTTCTTGTCCAGCATGGTGCTTTTCACGTTAGACCCAAGGCTCATGTATATAAATCCTTGTTTGGATTCGTCGAGAATCTTCTGAAGATCCTTTGTAAGAGAAGAATTATGTGAGTCGCGTGCATTGTGAGGTGAAAACTCCATCGCTAAATCTATAATACCTTCGACAGAGGCTTGATCTTCTTCGACACGTGGAAGTTACCGATTTCAACCACAGTGGGTACATTTGGTCTGGGGTAGGAAATCGGCGCCTGTTGGTTGGTGAAAATTAAACTGAGATTTCTCTCGATTTCGCCAAGATCCGGAATCTCGATTCCCAAATATTTTTCCGCAATAGCATGCTGCGCAGGCATAAATTCCGTGTTGAAATAGTAAATGTATTTCCACACATTAATAAAGTTCCTCAGCCTCTCGAAAAACGTCGGCGGATCAGACATTTCGTTTCTCTGCAAGTCCCAAATCGATTGATGTGTAGATAGTATCGGGTTTCCGATAGAGTATTGCAAGTTTAGGGCCGGACTAAGGGACGTCATTCCTTCAAGAAAATATACACAGTTGGCCTTTACGAGCCATCTCTCGATGCAGATAATTACATTACAGGTTCAAACTATACAGGGTGTTTCCGAGTACATGCCACAGTATGTTGGGTTGCCTACCACCGAGAGTAACAAATATCGGTACGAGTTATCGGTAGATAGCGCATTTAAAGTCCTCTCGAGCGAGCTGGAAATGCCCGTGTTGCGAAGTTGCGTAGATTTGGCCTAGCAGTTGTTACGTTATTTATAACTGAAACGTACGTGTCAATCTAACAAGTCATTATCTCCGCGGTATTCTAAGGTTAGATTCGACGGTCATGGGTTATGTTGTGTTTATTGAGATTGAGTTTGTTGCGCTCGGCCCGCTATGGCGCTGTAGGTTTCGCCGTGTTGCCAACGTAACTGTATAGTGTAAAAAATTAGCTGTCTCAGATTCATTGTCCCCAAGAGTACGTCGGTAGAAGTCTGTTTGACCGATATTTGTCTCCCCCGGTGGTACGCAACCCAACATATACTCTGACTTTTACTCGGAAACACCCTGTTAAACAATTAACTGTGCAAGGACTTACCAATTATCGGAACGTCAAACCGTTTGGCAAGTGATAGAAATGCTGGAAAATAAAGTGTCTCCATCAACAGCAAGTCAAATTTTTCACCGCTGCCTGACTCGTAGATCTTTTTGAACTCAGAATGATCAAAGATTTGTTCACTAACCACGTGAAACCCGTCTGCCACTGTACAAATCCATTCAGCCCAGTTCATTTTTCTCCGCAGTTCTATCAGGTCCAACTTTATATTGGGATCGTAGATGTAGCTGACGTCTATTTCGGTGTAGTTCTTTAGATTTGGGTCCCTCACCGGGTTCGGCGTCACGACAACGAGCTCATGGCCCCGTTCCCTAAGGGCCAGGGTCAATCCACGAAAAACTACCTGATGACTGACCGAGGCTGATGGAAATACGGCGAGTATTCGCGATGCATTTCCAAATTCCCATACAGTAACGAAAAGAATCAGTGATACTGATTGCCACACCAACTGTCGCGACATGTTCGACCGCTCGAAATTTCGTCACTAGTGCAAGCATGAGGGTTCCCCGCGTCGCCAACTAACGTGTAGTATCTCATCGTGTTAACTCTACATACTCAAGTCTTTTGACGCTGATATTGAGAATTCGAAATACGTGCAACTCATGATGAAAAGACACTTTCATTATCAATCGTATGGATTGAATGTTTGTGTTGAACAGGCAATGTGTAGTAATTGTTAATTTCATAGACCGTTCTGCTTCAAGATTCTAGTTCTTAGATAACCCAGAGAAGTATAGACAGATTTGCGAAACCGCATCTTTACTCCGATTATTTTTCATTACGTCACTAAATAAGATACGCGTGCGATTTCACGTGATTCCATCAAGCGTTTTTTTCAGCTGGTACTTGTCTTACTTGCAATACAATATATCTTTCAATTTCCACCACGTTGGCTTCATTTATTTATTTCTCCATGAATCAGTAATTATAAATACCTGCAAACACAATCACAAAAACAGTGTTTTCCATGTGCAATGAATATACATGTATTGTCACTTGAGTTTTTCTTTCCTGTTTACTGACTGCTGATTACGGAATATCTTCATACTGTAAACTAACAACTGATAAAGTACAGCTGAAGCGGTCATCACAGATATTACAAACACGGCAGCAATGAGAAAGATTACATCCATATCGCCACGCTGGTACCACGGCTCGTCGGCAGTACTAGAACGGAGATGAGGGACGCCTCTGTGTCGAATCACGTGCTCGGTCCACCAAACGGCATTCTTCAGTGAATCGTACGGCCTGTCTTTCAGCAGTTCGCGCAAGTTGAGCATCCTCTGCTTGTAGCTGAAAATTATCGGACATATTTTTATGAAATTTATGCTTCACTCACGTATGTCGCGTATTGGATTCCTTGGCTCAAAATTGTACTTCACCTGCCGTCCGTCGCAACGGATTGTATTGCTTCAATCAGATCGTCCCTTTTTACGTCAGTAATTTCCAGCTTCTTTCCGACACCAAGAGACACCATTTTGTTAACATTCATGTCCTGATCAGCCATCACCGGGAAACCGATCACAGGGACGCCGTGAGAAATCGCTTCCTCCGTGCTCTGAAGTCCTCCTTGGTACACGAAGGCTTTCAGGTTTGGGTGAGCTGAAAAGATGCGTAAGGCGACGTTCATTTGATCCGCATAATTCGTTTAAAAGGTGTTTTGCGTATTCAGGTACCTAGAATCGCCTGCTGCGGGG
Source organism: Neodiprion pinetum (assembly GCF_021155775.2). Lineage (NCBI taxonomy): Eukaryota > Metazoa > Arthropoda > Insecta > Hymenoptera > Diprionidae > Neodiprion > Neodiprion pinetum. The sequence continues at coordinate 3,751,251 of NC_060233.1, forward strand.
CCCACTTGATTATTATTACGTTGTCCGGTTTGCCGGGTAGAAATTCGTCCTCGAACTTCCAAATTACCGTGTAGGGAAGCTTGGAAAATGCGGCAATAAACTCGGACCGTGATTTCTTGTCCAGCATGGTGCTTTTCACGTTAGACCCAAGGCTCATGTATATAAATCCTTGTTTGGATTCGTCGAGAATCTTCTGAAGATCCTTTGTAAGAGAAGAATTATGTGAGTCGCGTGCATTGTGAGGTGAAAACTCCATCGCTAAATCTATAATACCTTCGACAGAGGCTTGATCTTCTTCGACACGTGGAAGTTACCGATCTCAATAACGTTGGGTACATTCGGTCTAAGATACGAAATCGGTCCCTGTTGGTTGGTGAAAATTAAACTAAGGTTCCTCTCGATTTCGCCAAGTTCGGGGATCTCGTTTCCCAAATATTTTTTTGCAATGGCATGCTGCGCAGGCATGAACTCCGTGTTGTAATTGTAAATGAACTTCCATACGTCGTAGAAGTTCTTCAGCCTCTCAAAAACCATCGGCGAATCAGACACCTCCTTCATTGCAAGGTCCCAGTTCGATTGATGAGAAGTTAGTATTGGATTCCCAACCGAGTATTGAAGGTTCAGAGCAAGACCCAAAGACGTCATACCTTAACATTAGACGATATCCATGATCAGATTTGACTAAAAAATAACGCTACAATTGAATTTATACACATAAGAAAACAAGACGCTCACCAATGATCGGAACGTCGAATCGTTTGCCGAGAGCCAAAAATGCCGGCCAATAAAGAGTCTCCGTCAGCATCAAATCGAACTCTTCGCCGCTATCCGGTGCGTAAATCTTCTTGAATTCTGGATGGTCGAAGGTTTTTTCACCGAACGAATGTAGTATAGGTGTAACATTCCAGAACCAGTCAATCCAACGCGCGTTTCGTCGCAGTTCTATATAATCCGTTTCGTAGTTCTCCTCGTAAAGAAAACTGACGTCTATCTCGGTGTAGTTCTTCAGATTCGGGTCCCGCACCGGGTTTGGCGTCACGACAACGAGATCATGGCCCCGTTCCCTAAGAGCCAGGGTCAATCCGCGAAAAACTACCTGATGACTTACCGAGGCTGATGGAAATACGCAAAGTATTCGCGAGGCATTTCCGCGGTGCAGAATCGACATGAAAAAAATCAGTGCGGCTAGTGCGATGATTTTTCCCGTCATTTTCACAAACTGTAGATCACTCTGGGGCAATAACTGACCACGTCGGAACGTGTACAAGAGGCCTGAATTTATGCTGTACTACATTTACTTGAAAGTTGATTTAAACGAACGTGACGCGGCATATTCATCCCTTCTTCTGCGTGGTCGGTGTGATGAACTGCCGTCGAGGTCGTTATGTTTATTTTTACAGATAATATACGAGGTTGCAGTAATATCCTATTTTTTAGCTCAAGCTCGAACGTACTTTTTCTATAAATGGATACTGACATTGAAAGATACACGAGTCTCGTGCGTGAATGTTACAGAGGAACGTGATCGTATATTTTCCAGTATGTTATTATCAAGCCAAAGTATGTTGATTCCAAGTGTATTGGTAAGAATTAGAGCTATGTAGGTATACAGTGACTTTGATTATGGATGGATGTACTAAAAATTGTAGAAGGATGTCATTATGATTCGATTTTTTTTTTCTGAAGACTTTCAGGTTTGGGTGAAAGTTACCGATTGCAATGATTCTTCAACATGTGGCTCGGCGTACGAAATCGTCGCTTATTGGTTGACGAATATCAGACTTATGTTTTTCTAGGTCACGTAGTTCGAAAACTTCGCTATCTAAATATTTTCGTACGATGGCATGATTTATTTGCAGGTACTCCGTATTATAACGATAAATAAAATTCCACACGGCAATGACATTCTTCAGCCTCTGGTTCCAACTTGATTCGTGAGAGATCGTCAAGGGATTGCCAACGGAGAAGTGAGCGTTATTAATCCGTTCTTGAGAGGCGATATCTTGACGAAAAATATAGACGAAAAAATCATGTAACATTATTTATCAAACTGTGTCACTTACCGATTACCGTAGCATCGAAATGTTTCCCGTATGCAAAAATGGCTGGCCAGTAAAAAATCTTTACCAAAATCTAGTCGAAATTCTCGCCGCTGCGCCGTGCATAGATCTTCTTGAAACGATCGGCCAGATCCAATCAGTCCTTCCCGAAGTTCTTCTCGTGTATATGAGATTCACTGAAGTGAAGTGTCGTTATAGTTGAAGCTGACGTCTTCCTTGGTGCAGTTTTTCAGATTTGGGTTCCTCAATGGATATGGCGTAACGATGACGATCTCGTATCCTCGATCAGACTGACAGACTAGCAGACTAACTTTACTATCAATCGTACAACTACACTACGATTTTATTTGTATCTCATGCATTTCTCAATCATTCGATTAAATCTATTACTCTTATATCTCTCAGGTTGATGATGCATTCACGTAATTTGCACAAATCTTATCGTGCCGATGTTTTTGCATGATTTTCCGATAACTGTTACAGCGTATCTGATCATTCAATGATTTGGACAATCATATAAGGAAGCAGGTTTCTTCATCTGTTACAAAACTTTTCTAAGTGATCAAGATCTATGAAGGAAACTCCCTAAGTGGATCGGATTTCTGCTCAAGTACCGGAGAATCGTACCGTTCAAAAATGAATCACAGGTATGCAGTATATGCAAATGCTATATAGCCGCGTGTCTTGCTTGTGTGTGCCAGATATACCTAGATTGCAGGGGTCTGAATATCAGCTGGTGGCTTAATTAAATTTTGAGGATTAATGAAAGGGGTTTAGAGCCGGGTGAGTGAGCATTGGTCAGACAATGGAGCTGACGTAGCCAGTGATAAATATCCCCCCCCTTCAAAATGATATTTGGTTTGAAATCAACAAGGCTGCCGGTGCGGGCAGAACTGATGAGCTGCGTCCACGAGACAAATAGGTCTATCTGCAAAGCGTTGCCCGTCGAATATCCCGACTACGTAACGAAACATTCCTTGCGCTGGTTTCGTCACTCGAGAACATCGCAAACGGCGAAAAATCGGCGGGATGAGAAACGCCGGCCGAACCGAACAGATATAAACGCCTCAAGATTTATGAATTGAGCCTCTTTTTATCCCCCAAGGACATTCATCATAGAACGTCACTTTTTGCCCACCTAAATGTGCTGTTCCCTCCCTCCCTCCCTCTCGCTCCCTTTTCACCTGTAACGACCTTTCGCCCGGCCGAGAACCTCAGATTTAGATCTTCGAATGGCCCCTAAATACCGTGGGACTCGAATCCGCCGCGAAACCTATCCAAAAAGGCTCGTTTTCACCTTATCCGAAGATACTCAGCCCTGCTCTCTTCTCCCCGATTCGTTACTCTTCATTGTCTCTGCCTGCAGTACGCCGTGTGAGGATTTTTAATTAGGAAGGCTCATTCGGTCTAGTGCCGTCGCCTGCGGATATGCCACCCCCTTCTCACACGTGTATGGCGGGCTGCCGCCACCGACTCAAGTGGAAACGGCTATCTGGGTCAGACCGCAGTGTCGACTCGGTTTTAACCCACGCGAGTAGAAACGTCCCGCACCAGCTCAGACAACCTGCGGACTCTTAGCGATAAGTAGAAACCGTCGGTGTACGGTTCGCCCTGCAGTAGTCCTACCACTACTCTGTGCAGTCGCGCAAGCCTCGTCAAGTGGATTCAGACGGTACTCGTAAGACTTCCCGGTTCTCCACACTTTATTTCTATTTATTTATTTATTTTTTAAAACAATTTTTTTCTCCATCACTTTTATCTGAAAGTGACAAAAATTACACATAATTATATGAAAATATCAGCGTTTCACTTACTGAAGCTATATTAATAGTTACATTCGATGCCTGATCAAGGAAAAATTCGGAATATTGGAGCACAAAATCTATGTTACTTGTGTGATTCTATAATTGGCAATAGGTTAACAAAATAATGTTCTCCACAAGTCGTCTATGCGTTAGATTTTAACAAACAATAATGTATTTGTTACCAAATCATAAAAGTTTATCATTTTTTGTTAATTATCACTGTTATCGTATGTTTCAGGTTTTTTTTTACGAACCGACGAGCTCAAGTACAAAATTTCTCAGATTTGACTTGTACAGAGAATTCATTTGTCACCGAATAAAACTATGTTCTGGTAGAATGAAACGTAACGTGTTTCAATTTTTTGGTGAAAAAATAGTAGAACAACGTAATTTCTCCGACACTGTTAATAACAATTAGGTTTTTCCTTTTTATATTCAGTGACATTTAGAAATTTTTATTTCTCAATCACAGGCATTTTTATAAATCAAATTAAAATTTATAAGCTTAAGCTGCTCTTTTAAAAGCTCCGTTTTTTATGTTTTCTTTCGATAAATTTTCGACCCAACTGCGTATGTTCCATACATTCTTGAGAAAAATAGTCTTCTCCAACGAGAAATACGAATTTAGTGGTCCAATTACGGCTTCGGGGGCGGGAGTGTAACGTTTCTAACAACTTGTTCGGTGGAAGTAACACTATCCCAAACACATCTACGTGTACACACATTACCTCGGATTCAGTGGGTGGAAATGGCGAGTTAAGCCGATGGGGTTTTCGAGCCAATGGTCGGAATATTTTACGTTACATCACAGCAGCATTATACATATAACCCAATTTTTTTCCGCTTGATTGGCGCTCTCTTTCGCGTTATTATTCAACGAATTTCAATAAATATATCAATCCGGTAAAATAGATACATCGAGTAAATTTATTACCATATTTGTAGCTGTAGCTCGGCATATTTTAACGCATAATTTCAACCATTATGCATTATGAAATGTAATTTTACACAACGTATTGCGATTAAAATAACTCCTCATGCATTTATGCATGTATTACCCGCTATATTCACGTTTAATCACGATCAACGCAGTTGTCACGTACGTATATTGTAACTTTCAGTAATGCCCTGCGGATAATTAAATCTCTGTCATTATACGAACACAACATCGCATATACTTGTTACCCGCTGCAGAATGCAGGTATAATAATTCAGGTACACCGGATGCCCTTTCTTCTCCTTCATTATATTTCCTACTTTTTTTTTTGTGTAATTCTTCTCTTTTTTACTACACATATAGTCGCGGCGGCATTACTTTTACTCGTTATAATCCGTCGCGACTGGTTATAGTTATTTATTTTTTCATTTTTTCATAGTGCTTTTGCCACTACCAAGAACGGCGGTATAATTTCGCAAAATGTATTTCACATCAATTTAGGGATAATTGAAACTGCGTGTGTAATTTAAATACTTCCGTCATTGATAGCTATATTTGTTTCAAAAATCTGCAATCTCAGAGACTTTTCCGTAATAATTTCACCCAGACGAGCGGCTGATTTGAAATAAAAACTAAAAAAACATTCAAAGAAGAAATGCACGTGTAATATTCGAAAAGCTTCGGAGCTGGGCGGTATTATACGTTCGAATTCGTTATATTCATACATCGGAGCCTGTGTGTACGTATGTGTGGTTTTGATACCCTTGCCGCCACCCTTTTTCTTGCAGCGACCGCGGCGTCATTTCACCGATAAACCCCGGAAAAGACGTGGGAATCATAAAGAGAGACGCCGAATCGGCTGCACAGCCAGATTCCGTGGCAAATCCTAGTTTACGCGGGCCGTAGCTGGCGAACACTCTGAGCTTTAGTGACATCAAATATGGTTTCAAAGATCAAGGGCTCGAGGAGGATCAGTGACAGTGGAAGTTGAAAAATGGAGAGAGGGTATGATCTCTGCGGGAAAAACGGCACGGCGCCAGGTGTTTGAAAAAAAAGGAAAAAAGGAAGACCACAAAAAAAAAAAGAAAATTAAATAAATTCAAAGTAAACAAAGCGGCGTGATATAGCAATTACGGCAATTTATTTTTTTTCTGTATTATTTTTGTTTGTTTCACCCTCTTCTCGTTTACCAAGTTATGCAGCTACCGTAAAAGTCCGCCATGAATCAAGCGACGTTTATTCTTATGACGTGTAAAAAAAAAAAAAAATAATATATACCGTCAGTCCGCGGCGATGTGGAAAAAAAAGAGATGACGCATAATTTTGGAAATTTCATTCTGAAAAGCTGCGCTGCTTTCGAACTTGCAAATAAGTTATTCCGTACCATGTTCAGTGCGACTTGGAATATGTGTGAGCGCAAACTTTCGCGGAAATCGTATACTACGTAATGTTATATTATACAAACATACACACTGTCAGAACTTTGACGTGTGTGCGTGAGTGTTCGTGTGTGTGGGTACAATGAAAGAGGCAGAATTTAATGTTTGAGCTACCGAAAGAAGATAAAAAAAATTGTCCGCTGGGATTATCCTGAGTTGTAAAAGTTTTTCCGTTTGAAGTATGTGTATCTACAGCTGAGAACGGACGAGTCAAGCTGTATTTATACGATGGTAACGTAAAAAAGTGAAACAGAGGGAAGAGAGAGAGAGAGAGAAAACGAGTCGCACTAAAATAGACACAGTCGCTGCACCCGCTACCCTTTCATAATTTATGCACGAGGTGTGCGGGGCTCTATATGCCTTGCATGTTTGTATACATGCAACCAGAGCTATCATCTCTTGAGGATTTCGCTGCAAAGCTTTTTTTTTACCTTCTGAAGTTATTTCGTACCTGCAGTATTACATGTATTGAATAAACCGAATCTAAACGTGGTAACAAGCCACCTTGGCGCCTAAGGATAGGCAACCGAGCGTTACAATTTTATTCCCAAGATTGCAAATTGTAACTCCAGTTGCCTATACGCAGGCGCCGAGGTGACTTATTTTCACGTTCAGGCCCGGTATGGGTATAAAATATTTTTTCATCGCTATAAAAACATTTCATTGCGCAGGAATGATTATTTCTCAGAATAATCAAACATAGTTTTCTAGATATTCGAGCAAAACTAACGAGTTGTAGACATTACAAATATTTTCAAATCTCGTTGTTTTAACCGTTCAGTTTTGGAGATAAAAATTCATTGGAATGAATTCCCCATCGACGCGCCGTACTCTGCGGAGTTTTTTCGTCCCTTTAGAACGGTGAGTGAAAAATGAGGACGGCGTTGAAGAATCGTCTCTTATTCCAACGGCACCGCAACCAACGCAGGTTTCAATTCGACCGATACACCTGAACCTGGCATCGATACGTCGCCTGTGGTAAATATGTATATAATACACATCCAAAACGCGGTACGTACGAACCTTTATACGGAAGAATATAAAAAATGAAAATCAGCTTCCTCAGGGTTTTTCCGAGGCCTGTATACGCATTCCGTCTCATACCCTTTATATTATACGTATTTGTGAGAAACGGTTCCCGGCGATCTGCACAATAGTCTAAAAATTCGCTGACTAGATTCCCGCGCCCTTTTCGTCGTATTATATATCCTGTATACTTATATAAGGACGGTTTATAAGAAAACGATGTCGCCTCGGCGTATGTCACATCCGACTGATGGGGTATATGTTATATCGGTATTATACGCGAGGAAAACCGATCAAATGTTATACGACGCTAACCTTAAAAGGTCTGCAAGTTTTGATGGCGGTGCATGAAGTGGTCGATTTCTCTCCATTATTCCGCATTTTTTTTTTTTTTCTTTCCTCAACTTGTATAGTGTTTCATTTGGAAGAAGCCTTGTATTTTTTTTTTTTTCTTTAGCTCTGAGCTTTAAAAATTGTTGTAAATAACGAAGCAAGAATATTCACGGAAGGATATACCTATATATCCTTGATCTAATTTTACAAGGTCTATCTTGAAACTCAAAGTTTTCCCGTTTAAATCACACGCGGAAAATGTCGTTTTTTTTTTTTCTTAAAACTATGTACCATTGAACCGCATTTAATAATATAGACATCATCCTGGAAGCATTTTATAGATAATGAAGTTCTTCGAAAACAGTAAACGGCTGACGAGTTATGTCTGTTTATGTAAATATTCTTGTAACAAAATTATGTAAGAATTAAAAAAAAAAAATTACATCTTATCCGTTTTGTACACTTAAATGGGAAAACTTCGAGTCCCGAGAGCGGCCTCTTAAAATTGGATTTAAGAGGTATCCTTTCGCAAGGATTCTTTCCCTGATATATTTATGTACAAGTCTTTCAGGTGGAATCCAAAGAGAAATAAATGCTGCCTCCGGACGAAACACCTTAATGTACGTTAACAGTTGTATAATCATACGAGACGATGCCTTATATCTGTAGCAGGAATTATTTACTGCAGGAAATCCGATATTTGTCTGAGTCGAGCTTCAAAATAAAATATCCATATGCATAGTGCAATGAAACGTGAAAAATGCGTAAAATATTGGAATTTCACTTTCCGAAATACAAATTATTTACCAAAAGAAAACAAAAGCAATTCCAAAATGTTTTGTATAAATATATATAATATTTAAATTCAATAAGATTTGTTAAAGACCAAAGAAATATCGGCATTGCGATACAGTTAATTAAAATCATATGTAATTAATTTTTTCTCATTTATTACAAATCAACAGTTTTTTTTTTTTTTTTCTGAGCAATAAAAATCGTTATTTCTTATACATAGATCCCAACAAAGTTGCATAACACATTCATTTCGTAGCAAAAAAGAAACCGCCCAACCTAATCTGAAAAATGTTTGTCCCAAATGAACCCAAGTCTCCGCTGAAAGTCTATATTTTCCATTTCGTGAAAATAAACAAATTAAACATTGATTATAAACACTTTGAACGTATTAAATCATCGCTTTATAAATAAGCGACGATAACGATAGATTAAAAAAAAAAATAAATAAATAGGAAGTTGTTGCAATAAATAACTTTTTCCCTGAATGCAGGCTGCGAGAAATCTATATAATATGGTATACTTAAGAGGAAAATATCTATCGCGTGGGATGTTTTCTCCCACGTAGTTGTAAAAACTTAGGTCACCGCTGTGCACGACGCGGGCTTTCGTCGCACATAGCCGCGCATTGTGGGTGCAAGGATCGATCCTCGACGCCGTCCGCGGGAGCCGTACAGTCCGTTGCAGTCCCATTCCCACCCCCGCAACTCGCCCCAACTGGCGACCCGCGAATCCCGCCCCCATGCATCAAGGGGCAAAGGGGCAGGGGTGGGGGGCTACTTGAGGCAGCTTAGCCGCGTCGTACAACGTATGCGGCGTTATGGCATTAGCTTCGAAACTACGTGGGTATTTGCGTGTGTGTAACTGGTTCGGCACCAGTTTGGTACGGCCAATGGGGGGTGGGGGAGTGTCGTCGCTGCACCGGTTTCAACAGCCTAACGTCGTTAGTCAACCGGGTGATAGTTTAGGGTATATAATGGCTAGTAAGGCTGCACTAAGCCGAACCGAGAGGTTCGAGCCTTCGGCGAGTGTGCATAAGTCGCCAAAGTATGTAAAGTGTATGTATACATAACGGTGTGTAACCCCGTTCACGAATCTCCCCATTGCCACCCTTGTGATTCTATAATCGAATGCAGAGCTGAGCATACCGCGCGTTTGTTCACCAACCCACACACTCAAACACGGATTGTACGTGTGAAAGCAATTGAAAGGACCGTCTTTGATTTATCGCCTAATTTTACACCGAGAATCCACAGACTAGTTGTACATATGTACGTACCTATATGCGTACACATGCACCTGCGGTATACGTATACATGCACATGGTATATCACTGCGAAAGGTAAATCAATTTAGTCACATAGTCTTTGTGCGGATTAAAAGAACGTCGTGCACCGAGGGCTTTTTTTGTATTCGCGTGATCAACGCGCCTAAAGAATTCATCCGAATCGCTTGGATAATGCATATCCATATCAATGCGGTTGATCGAGTCGATGTCAAGGCAGTTTTTTGGTGCAACTTACCGCTCAACGCCGCCAGATAGGCAACCAGAGCTACATTTCGTATCCCTTATACGTATTCATTATGTAGCTATGGTTGCATATCTGCTGGCGTTGAACGATAAATTTCACAGAAAATTCCTGGTACACGTATTTTAATTTCTATAGAATATCGAATAACGCGGTTAGAGATAAAACCAGGTGGTAAGCCCTGGATCAAACAGTCAATGAATCGAACATCGAATCAATCAACACTGATTATTGCGTTATAAAATTTTTGTAGTGTTGCGATTATACTTGCGAAAAGATTCTATTATTTTAAGCAACAGGGAATGGGAAATATTTGAAGTTAGCAATTGCAGCGTTGAGAATAACTCGAACGGGGAAGCGAGGCGAGTATTTTAAATCAATTTTTTCCGCAGCTGGGATTCGTTGCTGAACGTATCACGTAGAGTACTCGCTACTAAAATTACGCTGGTATCGATTTACCGTAATCGAGAAAATACGAAACCCCATTGAACGGTTGAAACATGATTATTTGCGATAGTCCGCGAGGTAAAGGATCTCACTTAACGCGTTTGTGCAGCCCATAATTGATGATTTAAAAAATATGAACTTATGTTGTCCGTATGACTCGAGGCACAAGGAATAATTAATATAGATTTATGATAGATCGGTAGTTGAAGTAAGACGTATGATGAGGCCGTCTTGACAGCCGGCTGTGCAGCAGCATCCGGCCTGAACCATCCTGCGTGACAAATGATCGGGCATTCTAATCCTTACAAATGTTCATGCCTCACCTCGCATGCCGAGAATATAACGTTCTTATGTGTGTACGTACCTGCTCCCTATATATCCTTTCATTTTCTCACTTTTATACATATATATATATATATATATATAAATATAAATTACGGACCAATTTTTTTCCTCTCCATAAATTCCCAACCATCCCAACCTTCCGTAGCTGCGCTGCAGGCACGTGCGTCGCATTTACATCAGTTGCTATTCACGTCGCACGAATTGTACCCACCTTGCACAATAATCGTAGTAAGACGTTCCCGGATCTTCGCTCGTAGACGCCTGATCGATACCTTTCGCATTACGCGCGTGCGAGCGCGGCGCTGAGCAACAAAGGCGTTTCAATTTTCGAATTTCGAACGTATTACCGGAAAACGGAGACTTATCTATCTTAATAAAATACAAAGATTCTCAGGTTTCGTTGAGCGAAATTCAAGATCAAAGTTGAGCCTTTACTGTCGTTTTTTCGATCAGTTTTCGATTGCTTACACACGTCGCTCGCGCTGCGTATTTTCATTCGTCCCTCTGTTTTCCATCGATGGCCGAAAGGCGAATGTAGCATTAGCTGTTTTTATCCCCTTATTTTCTTTCTCTCTCTCTCTCTCTCTCTCTCACACACACTCTTTAAACGGCTTTGCCTAATCCGCATTTGTTCAAAACCACATATGTGTGCTGCAGTTAAAGTGCTTATCGGACTCGCTTGTAGTCACGTTAACTAGGCTGCAAAGTGTTTCGTGGCTGCGAGTGGTTTTTTTTTTTTTGTCTCACCGAAAAACTTTTAATCTGTCGTTTCGTCCTTGCGCTCTCATTCTATATCTGCGATATATTTTTTCAATCGCTATTCAACCGATGACAATTTGCTTTCAGCACCAGCCAGCGTGACGGACGCTGTCCTGCTGGGTGAGATCGACATAATGACCGACGACGAGGTTGAAATATCGACTGAAGAACCTGTACCAAAAAAGTGTTACTTTGGGGGAACGACCTACACCCATAGTCAAACGGTAAGTTCGCCTCGATCCATCTAACGTAACGGTTTCGGCACATCGTTTCGGACTACATCCATGCATCTGCAGCTAGAATTCTGTATACCAGGCGGGAACTTCTTCGTGATTTAACGGTTTTCGATACCTGTGGCGAAGGAATAAAAACAGTAAAAATTCTGATCCGGCACGTGGAGACAACGAGAGTAAAAGGTGCGGAAATGAAATTTTTGAAAGCTGTGTATATTGTAGATAAAAAGAGAGAAAGTCTCGGAGATGATCAAAGAGTTGATTGGGGACCTGCAGTCTGATCGAGGTTGAATTAATTAACGTCCTGAAAATGGTTCACAAACTCGTCATTTTCGTCAGGTTAATCACCGGGACGATCAAACGAGTCAGAACCGTACTCTCTCTCCCTCCCCGCCCTCTCGCTCTCTCTCTCTCTCTTTTTCTTTCTCTTTCTCACGAACACATCGATACCCACCCCGATGATTGGCTTCGAGGTCAGACATAGCGTGCTTCTCGACTTTCCTGCACAGTCTGCATTATCTTATGCGCAGCAACTCCGAAACCGGAGTAAAACTTCCTTGAGGAGTAACAATTTACCGACTCCAAACGACGTCTTCGCGCTGCACAGCACGCGCGGTCGTAAAACCCGAGCAAACCTCAGTCTCAAGAGTTTTCACCCAGAATATATACTGAATGTTTTATGTACCCTAGGACTTCGGTAAGACGAAGTATATGCAGCATACCATAGTTCAGGAATGGGAGTAAGTTCTTGGAATATATTTCTCAAGAGTAACCCGTATAATAACTGCTTTTCCTATCGTAGAAAATATTTTCGACTATTACGTTACGCTTTTATTACACCTCCGCGCGTCTGTTCGATGCATTTTTCGTAAATTTATACCTATAATAACTGTGAAAGTCGGTTTTCTGTGAAACTCGCCGCTTGGCGCCAGCAGATAGGCAACCGAAGCTACATTTTGAATGTGCAAGGAATACAAAACGTAGATTCGGTGCTTGCATGCCGACACAAAGCGGTGTGTTTCACAGAAAACTCCGTGTACATGCTTCCCAGAACTCGTTCAGTTCACGTCATATAGTATTACCCAATAAACGGATTGGAGATAAATAGATTGCGGTGCAGATGAAGTCTGCAGCGTGAGAGTTGGGGCAAATCTCGTGGGATTCCGTAGCACTGAAGCAAGTCCGAGTAAATTTAATATAAAGACTCCGGTAACTGCCTCTGACGATATACTTACTCTACGTGGATGAGATACAGATTTCCCGGTTATACCTTAGATCAGTTTTCCCTTGTAGTTCACGTTGCAGGCATTGGGTGAAAGTTTAAATTCACGAATGAGTATTCGGAACCAGTACAGCTGCGCAATTTCGGCGTGCACTTTCAGTAATATCGATCGTGTACATCTATCAAATCTCCTAAGCCACGAAATAGGGGGAAAAAATAATTCTTAATTTCCCGTTTCTTCAGCCTGCAGATGCGGCATAATTTTACTCGAAGAAAAATAACTTGGCACGTACGCGCGAACGCTCGCGAATCTTCTTGAAAGTTTTTACATAATTCTAGGGTTCATTCAAAACCTCACACCTTGAACTCAACTTCATATAGATATACGTACCTATATGCGCGTAGATATGCACTCGGAAATGCATTCCGCAATCTCGTGAAATTACTGTCCAATTTTATGTAACGTCTCTGCCACTGGCCAAGACTAAACATTCTCAGTAGGTGATGCATAGGAAAAATTTCTGCAGAGAACTTAAGAAGTTGGCGAAAAATTAATATATATAATGTATATATTATATATTAGGGTGTTTCAGAGAAAAATAATACGCGATTTTTCACTACGGCATCCACTGAAAAGTTTGTTTAGGTTAAAAGAGAGATTTTGTGAAAAAATAAGCCTTCTACGTTATGTGGAAGATCACGCTCATTTGATTTTTAACTTTTTTGTACACATTTATTTTGAATTTGTGTAGAAACAAGTTCCAGCACTTCAATTTTTATTTCTTTCCGGACATTTATATCCGATCCAAAGATCGCGATCCATAACACAACCATATATCACAACCGGGAATCTTATTCTCCTACAGTAAAAGTTCATATTAAATTATAACTATTTTATGAGATTGAATTAATAACGAAAAAGTGGTCATATCCACTTCTCGAACATTAACTGGAGATTTGATATTACAAGTGTGGATCTTCTTTGTGACGTAAATTGATATTGTGATTGATCTAAGCAAAAAAAGAAAAATTTATTCACCGTACTTCATAAATTTAAAAAAATGTATAGAAGTGAAAAATCAACTGAGCGCGACCTTGCACATAACGTAGAACGCTCATCTTTTCAAACTTTTTATTTGGGGGGTGGGTGTTACGATGGAAAGTCTTAAATTATTTTTTTCTGAAACATCCTACTATACAATATATATATATGTATACATACACCTATGTGAGGAATAAAAAGTAGGGAAAATGGAATTGATTTCTACGTACTGTATATGAATATAACCCAGAGAAATTTTCGGTGTGCAATAACATTGAAAGTATAATATAGTACATTGTATAATAACGCAGCGTAATATCTATACAGGTATGTATTTATATTGTAAAAGCTATTCCGACTATTTTTATCTGCGGTAACGAGTCGACTCCCTCTTGACTTTTACCTTCTCTAATAAACCATTTTCGCACCTCTTGATGTCATCCCGCCGAGCTGTGCAGCGGTCGCTTATAATTAAAGTATGGATATATGCATAGGTTCATATTTTATGCGCATATATCGAGGATATAGCCCGTATATTAATTATTGTACCTGCGGTGTGTACATTACCTATATACGTACGTATCTATAGTGTATTTGTAGATAGATGGACAAACTGAACTATCCGAATGATGATCACCTGCGTATTCGAAATATCACGACCTCGGGATAAATTTTAGTTATTTATCGTTGCTGTTGTTATATTTATCGTTATTATTATTATTATCACTACTACTACTATTATGATTATTATTGGTTTTCGTTCGGCCGTTAGCTGTTTGCCCGTTTTGTTTTGCGTTTTTTTTTTTCTTTTCTCCATCCAAACTATCGTGCGGTGAAAAATGATGAGTGTGGCACTAGGCCAAATGCATTGTACAACCAGCGAAGCGGTTGAAAAGCCCGCTGGTGAGAATAAAAATAAACGTCGAAAAAAAGGTTAAAAAAAAAAACCAAAAAACAAAAAAAGAAAGAAAACAAACGGAAAACTGTGAAAAGAATGAAGTGTGAGCGAGAGGAAAGTTATACGCCGGATTCACTCGCGTTTTTAAATTACCGCTCCTGTATAACGGCCGCTAACGTTCGAACATATTTTTCATCCACCTTATCAGACCCCCCGGTGCGTTGCGAAGACCACCGTCTCTATATCAACATAACATAGAATTTCACATTAGCCCGCGAATTTTGCACCTCGCCGAAAGAGGAACAAAAAATGGGGCGAGAATGAGAATGAAAAAATAAAATATAATAAATAACAGTAATATAAAAGGTGCACCAAAAGGCGAGAACGATGTAATAATTATACAGTGCACGCTAAACGAAATTAAATGTATCGGGAATTTTTGATGAAACTAGTAAGAATGATAAAAAATAAACTATTCTCGATCATATCGTTTATTTTTTCACGATTAATCGAGTATAATCGATTATTTATTAAACTCGATTAATCGATGCGTCGATTATTTTTCGCTTAGCGGCCATCGCCAAACTAGCCAATCAACGCCAGTTGATAGGCAACCCGAAGCTGAATGCGGCGTTCCTAAATATTTAAAATGTAGGTGTGATTGTCTATCTGTTGGCGTTAAGTAGCGAGTTTCACAGAAAAGTACTTCTATGTACGAAGAGAGAATGCAAAGTAGGTAATCGGGACTAGGCAATTATAGCTGAAATCTGAAATCTCGAATGAAAATATGCGAAGCTTCGGAGGGTGGGGCGAATTCAATGCACGTAGTGCACTTAGGGCTGCGGGTCGCGCTTTGGTATTTAGTTATCCGAGGACCGACGAGACCCGGAGGCCGGCGGTTCAGCCGACCCTGCGGATCTCGTACGCGTGGAATTTGGAAACGCGATTAAACCCCAACGTAAACTCGACGGGACTCTGAGAGTCATGAGCGCTGGCGCTCGCCTGCGATATATCGGGTCAATGAACTCGGAGCGGAACGCGAGGACATCGTGCCCGCGTCCTTTCCAAGGCCCCTGGGAATCCCCTGCGCCGTGCCATATATATCTATACACGTCCCATTCACGTACAGTCGCAAGGTCCTTGCACTCCTTACTTACCCCTTAGACGAAATTCTATCTCGGTATCGGGCCGGCGATGCTTGCAGGATTAGAAAAATTCAACATTCGAACAACCGCGTCGGTATTTCTGAAATGGAACTGGAAATTTTCAGTCTTCAAAACACGTTTGAAATGTCTACAGTCGATTATACGTTTTTATTTGTCGTTTACAGAGTATAAAGCAATACATTTTTCCAAAGGTGCCATTTTGTGACGGAAATATGCTGCTTCGTCTTGGTCGTATTTAATAATAAAAGGCCTCAAACATCGCATATTTTACGCTGAATACATTCGACGTGATACAATTTGATTGCGACAGCTTGCACGCAGTATTCTGCATCCCGATATTCGTGAAACATAATGTCCCAGCAGGTCCACTTTAAGTTTATATTATTTGTTACGTTTCTGTTAGTAAATATGACACAAATCATTTGAATTTCAATATTGACGTTGTAATTTTTACTTTTTTCTTACTTAATAATGCGGTAAAAAATGGTTATATCAAGAATCCGAAAATTTTTGTGGACGTGGTGAAACATTTTTTTTTTTCAACCGTGTAGTTTCAAGGCCACATATCAGTGAGTGAGTCTATAAATAACTTGAAACGGGGTGTAGTATAACCGTTTGATCGATAAAATATAACTGCCTAACATTGATCGTCGGTGCCTGCACAGATACCAACGAGTGATCCGTGTTCGCATTGCCTCTGCGTTGCCGGTGAAGTTTATTGCTGGTGGCAGGACTGCCTTCTCCACTCGGAACCGGAAGACTTTGAGAACTTTGACGGAAGCTTAAAGAGCACCGAGATCCCGGGGGCTTTTTTAAGCGTAAACTCGTCCCTCGGCACTGCTGCGACCTTAGAAGCGGATGACAACGAAACAATGACAACTGAGAGTTCGGAATTAGCGGCTCAAATCATCGAAGAAGAGGGATACATGGATGTAAATTCAACATATCAAGACTTTGGCACCCAGAGCACACTTCCGACGACCTGCGTCGTTATGGGTAAGTGAAGATCTAGAATTTTACCGCGAAATTATGAATCGAAAATGCCGATTCAAACATGGTTAACCAAAACCCATAACAAAGCTCTATTTTCCAAATACTTGGAATATTTCGATCTCTGGTCAACCGTATTTTCGTAGCTCACAATTTTGAAACCAGATTCAGAATTGGGGTCCCGAAAATGTCTGGAAACTAATTATTTCCGTTCGTGTTTGCCATATTCCATCCACCATTTTGAATTCCATCATTCGTACCTCAAATTCCAATCGGGATCAGATCGAAAACGTATATCAGTCAAACTGAAAAGGCAAAATATAATCGCCCATCATCAAGGGGCTGAAATAATCGGCGACGTTGCATTAGCTTATAACTTGAAGCGAACTTTCGCGTGAGTAATAGCTGTGCAGTATGTATAATGCAAACGGTGCCTGTGAAACGGAGAGTTCCAAAGTATAAGACTGCTGCTGCATAGTAAATTCATGAGTCGCGCGATTATGTCGGAGTGAAGAATACATTATACCTGTATGCCCACGTACGTATTACATATATGTATATATACATATATATGTTTGCGAAAGTTTTCGCCAAGGAATTTATTATAGGTATGTTGAGATTGCAGACAATAAAACGCTGGATAATCGCTGTCATTATGTTATAAATGTATGCATTTCCAGTTTTACATACATAGCTTAGGGCGAAGATCTACGCGAAATCTTCTAATCTTGAGCTGACGCGTTATGTGCATGCTAGTACGCTATATAGCATGTATAACAGTATAAACTGATTAACTATTCATATATTCCGTATCGTGTTGAAAATTGCTGCAACAGCCGTTAAACACGCGCGAATCGATCAAGTAATAGTTATTTTTACGGAATCTTATGTTTTTATGTCGCACGAGAATCCAATTTACAAAAACGCTGCATAATTGTCCGCGATATGACGAAATCAAAAACCGTAAACCGCGATATCCTATGAAATCAACAAAATCCAAGATTTTTTTCCTCTTTGCAAAACGTAGGTTTAAAACGTCAATATTAAATAATCGTATACTTTGTGTAGTTGGCGAGATGATCATCGCTTTTGTGACTACGTTCCTTGTTGTGTTCCTTTTCAACACTCTTATTAAAGACGAAATTTCGTAAGCTAAATTCGCAAATCCTAGCCTTTCAGCGAGGGTAAAATTTGTGACAAGCAATTCTTGCCGTCGGTTTATTTCGCGTGAAAGAGCGCTTGGTAACTCGTTGGGCCTAGAAACGATCATATAGCTAAAATATAAGCTGAAACGAATAAAGGTCGGCCTTATTGATTTTGCGGTAGCGTTCACTTTGCTACATTTGGAGATTTTAAGAATGCTATGCATTATTACCGAATTAAACTCGTTGATCGATATGCGAATGTGCTCAACTTATTTTGCCATTTTTTTTTTCTTTCTCTAATTGTTCAGGTGTGGAGTACAAGGAAGGTGAAGCGCTGCCACATTCGACCGGAAATTGCGTGCAATGCGGCTGCGGAGCCGCTGGTCGGGTCGAATGTTCCCCGCAGGACTGCGTCCCGCTATTGCAGCCTCCTTCAGGAGCTGGGGTCGATCTATCCAGAGGAATGGACGAGATTTTTTAGACAGGATTTTGGCGGTTTGATGATGATGATGAGAGATTTTAAACCGTGAAGAAATCAGCATTCAATATGCGGCAGAATATGAAATCTGTATGGAAATTGTAAGTAATAAATAGGAAGAGAAAAAACGCCCTTTTTCCATTCCTGTTCGATAATTATGAGGAACTGTATTACAGCAACATTGCAGCCACTGAAACAAATTTGTGGATAAATGATACGAGAATTTGAATTTCACTAATATTGAGTGTGCACAGGTATAATACGCATAATGAAACGTATTTAAAAATCTGATGAAAATAAATGTTAAAACCTAGTCTAATAATATGCGATACACATACTGATACATACGTAAATACCTAAATAGATAATTCGTAGAGTGTAGAAACGTCTAGCCTAGATTTTTTTAACATCAGGAAAAAAAACAAGAAAAAAAAACGACATAAAGATGAAACGAAAAAGAAAAACGAGACAAGTGCAGGATAATATGATCGAATTTTTAGAAAATCCTTTTGACTTTTGACTTTTGAGACCTGTAGCATGTATTATAATATTATACATACGTATGTAATATGATCGATGCGAATGAAAATTTTACCCATATCATGATCCCATATCGTAATTTACCTATCGTGTGCAATACGTATTTACGTATACATATAATATACATGTGTAACAAAAACATGTTATGAGGTATGTCTAGTATTATATTGAATTATGTTTATGAATTAGTGTTTACTTGATACAAAATAGTTTGAATAGATTTGAATATTTATAACATATCTGCATTTTGTTTCATGGTTAACTTCCTTATTATATTTATAGTTGCTGCGAACGCCGCATGAACTCTGTAATAATAACCATTATCATTTTATGATCGAAATACTCGTTGGAAAGTTAACTTCAGACATTAAATTTAAAGAATAATTATATGTATACAATAATGATAACATTACGAGTATATTATAGTACCAACATAACAAAGTTGTATTAGAAATTTACATTCATTATATAGTGTTAAATATATATATTATATATATTGATATAATAGCATATTATAAATATATACAGACATACTGAGAACCAACTATCAATAATAATAATTAAATTAACAGTAATAACGATGAAAGATAATTAACTATTGGTTGCATGAAGTAGATCAGCCTGGGTATTTTTTTCCATCCAACTTTACCAAATTCTTAATTGCAATTAACTCGATGAATTTTCATACTATAGAAGGAAATAAATTATTCGGCGGAAAAATGTTACAGCTCTGAAATGCCTACCGATATGATAAAACATTACTGATCCGTTTCATGCGAAATATTCATATACTCAATAAATATACGTACACAGAAAAGTATTATAGTATTTGGTGTGTAGAAAAATGGATAGGTGTAATAACATTATAAAATGGAAGTTATAAAGTATATACACTATATTATATAATAATTCATCAATATCAAAATGACTATCGTGGATGAAAGAAATCATACATACACATATGTTACATACACACGTATGAAACATTATCGTAATATGTACATTTACATATTATAATACAAGACGTTGAATGTTGTAGAGAACAGGAAACCTAGTAAAATACCAAAGTATTCGATAGGTAGACTCAAATGTGATATATACACACACTACTTGCCACGGAAAAAAAAAAAACGAAAAGGGAAGAAAAAAAAGAATAACTTTTATCTGACAATTTACAAATCTGATCATTAGCGTCTATAACTATATCTATACACCTACGCATAATCGCTTCCTTTCCGTTGCTACACACACATTAGACTCTGAAATAAATTTAATTTGCCGTCGGTGCTGATCCTACGTTTATATATATTTTACTGAACAGTACAAGCTATATAGATGATTATATTAATATTGTATAAATAATTTTAATTCTCATGTGATCATGCATTAACTTATTGATTTTGAATAAGTTATGTTTTCTATATGTATATTATACCGATTTTATGTAAACGCGCGGTCATTAACAGAGAAGATTATAAATATTGCGCAGTAGATTCGAGCAGCTATGTAAACATCGTGGGACCATTTTGGCGGCTGAATAATTATTACAAATTGATGTTATGTAGTACGCAGTATTAACGTAGTCCGATTTTTATTAATCATAACACGTATTATATATTTTAATTTGTTGTTATAAAATTTAAGTAAGCATCATAAATGATCTCATACGTCTTCCAGTCATTCTAATAGTGTTGTTTCATTCCATCTCACAGTTGTCCTATATCTTATATGAATTCATGTCCTTTCAAACAAGCTGCAATGTAATAAAACACATTTTTACAGCTTAAATCACCGTCTCATAACGCCTGATCTAGTCTATAATTCATCCTTTGCTTCTTTTTTCTTCTAATATAAATTTTCTATTAGTGTATAAAATTATAATCTCTGAAAGCTGAAATTGCATTCCAAACAAAACGACGTGCACGTGGAAAAGAATAAATATCTAACTCCAACCGCTTACATTCAAATATGAAAATGCGAAAGTTTACCGTGCATGAAGATCTTTTGTGGACGGTGCGGCGAGTTCACTTTCTTTTTATCATCGTAATTGCTCCGTGTCACGAGACTACAAAGACTTTCCTAGCGGTATTTGTTCAATTTTTTTCATCATTCGTTTCACTAGAAATAATGGAAATATCAACCACAGAAGTGCGCGAGCGTATTTGCATTAAGTGGATAACACAGCGGGAGTATTTCAAGTAGATTAAAGCTCGCTTGAACCAATTTAAACTGTTACTCACAGATGAGCTAATAGTTTTGTTGTTTTTTTTTTCTACTTCGTTTTTCTCTTTTTCTCTTCGCCTCATTCTTGTACGTCCATTTCTCGCACCTCTGAGCTCTCCGCATTGCGTATTAAGATGTAAATTATATCAGCATCAACGTATTTATTTCCTTTAATTTTTTTTTTTTATTTTGTAAGCGCACATGTCACACATTATTCGTTTTGCTTAAATTAACGAACAAAAGGATAAAATATGTGCGAAATTAGTATTCTTGGGATATATTTATGCCTGTTAATTACAGTGCAATGCGTTTAAAGAGGCGCGCAAGTTTCAAATATGTAAGCCTGTCTTATTGAGATGGTTGCATTTCACGCACATTACGAACAGCATTCGTGGCTTTCCCTTTTGTAATGTGCAGCTCGAGAGAGTGTTATTATATACTACATCGTTGAATTATACACGTATTTACCTATAATTTGTAAAAACTTTCGTGAAACAACCCTTCAATTCCCACTCCCTATAACCGCGTTATTTATTTCACTTCTAAAGTAATATTGTAAATAATTACACTGGCGTTTACGCGGCCATCGCATAACGACGGGAAAAATTTCAGCTCGATTAAACCTCCCCCTTGAATTAATTATAAAACTTTGTACTCGTAAATAAATGATACGCCATATAGATATAATCCTGTGTTGATACAGCGCAGGAAAAGCTTGTTACGGATTTAAAATATTTTCAAACATACCGATCGTTATCCGGAGCATCAAATATTTCCATTTCTTTATGCACGAAAACTTTTTACATACAGATTCGAAAATACGATTTAACGAAGTATCGGATATAATAATCTGTGTTGATTTGAAAAGAGCAACTTTGTAATTGGGTGTATCGCAAATCGATATAAATTTCGAAGACGAAATAGAATTACGACACGTGTAGTGATTAAATCGATTCGTGCTGAAACGCCTGACCATCTGCAAACCGCGTGGCCAGTATGTAGCACGCGATAAATCAGCTGTTTCATGATTTGACATACGTCACTTGTGTTCATCGTTCTAGGTTATATTTCTTATTTTATAAGTTGATTTTCCGTGTTCACTTTCTACTGATACAGCGCACAAGCTAAATCAGCCCGTGAATCGCCTTATAAAGGATAATAATAGGTCAGTCATGTCGAGTAAGGCCGAAAACGAAACGAGTCGGGTTCTAACCTCAAAACCGTTCAAAACTCTGGAGGAGCTTTATGCCGGCTTAAGTAATTTACCGCCCTGGCCCGAGATCCGAGATGTGCGAAAATCGGCGGATTATGTTTACTCGGGAAAAGATATCAACGATGTGACAAAACTGTTGGTCAAGTGGAACCGCAACAAGAAACCGAGGACCCTTGTGTGCCACGACATGAAAGGTGGATATCTCGATGACAGGTATTGACTTTGATTATTCAGAATGAAGCACCATTTCGTCTGCTGTATGACAGCTCGGTTCGACTGCTTCTAGGTTCATCTTTGGATCAGACGCCCATGATTCGTACGTTTTTTACCACTGGAGCGGAGTGGACAGCTTTGTATATTTTAGCCACTACTTAGTGACTATACCACCTTATGGTTGGATCAACGCAGCACATACTCACGGTGTCAAAGTCCTCGGAACTGTTATAACAGAGTGGACAGACGGTGAGAGAATATGGAAAGAAATATTCAGATCAGAAGCAGAAATAAAGAGGTTTGCCGACGCTCTGATAACTCTTGCCAAATTTTACAAATTCGACGGGTGGTTGATCAATGTGGAGAATAAGATTGACGAAGACGATATTGACAAATTAATATTCTTTGTCAAGTACCTTACGAACACTATTCACACTGCACTCGAAGGTTCGGAAGTTATTTGGTATGATAGCGTTACTGTGAAAGGAGAACTCAAGTGGCAGAACGAGCTGAACGATTTAAACAAGTAGGAATCGGGCGTACATTCCACGTCGATTGCTTCTATCCGTTAACTATTTTTCTTTCTTTTCTTTTCTACAATTATTGTACTCGTACTTTCAGATGCTTTTTTGAGGTGTGTGACGGTATATTTTTAAATTATAATTGGACTGATACTGGCCTAGCCAGTAGCCGCAATCAAGCAATTGCGGGAAATCGTGTTAGAGACATTTATGTAGGACTGGATGTCTGGGGTCGAGGCTGTCCTGGCGGAGGTGGATTCCAGTCTGAATATGTAAATGAAATTTAACAATCTATGGAATGAATGTAACTTTTCAAATTACCGATAATCGAAGATAGCTGAACTTCTCTCATAAGATCTTAAATTTTTTCAAAGAAATTATCACCTGACATACATTGTTCGAATGCAGCAATTAATTTTTACTATATTTTAGGTTCAAATTGAATTTAAGATATTCGTCTAACACAGGCTTTCATTCAATATAGGCATTGCGAAAGATAAGAGAACACCATCTGTCTGTGGCTATATTCGCACCAGGATGGACCCACGAATATCTCGGCCCAAAAACATTTATAGACACAGAGAATTTGTTTTGGGCCCAACTTTTCCCCTATCTTTACATCCACGTACCTCTATACGATAACGAGACATTTAGAACATCATTGTGTCTGGGAGTTGGTTTAATGAATTATCGCCTAGGTCAGGTGTGTTATTTGAGTAAAGTTGAAACGTTAATAATCACATTAACTATTGAATTAGTACTAATAGTATATTCAATTAATGTCTAGTATGCTTAGATATGTTGAACATCTTGAAAATATTTCGTATTTAGAATATTAATTGAACTCAAAATTTGTGTCTGATGATCGAAATCTGGCATGAAGGCAGCGGTTACCATGCGGAACTAATATGTATGAAACGACCAAAGGAAATCAGCAAATACGCAATTTTTTTTCAGTCTGCAAAATATTCTGAAGATAAACCCTTCTTCAATTTGAGTGTCCAGTCTCCTCAAGTATCAACGCCGTCGCCGCACCTTGAAATATTAAACCAGCCAGAAATAACAGAGCCCAAGGTTGTGACAGAGTCGAATCTGCTGAATAAAAATGAAACCGAGTCTGCGTCAGAGCAGGTTTTAACTACGGAATCAGATTTAAAAAAAGTAGTCGAAGACATTGTGTACGATACGAAGAGCAGCTTTGTAAAAGTACATGGCCAATCCATTGCTTTTACGAGCACAACTCTTAACTCTGAGTTAAATTACTTCAAGTATTGCAGAAGTTGTTCGTTCAATGGCGGAGGGTGTCTGGAAATAATCACGAGTAACCCTCGCCTGTTTCATAGGTAAGACTTAAGCGATTACCTGAAATTAATTTTAGTTGTTTACTAAAAAATAATACGATTTGACATTGATTCACCTCATTTTTCCAGGCTATTTCTTATTCAAGTCACTTCTTCACACGGCATTCAAGTTAGCATCGTCTACAGCATGGAGAATTGCGCACAAGATCAATGCGAGCTGATGCTCGTTGCAGGGGATGATGGGAATTTAAAGTTGATAAGTAAATACCAAACGGAGGAATTGGACTATCCTTGGAAAAAAAAGTACGAAATACTTATTTATCTTTTCTGTTTCTGTACGTGTGTAAAAAGTGATTGATTATATTTAAACTGCAATAATGTGTTTAAATATTTTTTTACAGTTTGTACATCACGAATTTTGAAAGGATTACAGAGATTGGAGTAGCAGCATCAAAGGAAGGACGAATAACACTCGGAGAAATTGTTGTCCAGGACAAACAACCTGGTGAGTTATAAAGTCTTCCTTTTTATCATTTTTACCGAATGACCGCCAACCTCGGGATAATGTATTCTAATGTATTCGAGCTTGAGGACACGAAAAAAGAGAAAAAATAAAACGACATAAAACGAAAAAAAAAAAAAAAAACTCTGCATGCCTATGTAAACCAAGGCACACATAGCAGGTGTGTTACATCATGCGATATTTCAGCTCTCGGTTCTCATTTAACTTCAAGTCTCATAATAGATAAAACAAAAGTTAGACACGGTAATAGTAGGCTTGAGAACCACTGCGGTGAAAGGAAGACCATACGCTTGTGTTTATGTGGAGTCAATGAACACGGGACATACAATACCTCATATATTGTGGCCTTCTGACATTTAATTTATTGTAAAAAAGACGTGGAGAAAAACGTAAGAAAAGGAACAGCATTTATTGTCTCTTGCGCTGTCATTCTTTTTTTTCTTATTACTACCCCTGAAATTAATACTTTCTATCGTTAAACAGCCGGGAAATGTCCCTCTTAATATCGTTGAGTAACAGCACTTACATGCCGTTTGTTACATCGATGTATTTAGTAAGAGGATGATACTTGAATGGTTTTAACATTTCTGCCAGCGCAATATTATTCATTCTAAAGAATTAACAGTTTCGAGAACGTGTAGAAATGAACATGGGTAGATCACTGCACGTACTTACGGGTTTGAATTAGCTATTCCAAAGCCATGTACTTAGCAAATTAGATCAACCGGTTAGCTAACAGGAAATTTTTCATGTAGGAAGTGTAGAGAGAAACAATAGGTTCACGTGGTATTGCAGAGTTATTTGTGTTAAGCATATTAATGACATGCAACAATCGAGAATCCTGCTCCGCAGGAATTATCATAATCGAAGCTCGATGCATATCAGGAGCTAATTTCACTTTAGAAATTTCAATACCTGTTATTCATTGCACAATCAATTGATTCAACAATCAACATTTGGTTCTTAGAATTTTTCTTTATAAATGAAATTCAAATATCAATCTTGAAATGAATTCTCTCGCGTTTATACATCCTTACAAATTACCCGCGGACTTAAAGTTCTCCTTTGGCATGCATATTTCGCTGAGAAACAATCTCAAACTGACCCATATTACACTTAAGCATAATATGCTGTGTTGTAATTCGAGAGTTCAATAGCTTATTGATATTCAAGTCTCACGTAGTGAAACAGGTCCGGCAATAGCTAACTTGGAGCACCTGCGTGTACCTTGAATATAAACTATCTTGTTGTGTATAGATATATTGAACAGCGTACAGCTTAGTAGAGAGAATTTATCCGTTTCTTGTCGGATTTTCAAGAGTGATACAAATTAAATTTTTCGTTTAAAAATATCACAAGCACGCAATTGACGAAGACTTTAAATCATCGAATGATACTGAATAACTTGGAAGAAAAAGTTACGTTAAAAAGAGTGTATCTGTATGGTATAAGCAGCAGGAATTTCTCGCTTCCTCAAGTTAGAATCGAATAATTTAGCGGCTCAACCTCTAACGCTATGTCGTCGCCTCTTATGTTTATGCGATGAGATCAGCCTCCTGCGTTTGCTGCGTGGTCAAGGCAATCTACTTCAGTCTTGTCAATAATCTTAATAGCATACCTAACAGTTTGTCTGCTATGCTTAACAGTAAATATTATCTTCCCAGTTTTGAAACTGAATAATTACCAAGCTAGAATAAAATTAGTGCAAGAATTTTGTTGAAGATTTTTTTCACTTGAAACAAATATACTTGCAACCATTTAATTGTCTGCAGGTTCGCACGGTCAATTACGAATTCGCTTCTGTGCACTATTGAATTCTTAGATAAAACTCGTTGGTATACATTCCGATGTTGATTCATTGAAACTCGAGAAGTTAAGCGAATGAGAGAATTACAATTATTTTACGTAGTTGCAAAATAATACGTTATTGTAACGGTAATGCTAACTGTATAATACGCAATGTGGGCGACCGTAAAACAGTAAGAGCATGTCGGACACGAGATTATAAAATTTTACACATCTTGTAATAATTACGCTATTGCGAACTGAGATTGCATCTCCATCGCAGAGATTCTGTCACGCATGTATAGGTATTCACATATATATTATAAGTATGAGACGAGAAGCAGGCTCGCACAATCATGGTTTTCCACCGGTCTTTTAACTCTCGTCATCAGAGCATACCCACAGTTATTCCAATGCGACATTTCGATGCCTTGGTTTAGTTTTTTCAATCAATTTCAATCAGTCCTTTTTAATCCAAAACATGGAATCAGGAAGAGTGAATTATGTAAATCGATTCCTTTCCCTGATTTTAATACCTGTTGAAGAAGGACTTGTGGAGATATCGTTGATTTCGAAATTGTTGAAATCACGTAACTGTATTTTTAAACTCTTCCGTTCATCTTCATCTGTGCTTAGGAATTGACAAATTTACAAAACACAGGCTACTATATTGTGATTCATTTTTTGTATACTGGTAGCAATAAATCACCGCGCAAATATTCATGCTAATATCCCTCCAACCAAAAATCGTATGAAATATTCTTGCACATGATATTCATATATTATGTATACCAAATGGAGAGATGCGGAGGTCGTAGAACTCGCATACATCCACCTCTTCTCCTTTTTCTCAACTTTCTCGTGATCTCATCATCGGTAAATAAATGAAGTGCCCACCTGCGTAGTAAAATATATCAAGAAATTGTCAGTCAGCAACGTGTTATTTAACATATTCGCGCTTTCCTGCTTGTCTATCAGCTCGCTGTCATTATGTTCAACTAGACACGGTCCAGAGCTTTCTAGACGGTTGTAGCGCACATTCACACGCAGAGATTATCTCATTATACGTCTGGATTATTCACGCGATTTAGCGATTATTAGGATATTTTTATACAGCCGATGATCGTAATTTATAGGTGATCGTCATTACAGTTCACAAAAAATTTCGTTACGGTATTTGTTAATTTTGTTTAATTCCAATTATTATGGTCCACTGACCCTTCTAAAATGCTTCATGCTGTTGTCTTGCAACGACAAACCGAAACATTGTAAATTTAACGCAATTCTCCTCTACTTTCTATAACGAATTTTTAAAAACAGGTAATTCTTGTAAAAGAATACCTGGATGAGATAATTTGATGTTACGCAATGGAGAGAATGACGAAAGATTAAAAAATAGAATAAAATGAGCCTAATGTACGAATTCTAGTTGAAATAATGTCGTCTGAAATTCCAGTTCACTCGTATATGAAAGTGACCCAAGCAGGTATCACGTTGAGAAAATAAAAATACAGCATGTAAAAAATTGAATAACAAAAATACAGGACGCAAATAATTGTATACATGCAAAATTACACGCCTTTTCAACTCACGCCAGGTCTGTAATCTACATCGGCTCTTATATTGATAAATGAAAGTAAGAGCAATTGTACATTAAACATCCAATTCACCCAATTGTTGTTCCATCAGAATTTAAAATCAAATCGATTCCATCCGCTTTCTCGTACCATTATCTTACCGAGTAATCAAATTCGTGATTCATTGGTACGATTAGATTTAGTAAATTTTACTTACTCAACTATATTGAACATTTTATTCTATTTTACTTTCTACAATAAGAATGTTTGCAATTTTTTATCCAGCATTATGATTAAAATAGACAATAAATAATAAATCGTGTCTTATTTTTTATGTTCGACGTAATGGGTATGAGAAAAAAATCGTTGAGATAAGACAAAATGTTTGAGTTAGCTACAGATGGACAGTTTAGCTTAAAACGGTCCTCCTTACATTTCTCTTCTGGATGCTTCTGTAGAAAGGTAGAGAGAAACTACAGACTCGTAAGCATGAACTGTACCTGTTGCTGTATCTTGAAGTATAGTTTATTAAGCCCATGCCTCTCTGGTACCTGTGCCTTGCCAGTCACTGACCAGGCTTACCACGAGCTACTTAACTTACTCCTCACAATCAGACAAAGTTTCTCTCTTATCCAAGACGACTCTGACGCTCTGTTAAACATTTGAATTGTTTGTTACAAAATCTATTTTATCATTCGCAAATTTTATTCTTAACAATTTAATAGTGATGTGACTGTTGTTTTTTATTTAAAATGACAATGTTGGTGAGTTTTTTTCTTGCGCAGTGTTCTATTTGAAAAGATTTGAAATCAGGGTAATCGATCGGATCAATTCAACAATAAAAACGAAAGAGTTATAACATATATTGCCAAAGTTATTTCAAAATAGAATCCGTTTATTGTGTTCAACAGTGAACAGTGCAATCGGTCATTCTAAATGAGAAATTAAGGGGGGAGGGGGAGGGGGGGAGGAAATAAATTATATCTTTTTTCAACTTTGATTTCGTAAATTCCTCATTACAAATTTTATTCATCTTCAGGCTACCGTGATAACCAGGACTTGGGAACTTTAATATCTGACGTCAACTATTAGGAAGTTAAAGAGAAAAGTGACAGTGACCTATTGAAGTTTTTGTTGATTGTCTTACAATAGACTCAACAGTACAGTGTGATATCAAACGCTTCAACTTGAATGCCCGGCTGTCGTTTAGTCAGAACTAAATTAGGTCAGCAGATTTTGTTTGACCGATAAACTATCTCCCGTAAACAATTATACAAATAATTTTAATTGACTGTTATTACATAGAAAAGTTTTGTAAAAACAATTCACATTAAAAAGAGTAAAAAAATCTGAGAGAATCGAGTTATAACACATGTTTTTCGATTATACAATGAAAACATAATTTAAAATCTTATATTTTTATATAATTCAATATTTGTAAGTAAGTAAAGTAAAATAAAATAATCATGACGGAGAATCATACTACAATGGAAGCAGACTTAACAGTGAGGAGTCAAAATTCAAACGACTCAAAAATATCCGGTGATTCAAAGGATTCAAAAACGAGCAGCACAATGCAGTCCAAACATTCCAAAGAAGTTCTAATTTCGAAAAAACAAGAAGAAACCGAAACTAAGGATGACTCGAATTTACTGATGCTTATGTCCTGCGGTCAGCTGCTGCTTGGTAAGTCATCAAAATTTATGTACAGCTTAGCAATTGAGAAGATGTATAAATCAAAATGAAATTATCATCATATTGAAGTTAGTAACGATTCATGCCGAGGAAAAACCGTTATTTCACCATTTTGAAATTATTTTAAATTCAGTAAACTGTCATAAAA
Organism: Neodiprion pinetum; assembly: GCF_021155775.2. Classification (NCBI taxonomy): domain Eukaryota; kingdom Metazoa; phylum Arthropoda; class Insecta; order Hymenoptera; family Diprionidae; genus Neodiprion; species Neodiprion pinetum. The sequence goes on from NC_060233.1 coordinate 3,781,636, forward strand.
CAAAAGACACTCATATTTTGAATTCTTATAGTTGCTTAAAAATCATTGTAAAATTAAGAAAATAATGATTTTTTCCCCAATGTTTTGCTACGACAACGTTAATAACTTCAACCTCGTAAATTATCCACACCTATGATCGACAATTTGAGGCCTGTGAATTACAAAACTTGTCAGGTGTTATTCTTGTGGTGTTTGGCGTATTGGTCCTGGTACACGGAGCTTCATTGGGAAATTCAGGAGCGGGACTATGGGCAGGAGCTGGAGCTCTGGTCGCAGGTGCCTTAGGGGTTGTTGCCACTTTGACGACTTCAGCTGATAAAGAGAGCCTTCAATACTCGGGGTTCTCCTCTGCCCATTTGGCATCTAGTTTAATAGCTCTGGCTCTTTCGAACATGGCTGCAATCACGGCGCTCACTTCCGTCGTAAGGGATTCACAGAGGTCTAATCCTGAGATAAATCTTTTAGAAACGACGGTAAGCAATTAGCGAGTTGTTGGCATAGTTTTTATGTGTATAATTTAGGCCAGGTGATAAATCTTGGGTCAACTGTTGAAGAAATTAAACGCGCGTGTAAACACATTGCCATGTCAAAAATAACAAGTCTGGTACTTTTGAAACACACGCAACATACATGCAACGTATATTTCCTGGGAATTTAAACTCTACTCATTTGTGGTAATAATGAATAATTTATTACACTAAATTCTAGATTATAAACTGTGGTATTAATTAAGAACGAAAGTGCCTTGACTCTAATTAGCCTGAATATCTGGTGGAGCCTGATTCATATACCTATGCGATATTCAGGAGATGGTTTACCCTGATTTTAAATTAGATTTAGGTGTTGCATTGAATCAGAGTGTGAAACCTATTCACACACGGCTCATTTTTAAGTGAAAAAACTATAATTCATCCTGCGTGGTATGCGTTCTTTCATTGTGGATTAACTATTGATCTTCCAGTCAAGTTTGTTCAGCATGTAACGGGTTTCTAGAGATACCAATCTCAAATGTGGTAATGGAGCGGGTTAATATTTGCTCTGTGCTTCTTGGAAATATTAAAATCAATATTGAGGGGCCTATTGCTAAAGTTAACACCATAAAAACCAGATGTGAACGGTTTGAGTTCTAAAAACTTTTTTCAACACACGTGTAAATGATAAAGAGAAAGTTGAGCACCAGGAGGAGAAGCAGTAACTTTTAATTCACTGCCAAATGCCAAGGTCCGCATATTTACCATTGAAAACATGCCTATTACGATTATGTTAAAAATCCGCGGAATCAAATTAGAATTATGATAGTCGTAAATAGTCGTGATTCACAGATGAAGCATCTACGTTTTCTACTCTGTATTTTAATTCGAATCAAAAACGTGTGTGTACACACCTACGGCAGTAAGCAGAGTATAATAAAAAGCACGGAACGTTTATCACTTGAATTGCCAATTTTACAACTCAACCGCATAATGATTCGTAATCCTGATACGAGTTCTTGTCATTATGAGATCTGTTTTTTCAGAATGACGATGACTCTGTAATGGGTGTTGACCACAGATGGGCAGGATTGATGGCTAGCATTGGTCTTCTGATAGCGAGCCTCATTGAATTACTCATTTCTGGGTACAGCTGCGTTAAGCTTGCGCCCCGCCTGTGCGGCTGCTTGAAAGGATCTTCTCCGCCTGTCTCAGGTCAGGGTCAATTGAAAACGCACAACATGGTACACCAGTGGGTTTCATCGCATCCCAAATCCCAGCAGATATATCTGGTACAGCCCATTATGTCTGTACAACCCGTGTTACCAGTGAGTATAGCTGTGCGGTTCTTTCTCTAACAAATATCAATATGTACGTTCAATACGGGTTTAGCTTATACAATCTTCAAAAGAAATTATCGTTGTAAGCGTTTAGAAAAGAATTTGTTTTCGTATGGGGGAAGGTAGGTCAGTGACACACTAGAAAGTTCGCTCATCCCATGAATCCTGAGATTGAGAATGATGCTTGGGAGAAACTTGTAATATCTTTGCCTGCAGCTAATCCATTTAGAAATCTCTCACGGTGTAATATTTCTACAGAGGGAAATTTCTTCTCCTTTCGTGTTTTCTATGCCAGAATGCACTCAGTTAATTATATAAATAACGAAAGTGTTTCCAAGTAATTTGACATTTGAGAAGAGCCCTTCACTTTTATTCAATTGCATACCTACTCGTTATAACTTTTACTTATTCAATTTAAAAAGTTTATTTGATTTTCTATTTTAGACTCCGTACGGCATGGCGACGATACCTAAAAAATATCAAACACTTATACCAGCAACAGGGACATTTCCTCCACATTCCATGTATCATTCCATGCCTGCACCTTGTTGTAAAATGGCAAGAGGTCCGATTTATCCACCAAATCCTCATTACCATCCACAAATGGTAAGCATATTTCCATGTGCTTGAAATATATATTTATCAAGTATTCTATCATGCATTTGGAGAGTAATTTTAGGAAAACCATTGACAAACATTTTTCTGTAGGTACGCATCAAGCGAAAGAGATACGCAATGCCAGAACATGAATCGAACAGTTTACCGAACCATCGTACAAAGCCAGTATCTCCCATGTCACAGCAAGAAGTTGGAAAAGCTGAAGCTTTTATGCCAAGTACAGATCAGGTTGATTTGTCTCAGACATATACTGGCTTGGACAAAAAAATGTCTGAAGAATTTATTTCAATCGCCATGGATCCAGATAAAAAATCTAAAGCTTCGAGCAGCAATACAAGCGAAATTAGCTCAGCTGCCAGAAATTCTCCTGCAACATTGCCAGAATCGAAGTTTTGAATATAATATACTACGATAAATGTTCGTCTATACCGTTTACTCGTGACGCTGTATGTATGGGTATTCAGCTTAGAGGCTATATTTGAATATTTCTAACGTGCATCATGCCTATTTGAAAGTATTTTTTTCGTGTAAAGCTCATCGATTCAAATGCCGTAATGGACAGTAGACAATTTTTGGGTATGATACAGAGATGCAATCATTATGCCTAATTAGTTCTAAATCATTTCCCACTGCCAAAACTTGAAAAAAATAGAACGAAATGAAACAAATGTAATCTATTCTTTGTTACTTGTAATAACTATTAAGAGTCTATTGTTTGTTATTACTTATGCATATGTGTATGTATAATTCTACTTGTAACGGTACTCGACTTATGTACTTTAGTATAGGTAATATGCTCAACGAATTGGATATAAAAATATTTTTAAGACTTTTGTAGCCATATAAAGTGCAATTTGAAATGAATTACCAAGGCAACCTCTTATTTATATATATTTATATATTTTTTTATATATATATAAAATGACAAGTGGTTCCAATCAAGTTTACTGACTATAGACAAGAGGAGATTCCCATATAACGTTTGATTTAGGAGTTATGAATCTGCCTGAAATAATTGACCCACGTATTTGGGTACTTAACCAATCTGGACCTTGATTGAAAAATTTTGTTTTCTTCATTAAGGTGGTGCTATACATATATACATGCTGGTTTGCCGTTTTCGCAAATAAATCGAAAATGAAAATAATCAAATTGATTTTCGTTTTTGTATTTGATCGGAAAGCACAGAATCGCCTCTTGATTCAGTAGGTTCAATGAGATACGAGCAGTTCGAAATATTAAAGTATTATGCGGACTGTATACGTATCGATTCAAACAAGGGAGCGTATTTCATTCCAAATTTAAGTTTTTGTTTTAATAAATTACTTGTAAAATAAGAAAGTACACTAATTACGTCTGTAAATATATTAAAATCGTTAAATCGTCGTGTTCTGTATTCAAATCCAGCTCCATTCGTCTATGATACTTTATCAAGTAATGGTAATAAATAGGTTTCAATATTTCAGGACTAAATTAGTCACACCAGTCACTGACCGAAGTCTGACTTGGTAATGGCTTTACACATCTATGATGTTCGATGTAAAGGGCGTTTACGACCTCGAGATTTTTACTATACTCTTCCTGAAGACTTTCGAGCTCCTGCTCTAGGAAGTTTTTCTCCTTGCAGAGCATCCGAGGTACGTGGCTCTCCTGCTCCTTTCTTTCAGCAGCTAGGACGCGAAACTTTCCAAGGAACATTTTCAAGTTTAGGTTTTCTTCTTGCAGGCGTGCCAACTCTTTCTTAAGCCATTGTCCCCGCATAAATACTTGATGAAGTAGCTTGTCCAATATGTTTGGATCCGCGTGAACTCCCTTACGTCTCTGGTCCTGTTTAATTAATTAACAAATGAAAAGAAAGAGAAAAAAAAACGGGAAATGATCAATGAACGAGGCTTAATCATGTACAGAGGCGTTTTTACATTATTGCTAATCTAAATCTAATTTACCAATTCGATATTTTTGAAATTTCGAATTGAAACTAATAAATTACTGTTTCTAGTTTGCTAATATCTGCTTACAACTTTGATGAGTCTCGTCACTTTCGACTTGTTCTTCCCGTGTTTTGCCCAGTCGAATTTCGGAGATATTTCCAAAAGGCGTTGCCTGATTTTCATCGTTCTGTGAACCATCGCATCTGTTAACGAGTGAAATTTTTGCTTTATATCGTTCTGGGTGTGCATCATTACGTCAGCCTCGTCCTGAACCTGTTTTGAACGAAAATGATATTAGTCGATTTCGACAAGATTCCGTTACAGCTCCTCCGCAATTCAATTTTATCGCGATGATTCACAAGAGGAATCGATTGCGCGGATTTAGCGTAACGAACCTAGCGGTTCCACTTTCGTTTCCAATATCCGTTACAATTTTAATACAAAAGAATACCTGAGATCACTGATTGCAGCTACTGTTCGATAATGAGATCGCAATTTCGTTATGATGAAATAATGTTCAGTAACGTGAAATGCGATTTCCTCGTTTGCCGCACAATCAAACCGATTAATTCGTAACGAATAATCTCGCTCAGCCTAAACCGCAATTCCACTGTAATTCCAACCGCTGCTGATTCTCGAATCGAACAGTGATTGAATTTTCAAACCAAACCGTTCGGCTAATCCAGTATCAATGGGAAAATGACCGTAGAGTTCGGCAACAAGCGTTTACAGTGAAAGTATGTAAATGAATGGAGTTTGAATACCCTTCGATCAACCGTCTCGTCGACGATGTGACGAAAGAAGTTGAGATCTCTGTCCAAAATATCTCGAAAAAGCATCCCGCGATCAGATACGTAGGGTGCAAGAGCATATACGAATTCCGCAGCAGTTGTTATCTCGCCGTTGCGTACATCCTCGCAAATCTTTGCTATTCCTCGCATGTCAGTCTGCCATGTAGAGAGTTATGTTACATGTATATGCATTATACCCTGTGTAATTATTCAGAGAGCTGCTGTTGCGCAATCGTGGCTAACGTTTCGGTGCAGAAAGGACGACAGAAAATTAAACAATGTGCAACTCACACCAGGCTGCAATTGCGCGATGATATCTTTTCTAGGGCACACTGATTTCTGAAACGAATAATCAACATACTGTTTTATATCATATATGTTACGATTAGTCACTCATCGATTTGATGTACACCTGATTTCAAGATTACAAAGATTTCAAAAGATTATAAAGATTTTCAAAAAATTTCTAACTATTTCAGATGATTTCATAGCATTTCAAAAGACTACAAGAGAGTTCATCGGATTTCAGAGGAATTCAAAAGATTTTGAAAGAATTCAGGGATTTAAACAGATTTCACGGATTTCAAAAGATTGCAAGAGAATTCACAAGATTTCCGGAAAAGTGTACGTCAGATTTCACGAGTGATGAACCCCTCGGGGTATCCTATGAGATGTAACAATAATCGTTTTCGAAAATTTTTAAAGCAATTCGCCCCGATTTCTCATGTATCTCGATGTTATAGGGGAAAAGATCATGGGGGAGTCAATTGTAAGGTTCCGGAAACATGAAGAACTTGGATAAGAAAAGTTCGTACTCCAGGCTTAGGAACCGCCGATGAAAGATCTTGCGAACAAAGAGCCGGTTTCAGTTCGTCGGGTAAAGGCTCGCCAGACTGTACGACGTATCTTAAATAACGACCGTATTCATTTCTAGCACGTCGATCGGCATCCGTCTGAACCTCCTTGCCTACCTGCTGCAGCCATCCCGCTACCGTTTTCCGATCTGGATCGAACAGTTAACGCATTAGCTTATAGACTATAATTGCGTTCGAAGATCCTGTAATGTTATGAGGTTCGAACCTTCTTTTGGGTAATTTTTTATATCCTCGGTAATGTCGCGTACGATTTTGCGAAATGCCTCATCGAGATGGTCCCCCATATTTATGAATTTGTAGAAAACTGTGCGGCGAAATAAATATTGTGCCAATGAATATTGCAAAGGTTAATCGGGGCTCCAGCCCGTCATAACAAAAAAATAAAACGCATCTATTGGAAATTATGACATCTGACTGTGTTGATTTTAACACGGGATTTTAATCTCGACCGAAAACATGAGAAGAATACGATGCTAACAGGTGGAACATTATTTGAATGCTTTATTCCTTCTGCTTAAATCGATGTATTATGTTTGATGAATATTGTATCAGAGTAAACGTAATAATAATAAATATTATGTTTTGCGAATGTTTTTTTATTTTTTGACCGCAGCAATGGGATGAAATGATATGCCTACGTATGTTATTGAACGTAGTGAATAAGATGTTGCAGTGAATTTTAACTGACGATGAACGAAGAAGAGAACGAATAACTGTATTATTGTATGCCACATATATTTTACCTAATTTGAATTCGTTCCGTAATTATCTTGGCTCAAAATCGAGGCAGAGGAACCTGTAGTCTCTGGTTTTGAACCCTCAAAAATTCGACTTGTGCAAGTACAACTTTGTAGAATCAGCAGCTGCAAAGATCAACTCCTAGAACGACCCTTCCTAGACCAATTGGACTCTCAGGAACGCAGAAACGGCATCAAAGAGAGTAAAAGACCAGCAGCAAAGCAATGACCAAGGATGGCAAGTAAGGCATGTGAAATAGCGTCATACAACTCAGAAAAAACAAAGAGCATAATATGGGGAAATCAATTTCTTCGTTCATTTTAACACAAATTGCATGAAATAGTAACATTATAATATCATACATATCATATCCTGCGGAGATACATTTCATCTGTGCGCATAACACAACTTATATTATACTAAAATACTGCAAAAATAATTATCACATAGCATTTATCGCAAGCTGCTTGAAGTAATATATCCTGCATTTCACTTTCCCGTTTAACAACTCGTTGGAGTACTCAACACTGACACCTGAACACTTGTACTAGAATTCTTGAATATTAAATAAACAAAAATTGAATTAAAGATTAAACTTTGCAGTTGTGAATTTGTTATGTTCCTTCCCTTTCCTTCAGGCAACCCGGCGCGAAATTTATAACTTTTGGCGGTATAACTCTTGATCCGTTGATCGCAGCACATTGGGACTGCAATTATTCGATTTCTCTCGCAAAATTACGTCGGAATAGTGCATCAAACAATTTATTCCAGAACTTTTCGAAATTGCGAAATTTTTCGCCAAAAATACAAAGGGGTTAGCCTTACCTTTTTGCCTATTTTTTGGCCGAAAATCCTTTGGTCTCAGAATTGATTTGTGAGACCATTTCCTGACTAATTGGACCCCCAGGAACTCAGAAAACGCAGCGAAAAGAGCGTAGGACCATTGGCAGAGAAAATGCGAAGGAAAGAGCGCCAGCTGTAAAATGTCAAAACACAGGTTCTCGTTTTTTGGCTGTAACTTTTGATCAGTTACTCGCAGCGTGTTGGGATTGCACCCAATCAATTCCTCTCGCAACATTACGTCGGGATAGTGCATCAAAGAATTTATTCCAGCACGTTTCAGAATCTCGAAATTTTTCGCCAAAGATACAAAGGGGTTAGCCTTACTTTTTCTTCATTTTTGGAGCCGAAAATTTTAGGTCTCAGATTCGATTCAAATGACCCTTTCCTGACTAATCGGACCCCAAAGAACTCAGATAACGCAGCGAAAACAGCGTGGGATCAACAGGAGAGAAACTACGAAGGAAAAAGCATCTGCCGAAAAATGTCATAATCACAGGGTGTCGTTTTTTGGCTGTAACTTTTGATGCGTTGATCGCAGCGTATTGGGACTGCGCCCAATCGATTTCTCTCGCAAAATTACGTAGGAATAGTGCATCAAAAAATTTATTCCAGCACTTTTCAAAATCGCGAAAATTTTCGCCAAAAATACAAAGGGGTAAGCCTTGCTGTTTTTTTGGGCGAAAAACTTTTGGTCTCCGATTCGATTTGTATGACCCTTTTCTGACCAATTGGACCCCCAGGAACTCAGAAAATGCAGCGAAAACAGCGTGGGATCAACAGGATTGAAATCACGAAGGAAAAAGCACCTGCCGAAAAATGTCGAAATCTCCGGTTGTCGTTTTTTGGCTGTAACTTTTGATGCGTTGATCGCAGCGTATTGGGACTGCGCCCAATCGATTTCTCTCGCAAAATTACGTCGGAATAGTGCGTGAAAGAATTTATTTCAGCGCTTTTCAAAATCGCGAAAATTTTCGCCAAAAATACAAAGGGGTAAGCCTTGCTGTTTTTTTGGGCGAAAAACTTTTAGTCTCCGATTCGATTTGTATGACCCTTTTCTGACCAATTGGACCCCCAGAAACTCAGAAAACGCAGCGAAAACAGCGTGGGATCAACAGGATTGAAATCACGAAGGAAAAAGCACCTGCTGAAAAATGTCGAAATCTCCGGTTTTCGTTTTTTGGCTATAACTTTTGATGCGTTGATCGCAGCGTATTGGGACTGCGCCCAATCGATTTCTCTCGCAAAATTACGTCGGAATAGTGCGTGAAAGAATTTATTTCAGCACTTTTCAAAATCGCGAAAATTTTCGCCAAAAATACAAAGGGGTTAGCCTTGCTGTTTTTTTGGGCGAAAAACTTTTAGTCTCCGATTCGATTTGTATGACCCTTTTCTGACCAATTGGACCCCCAGGAACTCAGAAAACGCAGCGAAAACAGCGTAGGATCAACGGGATTGAAATCACGAAGGAAAAAGCACCTGCTGAAAAATGTCGAAATCTCCGGTTTTCGTTTTTTGGCTGTAACTTTTGATGCGTTGATCGCAGCGTATTGGGACTGCGCCCAATCGATTTCTCTCGCAAAATTACGTCGGAATAGTGCGTGAAAGAATTTATTTCAGCACTTTTCAAAATCGCGAAAATTTTCGCCAAAAATACAAAGGGGTTAGCCTTGCTGTTTTTTTGGGCGAAAAACTTTTAGTCTCCGATTCGATTTGTATGACCCTTTTCTGACCAATTGGACCCCCAGAAACTCAGAAAACGCAGCGAAAACAGCGTGGGATCAACAGGATTGCAATCACGAAGGAAAAAGCACCTGCTGAAAAATGTCGAAATCTCCGGTTTTCGTTTTTTGGCTGTAACTTTTGATGCGTTGATCGCAGCGTATTGGGACTGCGCCCAATCGGTTTCTCTCGCAAAATTACGTCAGAATAGTGCATGAAAGAATTTATTTCAGCACTTTTCAAAATCGCGAAAATTTTCGCCAAAAATACAAAGGGGTTAGCCTTGCTGTTTTTTTGGGCGAAAAACTTTTAGTCTCCGATTCGATTTGTATGACCCTTTTCTGACCAATTGGACCCCCAGAAACTCAGAAAACGCAGCGAAAACAGCGTGGGATCAACAGGATTGAAATCACGAAGGAAAAAGCACCTGCCGAAAAATGTCGAAATCTCCGGTTGTCGTTTTTTGGCTCTAACTTTTGATGCGTTGATCGCAGCGTATTGGGACTGCGCCCAATCGATTTCTCTCGCAAAATTACGTCGGAATAGTGCATCAAAGAATTTATTCCAGCACTTTTCAAAATCTCGAAATTTTTCGCCAAAAATACAAAGGGGTTGAATGGTTTTAAAGGTTTATTTCATCTTTTTCATGACAATATTGGAAAACATCATTGCAAAATTAAAAATAAACAAAGTCTTAATTCCTAAACCTTAGCCTAGTTCTATATTACTATTCAAGATTTAGGGATAAAAAATTAGAACAGAGAATAGAACAGAGAAAGACGACGAAGACAATGTCAGAAAAAAAGCGAAAAAGAAAAGAACAGAAAAGAAAAGAAAAGAAAACAGAATAAAGCTAAGAAAGCAGCAACAAAGAAACGTGCGAAACGGGAAGTGGGGAAGACTAGATGACGAGTCGCCATCAAGAGCGGATCTCTTCCGTCCGGAAGAGATGCTGATGTAGATCGCGTTCAAAAACTGCAAGCGTCGAGACAGACCCTGAGTTCGGTAGGTAGAAAGTTCCAGTGTCGAGCGCCTCTGACCGTCAGGGAGTGACGAAAAGCCTCAGAATGCGGGTTGGCCTTACTTTTTTGCCTATTTTTCTTTCCTGACCAACAGGAGAGAAATGGCGAGTAAAATTCTTCGTTTTTCGGCTGTAACTTGTCATCAGTTGATCGCAACACATTGGGACTGCGCTTAATCGATGTCTCTCCCAAAATTACGTCGATATAGTGCAACAATGAACTGATTCCAGCATTTTTGAAAATCTTTCAAATTTTCACCAACAATTGATATGTATTGTCTCACTCTTCCTGCAACTCTTCGAGCTAAGAACCTTTGCCGTCAGTAATGAGTTAAGCGCTTGTAACGAGATTAATTATACACTAAAGTATTTAGAAGGACATTAAAATCATACCAGAACCGACAGCCGGACGAAAACAAAAAAATGATTCTCTATTCATTCATTCCAATTCATGATACATCAAATCGTAATAATCCAATCTCACTCATATCGTTTTCTGCAGTGGTGCATTGCACCTGTACGCTGGCTAGAACAAAAAACACTTTCAATATAAAATAATAATTATCTCATATATACTCTTCCACTTTGTCTCTCCTCCACTCACTGTCTCGGTCTCATCGTACCCTACACCATACAAACGACAAGTGACGTGAAATCGAAAATCAATTCGTATTTATAAGCCAGGTATTTGTTTCTAACTCAAAATCCGAAAAAAAAACACCTCTGAAGAATGTTTTAATTTGCCATCCCATTCTCACGCCTTGAAAATTTTTCACCCCCGAATAGATAGTCACTTATCTTATCATAATAGTTGCATCGGAGTGAAAGAATTTTTGAATTTTCGCCTGTGAACTTTTGTTTAGTGAGATCTAACAACCAATTGTGACGGAGTGTTCATGCCCAACCTGACTCATTTACTGCATCTATGGACCTTGGAGTTGAAACGTCACTCAGGCAATCCAGTCACAATTTACGCACGAAAAATATCAACGGGAGTGATTGGAAGAACTGCTGCGATATTAGTTGTAACATAATTATCAAGTGGTTGTACTATTAAAAAGAAAATATTCCGATATCGTGTTGCACTGATTAAATTGCCGTATATAAACCGAGCGGGCACCATTGTTTCATCATTTACAGGTTAAATGGTGAAAATGACTCAAATCAATGAAGGGAAGATAAGGCAGTGCTTAACGAAAGTAAATGACATTCATCGTTCGTAGATCAACGCCCTCCAATAATCACTAACTTTTGATTGCTTTCAAATCATCTGGAAGTACAGTTCGAAGTACATTCCTGAAGTTTTGGCCCATGACCTTATGCTGCGTCGATTCAGACGTTAACTCATACTGCATGAGTTTCATAAACTTCACCACTCATGCTAATCCGATTTAAAGATGTGGAAATTCATTCAACAAAGAAATTCTTGAACAGCATGCTTAAGCTTTGAAAATTTATTGTTTTTTACTTCGTCTTTCGCAGTATCAACATCCAGACCTCACCTATCGCGATGTCGTCAGTGTCCTAAGCCAATATTTTGCTCTGCAGTATAGAGTAGAGCCGTATGGTACGCAGTTTCCAATACGTTCAAATTTATTTCCAATTGTATTGAGTAATTGATCTCTTTGATTTTGCTAAACAAGTTTGACTTTCAGCAGATTTGTACAGTTCTGAATTCTGCTGAGTATCTCTAATCCTAATAAATAATTTAATGTTTGATCATTTTAATAACATGCAATATATTGTCATTAATATTTTTCAACATTTATCATTCAATTTCACAGTATTCACCGATGGGACGCGCAAAGAATTATTCAGCTTACAAGGAACGATACCAGTTACTTACAAAGGTATAATTTTACAATATCCTTACGTATAGAAAGCTATTTTATCGTTGTCACGTAACAAATTTATGGTCACTGTTCATTTTTTCCCACAGGAAATGTCTACAACATTCCCATTTGCGTATGGTTGATGGATACCCATCCCAACAACGCACCAATATGTTACGTCAAACCTACAGCAGACATGAATATTAAGGTCAGCATGTTTGTGGATCACAATGGAAAAATTTACCTTCCTTATCTTCACGAATGGGTCCCTGTAAGTATAAATTGTATTTACTTAATTATTCTTTGTTTCACATTAGCAGCAGAGTATCTAAAATTGTGCAAAATACAAACAACTTGTCTGTTGTAGCAAAAATCAGATTTGTTAAGCTTGATTCAAGTGATGAGAATAACCTTTGGAGATCAGCCACCAGTTTATGCTAAACCGAAGAACGACAATCAGACTTCTTCAACGCCATATCCTGTACAGTGTAAGTTACTATAAAAACTTAATATCCAATCGCATTATTGTTCGGTTGTAAAAGAAATACCTGATCTTTGCTATTCATTAAATTTTATTAATCTTTATTATGATATTGTAGCTTTCATGCCAGTTCCCGGTGGTGGTGGAACATCTGCGAGTGGTTTCCCACCTTATCCTACAGGTTCACAGTACGGAACTGGCAGTAACGTTTATCCACCTTACCCAACATCTGGAACACCTGGAATACCGTATCCTGGGTACAGTCCATATCCAGGTAGCACGAGTTACGGGGGAGCCGTGTACCCTGGTTCTTACCCACCGCCATATCCACCAGTCACACAGCCAGTACGTTATACGAATTCTTATTGAAGTTGAATTAGCATCAGCTAATTTTATCAGCAAATATTTATACACTGATTGCTTAATTGTTCGGAAATAATATCTCTCTACTTCAAAACTTTTAATACTTCAGTCGCCAAGGGTGCCTGGAAATTCTAACAACACAGATACGATATCGGAAGAACATATCAGAGAATCACTGTTATCCGCTGTTGGTGATAAGTTGAGACGCCGTTTACGTGAACAGTTATCTCAGGGAGAAGCAGAACTGGAAACTCTGCGTCGCACCGAGCAAGAACTAGCGAGCGGATCAGCACGGTTAGAGGAATTGCTCAACAAGTTGAATCGGGAGAAATCCGAACTTGAGAAAAATATAAATATACTCGAGGAAAAAGAGAGTGAATTAGAAAGGGAAATTAGTAAACTTTCTGACAATCAAACTATCGATGTTGACGAAGCAGTGACGACAATTGCTCCCTTGTACAAACAGTATGTTATTTCATTTGTTCTTACGACTATGTACCATATACAGTTGCTGCAAATTAAAATGAGTATTTTTTGTTTAATCAAGGATGCTGAATGCCTTTGCGGAGGAAGCTGCTATCGAAGATGCGATTTATTATCTTGGAGAAGGTCTGCGCGGAGGAATCATTGATTTAGAAGCATTTTTGAAGCAAGTTCGACAGCTTTCACGTCGGCAATTTATGCTCCGAGCACTAATGTTGCGTTGCAGACAGAAGGCTGGTCTGGCAGGTTGAATAGAAATTGATTTTGGTGCTGAGATGATGAACAGTTGGCTTTAAAATGTAATTAATTATACCTACACAAGTTATTTCAATATATGCGAACAAAGATTTATTTACCACGTACAATGTATATTAAATAAAAAAAAAAATTATCGATATACCATTGAATGAATAGAAATGATAAGTAATAACTCTGTAATAAAATAAAGCCCTTACGAAACGATCATAACGCACATTTCAAACAAAGATTCATGATTCTTTCAATTTCTCAGTCGACATGTATTTGAGAATAAAATTTGCAAACTATATATTTACATTTAGTATGAATATGTACAGTGTTGTATTTTGTTTTTATTACATAGTTTATTTTCTTTCTCTTTTTTTTTTGTCAAAAACAGAATTGAGGAACACTGTACAAGGTTTTAAGAGTCTGCGCCATAACACACAGTGGAATCTTTTTTACCATATTTATTATAAATATTTAGAAAAAAGACTTCGGTTCAACGGAATATTACCAGATGTATAGCACGGCTCCTTGAAGTTACAAGAATCACATGCAAGTCAGTGTTCAACCTGTAGAAATTTGAATATGTCTGGTGTAGCAAAATGGGTTGTGATCCATGACTGAAAGTAAATGCACATCAGGAATAAAATATTCATATCTTCCTGTGTATGGTCAAGAACCTAATTATTCTGTTAATAATTACCTAAACATAAATTCCGACCCAAAGCAGTAGAAACAGTACACCGAAACCGGAGAATATTGCAGCTACTAAGGAGACCAGCAATTCCTTGAATATGTCTCTGGTAAACTTGGTGCTGGTTACTTCGTAGACGAAAAACCACGCGGTAAAGAATATACCGATTCCTAACAGGACTACAGCCAAATGTGGAAACACAGCTGGGTTTATCGGTGAGACGTACCTCGTCATGGACTCGATTTCAATCTGCAAAATTTTATGAGTTAATATGAAATAAAGAATAACCAAAAGAACGGGAGAAGCGATTAGAAATACTAATGGACAGTTCAACCTCTTGGTTATTCGCAGTCGCCATACGGAAAAAATTTAGTTTTCAGTTGTTCTCATCGTGAATGTTAGAAAAACACATAATATTTAAATTAGATGTACTATTAGCTTTGCGATACAAGGATGTACCTAATAATACCAAATTATATTCTTACCATTTTAGTTGATATATATTTTGACGTGGCCTACCGGTAGTACTGGGCAATGGGCATGTAGCGTGTACCAATGGTTGACTTGATAGTAGATGGTCTTGTGGACCCTTAGACTGACTTAGACTGTGGATGACGTTAATTTATCGAGGCCTTTTAGACAGTCGGTAATTAAAATTACAGGTTTTCAAACATGTCGAAAAAATAAAATCCTATTAAAAATAATAATCTTCGTATGAGTTCATTATTTAATCCAAGCATAGCATTTGACAATTTTTATATGTTTGTTGTCAATGTGACACTGTAATCCGATTTACCTCCATTTTTTACAAAAATACGTATATATGTCGTGCGCAGTATTCTGCCTTACCGACTTTCCATGTCGTTGCGCTCAGAATCATGGAGCAGGCACTATTTACCACGCCGCGCATGTAATACTTGATAACGTTGACAGTCCTTAATACGTGCTAGGCAGTGTTTTACATTCGTGATCACCACAGCGGGTCTGGGTACTCATATCCCTTTGCCATGCCTTTGCCATAGAACGCGGCGTAACCGTTTTGAGAGCGTGTAATCTCAGAAACCGGCGTCTAAGCCGGTGTGCAACAAAGAACGCAATCTTCGCGGCCGGGATGTGCAGAGGTATGCAACAAAGAGAAATATATAAAAGCCTCCCCCTCACTAGCGCCGTCGGCAATATTTTGAGGTGACGGTTTTCGAGACGGAGTTCTCAGGCCTGTGTAAAAGACCGTGGTGGGGAGTATAAGGCAATCGGACTACCACTTATCCTTATACCGTGGTGATCACTGACGTACTTATTTTCTCACACACACTCGCAACGACACTCGATTAGTCGTATTATAGCGAAACACGCGTACGACTTGCAAGAAGAAGAAGGAAAGTTGACGCAATCTCGTGTTGATCTGTATGATTGCACTTTTGCTTGAAGATTTTGCAAAGCAATTGAAGTAAGTAATAACCTTTTACACTGCTATTTTAATCGATACAAATTTCGCATACATACTTGATAACCGCGTTTATATTTGTAACATTGAATTATTTAATAGTCATGTTAAATTAATCAAGGTCGAACAGTGACGTATTGGATACATGTATACATATGCGCTATATTTGAAGATTTTCTAACTAGAAAAATAGGATATTTCTTCGATTCGCTTCAGACATCATCTGCAGCCTAACACTGTGTTCAGGTCTATGGCATGTAAATTTGTTAATTAGGTCATCTATATTTGGACCCTAGCTTACGAGGCCCTAGTATCTAGCTGCACAAAGCATAATATCGGAAATTATTCTATAACGTCTTATTTATCAGCAGCTAAATTGACCAAAATGAATAAGAATGGGCCGCCGCCTCCATACGAACCACCGCCGACTGCACCGCCTACCTATTCTCAAAGTGTGGGAGGTGTGCCACCTGCCAGTCCTTATACACCGATACAATCGTGTGAGTAAATAATGTAACCTCGATGCTACTATTAGGAATGACCTCAAAATTATTATTATAACTTCATCTGTGCATTTCAAATGCCACTAAAGTAACGCGCCTTGTTCATCTGTGAGGATTAACGATAGGATATCTCATATCTCTCCTCTCTTCTCAACTACTTGCAAACTTACAATACTTTAATGTTGAAATTACTTAAACATCAATTGTGATGATCGAATGTCACAAAGAAGTTTAAACACGCTTGATTCTTGGCTATAACATCCTGTGGTATGTTTTCCTTTCACAGTTGCAGGAGGTCCAACTATAGTTACAACAGTTGTACCGGTTGGACCACATCCGACCCATATGATATGCCCTCAATGTGGAACTGAGATCGATACAGCTACCAAAACAGAACCTGGAATGATTGCATATATTTCTGGAGTCATTATTGCACTGCTTGGGTATGTTATCTTTTCTTCAAATGGTTTCTAAATGTCATGACAATTCTTGTATTCATAATGAAGAGTTACTGCTACCTACGAACATCTGGAGTTTTCTCGATCTGCAACATCCAAATTCAATTGAATTTTAACATAGTACATGATTATGATCAATGATTACGCATTCGTTTCATGGATATTAGTTCTATGGGTAGAAGCTACTAACATTAATGGAGCTTAACACAAAAGACCTGAGTAACAAACCCTGTTTTTTAACGATGATCTCATTGTTTTTTAGATGCTGGTTAGGCTGCTGTCTAATTCCGTGCTGCATCGATGAATGCATGGATGTTCATCACAGCTGTCCACAGTGCAAGGCATACTTAGGTCGCCATCGAAGATAAACGATCTAAAGAAAAATGAAATTCAAATCGCTGCATTTCGAAAGGGTATATATAATATAACATGAGTAAAATAAAAACATGAAGGTCAAATATCCAAGCATGGTAGCTAAAAGTACTGCCGCAGTTTGCAGCACATATAGAACTGTTTCACAGCTACATATCTACAAGAGGGTGGCGACTGACCGGGAAATCCGGGAATAGTCAATTTTATTCTAGCAAAATTGTCGCGACCCTGTATAATTCATAGCAGCTTGTAACAATATATCAAATACGTTCAGTTAAAAAAGTGAAATTTGAACATATGTGATTCGCACTTAAATATTATTATACAAAGTGGTTGTAGAATTTGAACAATTCTAATTGGGTAAGCTATTTTTGGTTGCTATAGATATATTAAAGGCAGCTTTTTTTTAAGCAATTATTTGCAAAAGTTACCTAACCTCGCTTATTAAATATGAAATTAAAATAAATTAGGTCAGTAGCTTTACGTACAAAATAGTAACATATTTTATTTTTACATTATGTCGCCCTTCTTGCTGCTCGTTTAATGGGCTTTTAAATAAGAGTTCGTTAATTTGGCGCTATTATCTAATACTAACATTGATGTTGGGCTTGATAAATGCAATTAACGAACTGCATCGTTACGTGTTAATTATGATGATCGACTCAAAAAACTGCAAACTCTACATTTCCTCGCGATTGTTATTTTTATGCCATTAGGCAAATTCTTCTCTCACATTATAGATGATTACTTCTTTTTATCCAATTGTATTACCAATAAGCAATACATTAGTAATACATGTATCGGGTCACTGACTGTCTATCTTTCAATCACTTGAATGCTATAATTTTATTGTATGCACACAGAGAATAATACATATCTGATATAATATAGCCAATATACCTAATATAGGAGAATTATTTTGCTACATTACACAATTTTTTTTTAATTGATTCACTAAGGATAAAAGCGAAACTAATTACAATATTGAAATATATTCTTCTACAAATCTACTATGTCAATTACGTTATATTTCCGTAAATGTGCCATTTTTCACCTACACAAATGTTGGGCTTTATCTCATTCCATGATGAAAAAAAGAAAAAGAACCCAACGAGTCAGACGCTGTGGCTAATAAGGCTGGATGATAGTACATTAAATTTTGTATTACTTGACACCTCTCACCATTTTTTCTGAAACAGTGGTGGACGTTTATGTATAGTATGTATGTACGTATACATACACGCACTGCTATTTTTCTGCGTTGATTCGTTAAATCGAAAAAGAGAAGTATAAAGAAACAGTGGTTTTATTTTGCGCAGAATTTTCATTTTATTGTAATGTCGAAAGTAAACCAAACAAGTATTTCGTACGAAATGCATAAACGTGAGTGCCTTTCAAGCGAAAACTGTCTCTTTAATATTATAATCATGGACAATGTAGTTAAGTGATTTCTACATTTCTAAATAACAATTTGAAAGTGTTCAGTGGAGCACAAACTCGAAACGCTATCCACGTCTTATTTAACATTACCGCAAAGAAGCAAAGGATACAGCGATATTTTACGTAAGGTATATTGCGATATGAGGATAACAGACGCAAATTGCATTGTCCATTTCTTACGTGTATTTATCCATTTTACACTAATAACACTTAAATTGTTATTATTTTTTGTAAAAACGTTAATACAAAGAAAAATATATATATATATATATATAAATTATATATACATATACTTAGTGTACTTAATAAACCAATCCTCAATATACGTATATTTTTGTGTACCCGCTGAAATGTCTCTTTAAAAAAATGTACATACGCCCACACGCATTTAACAATTTACTTTAAATTGTATCGAGAAAAAATAAATCCAATTTACCGCGTGGAACAGAATAATTGAATAGATTGAACAATAAAAATATGTGGGCGGAATACAAACGTGTGATTTGCTGAAAATGCATTCATAATCTATCCACTGTTTCGCGTCAATGGCTCGTGTCAGTCCGTGTATGGAATTCAAATGATTACCCTTTCTTACCGATGGCGATGACACATGCAACGTAGCTTGTCAGAAATCGCTGTTTTATCTAGCACATAATATTGTTATGCATACTTGACGGAGCAGCGGTTCAATATTATTTGAATTAACGGTAATTATCCAACAACAATATATTTCCCCTTTAATTCAGTTTATCATTTCGAATTCACCCGTTAAATATTTACGCCCAACAAGCACTGTATTCAAAACACAGAACCTCAATCGCTTCTAACCTAAATATCCTTGTAGGGGGGAAAATGACCCAACCCTAATTAAATCATTACTCCTGTCACATTGCTTCATACGATATTCAAGAGATTGTCAACATTATGATATCTTAATATTTCTTTCGGTCAACCACCGCTCAAAATCTTTATCACAAAGGTTCATATTTTTTTTTAGTTCACTCTACAAAATTCAACGATGTCAGGTCCGCCGCCTCCTCCGCCTCCAATGATGAAGTTACCAGTCTCATCGGATTCTGGTGGCGATCAAGGCAGAAATATGCTCTTACAATCAATACGAGCTGGCAAACCATTAAAAAAAACCGTTACCGTCGACAAAAGTGCTCCAGCTATTGCAGGTATCGTCTAAACTACTCACAGATTTGCATTCATTCTGAGTGAATCTTGTAAATTCCATCGCCCATCACACTTAATCGGGGGCAAACCAACAACAGTTAATGCAAGGCATTGAGACACCTCAGGTCTATTTCGTGTGATGCTCTTTCTATATCTGGTAGCAAATAAAACTCTCGCATTGTGACTGTACAAATATATGGCACATCTTGTTTTGTGTTATTATATCACTCGTGAATCTACAAGTTATTATTTCAATCATGTTTAATATTTCCAAATCCTATTTATTTGCTTGGAGAATTTGATGTTGTTTTATTTTCAGGAAAAATTCGAGGCGAGTCCTCTAGCATTTCATCATCTGCTGGTGGAAATAATAACAACTCCAGCTCTAACGGCAGTAGTATTAATAATAATAGTAACACTGGTCCAATCGGTCTTGGCGGATTATTCGCTGGTGGTATGCCCAAGTTGAAACCGACTGGCCTGCGTGGAAACGTTACAGAACGAGGAAATGTTACAGAACGTGATAATGTCAGCACCAATATTACACACAGTAGTAATGCAAACACAAATACCAAAAGGGGTCCGCCACCCATTCCTCCACCAGCTACACAGAAACCCCAAATTCTCCAGGTATAACCTATTTTAGTTTTGGTTCGTTGTTTGGATGGTAGAATTCTAATTTAGTAAAGATTTTTTTGATCAGATAATTTTTCAGTGACCTATCTGAAACAAAAAACTATCATCAATAGGCATTAAAATTAATCAAACATTCACATTACAGAGTGTATCTGATTCGGCTTTAACGAATTCAGAGCAATCAAGAGGGTTTGGAAAGCCAACATTAGTTCCAAAACCGCCTCCACCCTCATCTGTGGCGCCACAGAAACCGTCTCCGCCGCAATTTGCTGCCCCACAGAAGCCGTCTCCACCTCCGAAAAAGATTAATTTAAGCAGTCTTCATTCATCCAGCGGAGGTGTTACAAGAGCCCAAAGCATGCGAGTGCCTCGGACTCCTCCAGTTCTTGCACCAACCCTGTCTTCCCTTCATCAATCTCAAGATTGCTTGAACGATCCACATCCTCCTCCACCTCCTAGGCCAACTCCTCGCCATTTAAGACCACCCATCACTAGACCACCACCACCTCCTCCCTCTAGAATAACAGCTGCACCAAGCATGCCTCCTCCCCCGCCGCCACCCATTCATCGATCTGGCAATTCGCATCAAAGACATGCTCCACCCCCTCCGTCTCCACCAACGCCTCCTACAAGAGGTTCTTCGATGATGCGTAACGGCCAATCTTCAAGCTGGTTGGATTTTGAGACAAGATTCGCCGACACGTTTCATTCTGCCTCAACATTTCCACCTCCAGAACCTTTCAAGGGATTCCCAAAAGTCTACAACAGCAGAAACGGTGAGACCAGCCCCAGAAATTTCAGTCCTCAGTCTATCCTTGGCTTCAATCTTAGCCGTCATTCTTCAGAGTTTGATGCATGATTTGTCCTTTCATCTCTGGCTGCTAATCAGAATTACAATACCCTGCTGTTGACTAATCACTGGAGCTTGTATAACACTTTATATGTATATATAATTTATGCTACCAGCTTCATATGTATTCATTAGTATTCTATTCTTCGTTTTGCATGCTATTGCACAGACAGGTAAGGCAGGCAAATTTATTTACTACTCTTAGTGTTTAGACTCTCTCAACTAATCAAATAGCAAAATTCAAAATTGAATGTTTGTGATATTGCATTTGTAATAGAACTGTCCATATGCATGGTCCACAAAAATACGTATGGCTTGAGACAGAATTTTCTATTCATTATTCAATCGCTGATCTTAATGAAAGCAGAGAAAATACTTCTTTTTTTTTTTATTAAAACTGCTAATATGCCGAGTTGAAATTTTTCATCCAAGGGACAATCAATAATTCCTAAGATTTCATCCAGCGATCGCACTACACATGTATGCAAAATTATGCCAGAAGATATGGTAGATTTAGCGTTTACTATAGTAAATGAACGATCAATGTATAGTCTTGATAATTATTGAACAGAAAAAATATTGTGCTCGAAAAAATGTTGTAAATATTTCGAGAACCACGAGTAGATTAAGGATGAAAAAAAAAACAAAGAAAATTAAACGTGCCTTACCTCTTTCGTCACAAATATTTGTGGATTTGGGAACTATTAAGATATTATTTTATGAGAGAAAAGCAAACCTGGTCTATTCTATTGAAATAACAATAAGATTTACAGCTTCGCGTTGCCATTACTATTCTTAGTATTAAACAGTTCATATTATCTATGCTACTGATTCTTTCAATGATAAATATTAGATGAAGCCATACAGTTCTATTTAATACACGCATTCCTGTACGTTACACTAAACTACAAACAAGACAAAACTTGTACAATGAGAGAGTTTTTTAAAACTGCACTTTCTTCATGTTTAGAGTTACAATGATCAAGGTTTAGTATTTGACTGATTTTTCTTTTGATACATTTCAGTTTTTGTGCATGGTAATATAATATTATTTGGTATCGGTAGATAAGAAAGAATATGGAAAACAAGTCCATACTATCACTATTTTAATTTTTACTACCGTTGTCTGATTTCACATCTCCACAGAAAAGATTACAAGTAAGTAGCGAATCTGCAGTTTTCACTTTTAAGTTGTAAATAACTAATGGGTTCCAATTATTACCATAACATGCGGCATATTTGATTCAATTAACACTTCCATTAATCTAGTTTTTACTCATATACATAGTGCATTCGGTATTTACATCTGATTTCTCAATTACCTGGAAATGCGACGCTTCTCTTTTCTCGCGATACGTTTCGAGGCGTTCTTCCCTCTTCTTGCAAAGTGTTTCGATCAGTAACCAGATGTTAATACCGAATGCAGCTTTATCCAAACAAAATAATTTTATAACACGCGACTAATAATTTGTCTAATACAAGGTATATGGAACTCGAATTTTTATTTCGGATATTTACTAGTGCATACGGCAAATTGGCTTCATTCAATGGACTGTAGTTAATACTTTAAAGAATTATAAATGTATAACTGTGTTAATAATTTTTACTAATTTAATTATATCGCACCTAACCGAACAACTGTTCTGTATTTAAAGAGCACATATATGTATATTTAACTCAATTGCATGCTGCATATACTGTTAAAATTAATTTGATGGGTATTTAGCTGTAATGGGTGTTTTGGAGGTTGATAAGGAAAAAAATATCTAAAGAATGAATCAATGAATCTATGTCGGGATATTGCAGCAGCTAAACAACAGGCTCCTGCTCCACCGCCAACAACCCCCAACACGATGCTTCAACTTAATTCAACTCATGGAGAAAGGCAGTGGCCACGTGATGCAGCCTCGTCCGCCTGTTAAATATTTCACTAAATATAGTCTTCCATACGTCTATTTCACCTAACAGTCGACAGTAAGATCTTTATGTACATTTTTTTTTTTCATTTTTTATCTCCCAATATGATATTGTGTTATGGTCATTAGAAAGATACGGAATGTATTAATCAATAATAGACCATATTAAGTTAGAGTCTGTATTATAGAGGGATAGAGGTAAGTGCGCTAAATGGAAATTCGAATTTTAGAATCGCACGTATATCAATGCTAAATGGTCGAAACTTATCTTGATATTTTTCACAAATTCATCAGCTATTTTAGTATTGTTGAAATTATTTATTTGAAAAAAAAAAAAAAAAAAAAAAACGCCGTTATTTACGTTTCAGTCAACTTAATAAAAATTAACTACAATATTAGAAACTACTAAACTAATGCACTCTGTTGTCTAGTCACTAATCTGCACTACGTTGAATGAGCTCATGTTCATTAGTAAAGTTTTAAAAATTGAAAAAAACTTTGGAATACCAAATGATTAATCAATGATCTGTTAACTTTGATGCTCTAGTTCATTTCATTCCTAGTTTAAACCGTGCAATGTGAATATTTTACCTGTTTTTAATTGTGAACATTTTCTGCCAATATTTTAATTATAAAATCCTTGGGTAAGGCGGTTAAATTAGACGGACTGTTTTAGCAGAGTGATCAATAATTGATTTATTAAATTAGATGTACAGCAACGATAATATAATAAGTTTACTTTTTTAATTTACTTTTTTTTTTATATATTTTCCTTTTATATATTTCTCGTCGATAGCCAACCTACCCCGAATTCAGTATGAAATGTGACTGATTGCTTGTCCTGTCCACGTCACGAACCCATGACTCTCAATTACCCATGTATTACTTTCTTCGAATTCATTTACGGAATTTTCATAATCAAGTGTTGCTTTTTACACAGGTTCTATGCAGAACTGTTGTCTGTAATTCTGTTCATTTTATCACCAATGAAAAATAACTTCAACAACCAATGAGAAAGATTAATCACGGAATCGAAGATTGAAAAGTGCGTTGGTTTTTGGTTGGCACGAGTGATTAGTCGTAAAAATGGTCAACCAATCACGACTTTTGTGCCTCAAGTTCTTTTTCTATAATTCTGCGGTATTCATCGAAGCCACCTTCAATGCATCGCACACCACCATCACCGCACACCCATAGCTCGTGGCATACCATACGGATAAGACGTTCGTCATGCGATACCAATATAACGCCACCCTGGAAATTTCGATAAATGTTGTTAAATTTGATTTATGACGCATAAAACTAGCAATTTCGTTCACTTTTACAAATCATTGTAAACCGTACTTGATAAACCTCAAGTGCTTTCCCAAGAGCTTCGATAGACTCAATATCCAAATGATTTGTGGGCTCGTCAAGTACCAAGAAATTCGGCATTGCTGCGCACATCAGAGCCAGAGCCACTCTTGATTTCTGACCTCCGGACAGTGAGTTTATCGTTTGCAATGCCAAGTCTCCACTGACTCCAAAACTGCCCAACATTCGTCTATATTCTTCCATTGGTTTCCCTGATAAAAAACCAAATTTCCTTGGTCAACTTGGATTTTACACCTTACAACTCAGGTTTCCAACGATAATCTTCAGTAACACGTACCTGGGAAGTGATTTTGTAGTAGTTCGACAGGACAGACACGCATATCTAGTTGGTCCACGTGATGTTGACTGAAATATCCAAATTTCAAGTTTCTATGAAGATGTACTGTGCCACGTGTCGGGCTTAATTTCCCTGTAATTATTTTGAGAAGCGTCGTCTTTCCCGCTCCGTTTTCTCCCACTATACAGATGCGCGACTGCAAAGTGGCTGTGAGATTTACACCAGTGAATAAGAAATCGGCATTGCTTCCGCTGCTGTCGTATCGGAACGAAACTTCGTTCAACTGGAGAATTGGAGGACTAAGGGCCTCCACTTCTGGGAAACGAAGCGTAACTTCTCCCTCTTTCTCCATTGGTTTCAACTCAGGTCTAAAAATTTTTGAAACCTCATTCAATATCCGATCTACTAAAGAAAATATAAGCAAAAACAGTACAGCAAAGATTTGTTAGAAGAAAACATACAACTTCTCCAGCATCTTGATCTTGCTTTGAACACTGGATGCACGATTAGCATTATAACGAAAACGATCAATGAATTCTTGTACATGGGCTCTTTTAGCTTGTTGTGCCTCAAATTCTCTCTGTTGATTTCGCTCCCGTTCACCTTTTGTCCTTGCAAATTGATCATAATTTCCTCTATAAGCTTCAATTTTTTGTGCTTTAAGATACAGGATATCTGTCGGTACCTGTATTCAAAGGTGTCACAAAGGTTCACTAGCATAATTATAAAAATACGTTCCGTGCATTGAATCCTTTGATACATACTGTGTCCAAAAAATTTCGGTCGTGAGAAACGACCAAAAGAGTTGTGGGCCAGGATTGCAAATACTTCTCAAGCCAGAGAATGGCTTTTATGTCAAGCATGTTGGTGGGTTCGTCGAGGAGCAGAAGATCGGGTCTTGAGAATAGAGCCCTAGCCAAGGCCAAGCGCATGCGCCATCCACCAGAAAAAGATTTAGTGGGCCATGCCTGCCTCTCAACAGAGAAACCGAGACCCGAAAGAATGGCGCTTGCCTTCGCAGGAGCCTTATCTACTTCTGCTAACCTCATAGCTTCATAAACGCGCGCCAATTCTTCACCAATAGAATCTCCTCCCCCCTGATCCAGAGCTGACTGGAGGTCAGCTTCGCGGCTAAGCAGCTCACTGCGCTCATGGTCACATTCTAACACGGAATGTAGCGCTGACGTATCGTCACTCGCGACCTCTTGCTCTACATGAAGAACTCGTACATGTGTAGGAATCCGTAACTGTTTGCTGAGAACAATGGGGCAAAAATGTTGGTGATAAGTAATTTATGACTTACATGAAACAGTAATCCTATGGATTTTAGTAATTCGAGGAACTAAAATGAATGAGAAAAGATTTAGCAGCAAACATTTGAAGCTTGTTTTGATAGTAACTAATGAAGTCCAAACTTTTCCGAAGGTAATCAATCAGATAGAGTACCAGAAATTTTAATCGGACAAGTAAATCTTGTGAGTGTTTTCACATTATATCAAAGAATAATGGGTTTCAGGATACTTCCAAAATATCAGGGACCACTAGATGATTTATTTTACCTGGATATCATTCTAAGCAGAGTTGTTTTTCCGAGACCATTCCTACCAACAAGACCATATCGCCTGCCAAATGCAAGCGTTAGATCAGCACCCTGCAGTAGGACTCGGTCGCCATACGCCACGTCAAAGTTCTCTATTCGGATATCCTGTGTTCTATTGACCCCACCTTTGCCCTCCATTCGACTATCTTTTTTACTGGTCATTTGACTAGCACTGGCAGTTTCCAACGCAACTGTCGCGTTGACATTTCGATTTACAGATCCTGAATCACCACCAACTCGTTTCTCAAGTTTTTGTTGCAGTTTTGCTTCTGCCTTTTCCAACTTTTTAGCATCCACTTTCTAAAACATGGAAATGTGGATGTTTTCCAATTCATTGGTAAAGAAGCACTGAGTTTGAATATATCCAGATGCAGTATATATTCATAAAATTGCCCTGGCAAGAATTTATAGATCCATTCAAAACTATTAGAATATTTGAAAGATTTTCTTTTTTTACAAATTTATAAACAGTTGAGTGTAATTTTCAAAAAATTACCGATCCGTCATCCCTGGTTGTAACCCAAATACTTTTGATATCTTCAACTTGATCCTCAAGGGTTGCAGCCATTGCTCCTAAATTAACCGGAGCATTTAATACTTTGTTCACGCCATTGTTACGTTTGTCATTTCCAACATGTAATTCCCCATCTGGAGTCCCTTTCAACATTGCCAATAGTCTCCTGCATATTTTCCTGCAAGATGATCGAAATTATGATTTTGTCTCAGGGTTTATTCAAAATTTTACTGTCAGCGATATGAACCTTTTCTCAGATACTCAGACAACTAAATTGGAAAGGACCTCAGCTTTTTTTTTTGTCCAGATGAGCTTTTCATCTAATAGCAATTGGTGTCAAGAAATTTGAATGCAATATGCATTTAACATTGAAATTTTTACAAAAAAATAACTGGAAATCACTGACGATAAAATTCAAAAGTCACCCATAGTTTGACGTGGTTTGCACCGAGTTTAACGGAATATTTTACCGACCTAACCTCTTTCTCAGGCTTATCAGCTACCTCGTGCAAAACCTCACCAATAGCTTCGTAAACCTCGTCTCCATCCTCAAAGTCATCTCGAGAACTGTCAAGAATGCCTAAAAAATTTCAGCGTATTTAAATAAATGTGTACATAGTAGAAATGATGTAAAATCGTTTTTAGGTTAACTTGGTAAGCCATACCTTCGACATACTTATACAAATCGTCATCTATAGAGGGAAATTCAGTCCTGATATAATCGCCACAAGCGGCCATGGTGATCGGTTTATATTTCTTCCCCGCGTTGTCTTAATAAATTATTTAACTCTAACGTTATATCAAAAAACCGACAAAAGGGTAGCACCATCAAACTCACGAACACATGTTCACGCCATTTTGAATTTTGCGACTGAGGAAAAATAGCCTCGCGTCAAACTACTGTTAAAGAATATTGATTTCTGTTTGGAATAAATTGCGCCAAGTATTTACGCATGAAATAAATTTTTTTCATACCGTAATTCCTTGACCGTACAACAGAAACATGTTATCCTGATTGTATAATTTATAAATTAATCGTATGACCAGATTCGCCATTTTAGAACTGTCAAAAAGTGGTAGTGGGCTTCCCAATTCCCGTGTTCCGTTCGTTCGGCTTGTATATCAATAATACAGCAATCTGTCGGTACCGCGTACGTTTCTAATTACCCTCAATTACATAGTTTGTTCTACGAAGTGATGCGAAGCGGACTCAGGAAACGCGTTTCAACGAGAGAATGATAAAGCGCGTTAGAAAAACGTGTCGACGTATGTGAAAGTTTGCTTTTCTTCCAACTTTCTAGGGCTTGGTCAATGTTATTCGGTTACTTTGTCCCAGTGTTTTGCTATCTTATAAACTGATTTGCATCTTCCACTATTGTCTCAACATTCTCTTGTCTGGCTATATGTAAACAAATAATGGCAACAGACGCCGAGGAGTCGGACACCGATGAACGGCCCACTAAACGACTGCGTGTTGGCGATAAAGATCGTGTACAAATGGTAAGTAAAAAAATGTCTCAAAAATAATTAATTTGAAGTACAATTTTTCAAGCACGTGTCGTTCATTCGTATTCATTTTCCCTAGGATCAACAAGAGATAGAAACTGAAGAGATTGTTGCAGGGAATGCAAGTAGAGAAGAAAATTACGAGGACGACGAAAGCAATGAGATTGAAACACGAGCCAGAGAACGTCTCAAGAAATGGCAGGCAAGGCAAGTGGCCAAAGGTTTTGTAGACAACACGATAAACCGTGTTCTAGAAAACTATGTAATGTCTCCACCATTCAACGACATATATCCTCGCCTTATTACACGAACCAACGATATGGAAGACCGAGCAGTCGCGATGGCCATTCAAAATCACGGGTTGGTACAACTGACCGCAAATTATGTACCCAGTGCAGATCCTCCCGTCCGTCGCAATAATCCGGTAAACGAATATTGGGTTCGGGAAGACAGCGCAATTGAACAAGATCGATGCATGTGTCCTTTGAGCATTGGGCAAAACAAAGCAGACACCTTGGCTGGATCTGCTGCTTCCTCCGATGAAACATACGGAAGTTTGAAGCAGGATGAGGAAAATGCTTGCTGGGTCGGAGACAAAGGGGATGAGAATAATCAGCAACAGGATTTTCTTGAACGAGCAGTTGCTGAAGCAATAAAGAAGAAAGGACTCAGCGCACTCAGCGTAGACTATGGTTGACAACAATTTGAATTTACAATTATCGTTTTGCTGCTACTGTACTCAGTCATCTCTATTTTACATCTATATCGGCAAACGGCTGGGTACGTACGGTACTTTACATTAGCTACGTGCAATCACTGACTACCTTTTCGTAACTTTTAGATTTTAATTGAAGACAACATTTGTATTAATAGTTGCTGATACATGTTCTGTAATCATATCATTCATATCAATCAATCCTATCATGTTGTTCCCAGTATAGGTGTCTTAGCTTTTGTCCCCACTTTGTTAATAATAATTATTTAAGCAATTTTTAGCTAGCAAATTGGAATTGATTTGTTTTCTTGCGACACTAATTCACTATCAAATTATTTAAGCATCTCTAATAGATATTTTCCATCAACGATACGACTCTGACTCGTAAAACAAAAGTTTTATAGCAATACAATATAAATTTTATAATTTATAATTCAGATCACCATTAGGTTTTATTTTTTATATCTGATATGAACGATACGGTATTCGATACATAAGTTTTGATGTTAAACTTGCGTACCATTGTACGTAAACACATAATACTGGGTATAATGTATCCATTCCAATAGCCTAGACTTAGAAATTGCGTTACCTGTATTAATCTATGTGAGAAATAATTCCTTTCTTAACAGCAGGGAATACGAATGAAAGGCAATAACATTGTTCTCTCACATTTATATAAAATAAATAACTGATCCTGTCTTTGTTATTGCCTTAGAATCTATTTAGTTTGGAACGTTGCAATCCGTTATAAATACAATGTAATCAATTTTTAATCATATGAGTAAAGTTACTCATCGCATAATGTTGAATTATGCATATATTTTTAATTGAAAATTTTTTTTTTTTTTTTCAATTTGTTAGTGATATTCCATCATTGTCTATTAAATGTATTTTTGACACATGAATCAATCACCGATATTACTTCGCATTTAGAAGGCTGGTTCAAAAGTTCATATAAAAATACCATGAGAATTAATGGGTAATTTAAATATATATATATATAATATATATCTCTTTTAAATCATGCCGCAGGATGCAGCAACAAATCATGGAGAATCTTAACAGTTCCTAAGCTGTAATTAATTGAATATTATACGATAATAATACCGAGTTAAGTTATATCAAGTATTTTAATTTTTAATTTAGAAAAACCTAATAGACTTATAGAGATTATTATATTGACAGTAAATTTTATAACAAAATAAAATATAATTCCTTTATGTATATACTATAAGAAGCTTCTCGTTGGCCTTGCAATTGTATCCTTATCCGTTATTTTAAATTAACAATTTTCTTTATAACTTGTTTACCACATATGCTTTTGAAAAATTAGAAACTGAGATGCATGAAGCTATCTAGAATCATGCGATACTGTCAATCAATTCAACTGTTAATCATGGAGAGTCATTTTTTGTAAAGAGCACTCTCTCCAATGATTTCGGTTGAAGTCTTTTGCTTTCTTTTATTGAGAAACACGAAATTACTCTAACTTTTAATGGAATGACCATCACGTAGCACTCAGATTTTGTCTCAATTGACACCTTTCAGTAAAAAAAATTTTAGTAGTTTGGCCTTGCACAGGACACAACATTCATGTTATAGCGTCCGAACAAGGTGAGGTAGAACAATAAGCTACCGAATATTGAAAGTTATTTGATAATTGAGATCTGATTTTAAATAAACATGTTCTAAACGAAATCCTCTATATTCATTTTACTTCAACGATATTATTATTTATATTTCATAAACAGTACGCAGTGACCAATAATGTTGCACTGCATTAGGAGCAGGGCTAATAGTGGATTACTTTCCGAAATGTCTTTACGGCCATCGAGTTCCCAAGTAGAATCTTCCAGATTCAAAGACGTTGGTTCGAATTCTATTGACCTGCATCTAAAAGATCAGGGTTACACATTTGGAAAGACTATAGGAGAAGGTTCCTACTGCAAAGTCAAAGTATGTACGTTGTAACAAAGATCAGAATCTGCGTTCCCTCACATATGTACATAAAAAAAAAAATTAATTGTTGAGTCACGAAAAATATTAGCAGTTTTTTATTTTTAAGACAGTATACCAACGGGTCGGAAATAATCACATTCAAAAGATTGCTTGCAAGATCATCGACAAGTGTAAAGCATCCAATGAATTTGTCACCAAATTTCTACCTCGAGAATTGTCGGTAGTGCGAGGATTAAGGCATTCGAACATAGTTACAGTATTGAATGTTCTGAGCACACCACGTCATGTTTACATTTTCATGGACTTCTGTGAGAGAGGTGATCTCTTGGATTATATTCGGGCAAAAGGTGCTCTGACTGAATCTAGGTCAAGACATTTCTTTAAACAGATAGTATCCGCAGTTCAACATTTACATTCGCTGGATATTGCTCACAGGGATTTGAAATGTGAAAATGTCTTGTTGACCACAAAGGACCACGTGAAAATTGCTGGTAACACGATATTAACGTTCTTCTTAGTATTAGTCGATTTTTTATAACATTTAATTGTTAAATGCGTTTATAGACTTCGGATTTGCCAGATGGTGTCGCGACGAAAAAGGGCACAGAATTTTATCAGACACTTTCTGTGGTAGTGCAGCTTATGCCGCGCCAGAAATTTTGCAAGGAACCATGTATAATCCAAAGATGTATGATTCTTGGTCGCTTGGTTGCATTTTGTTCATTATGTTGACTGCGTCAATGCCATTTGACGATGCACATATGCCGAGCATGATTCGAGCACAGACAAACAGACTGATTAAATTTAATGAGAAAATTCAAGCTGGCTCAACAGTCTGTAAATTAATTTCGTGAGTCATTTTATTATTAATTTAAAGTTCTAATTATCTCAATAGCTAAATTAAATTAGCTTCTTATTTGAATAGGCATCTCTTGGAACCAGATGTTACACGACGTGCAACTATGAGACAAGTAGCAAGATCAACTTGGTTGCGTCACCCCTCCAACAATGTATTACGCGATTCTGTTAATAGAGCCATTAATTTGATATACAAGTAAGTAGCTGCTTTTATAAAATCAACAAATTTAGTTACATTTTCTATCAATCAATCGCACTTTACTGCGGCGTTGATATATTTTTTAATCTTTTAGGTACCTTTTTTGTAGATATTATTTTATACCTTTATTTTTGTTGTTATACAAGAAAGTACGAAATGATTTTAAAAATAACAGAAGAGTTTGTCAATTAGTTTAGTTACGGCACAACTATCAAATAATTGTTATTCAATCTGATAATTAAAATAACTATTAATATCAACTAATACTTAAACCTCCGTTTGTTTTTGATATCTTAGAAATCTCTTCCTTGAACTTGGCGATGGTTTCTTTTGCCAATGTTAGTTTTTCCTTAAGCTCTGTTACCTCTCCCCTGATTTTATTTTTTGCCTCCACAATCTCTTGAAGGGTTGACTGTTTTTTGGCTTCGACTATAAATTAAATAATAGTTGTATTACAAAATATTCTACATAACAATATAATTCGTATAATATACATAATATATAACATAATTCATTTCTATAATAATTTTACTCACAATCATTATCATGGCGCCAAACACCCAGTGTCATAGGTCTGGAAGAACTTAGCAAATGCTGCATTAAAGCTGTTGGATCCTGAAAGACTATTTCTTCGTAAAATTCAGAAACTAAACTCTTTTTCCCTAACTGTATTTCTGGTGTCGATTGGAATAGCTTCAATATATGATAAATAGTCACCTATAATAAACATAAAGTATACTGACTATTGCAAATGAAGACACAAGGCCAACAGTGATTCAAAAACAATACAGAAGTCATCATTTTCAAAACTTCAAGAGTCAGCCATCCATAGGGTAATATGAAAAGCATACCGGCCTCTCGTTTGGGTCGTGGAAGTAGATCTTAATGACGATTTCGAATTCCCCCCATCCTGTCTCAGTCAATTCGTAAGGTGGCTTGGTGACGATTCTGTTTGGATTATTATAACTTTCATGTAGCTTGAAGTGAACTTTTTTCACATATGTCGACATATCCTCGTTGTTGTATGGCTTAACGTAAACAGTCCACTGATGCGTGTGGCCATCCTCCTCTCGCTTTTTACCAAAATATCGAGCCACATTTCCATAGACGATGGGCTTCACAATGGTGAGACCCTGTAAAAAAAATGCAGATTTTGTAGTTAAGTTACGGCGCAGACCTTGGAACATGACACAAATTTGTATGCATGTTGCACTGTGGTATACCACGCAATGTGTTGTTGATCTGTCATGTCTGTGATGAAATATAGGTTAGGAAGCCAGGCTCCTACCTTGACTCTTCCACCTGAATCCGGTCCAAATTCACTAGCTGTTGCCATAATTTGTGGCGGTTATTATCATAATTACTGAGAACTCGAATGATAATTATTTAGTGATAAATCTGCGTTTACGAAATATTTTTTACTCCGTGCTTCCACGGTGTAAAAATATGTCTCAGTACGGAAAAAATCCGCCAGGGACCTCGTGCGTCGGTGAGGAGAGGTAAACAAAAATGGCGGCGATCTAGCAGACAGTATTA
Source organism: Neodiprion pinetum (assembly GCF_021155775.2). Classification (NCBI taxonomy): domain Eukaryota; kingdom Metazoa; phylum Arthropoda; class Insecta; order Hymenoptera; family Diprionidae; genus Neodiprion; species Neodiprion pinetum. The sequence goes on from NC_060233.1 coordinate 3,815,414, forward strand.
ACGAAAGTGACGTTTGTATCGAATCTGCCGCTGAAGATTACATGGGTACATTAATATTTGACAAAATAAAATGATTGTACGATGAATGTATGTGACTATAGCGACAATCTATTAGTGAAAATGAAATGCATGATGATTCGAAAGACCAAAGATTAAATAAAATTCCATCGGTATGCTTCCTTGATAAAAAGAAAACGGTAATCACACTGAATCAATCATCCAAAGGATGCACAATAATTAATGTGTGGGCTAAGAATAAAGTAATTAAGCATTATATATAATATTATTATTATTATATTAAAATATTTTTAGAATTTAACGTGGCTTTTTTTACGTAGAGTAAATACTGTGTGGTTAAATCGCCGCCATTATTGTTTACCTCATTCGCATCGACGCATGAGGCCGCTCGCGGATTCTCACCATACCAAGGCAAAATAATCACAGCGACCGAGGGCCAGTCGGACCACCTCTTATTTTTACACCGTGGACAATTCCGAACTTCGGACCGTGCGAATACGCAGAACGCAGCAAGAAGACTAAAGACAAATAACTGGTTCACCGAACTTCTACCCAGTGGGCCAATTCACACGGCAGCCGCTTGGTGGCGCTGCTAAGCATTGAATAGTTGCGCAATCCGATATTGCGCATCTCTCACGGATGTATACTATATTTCTTGATATTTCTTACGTCCGTGGCATCTCTGCATGCATTTGTCAAGCATAGACTTATAGGTATATGAAATAGACTGAGCACGCCAGCCGTTTCCTTTGTCCCCTGAAGGCCTATTGTTATTGTTGCTGTCTTTTTCTCTCTAATGGGTTGTTCCGCCCTACTCCTCTCTCAATACCGCCCATAGTGGCGAAGTCAAACGCTAGAGCGGAAGAGAAAAGCAAGTGAGGGGCAGGCGCAGGTGTGCCATCCTACATATCCCCACCCCGAGACCGCTAGAAGGAGATGGCAGTATCAACTGCGGGTGTAAGACAAGGATTGCACCAAAAACGGCGGAATCGAGGTTCAGGGGATTCAAGGTGGTGTCAAGGGACAGAGGGAGACTAGAATTATTTTGAATCATTTGATTACGCAGTACCACATTACCCAAGTATTAGGGTCTCTAGTCTTCTTGGAACGCGGCCTGCAATTAAACAGAATTGCCGTTCCGATAGGCGTATTTCTTTTATAGCAGCAATTGTTAGTGCGCTCTGCATTATCTACTGCTGTCCGTCACGATAAGCGTGGATGGATTACCGACATGCTTTTGCCGTTGAAAAATTAGTTTCATGAACCTACTTTGCAGTGACGTGCGCTACTACTAGAGGGACAGGGCATTCTCACAAAAATACGAAACACTAAATTGACACATTGGTGCATGGTTATGTTGTTGTGTTGAAAATGCTGGTGAAGAGACAATAATACATCAATTACAGATTGCATTGAGCAAATTCATTCCCAAAAACAACAAGCTACAAACTATTACGATCATTGGTTTGGTTTGAGGAAAAAAGACGGGGTAAACAATGTCAGGCACCGAGGAGTCTACGAGCAAGATACAATTTAAGAAGAAAAAAGTTAAATCGTTAAGGAAACGAGCTGGATCTTCTGATGATGATGATTCTGACGGTGAAAGAGAGACGGTAAGGTACGAATTCGTTCTTATATTTTTGATGCGGGTGTTAAGGAGGACATATAAAATCAATGTCGAAGCTATTTAGTAACAACGTTCTGTTGTTTGTTCAAATGCAAGAAATTGCATAACGATGTTAATACTAGGCTTTAAAAATTACAGAGGTCGATTAGATGAGATGAAAACTATCCAGAAACTCCGTCAACGACCCCATGGTGTTAATATTGCTGGACTAGCGCTTGGTGAAAAAGTGACCGCAGATTCGACGGTAAGTTGATTTCGGTTGATTTCAATGAATAAGTCAGACATCACAATGCATACATTTTTTGAACTCTAATTGATACTTCAGTCTGATCCTTTCAACGTTAAAAATGGAGGAATGGTGAACATGGCAGCACTGAAAAATACGAAGCTTAAACAGCCTGACGATGCATATGATACTGGAATCGGAACACAGTTTAGTGCCGAAACAAACAAACGAGACGAAGATGAAGAAATGTGCGTCAAGCTAGACATCTTTCGAATAAAATTGACAGTTAATGTTTAAAAATTTTCAACAAATGACTTTCAACTGAATTCAGGATGAAGTACATTGAGGAACAGTTGTCGAAGCGTAAAAACAAAAATCCCAGCACAAGCGATGCCAATGGTGATGGAGACGGTGGTAGTTATTGCTCACCTGAAGAAGCAGCTCTACAAGCTGTACCTGAACACTTGCGACAAAGTTCAACTAATAGAAGCGAGGAAATGCTTTCGAATCAAATGCTGTCTGGCATACCAGAAGTTGACCTTGGGATAGAGTAAGTACAATCGCCTTGTGAACAGTTACAAGTATTTCTCTCTGGCAAACCTTGGCATGTCACTGAAACGATGTATTTCAGAGCCAAGATACGGAATATAGAAGCTACCGAAGAAGCGAAACTTAAACTCCTCTGGGAAAGACACAGGAAAAAGGATGGACCTTCTCAATTCGTTCCCACGAACATGGCTGTTAACTTCGTTCAACACAATCGATGTAAAGACTTTCGAAATTTAGATCATATACTTTCACAGAACAGCCGAATTATGCAAATTTGATTTTAGCAGCAATGAATGCAAGTTCCAAAGAAATTGAGTCATGAACAGTAGAATTAACGCATATTCCGTGTACCTGTGAAATTTTACGTCTATCGTCGTATAAGAATATGATTTCTATCATACATTTTTAATGAGGTGTACAATAAGGAATAATTTTTTTTTCAAACAAACTAATTTTTTACAGTCAATATTGAAGACTCCGAAGTACAGAAGGGAAAGCGAGACGCTGAGGAAAGAAAGAGACTCGCAGCTCGGAACGACGATGCTAAAGGAAAGCGGAAAGATAATGGAGAAAAAGCAACGGACGATTATCATTACGAACGATTCAAGAAACAGTTTCGTAGATTTTAAATTTTTGCTAAACAACACTAGACGTAATATATTTACTGTACATTTGAATTTGAATCAAAGATACATATGTATTTGTCAATATATATTATGACAACAATTTGCATTTAATCCCTTTCAAGAAAACTCATCTAAATCATACCTCATAAAAAAAAAAAAAAAAACCGTGGGCGGTACGTCAATTCTTTATAATGGTAAATAAATTATTCACTTGCGTCGCACGAGATTTATTATCGGTGTGAGACTATATCGGTAATAATAATAACATTTTGTGCGATCAAATTGCCTGGAATGACCAAAAATAATCAATTTTTGATTAAGTTGATAATAATCAAAAAAAATATATTTTTCTAACTCGATTAATCGATCGACTCGATTATTTCTCTTCAATATCGGTTTTTGTTGTTTATCCCCATGAACGACGCAATACGTTATCAATTTATGTGATTAACAGTATCAATTATTATCATTGTCTTATTTACCAAGTATATACCTATTTGATATAATAAGTGAAAAATAAATGAAAATTTTTGCTTGTAATTGCAAGTATTTTGAATGAAACTTTAAATTATAAAAAAACTTTTCCACCATTCAGACTACGTACTGAAATTCACGAAACTTTGTTTTCAAATGCACCATTTCAAAAAAATACGAATTAATCGATTAATCGATTCATTTTTACCGATTTAATCGAGTCATGTTTGATTATTTTTTTGACTCGATTAATTTTTAGCTCAGTGATCATCGCTAAATCGTTAGTTCGTATCGTACGGCAAGATAACGTCGTAGTAGATAGTGGAGAACGTGAAAGAGGAGCAAAAGGATGACCGGTATTTTTACTAATAAACGGTTTTGCAATGAGCAGAATTACGATTGGAACACTGAACGAGAAAGAAAATTAAACTAATTTGTGCATATTGTGCATATTATTTATGTACCCACGCTACGTCGATTTCGAACCATTTTTTTAAGAGAAAACATTTTCTAAACTGGAACAGGAGTTTCTGCTGAGGTACATATTGAACTTTGAATAAATGAGTTGAACGCAAAAACATTATTTATGAAAATTTGTACATAGGATTATGAAAAATTGCGTTGTTAACGTAGCAGAACTAACAATTAATTATCAAAATGAGTATACAACAGGTAATTATTATAATAAATATATTTTTAAATCTGACAAGTCTTTCAAGTCCTGACACAAAAGTACCGACCGCGTTGCAGGATTTTACCGTCGATGAAGGTAAGACCTGAAAAATTATCATTTCAACAAAGTTGTAACGTGTGAAAGATTGATAATGACGTAGCTCACGTAGCGGTTCATTCTTTATGTATTTTAAACATTGATATCGATAAATGCAGGCTTAAAACTCTTTCCTATCTATTTGCCTATGTCCATATCGTGTATTCTTCTATCCGTCTGACCATACTCTGAGTTTACTACTTACTGTCGCCTGTCAGGTTACATTTCGATATGTTCGCCTAGAGATTAGACTGAGTTTGGAATTAGAAAATTATTTTGTTTCTATAATGTCCAACCAAATATATAGGATGTTAAAGAAAAAAAATTGAAGATGTATATCCTACACAAAAAGTAAACACCTATCCTATACTTTAAACATTCAAATAGCATAGTCTTCATCAGAGCGTCAATATACGGTCTACCATTACAGACCGAAGGAACTTGGTACAAGGGATCGATATTACGTTTGAAAAAGCGTAAGAAAAAGACAAGTAATAAAAGAAAAGGTTGAAAAAGAATAAAAGAAAAAAGATGCGATACATTTACGCAGTCGTGAAATTTCAGCCGGCGCATGGTTTCTACGAAATGTAGTGATATAACAGGCCTAATTTTTTTGCGTACAAAGGTATTATAAGAGGGATGGGATAAGGGGGTTGAGGCCTCGCCTACGCGTTGTTGCTTGCTGGAAAAACGAATTTACTATATATATATACACACACATATATAACATAGCGAGGAGGGAAGCGAAGGGTTACAGAAGAACAGAAAGCGAGGCGAATGAAAAAAATGGAAGAGAAAAGAAAAGGATGAAAATAAAGCAACGCAGAAATAGGTATAGACGCGGTATGGATACGGCTGACAGAGACAGAGGATGAGAGGACGAGCCGGGGGTTGTGAAATCAGGGGAAATGGAATGGAGGCAGAGGGAACGCGGAGCAGCACCAGCAGCGAGGCTCTGATTGGTAGCGGAATCGATTAGCCGCCGTTGAGGCACCTCCGCCGCCTCCGCCGGAGTTTCGGCGACGCCGCGAATTTCCCGGCCGAAGGTTTCCTGTTGGTCCCGCCCCCAGCCCTCCGTCCTCCGGGTGCACGTCCCACACCGTCGCGTTTCCCATGGCAACCCTCATTTAACCCCGCTTGCGCGCCTCTTTCGCTATGTCTTCCCCCCGCACCGTCACCGGGTACAGCATGTAATGGGAATCCTTTTCTCGATGAGGGTCGTGGCCACGTTGTGTATAATACCTAGGCATAAATATTCCCTGGGTATATAATGTGCATGCGAGTGTGTGGCCAGGTAGGAGGACAATTTACACGCATACGGTTCATGTACTCGTGTGCAAACTTGCGTCACTGACGATGATGCAGTCGATGCCGCGATACCTTGTCGTTGTTTTTTACGGGAGAATGCAGACGGAGTAATTTCCGATTTTTCAAATTTTTGCACTAGCCATTCGATACGCCAAGTTGATGTAGAAAATTTATCGAACAAACTTGACGGCTGAAGAATTCATCTCTAAGTATATGTTAATCGGATGTTGGAAGTTTTTACTGTAAATCATTATTTTGATTAATCCTTTCAAATGAGTTTGCGTAAATCTTTGTTTAATAAGGTCAAAAGTGTGAGTGTGTCTTGAGATACCGATTCAATTAATCGTTTTTTTAATTCACGCATTACGGTGGTCCTTATTCAGGGCGTGGACGATTTTTTTTCAGGCCACTCTTGAAATCAATTTTAAATAATTCAAAAACGATTTCCAAATTTTTTCACATTTTCATCTCAACTCTAACTCGTGCCCCTGTAAGAGGGTGGATTTCCGCATTTAAAATTCACGTGTTTCGGACACATACTTGGCGTATATTTTATTGTAAAAATAATAATGTTCAAAAAAATTTGTAACTCCGAGGCTTTAGTGGCCATTACCATGCAATCTCGACGAATTGCACACCTTCGAAATCTGATTTTCTACCATTCAGAGGAAGTGCAATTTGTCTAGATTACCTGGTACGATGATGTGAATTTTTTCTCACATAGTAGCACTAATGCCCACTAAAACCTCGCAGTTATAGATTTTTTTTAACATTATTACTCTTACAATAAAATATATGCTAAGAATGTGCTTGAAACAAGTGTATTTTAAATGAGGAAATCTTCCATATTATGGGGCACGGGTTAGAGTTAAGACAAAAATGTGAAAAAATTTTGGAATTGTTTTTCAACTATTTAAAATTGATTTGGAAGGCGGTCTGTAAAAAATTCCTCACCACCCTCAATAAGGAGCATACTAATTACGTATGTACGTTGAAAGAATATTTTTTTCCCAACAAATTGAAATTCAATCCTACCCTCATAGTTCATAATTGTTGGTCCAGCAATTTTTTTCTTTCGTAAGTACGCGACAAACAATGATAGATGTGTAAAAATTTCACAATACTGAAACAAACCGTGGCAATAATATATTTTTCAAAGATTTCTGCGAAAAACAATTACAGGTCACACGAGCAGATAACGATGGTTTTTTGGGAACAAATTTTTGAACCGAAAAATTATGATTTCTTCGAAGGTATCGCTGCACGTAATGTGCAGAGTGGATGGTTATAAATGACGCAGCGGTAACTGGAACAAAGAACATTGGATAGAAGCTTTGAACGACTATAAAAAATAGTCGAGTTTTACGTTAATAGACATACGTACCAAAGCGCAGAATTTTATACAGCACAATATTACAACAGGTACGCGATAGAAGACATGATATAGGTTGCATTGATTTTGCCGACGACTGATACAACCCCATCGGCTCATTTAATTAGAACATGGCGACTTTAATACAAGCGCACGACAACAAGAACAACAACGGCAAGCCCACCCGACCACGTATTCGTTTCACAAGTTACACTTATCATCATCATCATCGTCGTCGTCGTCGTCGTCGTCGTGAAATCTGACGTTAGAAATTCCCCGCATTTTCTGATGAAAATATGAAAAATATAAATAAATAATAAACAGTTGAAAATTCATTCGATCGGTGATTACGGTTATTCGGGAGGGCTGCGTATCTACCTAACGTATCGTATCCTACGCTTAAAACTCAGACATCCGGCGTACAAAAAAAAAAAAAATAATATAAAAAAAGGAAATAAAATAAAAAGGAAAAGGAAAAGAAACAGTTGAGAATAATGACAGAAGTGTCAAGAAAAACAAACGATAACAAGAACGAAACGAACATGTATATTATACAACTGCATTATAGATTCTTTTCTCGTCGTAATTTCACGGTCTCCGTCTAATAATTATTGCGGTTTGATTCGTAATCTTACATGTAGGTATATAGTATACACTGTAACGGTAATAATAGTAACTAACACATTTTGAAGAATGAAAATAATACTCGTATCAATAATACAGTGATAATAGTAATAATAAGTATAATATTATTTCATCCTATTTATAATTTCGAACGCCACGGGCAATCGCTGACTCGCACTCGTACGTATATCATCCACACACACACACATACACACTCTCGTGTATATATACATACCTGTATTTATATGTATCTATATAACTTACTCACGCACAACTTTTATACTCGTTTTTATTAATTATTTTCACCGTTCTTGCAGCGTAAATTCTCACGCACTCGACTAGGATCGCTACGCGCTTATAATAATAATAATTATTACTATTATTGTATAGAATTTATATTTAAATACACTACACATGAAAACACCCTATCTACATTGGTGTCGCACGGGAATTTCCCGGATCGGAAGTCGAACATTTCCGCAGTACGAGTATAAATTTTTCAATTAATACATCTGGTACGTGAGTCTAAAAAATCCAGCCCGAGAAATTCCCCGAACGCGTTAAAATATTTATATATGAGTCACTTGACGTCAAACCGCACACTCTCGAAACGGTCGGGTATTCAAATTTTATAAAACTATGTGAATATATCGCCTCCGATTCGAGAGAATTTCCCTAATTTTTTCGAAGTTTAGTATAAGTATTTTCGAAATTACGCGGAGTCGAAAATACTGATAGTAAAGTTACATAAATATTTAGGGAAATTGTCCCGTGAAAAACATAACATATTCACAAAATTTTGTGAAATTTGGAAACATCGATGTAAATTTTGCTCTAAAAGTGAGTGATTTGACGTGAAATGACTCACACACACATATATATATATACATATATATATATATATATTTATTTTGTTTTTGTTTTTAGTATCTAATTATTACGCTAATGCTTACGCACTTTATACTTATGGTAGTAATATGGTACAATATACGACTTAGAATTAACGATTTTTTTTTTTTTTTTGGTTGTTTTTTTGGTTTTCTTTTGACAGAGGTATGTTTTAATCATCTTCCTTCTTTTCTTCTTTCTCTTTTTTTCTCCTTCCTTATCATTCTGAAGTAAACACGTCGCTTGATATTTTCTGTACTGTTTTTATAATATTGGTTCTCACAGGTCCAAGCTTCATGCTTCTGACCCTGTTCAAGTTACAGGCGGGCTGCATAAAAAAAAAATGTACACGATTTTTGAACAGAAATAATACACGTATCGTGTAAAAGGTGAAAAATTAGACGGAGCAGAGATCTGATTCGTTTGGAAGTTTCGTTAAAACAACAAGTTGACTCTGTATAATTGTTCAATCGTACATTATTGCTTCGAAATTTTCGAACCGCGGAATTAGAGTGCACGGTACAGGCCGTTTACGAACAACCGACCAGCCCCCGGATCCGAGAACACCAAACGACGGTTCACCCATTCAGGTATACAAACGATCAACGGAAATAAATAAAGAGACTTTATAATACACACAATATATTTATAATAACTTAAGACTAGCGATGCCCGCGGGGCGACGGTCGACGACGTCCGTCGGATCCCGGCGGAGAGATTTTTTTGTGTATTTACAAGACGTTGCGTCGGTAATTTCTCACTGGTAACGCATTACACGCGTACGTACAGGAATACAGCGCAGTAAAATATAACGAGTCTTTGTATCGTCCTTACAGCCGCGAGTGAATCGCGTGTAGAAGCCGAAGTCTCTGGTGTTATCATACAGCGTGCACATACGATCGCACGAATTTGGTCTGCACGTTATACATATAGCTATAATACTATATGTAATACTATACGTATAACAGTTATACATAGCACAAGATCCTGCTCGAGGATATTTTTCGGTGGTTGTTGGATGGGCGGGGAAATTTTCTGCACGAAAAAACGAGCAGCGCGGTGAGGAGAGGGGATGGGGCGGGGGTGTAAGGGTCTAAGGGTGGAAAGGGTGCAGGTTCGACCGGCGGTTATGAGTTATCACGGCAATGGCACGGTATGGCACAGCACAGGGTAGGACACTGCGGCACGTGGCGCGGCGCCATCAAGGGCTCGACTCACAATCAGCGCGGGGCTCCAAGAGCGCCCCAATGCTCGGCGGTGGGTCATGTGTAATGGGGGTAAGTACCAAGGTGCGGAGGTACGTGGCCGCTCGCCGTGTGGTGGCCGGCGTAGAGGTTCGCCCCGGGGCTCGACCAGTAGCTCGAGGCCGACTGGAAGAGGCCCCCGGGAACCGATACGGAGACCGAGGCCGCCGGCGGTGGCATCAGGTTCAATTTTGCGTGACCGTAACCCGACATGAAGAGTTCGCTCTGGTACTTGTACGCCGCGGGATCAGCCGCCGCCGGTTGCGTCGCCGCCGCCAAACCTTGGAAGTCAAATTTGTAGGCGTACCTCTTGCCGTGAACTTTCGTCATTATGTTCTTGTCGTAGTAGTACCTGGAATCATTAAACGACGGTGGTATTCATAAGTCAATTTTAACTCGAGTATGTACCTATATTGTATCAATAACTCGGCGAATCGCTTCGAGGATACTTAAGGCTGTAGTGATCTTTTGTTCGGTGTGAGAGGAGTTGCAGGTACCACGTTAATAATGAAAAACAAACGTTTTATACAACGCGAGCATGTTTTACGCGGTTTTTCATTCCTGTTTGCAGTATACAAGGTATTTGTTTCTATGGCGGTAAAGTGAGTCTGCGAATGCGCATGCCCGGAGTACGGAAAATACCACTTTTCAGTCCTAGGAGTTAAAAATGGTCTTTTCCATACCGTACGCATGCGCTGTCGCGAACGAATCTGACGTTGCGCGATCCTAACCTCAATTTCGTGCTTCGTGAAAAAACGCGTGGCGTACTCTTGTCGTATGCAGAATCGTGTGCAAGAAGGAGGCAACCGTCTTTTCGCCTCGCGTATTTTGAATATTCATCTTCGGCTCACCTACGACTCATATTTCAAACTTACGTTCGGCCCGAAACGACCGCGTTTGCCTCCTTGTTACACAATATAATATTTCACGACTCGAAACAATCAAACCTATAATTTTTTTCGACCGAGGGAGACTCGCGTAATCCTCTGAGGTAATCAAAACTTTCACTGCACTCTTCGATTCGACCGATTCAATTTCTTGTCAACTCAATCGATCTGCGCATTTATCGATTACTGAAGTACCTAATAATTCTGAAGCAGCGACGAATGAAAATTAGGTCTAGACCGTTCTCCTCAATTCACTTTCTGATGCAACGACATCGAATACAAAAATCTTCAACGACGATATGTCTGATTCGCATGCACTGTTACTACTATAGACTCAATCGGTTGATCGTCACTCACCTGAGCGCTCTCGAAAGCTTGTCGTAGTTCATGTTTGGCTTCGACTTCCGTTCGCCCCACCGCCTGGCAACCTCGTCCGGATCTGTCAGTTTGAATTCACCGTTGGTACCCTCCCACGTGATGCAGGCAGCGTTACTCGAGTCGGACAATAGCTCGAGCAGAAATTGCCACAGCTGAATTTGCCCCGAGCCCGAACTCGCCAAACGACTGCTGGTCGCTCCGAACATTTGGTACGGATCTGGAACCGATACCGACATAGTGTCGACCGTGAGAAAAACTCCTGGAAACGCAAAAAATAAAGAAACTGCAACCCCGTTATAAGTTTGGCTTGAAAATAAGAAACAGTTCGATTATTTGAAAAATTCCCTATACCGATCAACCTGTAACGACGAGTCTAGGGAATTTCAGTCGAATTAGGATTCAAAGTTTCTTTCGGCGTAACGGCGACATATTTCTTACATTTCCGTGGCACGCGAAACCCGAGCGAAATCCCCTCGGAGCTAGAGAGTTCCGCAGAGCCACCGTTGGTGGCTATCGCCCTTAAAAGCTTTACAATGCGTCATCAGCGCGCGGTGCAGTGGCTCGACGAGCTCGACGAGCACCCTACAGTCTACACAAAGGATATAATAGCAGCCCTACAATAGAATGGACTTCATTTGGCTCGTAATAATTTCAATTGGAAAGACGACGAGGAAAACATCTTTGGGTTATATCTTGTACCACGTTGGAGGTTAACTCGCGCACTCCCCAAAACGAGAAAGTAAAAAACATAATTCCAAGTTAAGCACGAGCAACAGAGACCAATTTTTCAGTGTCATCCATGCACAATATTCACGCACTAAAGTACTACTCAGTATAAAATCACCAGTTTTCCCGCCAACCGCTGGACGGTAGAATCTTTCCACCAAAAACCCTGCAAAACCACCAAACCTAGGGAAAAAATCATCAAGCCGGCAACACTGCGAGACGAGAAATAAGTTCCTATGCACAACCAGTTTGTCCATTGTGCCTAACTATTGACTGTTGCAAGTTTTTAGAGAGATTGTTGTAAACTGCAGTCCATGATGCAAGGACGGATTAAGCCGAGGGTCGGCTAGCCGTATAACGGCGAGCTAGTCGGGTCGACGTTCCCCGTGAATGCGAGCAGTGATCGCCTTTTGATCGCCTTTTGATCGAACGGTAATTCACTTACAAGTTAATAATGGACGGGGGGGTGGTGGCGGGGGTCGAGGGGCGGCATTCCCATTTATCTGCTGGATACGAGGAGGGACAAGGCCTGCAGGATGATCGTCTCGAGCACCGGGGAGCTCGGAGTTGCGACTACCGCCCGACTGCTGCACATTTACACAAGCAATAGCCGTGAAATATATCGATTCCAATACCCGCCCTTGCGCGTGTCTAATGTCGAAGAATTCGTGTGCGAGTGAGCTTCGTATTCGGAGGCGTTTTTCGCGGGAGGAGACCATCTTTGTGTAACGGAATTTTATTACCTCACTTTGCTTTCACCGCTGTGATTTGTGGCTATTACCCACCCCCTTCATGCTAACCCTGGATGTTGGGTGAAATATGCGAATCTGTGTATGCAGGCTTACTACTTGAGTGTACTCACCGGGTTGTCTGAGGTGCGAATGCGTGTCGAGCGCAGACTTTGAAAGACTACTGCCGTATCCTGAAAGGAGAGAAAAAAACTTGCGTTGAGAACATTGACAAGGCTGTTTTCGACTTCTTTCGACAACTCGGGATTATCGTCATCCGCCATCGCGAATAATACATGCCGAACCGAAACATTAACGGATCGCGGTCAATTTTTCACGGCTTGAATGAATCGTGAATGAACGGTGAAAAAATTACACGGAGCAGCGAAAATTACAGGTGCAGGATAAGAGGCAATTACATGCACGTCAAGCCCATGCAAACTATGAGTTTCACAAATGTCCGTGTGCTCGAATTTAATGTCGATTATACGTATGTATACAGTTTTATTATGTATGAGAGGAATGAATCCGCGAAATGAATTTCCACGTACAAAACGAGTGCGATCAATCTGCGACGGGGGAATTATTCTGGGACTGGTAGCGTGTCGCGTTCACTTCGGAGAGAGAGTACACGAGGGTTTTCGAGGTGAATTCTGGAGCGGTATTGGGTTGGAAGAATGTATTTTGTTTGGGTGCAATCGGTCGTAAGTATCCGTTGACAGCAGCTGAGTCCGTAGCCTCATACATAGCCTGCATGGTTTCTAGAGTATGTATACCGAAGCGACAGAGCGAAACAGTCGAGATAACTTTGGTCAACACCCTTGGTCGAGATTTAGTTTAAACTGTACCTTCCGGCGATACGCGCAGGCTGATATATCCCAGTGATCACGTTATGCGAACAACTTTGAGATGGAATGTTACTGGTATAAAATAGCCGCACTCAACACAGGTAACGGAATTCAAAATTCATAACCATAATGTATTCGATTTTCTTCACCAGACTCTGAGAATATCATCTTGATACTTACGATTTCGAAGTGTTGTCACCGAAACAGTGATCAGTACTCATCGAAACGTGCCTCGCGTAAATTTCAGGTAACGACGATATTTTTCAGGGTTAAAAGCACCTGAGGAACTGGGAATAATCAGAGAAGCCGGGGGATTTAAGGTAAACGGTGAGGACCAAGATGAAGAGATGACCCACTCGAGCGGCAGAATTTGCCGGAGAGGATTTCCGTGTAGGCAAACACCGGCTGAGTGCTTTTCTCCTTGCTTCTATCTCTCTTTCTCTTTCTCTCCTACCCTCCGACGTCACGTATATACAACCAGGAGTCCGATTGCTCTCGAGTCTCTACAGTTACAGCCTTACAGCTGCCTTATCAAGCCGACCCGCCTCTCTTTGTCTCTCTCTCTCTCTCTTTGTTGGGGAATCCGAAGGAACCGAGCACCTCTTCAAGTCAAGCCGAGTCATCGGGGTCGGACCAAATCAACTCTGCCGTAAGCCGCTGGCCACGTACGAGAAAACGAGCTAAATTTAATTAAGGATGATTGCGCTACGGTCGAATGATCAGACCTTGGTCTCAACGTCGAGGAAGTGGCATGATTCAAAAGGGGGGAAACGGGCGGTTTTCTGACGACCCGAGTCGAAATTTTGCGCCTACCTTAAAAGAGCTCCTACGTAGGACTTAAAGATAGGAAAGTAGCTTCTATTTCAATGCGGTATCAGACCCTACTTTGACGCTAAAAATCTCCAAAATTCACCGATTTACCGAGTTAATACTAAAAATAGAGTCTGCTTAGAACCTCCTTCAACCCAACAGAAGTTTTTTTTTGTGAGCACTAGAATTTCACTGTAATAATATATCCATAGAGGAGGAGTTACAGGTCCAATGAAAGAGCTGTAGGTCGAATAGCGTCAAAATAGGTTGAATCGCCTACTGAGAGCGTGAAAGTAGGATTTGGTACTTTAATTTTTCGGAATAGAAGGTTCGGTGTAGGATTTATTCTTAAATTTTTAGCACTTAGAGGGTCAACGTAGGATTTCTAGGTGCAGTTACCTTCAAAGTAGGTTTACATGAACCTTGGTAGGGTTAAACGCAGGCAATACATTTCGATTCGGGGAGGTTGATGTGCCGGACGATGATTTGCATTACCGGCTGGAATTGGAGGACAAAAAGAAACTCCGGAAGAAGATCGTAACAAGAATATCGAACACGAAATTGCTTCTACATAGGTACACGGGCGGTAATTATCAGGACTGTACCTATAACCTAACGTTATTTTCTCTCCGTACAGCAGCGCGCTGAGTATGTATATATATATATTGAATAGAAAATAACACGCCGAACGTAAAAACAATCGCGCTGTTTCTATTCGAGGGGATTGAAACGGGCAGATGTCACGGTTAAGTAGCAGTTGGTGTCCGCTATGTTAAACAATTTGATTTCGGGCGTGATTGGGAATTCGGGGATCGGGTGGAACGCCGTCGTCTTCCTCGAGGTCGAGCGGCGCCTAGGGGGTCTGCCGCAATCAGGGCAGCCGCGGGGCTTCCTCGAACCCCATTCCAAGGGCAACACCGACTCCTGGACACCCCGAGCTCCCGTGACATTCCCATTGTCGTTCGGATCCTCGTAGTGCATTCACGAGCAATTACGCGGGGCGGAGTAATCCGGTTACGCGTCTGGGACCCGGACGGATCCGCGCCCTGCATCCTCTCTTTCCTCCGAAATTCGTCCTTTGCCTCCTACCGCCGCAGGATCAAAGGACCTTGTCCTTCCGCGCGAATGCCGTCCCTTCGACTTTCGAGACGACGCTTGCTACAGCACAATGACCCAAGCTCCCTCTCTTGTCGAGATAACTAGCTCGTTTGGCTCACTCTCGTATCGGAGAATATCACCATCTTCGATCACCTTAGATTCAGCCGAGCATGTCACTCGAGTGTTTCGAAAGCCCGGACCTGTTCTGAACCCGCTCTTGAAGCATCCAACCTGACACTTCGTTTATATAGACTCATTGGATACCATGAACGGATCCGCACCTGGAATAGCTTTTTCCAAAATTTGAAAAGTGATACACGCGGGCTCGGAGATGAAACAATGATTGAAGCGGCGATTTCTAGAATTCTAGATTTTGGTCCGGAATGAATATACCGATCACGTCTCCATTGAAACTGGACAAAAAGCAGAGCTATTAAAATTTAGTTATTACATGGTTCAATTTGACATCGCGTCAGTGGCGAAGCGAAACTTTGGGGGAATGGAAGGTTGCGGGTTTGCGGGGGCGATCCACTTCGAGGGAACCCCTTTAGAACGCGAGCCGCAATTCCGCTTTACGATTGCTATTGTGACGAGTTGAAATCTTTGTTCCGTGAGTCAAAGGGGCTTTGAACTAGTCACGAAGACCGTGAGTGAGGTGGCTAGCCGGCGTGCACATGTATGAGGTACGATTGTATACAACGAGGAGGATGAAATGAACGTGAAAAATTCAAGACACGTGATAACCGGACGTCTGTATAAAGAGAAACAGGAAAAACCCGCAACAAAACCGTAGCACGAAATTGAGAAAAGTAAAAATATGAAAGAGAGTCGAGATGAAAATATATCGAAGCGCGAAAAAGGAGGGTGAGGGTCACGAGCAGAATGAAAAACGCGAATAATTAAAAAGCGAGAATTTCAAATTAACTGCTGGGGGCAGGAGGGGGGGGGGGGGGGGGGGAGAGAACCAGAGTTATATGAACTTCGACCTCCAGACCGGCGGACCCTCCGGCTTTTACACCCCCCGCTAGCCATCCGCTGTACAAATCATGACGCTCTAGTGTATAATGTGTATAAACGTTGAACAATACTGTGAAAACGTTAGCTGTGCAGCCGCGATGAAAAACGAAAATTACTAGGCAGAGACGCCCGAGCTGGTATAATTGCTCTTGCGGACTGAAACAGGTTGTTGCTGCTGCTGCGTTCGAGGCGAGCCTTGGAGCGTTTAAAAATAAAATAAGTGAAGAATTGGGTGGGTTAATTTGTTAAGGTTACGATAACTGAACAGGACATCCAGTGACCTTTAACGTATAAAATGGGGAGAACTTCTCCAGAAGCTTTCCAGGACTTGTAGCATCACTGGATTTTTTCTATCTTATAATAATTATTACCGTGGACAAACTGCGATTGTTAAAAATTTTGATACTTGATATACCGAACTTTAAATGTATGGAATAAAAAAAAAAAAAAAAAAAACGCCGGCGACCTTCGACCCCAGAGTCCTGAGCAGACGCTGTATGACCAGGACCCATAAGCGACCCCCGGTTACAGGGTGCAAATCACGACGGTGCAGTAGAAGCATGGTACATATAAGCAATAAGTACAGAGCTAAGTGAGTAACTAGACTCAACGCACGCGACGAGGAGATAGAGGCGGGGTGGACGAAACGCACGCGACGCTGCACCCTTCGATCAGGGTCCGCAATCCCCATCCCCATTCCCATCCCTCGGGCAGGAAGTGCGGGCTCCGAACTGCCGGGCTCCGACGCGATCCTGAGGGAGTCGGGGGACACGGATCGGGCAACAAGTCAGTGGGAAACGGTGCGTAGAGCTAGCGGTACGCGCGTGACGTATAACGGCGAAGGAAACGCGTCGCCATCCCCCAATTCGAATGGCTCGAATGCGTGAGCATATGGGGAGAGACTGTATTATGTCTTCACCAGTACACACACGGCCACGTGCCAATGCGTGACACGTTCACGCATCGTCGGTTGTGTTTCGACTTGATCGTCATCCCCCCGAGTTACACTCCACGGTGTTGTTCTCCGACGATTTCCTTCCTCCTGGAAGGATCAGCCAACCAACCCCGGGTCGAAGAACTCGGATAGCTACCTCCATCCCTCATCGGCAGTTAGGGTCTTCAGTTTTTTGCGTAAAGGAATCGCTGAGTGTGAAACATCCAGCAAGTAGATACTTGTCGATGAAACTTGTCATGAGCCTGGAATTACGTTTCAAACCATGAATCGCGATTCGGTATGGTCTCCATCTCCGCATCTGATTGATCATGAAAATGAGGCGATACGTAGGTGCTTAAGTGCGTGTAAAAAGCCCAGCCATATCCGCCACTCGTGTCACTTTCAGAGAGGCATGTAAGAGCGATGAATCTTTCGGACTGTTGTACGATTCGAGAACGAATCAAGCCGAAACTTTCGTACATATATACCTACTTTCCTGGTTGGTTCGTTCGATTGGCTGAACAGAGGGGTTCTTTTCGAAATTGCCTCCCATATATATGTATACAACGTTTGTCGTTTCAACTTCTTTTTGCGATGCTTCTGTAAAAGCCGAGAAATCTGTTTTCTCTCAAAAAGGCATCCACAGCCTCCTCGTCAACAACTTCATGCGCGTCGATCAAAGTCGCTACATCAAGGAGCAAAGAACGGGAGAAGAATAAAACCGGGTTCTCTCATGGTACGCGTGTAAAAGAATATTTCACAAAGGCGTTTGGAACTAGAGCACTGAACGCTGTGTTCATTTCCCTAAATCCATGCCCTATTCTCGATTCGCCAATCTGGTGACCATGTTGGGTTACACCTGCAATGGGACAAACAATCTCAGCTAACGCGGGTCGAGTGGAGAGCTTATTGCTGGATGGTGTGATGTAATTGAGGTGTGACCCGGGCACCTGATTCCGAGCAAAGGATCACGCGGAGGCACAATGGTCTGCCATACATGGCATGGAGCGACGGTAGCGGGGACAAATCGTTCGCCTCGCAAGAAGTCGAAAAGCGTGATTAGCCAAGGAAGGCTGTTCTCCTCCGTGTCGGTGGTATTCCGGAGGGGCCGATCGTTACCCAAGAGTTGGTAAGATAGTCACGCGATACGCGATGAGGCGCGTAAGCCGTCAGCGAGGCACGCGCCGACGTGGGGCGTATAATTATCGTACAACGGTGAACCGACTCTGCTTGGTCTCTGGGGCCTCGACTTGGGTCGAGAAGTCACGCTAGTAGTCGAACCTCCCTTTCCCGTCCTCGATTCTGACCCCACGAATGACCCCTAGCAGCTCCGCGGCCACTCTTAACCATTTTTCATTCTACAACACTGACTCGGGGCGAGCTTGCTTCGACCAACTTCCTGACCTTAGGCGCCCTCTTACCTGCAGTAGGTACTGCTCAACGCTTTGCACACCCCGCTTTTGTACACCCGGATACCTGCTTCCTGCATACGGATGTCCACACAATCTGGGGTGCATATTTACCTCCGATGTTTAAACACCGCAAACTTCACCGTGTTAACTAGCAGGTCCAACTTGATTTTTGGTACCAGATTTCTACGGAGTTATTATGTCAGGGGCAAACCAAAATTTCAGCGAATTAACCCGCATTAGTTGTTGTCTATACCGTTATTGCAGTTCAACAACTCCGCGTAGTCATTAATGGAGAAGATTATTTTGAACTATGATTTTGCTATTCAATTATCCGATGCACTTTGCCGTTCCTGAGACCAATGAAAAAATATTTGTGTTATCCTCCTGATGTATGGGATATTTACAGAATCACCAGGTTTTCTTTGATCATGTAACGAACATCCTGCGAATCTAAGTACTTCTTGAAACGGTAGCTCAATGATTTTGCCGATCTTGATGTGATCCTACAACCGTGGTCGATTTCTGGCTGAGTATTCTAGTTTCAATGAGCACCACCGAGCTGCTGATCCAATTGAGTGACTACCGGGAAAGCCGATTCATCAAAATTGTTGAAGTCGGTCAGTTCTCGTCCCCAAAAGTGTCATCGAATCCGAAAACAGTGTTCAGTCAACGAGTTTGATCAGAAGGGTGAAGGTCTGAGGCGCTTCTTGGCCCCATCAAACATAATTTCACAGTAGGAAATTCTCCGTTGAAAAACCGTTTGCGTTCAAAAAGGTCGTCGGTGTTTGTCTTTGAGAGTCGATTGTTTTTCTGGATTGAACCAACCGTCGAACCCGTCACCGGGGTGTAAAATCGTGGGGAGGGGGATGGAAACGCCCCGGGCAACCGCGACGGGTCTAATTTCATAAGCTCAGTGACCGCGAGATGGGGGCGGCGTAACGGCGTGTTCTGCAAAGTGTAAACGCAGTCAGCGAGACAACAACAAGGCCAGGGAACGGGATGAGGTACGTCCTTTGGCGCGATTTCGCCCTTTCTCGCTCCTCCGATGCATGCGGCAAAGGGATAGGAGGAACGGGGGTGTGGAAGCTGTTTATAACAAACTGCCCCGCGGCTTGCAGCTCTGATCTCTCCACTGTGATTGCGAGTTGTGCCTTCAACAGGGCACAGCGCTGCCTCCGGCGCTCCTCGCCCGTCGAGGCGTCACTCTCCACACCCGTTTGCATGCCTCGGGCACTCCGCGACAAAGAGGTCGCGGTTGAACGCGCCACAAAGCGTCGCGACGCCCACGCCCTACTCGACTCGGCGAAACCCCCGAGACTCCTATCGCCCCCGCCCGACGTCGCGACGCCCGAACTCGATTCGCGAACCAATTCCCAGACCGTTCATATTCGACCTCAAGACTCTGTGACATGGTTTTCGGAGTATTTTTAATCGTAAGATATGGTACGAATTTTCCTGATTCTCGACGATGATGAACTTCAAAATCTACTAGATTTTTTTTTTCAGATTGGCAAAATGGGAAGGAGAATTCGTTCGTCGCAGAGCACGATCTCGGTCGAGACGTGAGCGTGATTCCAATTTGGAACACATTCTTTTAGTTCGAATGGTTTATACAATACCAGAACTGGGGTTGAACCAAATTTTATGATTAAAATCACCTGTCTAAAGGGATTAAAATGCATCTCATAATGGTGTTGATAAATAAACTCACCCTGGCCAGGGGCTGGTGAAGCGGCGTGACTCCAGCCGCCTTTGTACGAACTGCTGGCATCTGAAACATTGTAAAAGTAAATGGAATTATTAATAGAAACAATGTACTAGAGTGTAAAATTTTCTGTATCAAAATCAACCGTCTGAAAATAGGTAAAAATAAAATATTCTTACGTTGACAATATTAGAGTGAATTTCTCGACCGATCAGTAAATAATTAAAAATTGGACTTGACGATAATTTATCAGTTTGTAGACTAATTGATATATCCATTCGATTATGTCGAAAGGATGTTTAAAAGAAGTCTGAATCTTGGAGTCAAACATGAGACATGACATGCTTTCCACATCTTGCGAATACCTTTGCTATTCGAAAAGCTCGATCCAAGCTTCTCAACAGTGGTGACTAGTCACTTGAGATCGAATCACGACGATTGACAAGCCTGGAGTCAGAGTACCGTCAATTTTACGACCTCAAATGTCCTCGAAAACGTTGAGATCAAATCAAATTCACAACAAAACATAGATATCGTACAGTAGTCGCATAAGTTGAAATAGCGCATTGGAAATCAGGATCAACGAAATCATAGTTACCCCAATATTACAGTTACTCTTGACCATTAGTTGACTAGAACGAGAAGTCATTTTACAGACAGATTGTATGTTACATATAATCGGTTACTTTGAGTTACCGAACTAGCAGACTTTGCGTACTCATGATTGTCACAAGGTCCCGACCATTGGCTAAAAAAGTGCCTTTCTACTTCTCTCCAACCAGTCGACTGTGTGCTTGGTCAAGACTTTAAGGAGTCTCCGAAGTGTTGGAAGATCATTGTTATCGCTGTTTCCGCGTATGTGAATTCAGCTGAGCATAAGTCGAGATGGGTAAAATAGGAGCGAGTGCCCACGTCTGGGGAATTTCTATCTATGAATTTTCCCAAGGTACGAGCTCGTCAGCCCGGGGGGCATGTTTGCCAACAGATATATTTTCATTTGGCAGATATTGGCGCGCCGGGGATGTCCCCTCGTACCCCAGTGTGTACATACGCGGTGCCAGGACGACAAGGCCGAGTTCTTCCCGGCTACCGAAGACCCGGCTAAAGTCCAGGGTGACCTTCGGAGCAAACACTGTCCGCCAGTGGCTCCGATCCGTCCCCCCCCTCCGAGTTCGCCTCTTTCGGTCCATTAATACAGCCTCGAATTTCACGTGTCGCGACGAGGGGGATGGTGCAGGTTACTCGACAACTATAACAATACATGGCCACGGCATAAGAAATTTCCTCTTCTTCCCCTTCTTTGCTCTCTTTCTCTCTCTTTCTGTCTATTCTCTACGGGGAATACCAAAATCCGGGTAATCCTTGCGGTTATAATATTTTCGAGTGGTCCACTTGACATTTTTCCTCGATGGGTTCGCGGACTTATGGGATTACGATATGTGTAATGGGGGGTATGATCGACCGATTGTTTCGCGATGATGAAAGATTTTTTATGGCAGGGGAAAATCTTCGGGCAGAAGGTATGCAGGATTATGATCGTTGCGGTATACGCTGAACAGGGTTAGAATCAGCAATATGAAATGGACTCTGAGAAGGAAGATATTTCAGGTCGATATCTCCGATTTGATTTCTTTTGCAACATGTTACAGTAGACTAAAAATTAAGCGACACGTATTTCTTTTTTATCCGCCATTAAACACTTTAAGGGGGTGAAACCACCCTCCAAACTAAGGCATGTCGAGGGGTGATTTGGCAGTTTCACCCACAAGAATATAATTTTTTTTTTCAACCTATCCAACTGGGAAAAGTTTTCTCATAACGAGAAGTAAAAAAGGTAATTTTGTCAATTAAAAAATAAAAAAGAAACTGCCAAATCGCCCGTTGACATGCTGTTTTTAGGCTACTATAACATATTAAAGAGGGAATCAAATCGATGAGATCGACCTGAGATACCTTCCTTGTGAGCCAAGAGTTTGTTATTTAATATTCAGCTGCTTGAAAAAAACCATTCGATATTTTTTTTTCAACGGTTGCAGAATTTCTCCGAGATCGTCGAGTGGAGAAATAATTTTGGAAATTCGATTTGCATAGTCGGTGTAAGATACGCATAACACACCAACCGGAAAGATAAGACTGATGATTTCGTTCCCCTTCTGCACGTATAAGATGAAAGCCGAGAGAGCGATGTTTGGTTTTCTCGCATGGTGTTTGCGTATTTTATTTCGACACGTAGGCCAAAAGGCCAGTTTTACGGCTCACTTATGGGGTCGTAAAAATCGAAGGCCTGTCTTCGGCCGGCGGTAAAAGTCAACCCTTACATGTGTACAAAGAATCGCAAAATGGTAACGACTGTCCGACCACGAGCCACAGAATGACGGGAGAACAATGAATTGACGAGAGAAATTTCGTGCCTCGTCTGATTTCCATCGTGAAAAATAAAATCACGTGGCAAAAATTTCCCCCCTTCCTCCTTGGACAGAAACTATTCCGCGAACGTAATTTTATTACAGCCGAGATGACCCAGCGTTAATTTGGCATTCGTGACGACGGAGACGACCGAGTCTGCAGAGGTCAAGCCAAGGTCAAACGACCTTCCAGATATCATATGTATGAGCCTATCTATGAGCGAATGAAGCGTCGGCTAACGACCGAATTCAGAGGGTCGTGTGTCGGGGCAGCTTTTTTGGGGGTCTCGATGCCGCCACCGCCGCATATGATGCATTATGCTGCCTACGTCGTCCGGAAAAGTCATAAATTGGTCCAGTGTGAAAACTCACTGATCCGCGTTAACCCCCTTAAAAGGTTAATTCGAAAATCAGAGCCTCGATCAACGTGTGCTAATAAGCGTTATGTGTACAAATGATCGCCTTTTTACATAGACTGAGAGGAATTTTTAGTTCCGGTTACCGCTCGGTCCTTGACTATTTTCATTATTTACCACAATCGAAAAATATAGTTTTAGGTAGAAAATGATAATTAGTTTTCTAGCTGTTACCGGAAAGTCTGGTATCCGTTGCTATTCTTTCTCATTACGATCACTGTTGCTATATTTTCTTGCAACTCGTGCGAAAATTTAACGCTCGCGCAACGATGAATTGACGTTAAAGCCTTGTTTAACTATAAAAGTAGAGTAAACCTCAGAAACTGATTTTGCGTTGCAATAACCGAAAAAAGGATCGACGATAGCGCAAAATGGTTAGGCGTGCCTCGTTTTTCGTAATTCCAACAATATTCAAACAGTTTTTTTAACGATACCTGTTTTACTCAATTTTTCTGGTTACTGTAACAAATGAAATTTTTCTCAGTGTATTGAGAAAAAATATACATATATACTGTCGCAGAATAATTTCGCCATGCGAGTTGGATAGTTATGTCTTCAGAGAAGGGAGCTTCGGTCGCGTGTGATTTTTGATATTTTTATTGATTCATTGTTTTTTTTTTTACCTGTTCTTCTTTTTCCATTTAACTTTACCTTCAAACTCAAGTTTCTGAGATTTATGCGTGTGCATTACAATCGTACGTACCGTAACGAATATTTTTTCAGGTTTTTATTTTAACCGGTATTATATACGGGAATCCGTTTATCGCCATCCGATCTGGAGAACCGACGTAATTTGATTCACTGGTATGATCAAAGGGAAGGAATATTTTTTTTTTTTTTCGTCGTATCTTGGTAACAATCTGCAGAAATAATCGGTGACTGAATTTCAGTTAGCTTATCCTAGAAATTCAAATCTCACGTCAGATACGAATCGCGATCACGTGTGGCTGTATGTTAATATGTTAAAATCTATGCAGCTTGTCCGGTGGGAACGAGGATTGCTGCGTAAAATTATGCATCTAATACCAAAACTATACCCGAATAAGTATGAAACTGTATGCATTAACATTGTAGGTACACCTTGAAAATTAAGCAATTTTTTTACAACTCGGAACTGTAAATACGAGTGAGATGTTAAATAAGATATAGAATGATATCCAATATTTGTAAAAATATTATATAATTATTAATTATTATTGAAATCGGTTTTAAACTCTCCCCCAAGTTTTTTTTTTTTTTTTTCACGTTACGAAGATGTATCAACGTAAATGTGACGACACGTGCTAGTTTATGTGGTGATTTACACTATTTTGCATTAAAACTACACGTTGAAAATATTGTGTGGCGGTTAGCAAGTTCAAACATTCAATACTACTAAATAATTACCTTTCACCCTTTGCTTCGTCACGATGACTTGGAAATATTTTTACCTTGACGGTACTGAAAACCGTTCTTAAACCGTTTTATCTGAAATTTCTTTACTCGTGATTTTAATAAGGCAGATTCAGAGTAAAAAGATTTTTTTTTTACACCACAACGTTTCATATTAATATTTCCGTACGTGAAGAAACTTAAGTGTAGCCAAATTATCCTACTTTTATATTTAATTTGAGACGCAAGGTACGAAGAGATATATTCAATTACTAATATATCGCTGCAAAGAAAGAACAAAATATAGAGCGTGTAAAATACTCCTATAAACAAATAGAATTTAAACGTTATTATCAGAACGAAAAATATCTGAATAATATACTGTTAATAATATTCTGTCAAGTGAACATTTCTTTCTATTATCGTGTTATGCAAAATTGTTATTTTGTTAAGTAATTTTTGTAAATGCTCAAGAAGTATATCCGCCTATTCTGTCTTTTATTTTTTATCTTAATTTCTTTACTTTATGTCTGTTATTAATTATAACAAACATTGTTTCTAATTTTTTTATTTTGTAGGACCAACCTATTTACGGGCATGTTTACGCCTCCTGTAGGTCCTTACGTATAGGTCCTCAGTAAAGAAATATCTAAATAATATACTCTTCTTACTTGTACGAAAGAAAATCTCTGAGCTCAGATTCTTCTGCTTACATAAAAAATTATTCACCCAAAGTCCGAGCTTCGAATCATCAAATTTTTTTCATCTCGAAATTTTAATGCTTTGCGAAATTGCGGTGACAGTAACATTTCACTTATCAAAATGCAACATCCCCGTGCAGTGTATAAGCCTCTCTCTATATATATATGTATATTACAACTACTACTAACATATATTTTGTAAGATGTTTATTACAGGCGTTCCTTTTCAATAATTAATCAAGAAATTCATCTCGCACGCAACTCTTACAAGAAGAAAAAAAATATTTAACACGAAAATAAGAAGCGTCAACAATTCACCCTGAGTTAATAATTTCTACGATTCGCTGATAAGCTTGCAAGCTTAAACCCTCGTCCCCGGTTGTTCCTTGATTATCCGTAATACTCACCTGCGAACAACATCGATAGATTGGTGAAGGCCGTGGTCCTTGGCAATTCCGCAGCAGTGGTACCGCTGCTTTTTAGGTCCAGCATCGCGGTCGCGATGACCGGAAGGTCAAAGTTGAACCGCAGTCCTCTCGGGGAATCCTGACGGTCTCTTTATTATACTCAAAACAGTCCCCTTAATGTACGTGTGTAAATTTTCACAATAATAATTTTTTTATTTTTATTTTTTTTTTTTTGCTCTCCGTCACGCAGCACCGCACCAGGAAAAAAAACAACAACAATAATAATAACAATAACAACAACAATCAACGAACCCGCAATAATAATAATAATAATAATAATAATAATATATAATTAATCACGCGGTACGATGATCCCGAAGCACACAGAATTGAGAAAAAAC
Organism: Neodiprion pinetum; assembly: GCF_021155775.2. Classification (NCBI taxonomy): domain Eukaryota; kingdom Metazoa; phylum Arthropoda; class Insecta; order Hymenoptera; family Diprionidae; genus Neodiprion; species Neodiprion pinetum. Next base: position 3,841,383 of record NC_060233.1, read on the forward strand.
CATGAGAATTAAGGGTGTTTTGACACGTACAATAAGGATAAAGAAAAAATTCACGTGCACAGCACAATTCATTTGCAGCGGGCCAAGGTTGAGCCCAGTCGGCAACGTAGGTGTGAGGACATGATCGTGGCTTCCCGCTCTTAGTGACACTGGAAGTTAACCCCGTGGTTGCCTGGCGCCGCGGAAACCCGGACCGCCCCCTCGGCGTCGCGACGCCGAACGTAGGCGGGGTTTCACACCCGTCGAAGCGGCCGCGCGCATCCCAACTACTTCCTAATCAACCCCCATGGAACACGAGCAAGACGGACCGAATCCATGCAGCCTGCCCGATGACGGGACGGAAGACGGGGAGAGGAGTTGCTATAGTCACCGAAGCGACCTATCAACGTGTCGCCCCTCCGATCCGAGTAAGACGATGCAGGGAAAAGTAAAACTCCGAGATCTCAAATAAGTACGGGAAAACTTACAGAGATACCGCTTATCAGCGGTAGGTAATGTAGATATACGATCATTTTAGATCCCAAGTCGAATCACGGATCTGGTATATTCATATTCATTGCTTCGTTCGTTCGTTTATAATATATACCTTGACGATATTTCACCTTATTCCATATTATATTCGCGAAACAGAGAATTCATCGTAAATTTCGAGTATATATTCGACAGGGTGAGATCATTTGTTTTTTTTTTATTTATCATTGATCTTTGGATTTTCTTGAATGTGAAGTACATCAAGAGCATCTTTGCTCCTAGCGAAACCTAGTTCGGATCTTTTTCGATCGAGAATCTCGAGAGTCTTTTAACCGATGCATGAAGTCGCGTTTTTCCTTGCTTGGACAAATGACAATATGATTTGTTTTCTATTTTATGACATGTTGCGGCTAGTATTATTCTACAATTGCACTTGTTGAACACTCTTACTTATGCCATCATTTTTTTCAGTCTTATAACGGGATGTTGAGTTTCAAATAATTACACTGGTCTTTAACTAGGTTTACACCATGATATAGAACCAAGAAATCACGGATCTATAATCCCGCGTCAAAATTTTACAGCTAGTTTGAATCGATCTTGGCTCTTCGTTTCTTTGTATTTCAGCTAAGCCGATTCGAATTCAGGCCTCATTTATACCCTCAAGATCCTCTGACAGCTCATTGTTAGTTTGACTCGACAAATCAGTCTTGAAGTTTTTAAAATTTTTAGATCGGAATCAACTTCGAGATCCTCGCATCTCAGTTGCAATTAATTACAGAACCTCGAATACATGGAATTCGAGAAAGGAAAAGTTTAAGGATTAATTGAGGACTAAAACCCGGAATATTCTTAAATGAGTCCCAATTTTGGTTCTCATATAATAATTCATATAGCTGTACAATGTACTCAAAAATCGGAGGCTGCGATAAGAGCTGGAAAGGCCGATGAAGCGATTTGAATTATCTTTTTTCAGGAAGAATTAATAACAGTTGGAACTGTGACAGATCGATTTCTACGAAGTGTTGCTGTAGGTCGGGGTGTATACGAGTAGCGAAATTTTATATGGTAATGAATTCCGTGTCGTTAATTTGCAGCGAGCATCAATTCGCTTGGATTAGAGCCACGTGTAATTATTTCCGCATTGCATGTGCGAGTCTATAATGCAGAGAATTGTTCCGTAAGCTGCAAAGTGTGACTTTACTGATTAAGAATTATTTGAAATTCGAATTTTTAGGAAAGCAATAAATCGTTTACCTAGGATGACGGAAAACGGTGAGTTCGATTCGTTTCGTTTGATTCTTAAATCTTTATGATTATTTATAAATTCTACGAACAGTTGAAGTTCTGAATCTGAATTTTTTTACAGTATCTCACAATACAGGGTAAAATGACATAATTATATCATCACAATTTGTCGCATCTGAGGTAGCTTGAATGTTTTATTCGATTTGGGGCGAGGTTGAAGTTCCGAATTTGAAAAGTTCCGAAAGCGCCTAATTTTGAACGTTTTGGTGGCGAAACTTAAAGTAAAGAAATCAAACTTTGATTTTAATAACTTTGATCGTTAATACCGAATAAACCAAGTCTGAACTTGGGTGAAAGTCTATAAATACGTAAGTCAAGCCTCGGTCATAAATTTCGTCTGGCCGTTACGACAGCTTCTACTGCCTGCCTGAGCGAACGGCGACTCATTTCACTGCGCATGGCCGAGACCATCACTGACTTTTATCAATTTTTCTCCAATTACAGAATTCCCGTGATTTTATTTACCGAGTGCGATTCGTCATGAATTCATCTTTGCAACGAGAATCCATGAAAATTTGGCATAAATGCTGACGATGAGTAAATTGAAACAACGGCAATCCAAAGAGTGCGCATTAAATTCAACCCTGATCCAAGCGTCTTCATTAAATTTCTTCACTTTTTCTTTTCGAGGAAACAAAGAGATCGGTTTCATGCATTTCAACGGATCTTAAACATCAGGCTGATTCAATACGTTTAAAATCATTGCGTTAGATTCTACACTGAAGTTTTGCCGGCCACACGGTCAGCTTTTACTATTTGATTCTCGGTTGCACGATAACTGGCCGTTTGTACTATGTAATTATACTATGAATTAGGTGATCTAGGCTACTTTCCATTTTCTCTAGACAATATGTTTGCATTGTGTGTGTATTTTTTTTTTTTTTATAGAAAGAAATGCAGCTTGGTTTGAAGTCGGGGTCGATGTGTATGTTTTTCATATAATTCGAAATAAAAAATATGTCATCGTGTACTGAGAATTTTAAAACGATGATTTTGAATAACGGAGATGACACAGCCACTTGAAAAATAGTATATATCATAATTTTTTTCGATACTGTCAACTAGAGAATGAAAGAAAGAAAATGACTCTCATTTATCTCGATGTAAAAAGTGATAAAAAAAAAAAAAACAATTTGCTTCAGACATTCCGTGAAGCAACATTTAGGTGTTTGTATTGAGAAAATATATCTTTTGCCACATTTGTCGCATTCAATAATTTTTTTTTGCGTAGCTGTACCTCGAGCACCATAAGAAAAATTTGACTAAAAATAATATCCCACCAGATCCGCATTATTATTACGTTATTTGTTACATTTCTGTCAGTAAATATAACGCAAACTTTTGTAATTTTAACTTATGTGAATTGTCATATCGACATGTAACATGTAATTTGTACTTTTTCTTTCGACGAGTACGGAATTGAAAAAAAGATTGAATAAATCCAAAAAATATTAGCAGACCTGCTGGTAATTTTTATTTTTATTTTTTTTTCAAATCGTCTATAAAAAAATGAAATGTCAAATTATATGCGCTAGGTGCATGGAATCGTCGAGCGTTTTAAGGGCCGGTTGCCACTTTGGCTCGTTCACACGTGTACGCAGGTATGCATAATGCATATGTACCAGCTACTGTCCGAATTATCATTATTCAAAATGAAAAATAATGCATCCGGAAACGAGGGGTGACTCAGGCTGTCTGCCGTGCCGCCGTCGGCCGCCTGCAGCCAACGACTCGCCCCGGTGGCTGCAAGTGGCCGATTCCTTTAACCCGTGATTCACGTGGAGTTCATACCCTGCAGGAGCATGGAGCTTGGGGGGGGGGGGGGGGGGGGGGGACACACCAATCGCTACCGTAACGATATAACACTGAACCCATTTAACCTCATTAAAGCCCCTGCGTGGTTGAATAAATACCCGTAGAACGAAGAAGGTGACGTTCGTGAAGAGGTGGACGAACGACCGGAGCGGGAAATATTATAATTGAGGGGAAATGAGGGGAAGGCGAGGTATAAAAATGGTCGGAAAATACGCTTTTTGAAACGAAAAGTAATTGCGAGCTTGTAACGTGGCAAGATCCGGTCAAGAATTAATGTTGGATTCAAGAAATCTATCTTGAATTGCGGTGAAATTTGCGATGTTTGGTAAGAAAAAAAAAAGAGGAATTCACTGTTCAAGAGATTTGTTATGAAATCAACGTGAACATGCGAAATGTGAAATTGAATAGTATTTTTTCATAGTTATGTTTGTGGATGATTCATTAAAGAATAAAATGAGCTATATCTCGTTCAATCGCATTCGAAATCAAAATTTCGTAAATTTCAGTAGGTAGTCCTTAATACCGGTAAAAGTTTTTTCAAGATTTTCTAGTTTCATTTGAAATAATTTTCGATTCTAGGTGAAAATATTCATTTATCTTTCAGTTATTACATCAAATAGGTACTAACTAAATAAGACAATGATAATAATTGATACTTTAATGACATAAATTGATATTATATTGCGTCGTTAATGGTAGTAAAGAAAACAAAAACCGATTGCAAGGAAGAATAATATATTGTTTTTGGTCAATCTTATAATTCGAACCTCTGTATAATCGTGTTTTTTGTACCAATAATTTTTACCCCAAATTTCTGTCCCGAAAATCCTTGAATATATGTCGGCTTCCCCGCAACGCAGGAAGTTCGAAGCCAGTTCGTATTTCCGATTAAATATAGTTTGTATCGTTGTATCATGCCCGGCGAAGTCTAGCTTCACGGTAGGTAAGTAGAGACTCTCTTTCTCTCTCTCTCTCTCGCCTATTCGGAACCCCGGGGATCCCCCAGATAGGAAGACACGCGCCGGCCACGCGACCACCGACGTTCGTCGACGCCCGTCGTCGCATTTAACGCGCGATCGCTCTCGAGTGGTCTCCTGCCCTGGGCCGTCAGCCCGCGAAAGGGGCCTTTCCTTTTCCCCTCCGACTCTGGGACCCCTCTTGAACCCCCTGAACCCCCTGAACCCCCTTGGCGCTCTTTACTCTGGCCTTCCGGTCTGCGTCGCGGTCACGCCGAGCTGGCAACGATATGGATACCGCGTGTAACGCTGCACGCGGCTTTGTAACGTACTTATAAGGTACCTATAACTTGGTCTGTGTATGGATGTATGGATGTACATACGTGCGTTGTACGGGGGGCGTAATTGAAACTATGGAACGAATCACCGGAGCCACGGTAGGTCCGAGCTTAATGTTGAGTTTTGCTTTGAACTAGATGTCTTTTTTTTTAGAGAGATAGATGGGGGTGGGGGTCGAAACTTGGAAGGGTCAATATTGCGAATGGCCGATGTATCGAAATTTTAAACATGCGAAAGTAAAGTATCGAAATACGAATTGTTTGGAAATTTGTTTTTCGAAAGCGTCACTGATTAGAATAACTACTTATAGCCAAGTTTTTCAAACGAACAATTACGTGTTTCAGGGTGGCCACAAATTTTATGGAAAAGAATTCCATGGCATTTTCAGGATTTCCGGGTCCTAAAACCTAGGTTTCTCTGAAATTTTCCTAGTTCTAGTAAGTTACTAAAACCTAAATCGTTCAGCTTATAAGCTCTGTATTCGGTTCAAGTTCGATTCGAATTGAAGAAACATATAATGTACAAAAAAGTCAGTTTAAGTTATATTTGTTCACCTCAAAAAATCATTTCTAATTTCCATGATATAAAACTGATATTTTTAGTCTTTTCCATGACCAAATTAAAAATCCCCTGACAATTTCAGGTTTTTCAGGTTTTCCAAGCGTGTGGTCACACAAAACGGTGTCAGCGGTGGGATGTGCGAGCAAATTCTTGACGCTTTATTCCAAGTGTCAACTTCACTTCAAGACTCTAAATTTATGACGTAAGATCCAAGACCCCCTCGATAAATGAAAACAGAAAATAGTCCCTGACGGTAACTCGATCCATGTTCTCCTTCACAGTGACTCGTTATCGCAGCAATGTACACGGGATCCGATTGGTTACATCGTCGAAATTCAGTTCGCGTTGTCAGGATCGCGATCGGCGGCAGCTATCGTCGCCGGCATTATCTCGATGCGCGAAAATATAGAGTTACAAGATTGGCGAGGCAGCCTGCAGCCGGCGTTCAGGGTCGGTATCACATTGTCCGTATCCCGGGTACGAATCGCTACGGGGTTGAAGGGGGCGACGTCGTATTGTCGAGAGACTCGAGGCGAGGGCGCGTTCGTTGTGCGATAAGCCTGCAGCATTGCGCTAGGGGCACCTAGTAACCACTTTGTTACACCAGGGGACGGTTAAGTGTGCGAGACGATACGAATCGCGAGTCCCAGATTATTCGGTGTATTCAATTTGTACAATATGCTTAATCCAGAATGGCGCACCAGCCATCCTCCGGATCATCATCGTCTGGTCTCGTTTTACCCCGGCCGATTGACTAACGGAGAAGATAACCCGCAGCTGAAAATCTTTCAAACCAACCCCCTCCCCAAAAAAAAGAAGCCTTTCTTCGTGAAGGGAGCTCTTTGACAGCGATCTCCTCGCGTTGGATGAAGAATTTCAACGACCAAAAACTTCCACCACTTTTCCCATCTCCGACATGTACTTGTCCGTGATTTTTGACTGTTGGTACCTACGGACAGTTAACGTATTTTCGAGCTACTCCCGAGGCACTCGAGTCTTCCGGCATAAACATGAAAGATGCGTATAATAAAGAGGCGGGAATGTGAGTGCCTTGAGAGCGAGTTCCCTCTACTGTCTCGTGCCGATGATGCTCTTCTTCTTTACCGCTCTTTAAACACGGTTTTATCCTGAAAATATGGCACTTTGGCGACGCTCGAGTCACTTCGTATCCACCGCGTCGTTTAAGTGGGGCTGATCTACCTCTCACTCGGCTTTCATCATCCCGAATCAAAGCGTTTTATCCGATGACGACGAGAGGGACGTTGCTGAGCAGCTAACTGTACCAGCTAATTTACCAGATAGTATATAGAGGACGAGGGACGTTGTCGTCACGTGTGTTGTTTCAAGTGGTGTTCGTAAACAGAGAGACCGAGAAAGCCTGGAAGCCGCCAGTAATAGTAATCGAAACGGAATTGCTTTTCGAGTCACGTTCGCTTCTCCAGACAACTCGCACATTCTTTCTGCGTGTCGTTATACGAAAAAAATTTGAATCTCCGTTTAAACTCCTCCTCCTCGTCGCCTCCTCCTTCTCTGCCAACGACGAAAACACCCTGTTTGTTCAGCTCAGACATTCTACGACGCGTTACTTACTCCAAACCACGTCACGCGACTGTTTGTCGAGGTGCGTATGACACCGCCATAATACAGTGCATCGATTTTGCCCTGCAGTGCCAACAACCCTTTGTAAACCGTCGGTGTAACCGAGTGAATGACAATTCAATTGTGAAGAAGAGCCAATTTTAAAGTGTGTACCAAAAAAGCGTCCACCTCTCCGAACCAATCTCCGAGATTAAAAGTCCGAAACATACATATTCCGAGCTGGCGGTCTTACTAATGGTCACTGATTATCCACGATTTCGGACAACTCCCAAGAACCCGTTTCAAATCGCCCGATGCTTATCTGACGTATCGTTGCAGCCCCTAAGCCCAAGGGATCGTTTAGCTGGCTGATCCACTGGGGTTAGAAAGAAATCATAGTTCGATGAACCGACCCCTGGTTCAGTCGTGAAACATTTATTCCAAGCCTAGAATTGGTTGATCAGTATTGTACAACGGTGGAACAACCACTGTGACACAACGTGATGCCGAATCCAAATGCTCCTGATCGAGTCTTCGGACTCCTCTGACCTCTTGGTCCCAGTTTTTGATGAGGCGAGTCACGTAAATGGTATGGGTGTAGTGTATAGGTGCGTGCAGCGAGCGGTATAAAAGTTTGGAGAAGTGGGCGAGGAAGATAGAGGAATGGATGGATGGTTCGTGGGTGGTTCGAGGTCTCGGCGACCCTCCCTCTGCTCACGCGGTACTACCCAAAAGGACTGAAAGCCATTAATTACGTCACGGAAGAACGCAGTCGTTGTCTCAAACAAAGGACTCCGCGAGTCTCTAGGTGCTTCTCTTCTCTCTTTGCCTCAGCGCCCACTTCAACCGCGGCGCGGGCTACATACGTATAATATGTTGAATAATACACGCAGGACTTTGCTCTGCCTTTACGAAGCCGTACATGTGTGTGTTCACCAACGTTGTACGTCGCCCTGTATCGCCCACGCTTCATATAACACCGCTAATTATCCGAAATTTGCATACCCATACTTGCTTTGCTCGCTGCTATATAACCAACCCCCTACTCCGGGTTTTATTTTCCGTCTTTCCCAGCCTTTTGTTCCTTTGTTCTTCGCTTCTCTCATATCGAAGGGATAACTCGAAATCAGCATGCACACGGACGACACGGGTACTCGTGTCAGAGAATTTCGTTCCAGGAATTTTTACTCGACGTTGAAGCTCCCAAGACCTGCTGGAATTGTCCTGATAAGTTCAAGTCAGTGAACCGGCTCCAAGTTCAAGCTCTAATTAAAGCGATAATTACCTTCTGAGTATCTCTGAATGATTTCAGATACAGCTTTACTATTCCGTTCCATCCAAGGTCTAACTTCTGACCAAAGTACCCGTAAACCATAATGATTTGATCAAAGTTCAAATTCCAGTTTTGCGAAATGTTGAAACGCTCTTCGCGGGATCGTAACATCGTAAGAAAAATTCTTGAACCATAGTGAAAACGAGTCCAAGAGGTAATTTCAGGTGTGCGTGCGCAGGTTGATGATGACAGTTAATTCTTTTGGCATTGAGCGAAACCTTGGATAGCAATGAGAAGGAGAACGAAGTGGAGGCGGCCGAGGACGAGGACAGACGAGAGGCAGTAGAGGCATCCGCGCGCTCATTTCCGTTTTGGGGCCGTCGGGCGGTAGTCGTTGGGGGGGTGGAGGGGGACGGGGATGGGAATGGGGGCTGCTAACTCGCGAGATATTAATTCCGTGTTAGCGCCGTGGAAGGGTGCTGGGGCGAAAACTACGCGAAGGGCTGCCGTCCCCCGGCCCACCCTGCGCCACTTCCCACCCCAGGAGGCGAGGAGAGGGGGAGGCGTTGCAAATCAGAGATTAGCCATAGTTAACTCAACTTGCGCAGCCAAACAGTTAATCAATAAATGATTATTTACGTCACGCGGGGAAACCCCTCCGCCTCCTTCAATCTCTCATGGCAAATATTCAACGGGCTTACGTCGCGTGCTGTTATGTCGTATGAAATACGGTGTACTCATTAATATCTGATTTCATTTCGGTTCGTCGTATATAGCTGTGCAGAAATACTCTGCCGGTTGTCAATTTTTTTTTTCTTTTCCGTATTTTTTAAGCACGTGTACGCTTATTTATCGAAAATGGTGTCAGCGGTGGGATGTGTCAACAAATTCGTGACACTTTATTACAAGTGTCGACTCCGTTTCAAGACTACATTTTTTAAGCACGATATTTTTTTTTTTCTTGTTTTTCTTCTTCATAGCATGCGCTTATTGTACCGCAGGGCGCAGATTATTCCGAAGTGAAGTCAAAGCTAAATAAGATACCTTCGATTTCTCAGTCATCTGGTCCACAAATTTTCTCACCGCTAATCGTTTCATTACCTTTGACCAAATGATGTGAAACATGAAATTTTTCATACGCAGAACTTTGGATTTATGAATTAACAAATGTGTATCGCCATTTTGATACGCTGTTACATATTTTTGTTCTCGTTTTAATTTCGGTGATTTTTTCATGTTATTACTTATTTTACCCTTTTCTTGGTTTTTGTATATCCCATGGTAAAAATCGTGATCTTTTGATTCTAAAGTATAGTTTCATTTTCTTTTGCCTACACGAAGAAAACTTCGTTCCATGTTCAATAAACGTGGAAGTGAATAATTTTATCAAGTTCAATAGAGTTTTACTGGTATTAAAAAATTATTTCAAACCTATGTAATGATGCCACAAAAATTGTAGGCACCAAAGAATAAAAATGCTATAAATGTTGTAAAACGAATAGAACTCTGATCAATTGAGAGAAACTATAATTCAAAGATTTGTAAAAGTTCAACGAGACATTTCTCCGTTTGAAATGCATCAAAATCATCATTTCTAGAATGATTTTTCTTGTCAACAGTCACCGTAATATCAGTGCAATAAACTTTGCACTGATTTTTACGCTGGAATTCAATTCGTGTAGTCTACAAACGACATGACTTGTATACATATTTTTACTTTTCCTTTCGTTTAAGAAAAATGGCTTGGATTATATTCTGTGTTACGGTTGAACTTGAATGCAAAAAAAATTGGTTTGCCCTTGTGTACAGAAATAAACAGTTCCTCTAAGGATGATCCACGACTGCGGTCGAAACATCGAAAAGTAGCCTACCGCACTTTTTATTCAACGACCCGCATATCCCAGAATTATCTTATCAATAAAAAATCGAGGTCAATACTCCAGTATCATTATCAGTGTAATAAAGTTTCATCAAAAACACAGTCCGCCTATAACCGAAGACGCGAATTAGCCTTGATGAAAAAAATGATGACAAACGACGAAGTCTGATCGGAGAAGAGACGAGACCCATCCGGAGATCCGCTAGGCGTCTTCGCCGCGGGTTTCAACGCCTCGGAAGGCGACCCCTGGGTCTTTGGTTCCGGGAGCGTGAAGCGATCAGGAACCGGATACTTCCGGTCTTTGATCTCCTTCTCGTCGAGATCGCGGAGGCAGGCGAAGGGCCCTCTTCGCGGCACGGCGTGCGATATAGGCCTGCTTCTTTTTCCTCCTCGCGGGTCCGCTGAAGTGAGGTGAAGTTCCGAATTCCTCACGGTGCTTCGTTACCCCCGGAGAGATCAGCGACGGCCCGTCGGGCACCTAAGCGGCCCCCCGGGGGTGGCTGCCGACTCCCGACGGAAGCGTCGTCATGGCGACACATCGATCAGCCGCCGCCACCGCGCGGAAACCCGGCTCGCCTCGACGATTCGACTCTGGAACCTGCCCACCGTCGACGCGTCTGCATCTGGAATACCTTGCATGTTTATCACTCGGAGGAGGGTATCCGCATTCCGTTCCACGGCCGTGCAGGAATTCCGAAGGACTCCCTCAGTATTGTAAGCTGATCGTCGCGACGCGATTCAACCCCGCAAATCCGAATTTAGGGTCATCATGGGGTGTGATAGGCGTGTTTTGTATGTTTTAGTTTCTTCCTTTTTTTTTTTTGGTTTTTTCTTTATCAACTGCAGAATTTGATCTGTCTATCCTGATTTGTTCCACAAAATTGAAATCGTCAGCTAAATGGCAATTTGACCATATGTTCTTAATATTTGAACCGAAATGATGAGAATTTGAAGAATAATAAATTTTCAGTTTCGTCTTCCTTAAGGAGATAAAAGCGCTTTTAACGGTAATTCGAAATACGCTTTTTTTCATCATGAGATTGGCAGCCGTATAACAATGTTTGTGCAGTAATAAATATCTTGTAAAATAATCGAAATATCAATTTTTAGCACTCTTTAATTTTTGTCTATTTCGACTCGTAAATACGAAATTCATCATTAAATTTTGGCACCACGTAAATGATATTCTTGTCGTTCGTTTGTTTGGAACGGTTAAAGAAATCGTTGGAATTAACGGACGCTAAAATCTTGAACTTTTCAAATCATCTGACAAGTATTTTTCAATAAAGATAGTTGATTCTGTGAAAAATTTTACAGGATACACATTACAAAACTGGTTGAATCTGGAGTATACAGAAAGAAATAATCAAACTTCGGAGGATTTTTAAGTGGGAAGAATCTGTCTGAGAGTGATTGATATCAAAATTTTACTTAATTACACAGTAACAACCTGTCAGTCATAAATATTCAAATTTCGAGATTGGAAAGCTGAGATAACGAAAAGAAAGACTAAACATGTATAACAGATAATAAATATCTTGTGCAGTCTTTACTCCGAAAGTGAGTAATTTTCGCTACCTTTGGCAGAGTTTTGCCATTCAATAGTAACTGGTATACATATATATATATATATATATATATATATATATATATATATATGTCTAATAAAACAATCCTGTACGAAAAGTTTGAAAAATTTGAAGGTAAAAATCCAGTTTTCAACGATAATTCACCTGGTCCACTGTAAATGGGTGTGGGTAAAAATATAGAAAGATGAAAAAATCGAAAAGCCGCAGTATCGAATTTTTAAAAAAGCTAAAACTAGATATACAGAATTCCGAAAATCTTGAAAGTCAAAGTATAGCGTAGTAAATCATGAAAAAGGTCAGAACATAGAATGCCAAACGATAGAATCGTCAGAATTCCTCTCGATAAGATTCTCAATTTCACTGTTCCATGTTTTGCCCTTTCCATACTTTATCTATCCGTACTTCAACTAACTATATTTTCAATTCTTCGAACCTGAGCGTTCCAAATTTTTAAATTCCACGATTAACATTTTCGCGTCTATTAAAATTCGACATTCCGATTCTTCTATCAATCAGCAATACTAGTTTTTCACCCCTACCCACTATAAATAGCTATATCATGTACCGTTACACAGGTATAACATATCCTCTGGTTCTAGGATGAAACAGGGGGTGGAAAAAAAAGAGGGCGAGAGGGAGAGCCGACGAAGACGTTGACTTACGTTGCGGTCGTCCTTTGGCCGTACATAGCCGTGCGGCGGATGGATCGATTCTCTCCGTCTCCCTTTTTCCTCCGCTCTCCTTCCTCCCTCTCCCTCCCTCCCGCCCTCTCTCTCTCCTCTCTCCTCTCGCAGTCGAGGAGGCCTCGGTCGGCGTCGTTGGCGCTGAATACCGCTGATTGTCCTCCACTCACCGGGCGCCCCAACTGCTCCCTGAGCTCTGCCGCCGCTCCGGACTCCCGACTCCCGCCCACTCCACGGTAATGATGGCAATCAGCCCCTCAGAAAGGATTTCAGGAAATTCTCTCGCCTTTTTGTCGGCGGCGGACGCCGCAAACACCGGTCGTCGCCGCTGGTCCTATCCTCCCTCCCCTTCCCTCCGCCGGCAAATCCCTCACACGTGCCCCCCTCGACAACCGAACCCCTGCTGAAATTTTCAACGGACACCTCTCCCCCCCCCCCCCCTTCCCCGTGCATCTTGCGAGTACGCCTCGAAGTCGAGAAATAGGTGCGATTTGTAAATCGAAATAGAACCGTGAGTTTTATGTACGTTTTTCTTTGAAATTTTCGTACCTTCGTTTTATCGCATCCGGAGGTTTCCCTTATTCGCTAATCGATTATAACTTCCGATTTTTTTTTTTTTTTTTTGTCTTCTTTCATCCGTCGAAGGTTAGAGAACAATTTACACGAGTATACACTCTCCGATCTTCTTGTAATTTGAAAAGGGTCGAAGTATTCCGATATCTGTACAACCAACCAAATGTCTTGGACATTCGATAACTGTAATTTGAGAAGCTCTGACCAGTGCCAAAAGACGTCGACACCTACCTGCAGATAAGTCTTGACGAAAGTCAATATCGTTTTCTGACATTTGACTTTGAAATGGAGAAAAAAAAAAGATAAAGAAACGAAGAGAATAAAAAATAAAGATAAAAATAAACAAGGTCAGAGACGAGGGTTGAATAAGTCCCTAGACGAGACCAAAACGAAAGACAACTTATTTGACGTTACTCTTATACAACCCTCCTGACCCGAGACGTAGTTTATTCCTCGGTTCGGAACTTGCTAGAAAAGTTTTAAACGTATCGTGCAGAAGAAAAATCGCCGAAACCGAGCGACACGCGTATTGCAATTCTTTCAGAATAAAGGAATGAAAAGAGTATCGAAGATTCGTACGTCGTACATACATAGGTGCATACATGTATTACACTGGTCAACAGTGGTTTTGTTGCTCTTGATATCTGAGTGATTTTAGTAAGATTTGATGTCAACGACCCTAGGACTAAACGTAGTTTATCAAAATTGGCTGTAGTTATTTGTTTTATCGAAATTTTCATATATGTCTCAAAAATGCAATATTTACATTGAAAATTTTTGTTTTCTTTCAACCCTTCGCGGTCGCACTTACTTGTCGTCCCATAAGAAATACATGGTTTCTGGGGAGAAAAATAAACCAGTGCGACCACGAAGGGTTAAAAAAACAATTTTGCTATCGCCCTGATATTTTCCGTAAATTTTGGTGTTCGAAAACCTAGAATTTACGAATGAAATCATGATTGTACTAGGAACCACCCCCTCTTTCGATACTAAAATAACATAAAAACCAGAGCCATTCTGATATAATCATGATTTTATTCGCAAATTCTACGTTCTCAAGCACCAAATTTCTCTTTTTTTTTTTTTTTATAATACATACCTATAACACATGTATGTATAAGGTCACGAACGCGTGTTACAGGAATAGCCGAAGAAAAGAGCTACTGATCGTGATCGCGTTAGCTTCTGGCTGAGGGTTGCACGGCTCACGAATAGGGCCCCCACCCCCCCCCCCCCTTCCCTTTTCGCCATTGCCCTTTGGCAACGCAGTGGTGAAGGTGGAGGAGAAAGAGGAGGAGGAGTTGTAGCAGTGATCTGTTGCTTGACTGCTCACGCTGCATTGAACGCCAACAATATTGACTGCGCGCCAAGAAGCTCCGGGTGCATGCATCGCAGGGGTAGCTGGCCGCGTATATACTTCAACCTTCATCCCCCCCCCCCTGTGCAGTTGGAGCAAAGAACTCGGCGGCGAGTTTATTCGCTCACTCCTCCCTCATTGACGCAACATTAAGCACACACGATAACGCATGATTAACTAGCTAATGACTTTCTACAGCCGTCGAGCCCCCGTCGCGACAAATCATCGATTACCGAGACGTCCAGGGATCCTCTGTGTACGTACTAACGACATGTCGCGATTATACATACATACATACGTACGTACACACTCGGGGAGGAAATCTTGCCGAGTCACGACGGATAAGAATTGAGTGCCACCTTCGACTCCGGATGTGCAGCACTTTAGATCTGGGGGTCGAAAAGCTGGACGACTAGACGAGGAGGATTACCGGGCAATTAAAACGGGGCCTCGATCATCACCTTGGTTCACATTTTGGAATAAAAATTTTGTCTCGCAGGTCTCTGGGGTTTTCGGATATTTTTTATACACCCAGGCCAGGAATTAATTGGTAAAATAAACATGCGGCTGGGTTTCATCGATGACATTTATGTGCCGCGTTGTTTGTTTCCAGGCAAACATTCCCCGTCTGACAATGTGTTAAGAATTTAAATTGTCAGATATTATTTGATAACTGCAATTTTATGAGAATAATAAGGAAAATTGAGTTGTTAGTTTATATCGGCGTTATATGTACATGGAGAAGTGGAAAAAGCTTTTGTAGCTACTGTACCGTGTACAGTAGAATTTACGAATCGGTTAAATCGTGGTGAATTTATCGAGGGAATATTAAGAACAAGTCTATTCTCGCAATGATATAGTTTAAAAGTCCTGTTTTTGCACATGAGGTTGGTCTTGAAATGGTGCTTTTTCAAGTAAGAACAAAAGCAATCAAGCAGCGTAGAGTCAAGGTATGAAAAATGAATCCGATACAATTAGACGTGTGACCAAAAGATGAAGCAGCGCCGGCGTCGCGGGAGCATCTGGTGTTCGATGCGGGAACTAAAACAAGGGTGGAAACACGGGAAGCGCCATCTACTCGCAGCTGCGGAAACACTGCAAGGGTAAATTGCAGCCAACGAGCCGTATGCCGGATTATTGATTGGATCTCGGAAGGTGTCGAAAACAAACCCTCGGATAGTAGGGTGGCCGTCGGTCAAGTCGTGATCTTTCGAGTCAACGCCGGTTAAATATAAAGCCTTAATTTTCGGTGATAATAATTAGCGGCCAAGGGTACGGAACGCAGCTTTTTTAGGTTAGGGGTGAATGATCTGGTTAAAGATAACTTCTGACTTGGGAATCTTTTAGACAGGCTTTTGTTCAGAGTTTTTCAATAGATCAACCGAGATCTAGCGCGAAATTGATCCAGTTAGGTTAGGAAAATCTTTTTGGGATGTTGAAAAAATATGTTGAAAATATTATCGCGTTTGTTTTTTGCATTATGTATACGAAAGTGCTTCTAGAATCTCAACGAATTCAGAGATTAACCTCTTTACAAAACCTGGAACTTAGAACGTTTTCTTTTTGTTTCCGATTTGAATTGCAAGACTGAAAATTCTGATACGTACAGTACACTTGTTGCAGACGATTTTGAATTTTCGACATGTTCTGAAGCATCGTACGCCATGTTTGCACAAATGAAGTTTCAGATATCTTGGAATTTGGACAAGGGCTTAACTGCATGTTTTCTCATAATTATAAATGCTTACAGCTAAACTAAACAGTTTAGCATAATATGGATCATTTAGGGCTAAGCGTTTTTTGTTCTTCGAAATTTTATGAGTCGTTGACGAATGCACTGACGATAATGCAAAATAAACATTTTTGTAAAGTATTGTAACCAGGTTACATTATCAATTAAGACTAGAAGTATTCAAATTTTTTTAGAGTTACATCGATCGATACTATTAGTAGACAATAATTTTAGATATTCGATTATTATATAATGAGATTCTATTGTAGAATAATGTAATTAAATAAATCTCCTTTCAAATTTTGTAACCTAAAAGAAATATGCAATATATTTTACAACACGATTGTTCATTTCGAAGCTATACTTGACAGAATGATAGTTTTATATAAATTAAACTTTGAACCTTAATTAACATACGAACGCTTTCATTTACGAATTTTATGCATCAGAACTTTAGCGTAGAGCGTCCAATTCTCTACAGAAATATGTATTTTCCAATATCGTCAGTACATTCGTTAACGGCTTATAAAACTTCAAAGATTAAAAAAAGTCCTTCCCATGTTATTTCCATGAGATACTTCGATCGCGAAGCGGACTATCTTAGAGTTGACATAGAGAGCGAAATTTTCAGGAAATTTTTTTTCTATCAATTTGATAATGTTTAAGCCCCTGGGATGATAAAAATTCAAAAACAACCCTAACGTGTACATACAAATACCTGAACCACCCCGTACAACGTACCTTATACATATATACACGCATAGCTGACTTACACGTGCAAGGCGCATATTCCGGGGGATAACGAGGTGCATTTTGTTGGCGGGTGAATAATGATCGCGGGAGAGTTTGGGGGTGTCAGATCAGCGGGAGAGATAGCGCTGCTGCACTCACAGGGTCCGCGTTCCGGTCTCCGAGTTTCGTTCTCCGATCGGCTCTTTGATTCCGCGTCGATCCCGCGAGCGGCTATTTCGTCACGGCACGGCGGAGCTTTGTGCATCGCGTAATAATTGCTTGGGAGTGTGCCTCCCGCAGGCCGGCAGGGGGAGAACCGGCACGCGCCGGAACCGGAACCTCGAGAGTCGTGTGTCCCAGCCGTTCCCGGGCGGAACTATCATGATTAGTCACGGACCGCCCCCCGCGTTACTTTTGCCCCACGTTCGTCTTACGTCCACGACGCACCGCATTTCGAACCGTCTACTGTAAGTTACGTACAAAGGTCTCCGCGTCAAATTCGGAAAAAAGTAATTCGGTCAACCAGCAAACTTTATCGTGCTGGTACACCTGTGAGTAAAAGCAAGGGGACAATGAATCTGATACGGATAATTTTTTACACTAGACAATTATGTTGGCAACACAGAGAAACCTACAGCGCCACAGTCGGCCGAGCGCGAAACAAACCCAATCTCAATAAACAAAACATAACCCATGACCGTCGAATCGTCGAAAATGACGTGCGATCCAACAAGTCATTATCCCCGCGAGTTATGTTATGTTTATTGAGGCGATTGTGGCGCTGTAGGTTTCTCTGTGTTGCCAACGTAACTGTCTAGTGTAAAAAATTAGCCGTCTCAGATTCATTGGCTCCAAGTGTACAAGCAAACCCATTTAGTTAAACTTGCCGAATATCGAATGTCGCTACAAATTTTCTTAGAATCGTTGTATTGATACTGAAATCTGCTTGTCCAGGGAATAACCATGTTTGTTCCTATTTTTTGTTTTTTTTTTAAACACATCTCATCTAATGAGCAGTTATTTTAGTTAAACACCCCAGAATAATATGCAACCCTCTCCACCAAAAATCAATCATATTTTTCAAAAGACCCCATATCTGATTTTCAGGCTTGGGGTCCTGCAGAGGATCGGGCTCACTTTTAAGCATCGTTTAACGTCCTTCGTCCTTTGATCGTTCCTCTGATCTATGTAAGTGAAATCTTTGGCCACTTGTTTTTGTTGTAGGTACACATACAGCATGAAGCGTTTTTTGGAATTTTTGATATTTGAATTTTTTTTCATACACACAAAGCAGATAAAAATTTACTCGTGCATACATATATATACACAATTCTGAACGAAAATATGTATTTAATATGAGGCAAATTTATGGAATGCAAGATCGAGGATTTAGTTAACGCTAGAACTACCGGACCAGTAAAATTGATTGGTCTTGAATAAATCGTATTGATCGGAATTGTTTATGTCAATATGTTATGAAATTTTTCAATCATTAAGTATTTTTTGAAGACCAGTCATTTTGACTGATCTTGATAGAAATAGTTTCGTCTGAATTTTGGTAATTCTAGTTTTGAGAATGGTGATCATTTGAAACCTGTACTGATTTCTAAATCACAAATTTTGAGGATTTGGCCGTTGGTCACGCATCCATACATTTTTACATTCGCATCAGAAATATTTCTGCAAACTTTTTGCCTACACCGATCCCCGATTTGTCAATTAGATTCAAAGTCTCTTTTTTTCACCTCGATAATTCTGCATCTGTATAAGTAATTAATTTTCAGATCGATTGTTTTCTCTTCGCACCGCGAACCTTTTTTCAAAAACTGCACAAAGACCAGTCACAGGAGGATCGAAAAATCGTTTCTCGGTTTTTGATCCCGCTGGACACAATCCAAGGATGAATTAGAAACAGAATTTGTTTCCCTGGAGCGATAGTCGGTGGTTGCGGAAGCGAAGGGTGAGAGTGAGATGATGAGGGGATGAGGGGCGGTGTGGGGAAGGAAAATGTTGCGGGTCTCTGCGAGACCTGCGGGTATCACGGATGAGGAATGAGGGCGGGGGAAGGGTGGCAGAGGCCCGGGTTAACCGATACCGGCAATTATCAACGCGTCGCGGCCACCCTCGACTGCCCCGGGTCACCCTGGATTCACCCTGCTGCACCCTTCGCTGGGACTCGGAGGAGGGATGAAACACCCCGGCGAAGAGAAAGCGAGCGAGAGAGAAAGAGAGAGAGAGAAATTTCGCGAAGATATAACGCGCAAAGCGCCACTGGACGAATAATAATAATAATGATAATCATCGTCAGGATTTATTCCCTCTGACTATTATACTATATATAATATGTAAAATGCATATCAATGTGAATGCATATGATGTTATTCGCATATATCATTCTCAAATATACCCTCCCCATGCTAGTTATTTTTTTTCATGAGTATATTTCATCTCTTATTATACCAAGCGAATGCGTTGAAAACTTAATTCTCGTATAAACGAAAAAAATGTATTCCATTTACCTAATATCGCGATCAAATATGAACAAAAGAAATGTTTTGTTTACGAAAATAAATGTGGCGGTATAAAATAACCCCGATCAATGTTCTGGAACATTGCTTCAGATAAAAATAGGATGTTGTGTAACAAGAAGGTAAACTAGGTTTTTTTGGGCCGAGCGTAAATTTGCAATATGAGTCGTAGGTGAGTTGAAGACAATTATCGCAAACACGCGAGGCGAAAATACCGTCGCCTCCTTTTTGCACACGATTCTTCATAAAATAAGAGTATGTTACGCGTTTTTTCCACGAAGCACGAAATTGAGGTTAGAGTCGCGTAATGTCAAGATTTGTTCGCGACAGCGCATGCGCGCGGTCAGAAGACACCCACTTTCAACTCCTAGGACCGAAAAGTAGTATTTTTCGTACCCCACGCATGCGCATTCGCAGACTCACTCTACCGTTATAGAATCGGGTACTTTGTGCACGGACAACACGTATGGAAAAAATGCGTAAAAGATACTCGCTTTATTTGAAAAGATTTACTTTAACTGAATTTGATGGTGATTTGATAAATTGAAGAAATATACTTTCTCTGTAAACTCATTTAACAAGCTGGTTTTTTTTAACTTCGAGGTGCTAAATTTCTGGAAATAAATTTGGCATAAAACTAACCGTACAGGCGTTGGGTTCATATTCTTCGTACACCCCTACCCTCGGTTTATGGGCAATCAACGACACGCGAGGGAATTTCATACTTCGCTTTGTTTCATGGCACACGTATTAAGTTACATGTATTGTACATGTAAAAGGTACTGAATCGCGAGTGCATAACCGCCTCGTTTAATCCGAAAAGAAATTTATCTCGCACCTAGACAGCGGCCCGTTGTTAGTGCGTGTTTTTCACAACGGACTCAACGAGCCGAAAACTAACGGCATAAGCTCTTCCGAAGGGGTTAACTGCGGGCGAAGCGGTGCAGAATCCGAATCGTTGCATTTCGTGCAATTTGTGCAGTTTTACTGCGGTCACGCGTCGTTTAACCGGTAAATTCTTACCGCAAAAGAATTTTTCTGTATATTACTGCAACTGCCAAAGATCGTGAAGAACCAATTACACGGTGGTAAACGATTATTTGCGTCAAGTCGCATTCGTTTGATTCAATTAAATGCTATGGTCAAATACACTGAACACAATATTTACTTAATTGATCAAAATACTTTTGTCGGACAAAATACTTGTTACAACTTAATATAGAACTAAATCAAGCCTTTGAATGACCATGCTGACTATCAATTTAATCAGGATAACACGGCGTGAGTTCCTTGCCATGATGTGAATTTTGTATCAAGAAAATCTGTGATTGAAATGACTAGGAGAAAATTGATTGAACGCACCTTAAACTTTGTGTTTTAAAAATATCAAATGCTGTATGAAAACAAATTGAGCTTCTTCTGATTCATGTTTCCTTGAGTCGAGAGATCAATGGTTAAAATCAGATAATTAAATTTGTCGGTACAATACTCTTTTGCATTGATTGAGCATTAGAGTTATTCCAGCGTACAAAACGTATTCTCCGAATAATGTCATTTATAATTCTGTTCACTCAAATTTTTGTGGGTTTCACCCATAAGAAAAGCTTTGTTTGAATCAAGGAATTCGCTTGACTAAATCATTTTGACAAACTAACTGAATCGAAATTGTTGAATTGAAGTCATCGTATTTGGAACAAATAAGGGATACTAGATTGAGGTGAATGGACTCCAACCAAATCTATTTTATTGGTTAGTCGATATATGGGGGGGGGGGGGGGGGGGGTGTTCTGGGCCAATCTGCTTTACCATACGAGCAGGGGTTGCAAGGTGTGTCTCACCTGCAGCCTCCGCTCGCATGGTAAGGCAGATTGGCCGAAAATCCCCTCTGTACATACATATATCTACTTTGGTCCAAGCTTCTTTTCCCTTCGTGTTTGTGCAAAGCGTATACCTATTATATATTTTATGACACAGGCGCGTTTAAAAGCAATGAGAAAAGCAGAGAGAAATGCGGATTCTTTTTTACTCAACGTTGATAAAAATTAGGACGTATATATACGTACTATTTAGATATGTGAGGTGAGCATTTTTTAATATACATGCAGACGCGTGTGACTTTGGCTTGAAAAATTGAAATCTATCGTGCTACTGGGGACAAGGCCACGTGTCGTTGCCACGAACAAACACGATAGTCAACGCGAATATACAACCGTGCGCGTTCTTGTCAAACATCAATTACCAATGCAAACAAGACCGATCCACGTTAGTTATACATTATGCAGAGAAACCTGACCGATGGCACTGCGTTTACAGATGATGGGACGTAATATTGCGTGACGACAAATCGTTTTCACCTATAATTTTCTTTATTTCTTACAGTTGTAGGAGATAGAGCAATGATAACTTGAATTTTTCCAAGTCAACTTTTCATTCGATTAGGAAATTTGATTTTGAAATTGACATTTTTGAAAGGGTTAAATAGAAATTATCCAAAATACTTCAACCTCAATATATATAGTATATATGCCCTACATTTTAAATCAATATCGCAGTTCCTCGTGTATAAACGTGATCCACGAATGAACGCATTATCTCTGTGTTAAGCTCCAAGCTGATCAGTCTCAAATTTTCATGGTTGTACTATTTAAATAGCATATTTAATATTTTCCAAAATTATAAATTGACGTCACAAATTGTGAATTTCTCAGGGTTAAACACTACAGATTTATTTTTCGGTAATCTTGTAACTAAGGATGAAACAGAGAGAACCAAAAAGACGTCAATAATTGGGACAGGGAAATAACTGGTACCATTACCTGGACTTATCTGCAGAGTTTCACAATTCTAAAATACGCGGTAGAACTTTTGTACCATCCCTAGTGATAACGAATACCGCGTCTCTTCGTAAAAATAAATTCCATGCGTAGGTATTGCAAAATAAATAAAGAGGGTCGGTTTTGTTTTTCGTGAATATGTATAATAAGGGAAAAACGCGGTTCGCGCAGGGTGAGGCGAAACTTTTCGCTGTAGCTGTACTACGTGATTCGTTTGAAAGAACCCTGGCCGGTTCGGGATGGAAGGTTTATACCTAAAAGGGAGAACGGAGCGAAGCTGCGAAGAGATAGCCGCGGCGGGATGCTCAAGGCAGCATCCGGCCTTCCCCAGGGGTGGTTTTCGCCCCTGAAGGGGTCGGAGGGCGGTCGGTTGTCATGGAAACGGGCACAGCTAGCCCCAAACCACACCCCGACGTTTCGTCGCCGACATTCCCTGCAGCCTCGCCGCCATGATCGACCCACCATCTTGCCATAACCGTTACCGCAAAAGCGAGGAAAAAAAAAGGACGAGAAACCGATCGAAAAAAATGTATCTCGACCTAAACGCAGATTGCTCCGCGGAATTTGCCCTTTGTTTTCACTACACGACAGACCGATTTATAAGTTCGTTTAGCTCATGGAGATTGGAGATAGAAATTTTATCGAATATAATATATTATACGTGCATCATATTTTCCCGCCCATTTTCAAAGTCCAATCCTCCGATTTGTTTCTGCTTTTGTGATGATCGTTGCAGAGTTTGAACGTTCGAACTTACATCGACAGACGTCGCGAGCCGTTTATATTATTTATAGAGACTGTTTTATATTCGTCGGTAAAACTTGTACGGATGTTATGTATATAAACTTTCGTTTATACAGCTAATCTCGGTTAAACACAATAATCTCGGTTAATTATTCACCGAGTTTTGTTTGTTCCTAACGAAATTCTAGTATTTGACAGGACTTCGTTTCTTTTTTCATTGGTATTGTTATTTGAAATAGCGAAATTTGCAATCTTTTCTCCTTGTACAAAACTTTTCAGGATAGAAGTAATTTTGGTGAAAATATTTCGTAATGTTCGTGGAAAATATTTTCGGTAGACTTATTACACCTGTTTGCAAAAAATTAATTTTTTTTATTAAGATTAGAGTATATTCTGTTATCCAAATTCGGACAGTTCGTAAAATGGAAAATTGTTTTCCGAAGAGTCATCTTCAGAGATCCCAACAGTTGCGAAATGAAATTTCATACTATTTAAAAATTGTGAAAATAGTTCATCGATTTCTCCTCAATTGCGAATGGTCAATGAACCGAAATCAAAGCTTCGTATATTCTGAATCTTGAAAAATCAAATTTTTCAAAAAAGCTCACGCAGCGCGATTAAATTCTGCAAACTTCAGAGCAGTCAACTCATAAATTATAATATAATGTTCGAGTTCTACGCAAAACAATATTTCTCTATACCATGAAGAATACGAGTACACAGATAAAAAAAACTTGGCGCATGCCTCAGCCCTAATTTATGGTTTCAGTTATCCTCAAAATTTAGTAGTTTTTAACATTTTTATAGTCTGCACGCTGTAGTATTTATAAACAGCTGAACGAAGGTTGAGGTCAATTTCCATCATCCATTTTTCTAAGCGAGTAAAAATAAAATAAATAGTATATTGCGTAACAAGGAAGCAAGCTCGGTCTTTTCGGACCGGGCGTAAGTTTGCAATAAAAGTCGTAAGTGAGTCGAAGACGAATATTGCAAATACGCGAGGCAATAAAACTGTTGCCTCCTTCTAGCAGACTATTCTTTATATAACAAGAGTATGTTACACTTTTTTCCACGTAGCACGAAATTGAGGTTACGGTCGCGTAATGACAGATTTATTCGCGACAGCGCATGCTCGCGGTACAGAAAACACCACTTTCAACTCCTAGGACTAAAAAGTAGTCTTTTCCGCACTCCACGCATGCGCATTCGCAGACTCACTCTATAAAAAACGGGTACTTTGTGTACGGAAAACACGCATGGAAAAACGCGTAAAACATGCTTGCGTTAAATAATAGTACATTTCGTAACGAGCATGGATGAGGCTTTTTGACGAGACGTACGTAACACGCGAATCAAAAAACCTTATCCATACGAATTTCGATCAGTATTATTTATCACCAGAGCCAAGAAATCACGCCGAAATCGCCAGTTTGAGGTTAGAATGGTGATAATACATTTCCTTCCAGACTTACCGGTGATGGAAGTGGTCGGTGATATGGCAGCAGAATTAGCCCTCGGTGGTGGTGAGAAAGCGCCGGCCAGGTAGCCGCCTCGATCAGCCAAGGCTTGCTTCGCCTTTTCGACGCTCTGTTTGAGCTGCTGAAAGGTGCTTCCACAGGCGAGACCCCGATAAGGCCAGTTCTCCTGCTTGACCCCTGACCCGGCGGTGGCGACTGCCGTGCCAGATCCAGCTCCCTTCAGATCTAGCGCCCCTGCGTACGAACAGCTTGTGCTGTCGTACATCACCACAGCACCCCTGAAATCACGCCGGGGTAAAAAGTAAAGACGGTGCAAAGGTCAACCGCGGGTTTCTTGAACTTGGAACGTAAATCAAGACCCCTCATCCCGACCCGACTCTCTCGGTCAGAGCATGATAATCGGTCAATTCCGCGCCAGGGGTGGACTTCGAGGGTGAATTTTTAGGAATCCGCGTCGTTTTTATGGGCCGGAAAAAGTTGACCGGTCATTTCGGATACGACGTGGAAGAAAAGCATCCACGTATTGGTATGACAATTCGTTTCTGTGTTTCGGAGGGTTCCTCAATCTCGATAGCCTGAACTCGCCGCGTATATAAACTGTTGTAATGAAGTAATTATATGCGAGTATGTATCTGCAGGAGCTTCTGGGTTCATTAATTCCATGCGAACTATAACTGACAACCGCAAATTCATGACTCATGAGTCGAAGCACAATCGCGGTTCCAACATTATAACGTGTCTGCTAGTGTAGTTGTTGGATTTGTGTGCATGTTCAACGTACAAGGGACAACTTCCTGCAGACGGTGGAAATTGGCGGTCAATTTTGCAACTAGCAAAACGGTATGATATGAGTAATACCTACGAAGCCTGTACGAACTGGCTTCTCATTCGAAGAATCTCCACTCGATCATTGATCCTGGCTCAGTTTCGCGATCCGATTCTTCGAAGGTCCGTTTAATTATACAGTGTATTACAAGCTGTTC
This sequence comes from Neodiprion pinetum, assembly GCF_021155775.2. Lineage (NCBI taxonomy): Eukaryota > Metazoa > Arthropoda > Insecta > Hymenoptera > Diprionidae > Neodiprion > Neodiprion pinetum. Next base: position 3,866,796 of record NC_060233.1, read on the forward strand.
CTCAATAACGATGGGATGAGTTACGACCGCTGAAAATAACTTCTCGTCTTTGTCAAAAGGCCGATTGACGATATCACGTCGGCGTGTATAGACGAGCTACATCGCATACTGGAGCGCGGACGATAAAACGGAATGAAGTAAAAAGTAAGCGTCGCGTGACCAGGTCACGTTTGATAGCTAAAGCAGTGTATTTACCGAGGTTAACAACGTGTCTTTCACCCTAAAGCCACCCCGCCGGCGTAAGTCAGTCTTAATTTCGAAAGTCACTCACAAAGGAGGTATTTCCTTCCAGAGTCAAAGAGCGTATTGTATATTGTGCACGTACAGCGTAGCACTAATTCATTGATTTTTCACAATTCCTCTCGGCCCTGAATTCCTCCTTCGCTCGTATAACCAGTCACAATTAACATATCTGCAGACGTGTTAAGTTTACCCCACCAATCATCACAGAAATTTGTTTAGATTTTATGTGAACCATTCGAGTCCGAAGTTTTGAAAACCAACCCGATGATGGGATGAACGGTTTTAGAGCTATTATCAACCCCTGACTGTATATTCCGTCGAATCATCCCATTATACGAACTTTGCAATTCACCGTCGCGTCGGCCGGTGTAGGTTGCAAGGGTGTCCTTTTCCCACTTTCTAAGCAGAGATGAACGGAAGGTGGCCGATATCGCGTGCTCCAAATGAACGCACGATTACACTGCCAAAGTCGCGAGACCGCATTTGTTGAAAGTGTTTGAAGCGCACTTGAGCTTACACTGAAAACTGTTATAAAATAAAATTATCCTTGTTCGAGGACTTGCTGGAAGCTTCTTCCCAACGTGACGTTAAACTCTTTGTCGCATAGCGTGTATTTTCGCGCAGCCTGAGACCGCAACGTTGTTATCAGTCGGCTGTTATGATGCAATAACCGTTGGCGGTCAGTCAACGACGAATAAAATTAAAGATGTCCATTACGGAATTAAAGCTTCCGGTCCGCACCGCGGTTTGTATCCTTATCAAAGTTATTTTTATCCCGTCATATTCAACCGTCGCGATTACCGCTTATACATGAGAAACCCTAAGCGTTGCACAGTCCTCGATGTTGTACGGTCTAAAAAATATTATAATATTAACACAAAAATATTATACGTACTATCTGTATTCGTATATTAATACAGAGGAATATTTTGTATTTTATCCAACACTTTCGCGACCCGTTTTATACTTTCAAACGACCACAGGTAAAACGTTGTCACCATAATGTTTTCAATTTCAAAGAGGTAATAAAAACTTAAAAAAAAAAAAAAAAACGCGTTGACTTTTAGAACACCGCGCACATATTAATCACCGATCCAGGTATAATCCTTCGGTGATCGCAGGGTCCTGCAAAATACGTGTCCGTGCGATCGATCAGTTTTCGCCTATTCGTATCACCATCGCAAGCCAAGGGAAAAGGAATTCCATTGCTTTCGAAAATCGTGATGCGGTAAGTTCCGGAATTCCCGCCGATTATTTGTCCGTCCCCTCTTCTAGTCTAGGGCCGAAATTTCCGTCGGCGTTAACGTCACCGCTAGCGGAGGATTCACCTGGAGAACGGTCGGCGCTTTTGAGACCAACGAAGCGCAATCGCGCGGTGGTCCGCCCAGGTTGCGGCACTCTTACAACTGCGCTCGCCGCACGGCTAGCAAATTGACTGCTTCCGGGCCTCATTACATCACTCTGTTACTCCGTTAACGCTCGCCGGAAACCCCTCCGCTTGCCGCCGCACGTCTATACAAGTCCTCTTCTTCGCCTCTGCATGCGTGTACGTTCACATATCGCACATCGCCACAACAAACTGGCACTACTACATTTCCACGCGCGTGTTAACGCGGATGCAAAACCGTGGCACATCCAGATCGCGTGAAAAAAGAGAATACAAAAAAAAAAAACAATAATAATAATAATATCGAGAACAAATGGCAAGTGGATAGAAAAAATAATCACACTTTTAACTTCCAGAGCACACATAGGTGGAGGAGGTATATAGGTACCTGATTGTATCTGTTTACGCAATTTGATTCACGCGTTTTCACTTTCTATGTGTATGTGAATGCATTTGTACTTGACGATTATTTATATACCTAGTGGTGCTCGCAGCTCAGTGAAATGTAATTTGCGAAAGAAAATCTATTTCATTAACTGTACCGGTGAGAGAAGATTCTTCAAAGAATTGTACGTGGAAGTTGGGATGGAGGGTCGAAAGTGAACCTGGAGCTTGAGCTCGAGGACTTGTTGACATATTTATATCGAAGAACTTGAGAGTGAACTGATACAACAGAAGAAATCCTCTGTGGAGGTGAATAACTTGGCAAGTTTCGGGTTTGTTTGGTCGGTATATCCACGAGAAGTCGAGAATGTATTAGAAAAATTGAAAACAAGACTCACCGTCTGCGCGGGGATCCAGACTGGACCTCGTCTCGTGATTAGAAGTATACCAGATGGATGCCGACGGACGATTTGATCCCAGGAGGAACGGGATGTGCACGTTTCTAATCACACCAGGCAAGCATGCCTCACAACAAGTTAACCCTTTCACCGTGTAAACCGGGGTTGTAACTGAGGGGCGGATGAGCGCGCGATCAGGTATCGAGGTCTTCGGGTGAACAGCGAGAAGAGATCATCGAGGAGAAACTAGCGCGGCGGAAGGGCGGAAAACACGTCCCGGAGGACACACGTCGTCGGTTTACTCGAGTCGCGGGACCGAATAAGAAGAAGAAGACGACGAAGAAAACGGGGATGAAGAAGGGAACGGGGGTGCCGTCGATGGCGACGGGGCGTCAGAGGCTCGCGGGGGAGAAAACGGACCGCCGGCACCGCTTGGTTCTGCAGCTTGTAACGGCGGACGCACATTTGGCACCGTTATCAGTCCGGGACCAACGATTGGCTGTATCGTGGAGTCTGCGCCGAGAGGATCCCTCGCTGGTTTCAGCTCCCTCTCTCGCTCTCTCCCTCTCTCTCTATCTCTCTCTCTTTCTCTCTCTCCCCGCAACGGCGAAGGAGATATTCCTTACCTAGAGGCGGGATCATCCCCCGAGGACTGCTGTATGGGCTCGACCCCTACTCCTCCTCTATGGCAGGGATTCAGCCGAGAGGAGGACGTCTAGATACAGTGCAGAAAATCCACCTCCTGCAGGATTCACCTCCCTCAAAAAGGGGAGCTGAGTGTAACGGGTGTACACCTTGAACCCAGACACCAGTCCTGTCGGGACCGTCAAGCTTTGTACACTACAGTATATATACATTTCCACGATGTTGATCACGAAACGAATGTTCTGATTCTAGGTCGTCAAAGTACGGAATTCAGGATAATTAACTCAGAGGATACACTAAACCTCCTATAAATTCTCTCCCTTCACTTTCTCCTTAGTGTCCTCCATGTCGAACGATATCTTCAGCTGCACCACCCAGTTGGAACAACGTCTATCCATCGCTCCTGCAGTTCTCTGGATCGAAATACACTGAACAAATTCATCAAATCGCACAGTTTCACCGTTAAACGACCTTAAACGCGAAGCACGGTGCGTCGACATCGACCTTCCCCTAGATACTAAATATTTGTAGATCGCGGTGTGACGTTTCGGCGGAATGTATGTATATACAAGAGCATGACTTGTCTGTGCAGCGTAACTACGATGGGAGCGCGGATGCACGCGTGACTTCGGCACGAGGCGTGATGTTGACGTTGCTCTTTTTTGAATCGATCTGTATAGGTGCGTGCACGGGTGTGTACATAACCTGATAATATGTGAACGTGCTAAACACACCCACCCCGTACCTACGCGCAGTGGTTAATGTTAATGGTGGAGGCGGGGTGAGGTTGGGGTGAACCCTGGGGGTCTGGAGCCGGTTTACCCTCGCCCCGTGAGTTAGGACTTCCTGCGGCTCTTCTCCGCGTGCGCATCCCACCGCATCCCGCTACTATCGTACCCGGCTCCAAACCCTCGGTACCTACCCCCCAGAGAAACTCCCGCTCTGCACCAGCGCCTGGGAACGATGATAATGATGATGATCGTGATAATGATGGTGGTATTTGGAAAGCCGAGTGTTTCGGGAATTAAATGGGACCACTCGACCTTACACGCTCTTTTTTCGTCCTCAAGGTTAATTACCGTCGAGACGCGTCGCGGATTCCCACTCGGTTACCGTAATACGCGTCCAATTGTTTTCCCCTCTAACGCTGAGAGTCTCTGCAAGTCGCTTACTTCGATCTTTCGTTGGTCAATTTTATTTTTTTTTTTCTGACTTTCAAAGATTGGATAATTTCCCAGCAAACTTTACTGCCATGGTCGATTTTACGACTCCACCGACTTGCGGCCTTTCACGTTATGGGCATACCTAACTGCACGGCGAAATACAACTGCAAGCATCGGTAGATTTATGGTTGCGAAGAGAAGGGTGGAGAAAAAAACGGGTGCAAAAGCCTGGCGTGTAAACGCACGGGAAAATCGTGTACCACGTAATGTTGTTAAGTAATGTGGTATAACAGGGTCGGTGTGAGCCTGTGTATGTCTGGAAATAAATAGTAGGTACCTTGTCAGTTGTATGCATGGTACGGTACGGAAGAGTAGAAACAAGAACAGAATGAGAGGAGGAAAAGACAAATGGATGAAAAAAAAAAATAATAAACTATAAGTGTATATGTATATTCATATTATAATTACCAGTTGTCACGAAGGCAACGCGCTCAACAGGTTTTATTACGACATTACCAGCCGCCAGTGGATATAATGGGAAAAAGTCGAAAGGACATTCGGCTCGGATGAAAGGCCAACTGGCGGAATAGTTTATCCACGTGTTGTACACTCTTGGTTCCCAATCAGGATCGATACGGGTCTGGAAACTCGATGTATGATTTTCACTTTTCTGGATTCACTTTCGACAAGATCACCAGTCAAATTTGTCTGTCTGAAGAGTTTCCAGAGTGACTCAGCTGCGAGTAAAGTTTCGTGGAGCCCCGGGTGGCGGTTTGGGCATTTTGAGGGGGTCGATCCACGCTTTGAGAGTGTAGGATAAACCGTGTAGAGGCCGCGTGCAGGGGCAATGGGTGTGCGAGTGGTAGACGAATAAGCGATGCGATCATATCAGCTTGTTAACTGATATTAATAGCAGGGCGCGGTATAGAAACTCGGCTCTCGCGCCCCCTCGGTCGAACCCCCCTCCCAATATGTAGACCGTTGCAGCCTTTGCCTTAATTGTAACAAATTAAATCACGCGATGTCGATAATTTCCTGGAATCATCGACGATTCAAACTACCCACGCTGGATTATTGGGTATTCCCGGCTACAGTGCAGTGTGCCTCGTTTCAAGGGTTTCACTTTGTCCAAACGGTCGTTTCACCCAATTCCGAAAATCGTCGCAGGTACCTACCTCAATCAACAACACTGATAAGCACGCGTGCGATGCGAGGATATCCTTGAAGACGTTGACCATTGGTCATCCTCTGCACGTCCAAGTCTCTTTTTTTCAGTGGTACCAAAAAGGACGCATCGAGGTCAGACTAAGCGATAAACCGCGAGGAAAGAACGACGTGGGATCGATGCCTGAATCTTGTATCAAAGAATCGATGAAAGACGCGGTGAATGGATTATTGTATAATACGGGGAGGAATGACGGGGGTTGGCGATCGGGGCGATAGGAGATGGGCGTCGGGGTGCCAGGGTATCTTTTATCTTATTCCTGCAGAAGCGGTAGTCGATCGGTTGAGGATTGCACGAAGATTTCCATAAGCATTCATATATTCACTCGAGCGTTCGGTAGGAACCTCTGTAGGGTTATTACCAAGGAGAACCAGCTCGGGGTGTGGAAGTGGATGGAATTCTGGATTGGGGCTTGGGGCGTACGGCGTGGGCCCCGCGAACGGACCTGACGGTCTCACGGCACGCGAACCTGATTGACTTGTAGATGAGGCGAGAGAGCTGCGACGAGCGTCGATACAACCGGAGCTGCACCGCGACCACCACCCTAGCGAAACGCCCACGCAGCTGTATGTCATCTAGCCGGCTAGCGGAGAACCGCCACCGTCTCTAGCCGACGCTGTATTACCACCCGTAATCTAGTTAATTAATCTTCGCCGGCGGTGGCGGCTGCCGAGTGCCAGAGGAGAGAGGAGAGAGGAGAGGGTTTGGAACCCGGGGGTTGAACGGGGCCTGTACAAACTCCGTAATGAAGGACGACGGCTGCCAGCCCCCGCAACTAACGGGGTTCAACTTCTGCTGATCGTACCTTCGGGCGGTAAAAGGCTTCAGATTTTAATCACTTCTCTGCTTAATATCGGTGATCCAGTTCCAGGTGCCGTTCCGGTCTGTGACGCCGCGAGATTTGCTCTGAGATGATCGGCAGCTCGGTTCATCGACGAACTAAAACACACACGTTCCCAGTAACAACTTGACGGTAATTGACTCGACCAGTTTCTCCGGTCCAGGAAAATTCTTTCATGAACATTTTAGATCTTTGGCTTTGATCATTTGACTGAAGAAGAACCACTTTTATCCGCATTTGCGTATCAGACAATGATGACAATGATGGGAAAATTCCTGGAGATGATATTGCATGATTTTATTCAATAAAATTACTCCATCTGTGCCAATTAAAAGTGACATAGTAAATTGTCTTTGATTTGTCAACCCCACGTGGTTGACTACTTGTGAGAGAATATTTCATTTCAATTAATGAATTGAAATTGATCAGATCATCGTTATATACTAGCACGGACTGTTACATATTTGAATTCCATTTTCACAGGTAGATTGGAAATGATTTGCAAAAGTATAAGTCCTATTCGATGAGCAAAAATTTTGTTGTTTTTTCGACCAGAATTAATCTCTCGTTTCACCATCAGCCGCGTATGAATTTGTCGATCGATTTACGTGTATTGGCAAGAAAAAAAAATTTTCCATCAGGTGGGGGCTGATTAATATCAGCGAGAACGAATTTATATAAGCCTTTTTGACGTTCGGGGGAGGGATGCGATTGGATACATTTGTCTCTCGATCCGGCAAGGCATACACTATACCATACAAGACACACACACGCGCAAACGTAGAAACAAACGAATGTAAAAAAGTATAAGTTTTTCTAGCTCATAACTCAACTCGTGCCATGGTGAGCAGCGATCTGTGTATGGAAATGGAAATAAATAAATATATATATATATATACCTATACCTATATTCAACGTGTAGGCTTTTCTCGTTGTTCTTCGCCATGTAATTTCAATGGAACTCGGATCCAGGACTTTCCACTATAGTCTGTAAGGTGAGTTTTGAAAGGTCTTCGAAATGTTCTGGTTTAACAAAACCTACGTTATGTTGCAATGGGTATAATGATTACGGGCAGAGAAAAGAGAGTCCCATTTGGGTTTCGTGGCTTGTATATCTGTTGTAAATTTAACAGTTTGTACCTTCCGACATAGATTCAAATGCAAAAAGAAACACAAGAATTATGCTCAATATCACCTTGCAGCTGTTGAATCTATGCAGTGTGTATTTTCATTGCCAATTTAATCCTACACAAACTCAAACTTGAGACAAAACTTTGTTTTCAAATTTTTACTATGACAATTATTATTATTTCGACTGTGAAAAAACAGTGAAACTCTAACTTTCGTCAAAAGTCCGAGTCTTTTCTAGCTTCTACTAATAACGAACAAACGACATATACGACATTTATCCCTAGTTGAAATGTTTGGCCATAATCATCCCTGACAAAGATGAATCCTCTCGACTCCTCTGCGTTGGCATGTGCAGTCAGCCCCGGAAAAAACATTGCAGAGGATCGATTTTTTAGTTCAAGAATTTTGCACCCCGTCCTAAGGGATGAAGTGATTTGAGCTGGTGCTTCCATCTGGCGGTAGGGTAGATGAAAGTAAAGTGGGGTTGCTGGAAAAGCTCCACGGTGGGTTATCAACGCGGTTCCTCATCGATTAAAGCTGAAGTTGCCGACCGAAAAGAGGAGTGGAGGGGGAAATGAGCGGTCGAGTTCGAGAGGACGTCGCGACGGCGTTGTTCGCCCCCGTAATGCGGGGGAGAGCGCCAGTATTGATTGGGGGCAGCGGGGAGTCAGGCGCCATCCCGCGGGCCACCGCGTCAGGGCCGACGTAACCGTAGGTTTTCCGCGAACACCGAAAAGATGGTCATGATGGCTGGAATGGACGATCACGAGCGGAAAGTAGTCGTCGAGTTCTGCCACCTCCTCGAGAAGAGCAAACAGTTGTTCAACGGGCTCCGCGACCTGCCCCAATACGGTCACAAGCAATGGCAGGCCTACTTCGGGCGCACCTTCGACATCTACACGAAACTATGGAAGTTCCAGCAGCAGCACAGGTTAGTAATTTGGCCCGCTAATTCGTCCCCCTAAGTACGAGTCGCTCGGTGAGGACTCGAAAGCTCAGCTCGGTGGTAACGACGGTATTTTTAATGAGGAAAACGCGGCCCTGCGAGTTTTTGTAGATGCATGAGGGTGATCGGCGGCCACCATGCGGATGCCACCATGACCATGTGACCAATAGCTGATCGTTGTTGTAGGATAATTCTCGACACGAAGTACGGATTGAAGCGTTGGCAGATCGGGGAGATAGCGAGCAAGATTGGACAGCTGTACTACCACTACTATCTGAGGACCAGCGAGACCAGCTACCTCCACGAGGCTTACTCGTTTTACGCGGCCATAAGGGGCCGCGCTTACTACAGTCGGGCTGCCAAAGAGGACAGGTCCGACCTGATGGTAAAGAAGCTGCGGTACTACGCAAGGTTCATCGTCGTGTGCTTATTGCTGAACAAGATGAAGCTGGTCCGGGAATTGGTGCAGGAACTCGACGCCCAGATAGCGGACTACACCAGCACCTACGAGCCCGAAGACCAAGTCGAGTGGAACCTCGTACTCGACGAGATAAAGGCCTTCGTCAAGGCGGAGGCGGCGGTCGGGGTTCTCCACGCGGACGCGAACCCCGTTGTCCTGACCCACCGACTCGGCCCCCTGACCTCGCCGCCCGTAGAACGTTCACCACCCATGTGCCTATCTCTGCAGGAGATCCTGATCGTCGGCAACTGTTCCGACCAAGTTAAGTTCAGCGAATTGTCAATGGACATGTTCAGGATGCTGCAGACCCTCGAGAGGGAACCCAGGGAGGATCCGACCCACCTCCACGACGCCTCGCCCGCCGGAAGGCTGCCTTTCAGGCCGGGACCCTACCCCGCCGAAAACGGGGCCCCGCGCCGCGACAACCCCCACAAGTATCTACTCTACAAGCCAACCTACAGCCAGGTCCAGGTATTCCTGGCGAGCGGGTTCAAGGAGCTGCCCGCGAACGGGGCCCTGCTTCTTTACCTCTCGGCAGACGGCTGCTTCTCGACCGTCAAACAGCCGGAAGAGAGTAAGTTGCTTCAACACCCTCTTCGCTTGACGCGGGACTTTTTAGTAGCATGGCACCTTGCAAAGTGAGATGCGTAGGATCACCAAGCAAATTGGACTGAGATGTACTTCGTGTAAAGCCATCCAATTCGCTTGGTGGTCTGATCTACCCTGCTTCCTCCTATAGTGTGATCGCGATTTTGCTTCATCCGCCCTTTCACGACAAAATAGGGGTTCGATAGCCTGACCGTGCTCCGACAAGCTACTTGTAGCAATCGTATACGCGGTGAGCTATAGCCTCTTTTAAGACGCTCCACGACATCTTCCATGCGCCACTCACTGAACGTGCACGCAGGGTGAAAATGTAAGAGAATCGAAAGCCCACCGCATTATACTTATAATACAACGAATCTTAGTTTGAACACTCTTTGATCGATGTACTCGTAATTATTTGTTGCACTGTACGAGACTTCGATCGATATTCACGCTAAAGTTTCACCTGCAGGCATGTTGTTAATATCGGACAGATAGTTGAAGTTCTATTTTCTTTTGCACCTTTGTCGCGAGTTCCAAAGAGCGCATAAAGGTGTATAGGCGAAAAAAGCACATGCAGCATTAACTCCCCCATGATGAAAAAAGACTTTACGTACTTCCAGCCCCCCTCCTCTAAGCCTAATAAACTTTGTTCGCCTTTTGCTTGCAGTGGGGTACGACCTGGGGGGAGTTTCTACGAGCAGTAAACGCGATCCGGAACACGGGAAGAGGCCAACGGGGGGCAAGGAGCCCCACTGTCTTTACCCCGGTGACCTCTACCCCTTCACACGGAAACCTCTTTTCGTCGTCGTAGACTCGGACAACAGTTTCGTGTTCCAACAGATACCTCGGTACTTTGGACAACCGCTGATGGTCCTGATGTCGCCTCAAGACACACCGCCGACCTTGAGGGACCTTCGCCACGGGGGAAGCCTGTTCACTCTATTCCTCCATGCGCCTCTCGCCGCATTCTGCCTTATTTGCAACGTGGGTAGCCTTCCCATTCACCATTGGGATCGATGCCAGACCTACGTAGAGCGTTTCCTGGTCGAGGCTAGCCGCCTGGTTACGCGTTCGCGATGCGGTAAGATTCTGCGTCTCTCCTTACTCCGATGAGTTATGATCGTCCGGATTTCACATTGCCTTTCTTACCCACTATCCTTCTTTTTCTCGTCTTCTCTTTTTTCACTTTCCCCCTCGCCAAACTTGGGTTCAACGAATTTTCGACCCATTTTCAAAACTTGACCGTCTGCCAAGTCTTGATACGGATCCAACATGCCAGTCAACCGAACACAATGTCTATAATCCGTAACCGCGTCTTTGCTTTTGCCTTTGAATATCACACGAGCACAGCTGACGAAGAATGGAAAAGGTCGAATCATCCGTCCCATCAAGCGTGTATTCAAAGCGATTAGGTATCGTAGTTTGATAAATTCGAAAATGGAAATTGCACGTGGGTAAAACAAGGTAAAAACAGCTCGTTGTGAACGGTAAAACACGATCTTGTACCTTTATAACACACCGCGACGTATTTTATTCGTATAAATATTTCGAAGGACGCGACTACCGTATACAATATCCACATACTTGCCAGTCAAACAAGCACAATATCACGAAAACTGAGTCGAAGCAGGACTAACTCGACTAGGATTAATTACGACCAAACGGAAATCGTTTCCAGACACGAGAACTCATTATTGCATAACGTCGCCTGTCTACCACCACGTAAACTTGGCTCGTAAGAACTGTACCAAGTAGTAGCTAACTGACAGATTGAGAGGGAATAATTTCCCAGCCATTCAACCGAGAAACATGAATTATAATTATTCGGAACGAACCCGCTAGTTCGATAAATCCTTAAACCCCGCAGTCCCAACGTCACGTTCTCAGCAGCACCTAACCAGAAATGCCAATGTCCCGTAAGGTCTCGATACGTAAAAAGACACGTTGTCGAATTCCCTTCGCTATCGGCAATAATTAATTGTTATATTCCAGAAACCAGCGTCCTGCAATTCTTCGGTGATGATTTTCTGAGGCTGCTCCTTGTCCGCTATGTGTTCTGCGACGTGGTCCTGCACCTGCACAGGTCCTTCCGAGGACGCCAACAACGGCCGCGGTGTCATCCACCCCTTCCGGAAGCGGAAGTCCTCGAGCATCCAACCCTGCACCACTTTGTTCTAGACCTAGCGGCCTGCATCGATGCTCGCGACCATTTCCCCGACAGCAGCGAACTCGCCTGACCCCGGCGTCCCTCCTACCCGGCCATCAACACAACCACCTCCTTGCCTCCCTACCACGATCATTATAACTATTGCAATTACAATTACAACTACAATAAAATCGTTACATTGAGACCTCATTAAAACGCGTCTCGGACTTGTGTCTGTTCAGTGTGCCATAATACGTATATATATATATAATACGTATATATATATATACATCCATACATATATATATATATACTTACATACGCATATACTGATTATATAGTTCATAATTCAGAATGCGAGATTTTTTTCGGTTATCAGTTTTATGTTATAAGCTTAACACGAGGCATGGTCACGTCACGGGTTGCAGTAGATAAGTTCTTTTTCCAAAAGTCAATACACCATTCGAAATTGAATGGGGGTTATATAACTGACGAATGATCGAAAATCTTATCAACCAATCAAGCTGTAGCATAAACATTGTTTCTCAAGTAAACTGACTGTCAAGTTGACGAAGAGTAGAAATACATGCTACTGCACGATGTGAAGCCTATATATCCATTTCGTAGGACAAGTTTCTATTTGATCCTCTGAATTTATAGGTAAGGCCACTCGAAGCTCCAAAAAACGTGTCCTCAATCAAAGTACATAGCTCAGTGAACGAAAAAACTCGCGAGGATATTTATTATAGAGAAACGCGACTTGGGAAATGGATACCAAGTATCAGTCAATCATTCGGTGATCGTTAATGCGAAGTGAGGTTTTAGTCAATTTAAATCCGGTGAGCATCTTTGGAAACGAATGATGATGATAACCGGCATAAGAAAGATTAATGAGTCAGTTTAACTCGGTAATAAGTGCAGAAGCCACGGCAAGCAGCTTACTCGACAATGTCTAGAGGGATATGTGAACCGTGATTAGATTCCGCGATAATGCATATTCCATTCAGTCCGCATCCTTCATACAGAAACCCTCGTCAACTCGACCGTCAGATCCCATCCTGAATTGAATTTTTCGGTCAAATTTGACCGATATGCAGAGACTGACCAGTTGGACAGTTTCGACGGTTTGTTATCGTCCAGTACATGGTACCCTCATTACTGACAACGGCCTCCCGTCACCGATGATGGCCGTTTTTCTGTACATAATTTATGACGTTGTGTTTTTGGCCGAACTTCGTCTTTGCATCTCTAGGTAGTAAATTATTTAGAAAAGCTTAAAAGTAACGCGCGCAAGTGTATACACGGGAGGGATGTGATGATGGTGGAAATGCATGAAAAGTAAAGCAAAATATGAGGAAGTTGAAAAATCTAAATGAATGAATGAATGAATAAATAAATAAATAAATAAAACACAGACACACATGCATATATACAAGAGTTCAAAAAAAAAAAACATGAGAAATATTAGGTATACACACTGTAATACACAAAACGGTTCACTCTCGTGCGTAGGTATACCCACGAAATTCACGTTTATAAATAAACAAAGATTCGGCGGATCGTACCTTCGAACAGAGACACGGGTTCGCCACGCGTTATTTACGTTTTCGGTATTAAATCAGGACTTGTATGTCCGTTATTAAACAGACGCATTCGTAACCGAAGAAGAAGAAGAAGAAGAAGAGGCAGCCTGTGTACATCTTAAAATAAACGAACGTTCGTATAATACGACATGATAGCAAAGAAGATACCAGGCGGTTTGGATACACACACATAAGAATTTGGGAGAAATAGGCACACTGGCTCGGTTGACATTAACTATAGATTTCCTCGACATACGCCCACGCTGTTTGGCACCGCGTGACGTCAGCGGTGCATCAGCGTCGCTCGGTGGACACCGATTCCTATTTATGTAGCTGGGACAGTAGGAAGAGTGGGCCGCGTAGGGCAAAACTAAACGTCGGTTTTTTCGCCGATCCGTAATCCCGGGTGCAGGGACCCTTCGCTGATCGCTGGGGCCTCGAACCCGGTGCAGGTTGCGTAACTCGTTAGGGTCATCGCCGGTTGATGGTCCGGTCAATCCACTCTTTGCCGGCAAGATCAGTCTCGCCGAAGAGAATAGAAAAGGCTATAAATAATGGCGCCGAAAGAGAGATCCCCGAGCGTTTCTTGGCCGAGTCCGGTGTAATCAGGTTCGACCCTGCAGAGGTGTGCGCGCCGCGACGCGACACTGACCGGGTCCGGTCCGTTCGAAAGTTGCAGTTAAACTGCAGGGGTCAGGCCGCGTTAACGGCTCCTCGCCATGGCGTGACGCCTTGAGATCGGCCTGGCCGAAGAGACGGTGAAGAGCTTGGTGTTCAGGGTTCGCGATATCCGGAATCGGAAATGGCTGACCGCGGTGGGGAGAAGGGCCGCGCCTCGAGGGCCTCGTCGACCTCGAGTTTGGGCCGCGAAGTGCGTTGCGGCTGTCAGTTTTACCAGAGCGATTCTTTGCTCCCTGAACGGAAGGCGATGATAGGCCGACCGTCCTCGAGGACAGCGATGCAGACACCACCGCCGATGGTTTCCGGTCATACGGTCCAGGGAGCCAGATGGTGAGTATCCGACGACGTTTTGTTTTGATTGGGGTATAAAGCGCGGATGGTGTGTAAGAAGAGAGAATCTCGCCGTATCCTATCCTCGGTCATTTCAATCGCGGATTGGAGAACCGCGATTTCGTCATCGCGGGACACCATCGCCATCGCGTTCTCGCTTAGTGTCCGAGCTATTTAGGGTCCGCCCGGCTGGCTATAGATAGAATCATCGGTCAGCTCGCAGTACCTCGTCCAGCGGCGACGAGGCATCTCCATCTCTCACCTTCCTCCGAATCTCCTCTATACGCGCCAATTCTGCACAGCCATGAAAAAACGAACCAGAAAACACCAGGGACCTTATACCGGGGCGGTGCAGGTGTAAAGGGAAAAATTTCGATTGTAAAGCGAAAAAAGAAAAAAAAAAAAAACAACAACAACTGATCGGGACCGAAACCGTGAACCGTGGAAAACGGAGCTTCAATTGTGCCGGGGAGAAGACAAACCGAAGGCTAGTGTTCCTTTTTACCATTTTTCGTCAGGCCAATTGCCCGCGAAGTTCTCTTTTGGTATCGGTAAAGACACGATCCATCCCGTTATAAATATATTGTACTTTCGATTTTGAAATCGTTCGTTTCGATTCGAGTACTCCCTTTTCACCCCCATCACGATCCGAGGGTGCTGCCCGGTCTCCTCCTGCATATACCAAGATGTCGTCTGCCCTCAGCGAGCACGAATACGAGCCGATCGGGACTCCGGCGTTGGTGATGGCCCGGAGCAACGCCAGCACACCTGGAACCACTGCACCGGTGGTGCGGATCAACGACACGGACGTCGTACACGTCGCTGATAGCGACGAGAGCATCGACGCCCAGGAACGAAGACTTTACACCTCGAACAAGCTGGTCCTCGACGGGGACGTCGTCGTGCCGCTCGACGGCGAAATCGAGGACAACGCGATGCAGGCACGAGAACTCGGCGACAACGGCGACACGTCCGAGGACCAGGAGACACCCCAACAGCTCCAGGATCGTCTCGAGGAGCGTTTCCTAAACGCAGCAACACCCTGCACCGAGTCCAGAACGGATGCTGAGATCAATACGAGTCAGGTAGCGCACCCACTATGCACCTTCATTTTACTTCTCACTCACTCGTTCCTCGATTCTCTTGATAGGTACGTACTTTCTCTCTCATTCTCGCACCGCGATTACGGGAGAAATGCACTTTTTCATCACGGCTGCGCGGGGTGCACAATTTTTACTCGCATCGTCGAGCATCCCAACTCTTTACAAAAATATATACACCTGAATAATAATTTTTATTTTTTGCCAAAAAATGTAGTTCCGATAACTGAAATTATACGATATTAATTATTTTCAAAGCGTTTAATTACATTTCTTTAATATACCTTCAGATCCGGAACTAGAGGAATACTTGGTCCGAAACATAGATGGATGTGGAATAATATCATTCGTTGTTTTTTTTTCTTCATTCCCATGAATACTCCGAGTCTTGTGTAAGGTTGTATTGTTAACGCAATCGCAAAACGCACACTGTTTCGTTTGAGTATTTAAAAGTTGTGTAGAAAGTTTGAAATTGTACGAGAAGCTTTTGTGACTTTAATCCTGGTAAAGTGGGCTTGAAACGACGTTGAGTCTTAATAAGTCGGGGGAATTTAAGTTGCGTTGTTTGGCGTTTCTGCCCAGCTGTTATCGGCGAATATACTACGCGGCAATATTTCCCGACTCTAAAATCTCGTGTAATTATAACATGAAATCATAGGCGGTAATTTATTTCCCGTAGCGTTGCCGTTTCACGACCAATGATACGGTATGAATTTAAATCAGAATTTAAATCCGAACACGAGGAATATACATACCAAGTACGGTATATACACGTATATGGATGCAAAATAATCGAATTCAAGTTCGTATCTATTCGTATGATTAGAAGTTCGAATCATCGGATTCTGAAGTTCCTAATTTTCCGCAATATCGAGGTAGAAGCGATTAATTATCGAACACGGAACAATTGAATTTGAACTGGTACAAACGCACTTGAAACTATCGAATTTCCAAAAAGAAATTAAACGCTAATTGCGCACGAGCGAATGTTTAGTTATCGGTATGTGTGTGCGTGTAGTTGTTTCTTTTTTTTTTTCGTATCTGTACAGCGAAGACTTGAAGTAGCCGTGATTCAACGAGACTATGACGCAAAGGATTCTAAAACAGTCCGGAACCGAGCGCAAACAAATGTTTGTCTCTGTGCCCGGTCGATTTAAGACTCGCGCGACACGTTCAAGTATGAAAATAAATCATCTCAACAAACAGGCTTATTGTTAGATATAGAATGCTGACGTAAAAATGTGCACTTAGAAATGCAGTCGCGTCGATGCGCAAATCGATTCGGTATCTAGATCTAAAATAGAAAAGAACAAAGAGCGAGGGTTAAATTCGCAGTAAACAATCGATAAATTTTCAATACGAATTAGATGTTGCTGACACCTGCCGAGAATAATTAATCTGGCTATGTAGTGCCAATGCAACAAATTCCAAAGATAGGAGAGAAAAATCTGATCGGTGGTACGAATTTTCGCATCTGATTAATCGAAGAGGAGAAATAAAAAAACCCTATTGGTGCCGTGAAAAAAAAAAGAAAAAAAAATATGTTTAGACAACATTGGCCTTGGGATATACATACCTACTTTCTGAAGGGAAGAAATATAAATAAATGAACGGAATTTTCGACCTTTTTTAAGTCTCCTCTTTAATTATACATTGCGTATTCTAAATGTAGATAATGTCGTGGCAAAAATTAAGAATAATGTATTTTGCACTGCAGGAAGGCTAATCTCTGACCTAAATGAAACTCTTGTAAACTTGGCGAGGTAAAAAAACGTTACCCGCGGCAGCATCGTTCGCCTTACCATCCGCCCTCGACTCGAGAACTCCGTCGTCTCCGCTCTCTGTTACCTAACTTATTCAAGAACCACGGAGGTAATATTAGCATTTCGTGTGGAAAATAGGCCGCGCCCACAACCAAAAGCCACACTACGTCGGTGTGCGGTTTACGAACTGCTTAATAAACGCGAGTTGTATACCTGTAGTAAGCCGCCTCTGTATTACATGTATAAATAAACTCGTCGGATTGCTGGGATTTTTGTGAAAAATCACAGAATCGGGAATACGCGGTGGATTGCGTTTTTGTGAAATTCCGGACTGAAACGGAGATGCTTCAACAGGGAAGGGTAGATAAGGCAAGGCAAAAAATGAGAATCCGCTTTACTTTCAGGTGGACTCATCGGCCCTGGAGGAGCTTCCGCTCCGTCGCGGCGCTCGGGGATTTCCCCAGCGGTTGCGTTCTCAGGCAGGAAAGCTGCGCTCCCGTCTGCGAGGAATACAGCGGCCGAGTTTCTCGTTGCCGGAACGACAAAAAACAGATAACAAGACGAAAACGACAAAAGTTGAAAAGCCGAAGAGTGAAAAATCGCGGTTCTCGCTACCGGACAGACCAAAGTTCTCGATGCCGGAACGGCCGAAATTCAACTTTCCAGACCGGGCGAAATTCTCGATGCCCGAGCGGCCAAAGTTCAACATAAAACGGCCAAATATAAACCTGCCAACTCTGGGCCGCGTCCGGAAACCACTGAAGGAGCGACAGAACTCGAGCGAGTCAAACTCCAGCGCAAAACGCAACATATTCGACTTTTCAACGTATCCAAGACTCTTCGACAAGAAGTCGAAGAACCGGGGCGAGTACGCGACGTCATCGCCGAAGGCGTCACGCGGCCAATCGCCCGAAGTCGCGACCGTTCCCCGGGTCAAGAAGAAGGCCCCGATCGGCGCAAGATGGGTGCAAAAATTCTCGGACCTAAAATTCGCGGACGATGAACCGGAGAGTGCGGTTGAGCGTTCGAAGCCCTGGCGCCATCCCTCGATAGAAGAACCTCAAGTCGCTTTTCGACGCGAGGCGACCGAATCCAGAGAGCGACTGCCCTGGGAGGAATCCGACGACCGTTCAATCGAGCCGCCGGCACCGCCGCTTCCACTTCCCGACGAAATAGCGGACGAAGAATCCCGCGAAGAACGCGCCAACCGGGCCCGAGAAGAGGACGAGGACGTCGACTACGAGGAGGACTCCGCGGACATCGAGAACCGGCGAATAATAGTCGCACTTCCGCTGGGCCACGGCTTGCTGCCTAGTCCCGAAGAGGAGCTGGCAGCTCACGTCGTCGAGGAGGTTCCGGACCCGAGGCTCTATCCTCGTGGACTGCGTGGCGACTCTTTGGATGAGGAGATGCGAAGGCGGGGGGCGAAGGAAAAGTGGCAACACGAATCGGACGAGGAGATGACTGGGGAGCGAGCGGAGAAAGAGGTGGTCGGGGAACGGGATCCTTACGGGCACGATGAATACTCCGGGGAAATGATACCGGGAGACAGTTACGGCCGTGGGTTTATGCCGATTGATCCACCGATGAAGTACGTTTTGGAGCGGGAGCAGACGCCGGATAATTCGAGCATGAGGTCGGACCGGGAACAGCAGTCCAGTGGAAGTTCGTGTGACCGTCGACGCCGCGGTGTCCTCGAAGAGATAGACTCGGACGAGTTCTTCCTCCGCGCCAAGGGGATAAGTCAGGACGACATGAACCTGGGCCGGTTTCTGGCTAGCGAAATCCGCGACGCATTCAGGCCGACGCCAAACGCCCTTGCAGATCAGGAACTGGACCTCCGTCCGCCGACGCGTCCCGTCCGAACCCGGTCCCTCAGGAAGAAACGGTGGGACGAAACGCCACCCCCGGAATCGCACAACGCAACGCCACCGGCCCGCCCAAAGAGGGACAGACGACGCAGCGAGGACTCCGTCAGGGTCGAGGAATACGAGAGCTATTTGCCAGAGAAAGCTGGGAGCGTTTCCGGGTCTCGACACCGCGTCATGTATCAGACTGAAGCTGTTCCCCGAGCCAATGAACCTCTGGATGATATCGTGGTCGTCAAGCCGGCTCGCAGGAAGTCCAGGTCCGTCGCCAGGAGCTGCTCGGATTTAGGATCTGACGCTCTTCCGCCACTTCCTACGCCCCCCACGCCCCCTGTTGCACCCAGGCGCCGGAAACGCGGCCGTCGTAATTTCGGCGCCAATGGAAACGGGCCCTACCTTAACGGGCACGGACCAACAACCACCATCTGCAACGGACATCGTCGGGACGTCGAGTGGTCGGAGGGAATCGACTATCCCCCTGAGGTGAGAGAAAGATTATTTTTCAATTTTACACCAATTTTCTGGATCAAGTAAATTGTAGTTGATAAAGCAAAATAAAGCAAGAATTAATATAAAACGTCCGAACATATCAAATTGGTAGAAAAGAATCTCGCCCCATCATGTGCAAATTCTATAGCTGGGGTAAAAATGTAGGAAATTAAAATATAGAGAGGCCAAAACGTAGAGCCGTCAGAATTCTGACACTACGATATTTTGGTCTTCTATACTCTACCTTTCCATATTTTAATAGGACTTCTATTATATTCTATTCTCCAATCTTTCCACATTTTCACAACCACCCTGTACGCAACGTCTTTACATTTAAATTTTCCAGGTTTCTAACGAGCCCGAAAACTTGAACCGCGAACAATTGCAGACCTTGGTGAACCGTCTGGATCACGAGTACATAGAGCCAGCTCCGATCGCGCCAAAGCGTAGGTCAAGGTCGCGGGGAACCTCGGTGGCAGACGACGACAGAACATCGAGAGGAGCTGAGTCGCTACCAGAGGTGAGCTACCTCGACGAGGAGGACGCAGCGGGTCAGGAGACGGACTCGCGTGCTCTTCCGGGTTACGCTGTTGTCGATAAACGGGAAAAGCCCCCGAGACCACCGCCGCCGAGAAGACGTCGCGAAAAGTTCGCAACGTCGCCCAGAACCCCACCGACAACAGCGATTCCAACAGTCCCAGTGAGGCCCACCCGTGCCTACAGCACTTTGGGACCCGCAGCGAGACGGCGGTCGCCCTCCGAGGACAGGTCGGTGAACCAGATGGACGTTACGCCGTACACAGAGCTCGACTCCGACGACCCGGACTGCAACGAGCTGCAGAGCGGTCAAGTCCTGAACAAGATTCAAGGCCGGCCACTTCCCGCTCCGCCAAGACCGCCCAGATCGCGTCGCGATGCTCCGGATCAGGCCAGCACAATCTCGAATGGCCTCGGCGAGGTTGCCGCGTCCACCCAGACAGACCCGCTGCCCGACGACGTGGTAATAGAGGAAGAGGTGACCAGGGCGAGACTCGTTATGACACCGTCGCGGGCTGGATCTCAGATCTTGGTTTCCACCGAGCGTGTCGCGACACCGACTTTCGGGAGAAATTCACCTGCTGTGCCACCATTGCCACAGTCAGTTCACTCCGAGAGGTTCGTCGAGCCGTCTCAAGAGGCCGAGACCGGAACGCCGGATCCTCGCGGATCCGAGGAGCGACCGGACAGACCGGTTACTCCGGCTAGACCCGCGAGTTCGCTCCTTCTTCAGCACGACGACAGGATCAGGATCGCAAGTCTGGAGGTAGGAGACCTTAAGGTGGAACGGCTGAATGTAAGTCAGCTTGAGGCCCACAAGATATCGGCATCTGAAGTAGATGCGATCGTTATTTCCGCCTCGGAGATGTCGAATAATTCGAATACGTCCAACGCGGAGGACGGTGGAATCCATCCGTCGCTACTCAGGGAGTTGATTGCGATCAGGAGTCACCTCGAACAAGCCGCTTTGGTTCGTCAGGGACGCGAGCCGACTCCTGAAAGTTCGCGGGTCCAGACTATCGACGAGAAGGTAAAAGACCAGCCTTTGTCCGCAGTCGACGAACTCATTGAGGCATTGAAGAAGTCTGACCGCAGCGATGAGGGAACTGAAATCATGGAAGAGAGTGAGAGAATTGATGAACAGGTTGAAACTAATGATGAAAAAACATTATTCGAAGCGCTTAAACCCATTGAGGAGGATCAGTCGATAAGTAAAACTGAAACTGTTCAGGAAGTTAGTCAGCGAGACGAGAGAAAGACGGAGGTTACAGAAGACACCAAGGTTTTCAACAAATCACCCACATCCGTAGATATCATGGCGGTAAAACCCGATGATAAGACTCCCGAAAAAGTCCCCGAAGTTGAAAGCACCAGCGACTCGGTATCTACAGTAAAAACTGCAAGTGTTGAATCAGCTCTGTCACCACCGATTATCGAAAATCTTGAACCGGCCAAGGCTTCCGCACCGCCGAATATTTCCGAACCTAATACAGTATCCAGCTTGAACACTGACCAAGAAGAGATTCGGATTCAAGGCCAATCCTCTCTCAGAGACGAGAGCAAATGTGAAAAACGTAAGTGTCCGAGATCGAGGTCGTCCTCCCCGACGATAGACGGAAAAAAAGCTGTGAGGCAGACGGCTTCTCCAGTGAAATCGCTACCGCCCTTGATCTCGGTGACACCTGACACACCCGATCCAGTTCCTAGCCCAGTACCAGAAGTCCAGGCACAGCCGCAGCGCGCAACTGTGTCTTACACTCAAAGCATAGACGAGGAGGTCTCTCTGAGGCAGCAGGTTGCCGGAGTCACACAGTTCGTGGCGTTCCCAACATCCCAAATTCCAGCAAACTTCTTCTCCCTAGCATCCCCGATCGACTCAAGGTATGAGTCTGAACCGAGTATAATGGACATGACCCAGCAGCTACTGAGGGCTCTTAGATTGGCTGGTACCAGAGCAATGAGGCATTTTGTTGGCTATGTCGCCTCCAGAGTAAGCACTGAAGACCGTGGCGAAAAGATCAAGGAAATTGAACTTGCGATATGCGCGCTGCTGCTATTGATAGCTGGCCTCCTCATTTTATGTTTTGGGTCACCGAGAACCGTGACGCATCATCATCATTGGGATTACTTCAACCCTCCGCAATGAGGCTGAGATCATCAGTGCACGAATTTATGAAGAAATCTATCAGAGCACATGAACATTTGAAATGTGACAAAAACGGCTTCGTATATATACGCCACACGTATCCCTCGAAACAGATTAATGCACTATTATTTTGATATAATGATGATAGTGGATTTGTACGCAACCCTATAGTTTGATTTATCAAATTATTATTGTTTATTAATTATATTGTTGATGGTTACCTACGTTTTAATAAATCTGTAAATTATTTACACTTTAGGCAAACTTAACAATCTCCTTTTCCGTAAATATCTAAGTAGACTTGACGATATTTAGCTTTGCTATTTAAAAATTTACCTTCGTTTCTCTAGAGTACCTGTACACCGCAAGTCCAGGTATCAGCTCCACTCAATTTTCACAGGTAAAACGCACAATTATAAAAGTCCTATTACAACTCCCATCAAGCTTCTTAGTCCATTTATCCAAAGAGATCTTCATCGTAAACCTTTAAATCTCGTCTGTCCTTATGCGAACTTTTTTGGGAGTAGCTAGCTGCTACTGAAGACCACATCGAACTCGATGTCGTGTCGTTAATAGGATCTATCACAGGCTGCCTTCGCGCTAAAGACACTTTCAGCTGTATCGACGATACCATGCTGCCATCCATTTCACTGATGGCTCTTTCCGCTACCTCAGCTTTGTCAAAGGTTATGAATCCTCGGCTAAAATAATAAGAATTCAAAATATAATATATATTTGTATTTGCCAGATACCTATTACCTAAAAAATCTAGAACCCCCTGAGAATTTAGTTACAAAAAAATGTAAACACAAAACTAAAAATGATTGTATCGAATCCAGATTTCCGACCACAAGCATTCACATTAAAACTTGTCAATTTTATAAAAAGAAAGGTACGTAAAGTTTAAAATTTAACTTTTAAGCTTGGAAATGTAACCACTTTCAAAATTATCCAAGATATTTATGCTATCCATCAAATTAAGGTGAATATTCGTATTAAAAATGGTATTGCTTACTTTTTCTCTGTTTCCATAGAAATATTTACAATCGGTCCAAACGTTTGGAAGTGTTTCTTCAGAAAATCTTCTGATATTTTATGTCCGCAAACAAATATCGTGTTACCAGCACGAGGTTTGGCTTCGGTCCTCGTACCTAATTGTTTGTCAGGCAGCCCTCTTTCCTCGTGGTCTCGAGCACTGACAAAACTATCATATAGGTCTTTTACTCTTGGTCTCGACGCCTCGGTATCGTCTTCCTCTGGTTGCGTCGCCGAAAATGGTTGATAAGAACAAATAGTTTTTTCTGTACTATTAAGTTTCCTTTCCAACCCTCTCGGCCTCTTAAATGACTGCTCCGGACGCTTTTGCGTCTTCGTAATGGCAGGGATGATTCCTGACTTGATTAATTTTTTAGCAACTTCCCGAGCATCCCTGGCTTCTGTAGGCCTCTTTGGTAACTGAGGTATGCGCTCCGGCTCCGGTTTAGGTGTCTTCAGAGCTTGCAAGGCTTTTTTCTTGATAAAGAAAGCAGACAGGGTTAGAGTTTACGATAATTATATGAATTAAGATATCAAAACTAATTTCTCGCATAAGAAGTAAAAGATACATTGGGTAGATAGTTTTCCAGAAATATATTCAACTCGCGAATGATATAATTAAGATAGGTACAGACTGCAAGAACTGACTTCCTTGACATAAGTTTTGAGGTTGGAAAAGACGACACGGACCGCGTCAAAAGCGGTAAGTTTAGAGTTAGGTTAAGTAACTTCGATGTCTAAGAGCTAATTGATATTAAGCCGTGAGAACGAAAAGTCGCAAGTGAAGTTTTCATGAATATAAATTAGGGATTGCGTACGGACTAGCAAAGCGAGGGAAAAATTACCTTCCGTTTGAGTTTGTTGTATTTAGCCTGCAACATTAATTCCTCTTCAGTTAAATTCGACGGAAAGTGTAAGTACACCATTTTGTCATATCACTATACGCTAACCCTTTGTATAAACGGAATAAAAATAACACATAAATAGTTGGAAATATAACAAGTTTTCGTGCAAAACGTCAACACACATAACCTTCGGACACCCCGGAATCAACAAAACGACGCGCCGCTAAGACTGACCTCTATACAACTATACTAACGTGACTAACGTGTTCCTCTCATTTGATAGAGCTGCCTGGGAAGGTGTGAGTTTTAGAAACTAGTTTTCGAGACACGCCGGACGGTAATTGCAGATCGATTACGGACTGGTATCCTTCTGTGCAAACTCCCCAAAAGTGGTGGATAATACAGAGTATACTTACCATAGTGAATAGCTTGCAACTAGTACTCGGCCGGTAACTGGTCCTAAGTCCATTTGAAGGCGTGTTAACCATCAATATATCGATACGAATCGAATTGTAATAATATTTCATTCTATTGAAAAACGATTCTTAATAAAACGGTTAAAATGTTCGACTCACAATTATTGTATCTGGCTAAATGAACAAAACTTAACTACCCCGATGACAGTTGCTTTGAAATTTTAATTGAAAAAGGTCGTAAATATTATCACTGTTGACCTGCAATTTCTAGCGATAGAATTTGCTACAAAATAAAACTGCTCGATTTTTGGGGAACTAGATGCAGCATACATTAACGATACAAAAAGTAAAAATAGAAAATTCAGAAAATTCATGACGGGCTGATTCGGCTAACGCGATAACGTTGCTTCATGGCAGACAAGAGGGATTTAGGGGATTATAAAACAATAGATTAAGTAATCAGACAAATTATTTCCTTTAGTGAATATTAATCCGTATATTTGAACCTTGCGCAATTTATAATGAGAATTTCTGACGATATTTTGACATGACATTTCAAGATACAACGATAAAAGACTAAAATTTTAACAACCAATAAAATATTTCACAATAACGCATCTAATGTGTATGAAAACGATGTATGATATAACACAGTATAATGTATCTTAATAAGACAAAACACTATGTAAATACCACAGCAAATTCTATTATTATCAATAAACAAAACAAACAAAACTCAGTTGAGCGACTCGATACAATAAAAAAAGGTTAAAGCTAAACAACGAAATTCACAAAAGCAAGAGAAAGGCGATAGTTAACATAAGACAAAGAAAATAAATAACAGAAAAAGATCGTAGAACACTAGGCAAGATAAATAATAAGAGTAAGGCATATTCGAAACAAGAAATTAAAGAGAATTAAAAAATGCTCTAATTGCCTGCGACCAAAAGTTAAAAAAAAAAAAAGAGAAAAACTGTTTGTTTTTCACCAGATAGTAACTTATTTCTGGAATTTATTTAAATATCAATCACAGTCTTTTTTAATTCTCCGGTTTGATTAACGTAATGAAAGAAAAGAATGTCTTCAACACGTCTCGCATCGTTTGAACGGCCGTGACAGTGCAAAAAGAATAGTACAAGTAACAATAACAAATAAAGAAAATTAAAATACCATAAATTACATGAATCAAAACAGTCACAGAACGATTAAGTAAGGTAAAGTACAGATAATCTAAACATTTCGGTACGCTAGTTGCGAAAATCATTCGTAATATCCTTAAAAAAAAAGACGATATTATAAGTAATATTAAAACTAACTTAGCAACTCCGCATTGGAAACTCTCTTAAAAAATGTTAGTGTTCCCTGTGATATCCGAAGTGATATTACTGCGGCAATATTAAATGTACAGAAACCTTCCATTGATGAAGACCTTATTTTTCTATTCAAGTGAGATGCGTAATCCATAAAAAGAAGATACTATACTAACGACTAGATATATAGAAAAAGAAAATGTACAGCAAGCGAAATTTGTAACATATATGCGAAACAGGCGATATAAGCAGAACGTAATTGATGGTATGCAACATATACGCATACACACCAATCAAAATAAGCAGTATAGACCGGATATACCGAATAAGTAAGGAATTGAAGAATTTATTCTGTTATTTGCTCAATTTGCTTGCTCACTTCAATTCAAAATTAATGAAATAAAACGCAAACTGTAATAAACAGCGATGCATTATAGACTATACAGTCGCAAGAAAATCAAGTATTTCTCAATAGAAAATTGAGAAGGTAAAGTTCAATAACTTGGACGGGTCCATTAGACAACGTCACGTGATAATAAGTTAGATGATAAATTCGCAAAAAGTGGAAATTTTTTAATTTCCTCATCGTTTCACTAATAAAATGTAGCCCTTATTGCAGCACATTGAACTCGACTGGATAACTCACGGTACAAAAAGACAACTTAACGAAAACACACAAGGTATTAGAAAAGATTAATTTATAATGATAGAATGTAGAATTAAGTGAATATCAATCCAAAATCGATAAAAGAAATAGAAATTGGGTAATGAAAGCGAAAACATTGAATATAGAAAAATGACACCTCTTGATTCCATTAGTTTAAAATGTTGTACGCACGTTTACGGTGAAACTTCTCTTAACTCTCGACACCTCCCAATAATGGATTCCACTTTACAACGGACAGTCTAAAAATCTCCACCGGTACAATTTACACGTTAATGTTGTTCTGAACAACGGACACTCCTTCAATAATGGACAATATCATCAGTCTCAAGGGTTTCTTTTTTCCATAAAAATTTCGGCGGTTTGATGTTGAGATTCGTCAATTGATTTGGTACTTCGTGAAACACGGATCTGTGATGATATTGCATTGAGTTAGTCTCTTCGATTGGTCCACAAAGATGAATTACTGCAAGTCATCCATCAGGAGCGTAATTATCGTAGAATTCATTGGGTCTTCCTCCGATTACGAATGCCATTCATTGGTGAAGGTTGAACTCCGTTTTCAATAAAATTCTATCATTGTTCGTAGAAATATTGATGAAAATTTCAAATATGCGTTTCAGCTGAAGCAAGCATTGAAATTATGTAGTTGAAGTCATCATGATTGGTATATAATAGGTATATAAAGTCCTTGGAATCTGCTGCTGATAGATCCCGATTGAATTTGAAAGACGATATAATTCCATGTTCAACACAATTTATTCGTGGAATTGGTTTCATTGTTTCTGGTCAACACTGCTGGTTGTTTTGCTGACCATGCTTTTCATGGTAGACGTGGATCGTGATCCGATATCGGCAGCTTCTTTACGTTTTAAGGAATGTCAAGTTTTTCACAACGCTGAGGATTGAATCGATTTTGAATGCGTTGCGTTCTGAAACCTCGTTCTCTTCTATATGTGCAGTGCAGTCGTAGAAGTTTTCACTGGATACATGATGTAAAATTTATTTCTGATTCATCGTCGAGTTGTTGAAACCAATAATTAAATACGTACAAGTGAAAATTATATATTTGAAGACTGAGGTTCTTGCTCTAAACTCTTTTGGATTGATATTCGTCACTTATAAAATATATATTTATCTACAGCACATAGCATTTTACGATTTGATAAATTTGCTTCAAAGAAATGCGACTGATTTCTACTTTACGATATCATTATTTTAAGCAACATATATTTTATCTCTCTATTATGAATACATGAAATCTATCTCAGAATTCAGATTCTAACTTTCATTTTATTATCACAACCTCGCAGCCAAGCAAAGATTATTTGCTGAATTCAAAGATCAAATTTCAGGCATTGCTTAAAACCTTACGGATAATCGAGTAATTTAATAGTTCGTAGTTAGTTTCGATTATAACTTCTGGATAATATTTTTGACTAAATTTTACACAATCACTCTATCTTACAAACTTAAGCTTCAGTTTAGATTTATTTCCTTCCTAAACAACTTCTTTCCAAGTAATTAATAATGTTAACAGTCTCGTACTTATTTTCCTGAATTAAGAATTGTACTTTCTTGGATCCAGATACTTGTTCAGTTTACTAATCACAGTAAACATCATC
The DNA here is from genome assembly GCF_021155775.2 of Neodiprion pinetum. Taxonomy (NCBI): domain Eukaryota; kingdom Metazoa; phylum Arthropoda; class Insecta; order Hymenoptera; family Diprionidae; genus Neodiprion; species Neodiprion pinetum. The sequence continues at coordinate 3,894,745 of NC_060233.1, forward strand.
TGGTTTAAGTTATCTAATCATAACGAATGATGAGATTTTTCTTTTGACGGCAAAAAAAAGTAAAGTTTCAATTAAGTAATCATCGAACATTGCAGAATTTAACCATCGATCCTAATTAATTTCATTAGTAACAAATAGTTTTAAATATTCGATCGATCCATTTGATCGGAGATTAGAAGCAGTCGTCTAAATTATTTGATTCGGAATGTTAAATTTTGATTTCTTTCACGTTACTGATGAAAAGAATAAACTTTATTAGTAATAAATGACGATTTTGTTATTGTTCGATGGTGCGGTCAAAATTTATTCATTCAATTATAATCTCCCAAACTAAACTGTTGTTTTTTTTTTTTTTTTTTTACCGTTGGCCAGTCTTACAGCTTTCATAATTGCACTAGTAAGAATGATGCACTTTGATCTGTTTACTTTTGTTTAGGAGCTTTGAATCTGCAAATAAAATTTTCGATTAATGTATCTTCCACATTTATTGAAGTTGTTGAATTCGACAGCACTGCAACAGAATAAATATTTAGTTAACTGATCTTATATCGTAGGCATGTAAAAATGTAAAATTTGTAAAAATAAAAAAAATAAAAAAAAAAAAAAAAACCGACCCAGTTAGTATCATGGATTGATTAGTGTTCAGTCTTGTTAATTCTTTCAATCGGCATTCTATGCATTTCTTAACGTACTGTTGATCTTGTAATATGATATTTGGCAGTAAGTAATTTTGTCTGATTCTAAAATACGTTTTTGTCACTCCTTTACGTTGACCTATACGTTTATATTCGAATTATACTCGTTCATTCGTCAGGTTATGGATGTTAATAATTCTGTCAACGGTTTCGCTATTTTAGAAACATATATAATGAAACGATTATTAACATCCGGTATGTCTAAAAAATTTTCCAAGCATATTTCGGTTTTCATGTATTTGGAAATTCTTTAAAAAACAGATATCTTCTTCGGATGAAATTTCACGCCGTCCTCAATAATCAATTTTTGACGTGTAACATTTTATCATTCAATATTGGGACATGCGTAACATCTTACGATTAGCTGTCGAAATTTGGCGCGACTAATTTCTTGAATTCAACGAAAATGTGTAACCGGAACTGGGGAAAAAACGCGCACTATTCAATTTATATAATTTACTACAATATGATTCTACGGTGCTAAGTATTTTAACACTTACAACGCATGTTACGGAGGATGATATGGGCGAAATTAGAATTACCTATAATATTTCCACATCCATTTTGCTCCGCCAATACCAAACCGAGCACGCTAAAAAAAATTTGCACAGTTCGATCGATTAGCCAGACAGTGCAATTTTAAATGAAAATGTGAAGGCCAATTCTTCTTGTATCATAAAACGTGGAGCTAATTTAGTATGAAAAATTGATATGTCCGTGCAGTAAATATTCAAGGTTTTTTTCTTTTTCTTTTTATTTCTTCAGTGTTTTGCCGATTCCTTTCAATTGATTCAATTTGTCTGACTATTTGCGATTTATTATAAACCGGGCATCTTCTTGGTTATCAGCGACAGGTTTAATAAAACACCCAATCTCAACATAGAGCTTTTTCTTGTCTTCATAAATTTTCAGTTAGTGGCTTTTCTAAAATATGATGACAAAACCAGCATCAGGTGAATGTGCTTTTGTAGAAGCTTTCAGTGAAAAAGTTTTGGCAGAGGCTCTAGCTATTCTGGGGGATATCGATTATTTGACAGGTTCAGTTGCTGACAGAAATCTGAGACCAATTCAACCGAACCAAAGAGCTTTTTCTTGTCGTCATAACTTTTCAGTTAGTGGCTTTTCTAAAATATGATGACAAAACCAGCATCAGGTGAATGTGCTTTTGTAGAAGCTTTCAGTGAAAAAGTTTTGGCAGAGGCTCTAGCTATTCTGGGGGATATCGATTATTTGACAGGTTCAGTTGCTGACAGAAATCTGAGACCAATTCAACCGAACCAAAGAGCTTTTTCTTGTCGTCATAACTTTTCAGTTAGTGGCTTTTCTAAAATATGATGACAAAACCAGCATCAGGTGAATGTGCTTTTGTAGAAGCTTTCAGTGAAAAAGTTTTGGCAGAGGCTCTAGCTATTCTGGGGGATATCGATTATTTGACAGGTTCAGTTGCTGGCAGAAATCTGAGACCAATTCAACCGAACCAAAGAGCTTTTTCTTGTCGTCATAACTTTTCAGTTAGTGGCTTTTCTAAAATATGATGACAAAACCAGCATCGGGTGAATGTGCTTTTGTAGAAGTTTTCAGTGAAAATCTTTTGGCAGTGGCTCTAGCTATTCTGGGGGATATCGATTATTTGACAGGTTCAGTTGCTGGCAGAAATCTGAGACCAAGTCAACCGAACCAAAGTATTATTCCCCGTCTACCTGAAAAATCGAATCAGGTTAAAACCAGATCCTTTCTATTAAAGGACGCGTTGCTGGAGCACGAGCAGCAGTGTTGCAGGAAAGAACAAGTGGCTAACAGAGTTTCGAACAGAAAATGATACAAAGCGCCCGATTTATTCGAATAAATGGGAGAAAATTCGTGATACTCGAGCAACTTTGACTCATTAATTTCAATTCGAAACTAGAAAGGACAAACGATGTTACAGGATAATTCTAGTAAGAGCAATCGCTTATCCAAGGTATTTAAACGCCAAAAACACAATTGTCAAAACGATCGTTTATCCAAAATATTTAAGGAACAAGAGCATAATCATCAAAGCGAAAGTTAATCGATTAATCGAGTTGGTTGGAAGGAAAAAGCAGACAATTGAGAATATAATTTATGTAATGAATAGCGCAAAGAATATCAAGGGAGGAAAATTAGCTTAGGTTAAAATGAGAAACGTCCGAAATCATCATCATACAAGTATTCGTACATGGATCTAGCGATTTCTGTTCAGAGGCTTGGTTTATTTTCACGTCAAGTATCGTTAACAACGAACTTCACGTACAATTTCTTCTTGAACACGATCTCCAAATTAACAACAGTGTATTACTATCGTTTACTTTATCATCATCAAGTGGGCAAATATCTAAAATATCTGGCTTAAAGCGCTACCGATCAAAGACTTTAACGATTGATCTCTGATGCTACAGGGCACGATGCTAACTCAGTTACTGCTGATCGAAGCAATGTGATCGCAAAGTAACGATTTACACACATCGGAGATAATCAAGTACATGTGAGTGAGGGAAAACGTCTCTGATCCAGAGTTTTCAGAGCTGAACTATGCTTGCAAACAACCTATTCTGGGTTGATCGAGAAGATACCTAAATACGGCACAGCCTCTCAATAGTGCCGATCAAGGGCTGAAGAAGAATGTATTTCCCAAAATTCGAAAAAAATATTTCACCCCGGAACAAAGAAAAAAAAAGACTGTCACCTTTTTTTCCCCTCCAGAAACAGACGTTAAATAGTAGTAAAAAGAGGAAATAAAAATGCCTGCCATAATTTGAGCCCGTAATGGTAACGTTTAGTGAAATTTAATTTATTTCTAAATTTGGTGGCTGGAAATAGTTGTAAAAAGAGGAAATAAAAATGCCTGCCATAATTTGAGCCCGTAATGGTAACGTTTAGTGAAATTTAATTTATTTCTAAATTTGGTGGCTGGAAATAGTTGTAAAAAGAGGAAATAAAAATGCCTGCCAATATTTGAGCCCGTAATGGTAATGTTTAGTGAAATTTAATTTATTTCTAAATTTGGTGGCTGGAAATAGTTTTAAAAAGAGGAAATAAAAATGCCTGCCAATATTTGAGCCCGTAATGGTAATGTTTAGTGAAATTTAATTTATTTCTAAATTTGGTGGCTGGAAATAGTTGTAAAAAGAGGAAATAAAAATGCCTGCCAATATTTGAGCCCGTAATGGTAATGTTTAGTGAAATTTAATTTATTTCTAAATTTGGTGGCTGGAAATAGTTGTAAAAAGAGGAAATAAAAATGCCTGCCAATATTTGAGCCCGTAATGGTAATGTTTAGTGAAATTTAATTTATTTCTAAATTTGGTGGCTGGAAATAGTTGTAAAAAGAGGAAATAAAAATGCCTGCCAATATTTGAGCCCGTAATGGTAATGTTTAGTGAAATTTAATTTATTTCTAAATTTGGTGGCTGGAAATAGTTGTAAAAAGAGGAAATAAAAATGCCTGCCATAATTTGAGCCCGTAATGATAACGTTTAGTGAAATTTAATTTATTTCTAAATTTGGTGGCTGGAAATAGTTGTAAAAAGAGGAAATAAAAATGCCTGCCAATATTTGAGCCCGTAATGGTAATGTTTAGTGAAATTTAATTTATTTCTAAATTTGGTGGCTGGAAATAGTTGTAAAAAGAGGAAATAAAAATGCCTGCCATAATTTGAGCCCGTAATGATAACGTTTAGTGAAATTTAATTTATTTCTAAATTTGGTGGCTGGAAATAGTTGTAAAAAGAGGAAATAAAAATGCCTGCCAATATTTGAGCCCGTAATGGTAATGTTTAGTGAAATTTAATTTATTTCTAAATTTGGTGGCTGGATTTCATATGAATATCAAATACATTTGTTCGTGCGTGATACGATCCAGTTTTTTTTTTTTTTTTCTTCAATATCTTCCCATTTCTCAGATTTTGGAAAAAACGAAGAACGTTATTGTAATCACCCGGAAAATCGAAAAATGTCAATTCAATAGATCTCGATGTTTTGGCACCTGGAAAAAAAAAAATTACTAAGATTGAATCTTAGATAACTTTTAAAAAGGTATTCAACGGCGACCTTTGATTTCATCTTGGACCTCATATTCAAGGTCACTTTGACGTCAATTTTTTCTTTTTTTTTCTTCAATAACTTCCCATTTCTCAGATTCTGGAAAAAACGAAGAACGTTATTGTAATCACCCCGAAAATCGAAAAATGTCAATTCACTAGATCTCGATGTTTTGGCACCTAGAAAAAAAAAATTACCAAGATTGAATCTTAGATAACTTTTAAAAGGGTATTCAACGGCGACCTTTGATTTCATCTTGGACCTCATATTCAAGGTAACTTTGACGTCGATTTTTTTTTTTTTTTTTTTTTAAATGGGAACCCCCATTCTTAACGACAACATCGGAAAAAGCGGGGAAATTTCACGTTTAAATGTTCCACCATGTGCAATTCTTACCCCAGCGTAAAAAAAAAATCACTACTACCTTCAGAGTTTTCGAAAACAATTCCTAGACATATTTTGAAGTTTTACAAAGATGCCGCAGCCTGTAACATACCGGATTCTTAGTATCTTCGTATGGAAAAAAAAATTCAGGGAAAAAGCCAGGAACAAAATTAAGTGTTCGTTCCAATACGCGCCATTTTTCTTAATTTTTCAATATTTTTTAGAGGAAATTGACATTGTTATACCAAAGTAAGACCACTTCGCAGTTTTTCAAGATTTATATTTATTGTGAGAAATGAATGGTGAAAAACTGACATTGGGTAAGATTGAAAGTCTATCATCAAGTCCTGGATGAAACGAATGACAAAATGCATTTTTCATTGACGGGAAATCATTGTATCACGAAAATACGATATAGAATATAGAAATCAAATCAGAGAAATCATCATTCGTTCGATTTTCGGTCTGATTTTTCGTCACAAAGGCCGCGTCCAACTCGAATCCGACAATATGACTTTTTCGCAGCCAATGGAAGATTTCTGTACATTTAACACCTCCGCAATACCATTACGGCCATCACGGACAACACTAACATTTTCTAAGCGACTTGGCGAATGCGATTTTGCTAAATGAAAAGCTAATCTATCGTCCGCACTGTTTCACCGGAACTTCTATTTACTAAAAGATATATCGAAAGCTCTCACTCAGTTATTAATGAGAAACGTAATTGTTTATTTCTTGTATAAATTAATAGGAAAACAGGCGTGAAATATCAGGCTCATCACAGCATCTGCTCATAACTTTTCGAAACTGGTTCCATGTGTTTTTTTTTTTTTTTCATTAAACCTACACGCATAAAACTTGTATCATACTAATACCGCCGATTAAAGGTTGTTCAGTGATTTCTGTCGGAGTCACTACAGCATAAAGAACGCGAAAAAATTTTACAAATGACAACGGTCTGCCAACCAACGTGGCCTAAACTTTTGGATTACCGATATTTTCATTATCCGGTTCGCGAGAACACTCTTCCTCTTAAGGACTTGAGCCCAAGGATCACGATTTAACCAGCTAAAGATTTGAAAAATTCACAAAACTTAAAAGCAAACATCTTAAACAAATCGCGAAGTTATCTTAAGATAAATTCTACAAGACTTCTCGTAACGAACAAGGTGAAAAAAAAAAATGTCTTTCTATCAAATTTTGTCTCAATTTTTACATTAAGGAAATGTGAAAATGTCGGTGGATAACGTTCCCGCTTTTTATCCCCCTTTCCTTTCCTCTCCTCTCCTCTCCTTTGGACCAACCGCGGAGCCAGCGCTTCTTCGTTCAGACACGTTCTTCTTCTTCTACTTAAGTTTAAAAATGAACATATATACTATACATATAGGTAGATATGGTATTCATGTATACATATATGTATACGTTTCGTTTTTTTAAACGTGACAATAAAAGCTTTCTTATATTTAATCGTATAAATACGTGAAACAAAATACTGACAGAAATGAAAAGTTAATCTGGAATTTCTATTATTGTTAAATACGAAAATACTATTTACCATACATTATATACATGTATAGATATTGTTCGTGTGACTATGTTTTAAAGGAACTTTCGTTAACGTAACTCTTTTCTTCGTACATTTGCACAACCCCATTTTGAAGCCTTACCAAAAGACTGATCAGCTTCGTAAATAAATAATTACGCAGGTATGTATTTACACAATTTAAATGTTAGGCACGAGCATACAAGGGCAAAAAAAATTGACAATTCCACTGAAAAGATAAAAATTAATAAGCAGCAAGTCAAGTTGTCCCAATCTCGTGAAATTAATTCAGAAAAAACATTCCGAACTACGTACGAATCTCAGCTGAGTGGTTGCAGCAAGAATTTTCTTTGCTTCGTGGTATAATAGCGTACATGTTAGAACATGATCCAATATTTGTTATAATTTCGTTTCGATCGCACCACGACACAAATGAATCATTCCGCGAAACGCCTCTTTCTCTTGCCTTGGCAATTAGCACGAATGCATTTGCAAAATTCACTATGAGGAATCTTTTTTTCTTTTAAGGAGACGAAATCACGGATCATTTTCTGCAATTTACCGGGAAAAATAAAAAAAAATTAATTAACATTTTTCAATTCTGTTTTTCACGCATGTTAATATAATTCTTGAAGTACGGGAAGTTTTCTTACTTTTTGCAATTATATTCAAACAAAATGGCGACGTAGTGGCTGACTTTTTAAAAAAACCGCAACAAAACGCCATCGGGACGTCATTTCTGTAAAAATTAATATTTCTGAAAAATCCTACGCGCGCTTTACTAGATCTTGGAATCTTTTTTTGAAAAAATCTCTTTCCTTTTTTCTTCTAGATTGGAAATCGCGATCTGCCGGTAATCGCCCGTGGATTCAAATTGTAGGTTTTCACCATGTAAGACAGCAGTTGTCAGGTTGGCAGCGAGAAAACAGAGAGACACCGGGTAGGCGAGCAGCGTTACGTGCAGAACGTAAAGAAGTAAGTACAATAAAACTACATCTTAATAATTGGGACTGTGATTACTTCATACCTAAAATAGCAAACACAAATTGTGTAAAAAGGAAAGTGGATGATAATTTTTTTTTCATTTCTGATTTATTCATTGCGAACGTCGATCCTCTGACAGGGTTTTTATTATTTTATTTCGCGACGAGGTAATTATCAGTCGAACCGATAACTAGTATGCCGAACAGATTGAAAGTTCGTTAAACTGCCGGATCCTAAAAAAAACCATACAGATATAGCCTAGGACTCATATTACGATTGGTCCAGAGAATTTTTTCGCTTTTTGTCTTGTAATTTTATTTCTTTTATAACGTTTGCTCGCGATCCACGCGAGTCATTTTGATCACCTAACACTTTTGGGAAATCTTGAGAGTTATACAATTTTAACGGAAATTCCTAAGCCAAACAGTTTCACGATCACGCGCATACTAAAAGAACGAGTCTATATTAAATCAGATATCCGAAAATCGAATAAACCCGAATGCCCGGAATATTATTTACACACTTGACACTTCCTCATTGCCCTAACTTCCGTAAACATGAAAATAATTATTCAGGAAACGCGACACAAAATCGCAGGCAAAAGAATGACCTCAAAAGAGCGTTGCAGCATGCAAAATCAAAGCAGTTGACGAAAAATCTTTCAGATAAGCAGTCAAGTTGAAAACCGTCGTTAGAACAAAGTGGTTCATACATGATGAGAAGTGGCTCAGGACATGATAAGTGACAAACTCGGTGACTCGACTTCGTTTGAATGTCATCATTTTAGTATTAAACTTGATCATTGTGTTCGATGTATGTTGTGAGTTGAAGGAAATATCACCTCGGATTCTGATATGCTGGGAGACAACCATTCGTTAGCAGTTTATTCGTCCGGTTGCAAAACAATATTTCACTAAACGTGGGGCTAAAAATCTCGTCAATTTTTGTCACATCTAGTCACCGTCGAGCAGGCAAACGAGTTCTCAAACCGAATGACCCAAATCAATGAAGAGTGAGTGAAAACTTTTATTTCAAAAGCTGATCTCCTTTCGATATGAGCTCAACGAAAAAAGGAGAACTCTACGCTCATCTTGGGTAATCCGTGTTCCACAACTTTGTCTTCGTACGAGCGTAAAATTATTTCGGGGAGTTGGATTTTTCTTAAATAAATAATAGCTTACCGACCGTAGTGGCGTAGTGCGTGGCGTGCCAGACAACAGAACGGGCAGAGCTGATTTCAAATCCCCAGCCTGTCAAGAAGGACCTGAGCGGCAGCTTGAAAAAATTCAAAGGAAGGCGGGTCACGCCGTTCAGGCGCTCAATTGCTGAACTGAAGGTGGAACTCGGTCCGACTACACCTGGGCAAGGTTTTCTGCAGTTTTCCCTTGTCCCTCGTGCAAATGCGGGTGTTTATATTGAACATCTTAAGACGGCTGCAGCCACATAATGATTGTCACTAATCCATCCCTTTCCTTGCCCCGCACAAGTATTCTGTAGACTCACGGGGACGTACTCTACCGGATGTGGCGGGGAACGGCATTGATTATTATTATTATTATTATTATGTTCGGCATAAAAATCACACTCAAATTTCCGAGCAGTCCAGATTTTAAAAATTTACTGGCCAAGGCAGCCCTACATTGAAACATAGGCGACGGTACTTACGTCATAAACTATTACACAGTCGACAAGATGAGAAACATAGTTGATACGATATTCAATGCAACTGGCAATAGATCCACGATGTGCGTTTTCTTTAGAAGACATGTAAAAGACACATTCATGTTTAAGAGGGAATAAAATTCGGGGTACCCTTTCAAGGTACACGATTGTGAACAATAAGCTCCAGTTTTTCCACAGAATAGAGATACTCCCCACTCTGGATAGAAATAAACTCGAATAAAATCAATATTCATTCGACAGGTAGAACCATGGCTTCAGCTCAAATCGCACCAAGAATTATAGAACACGTAGCGAGAATAGGCCTTGGAGTGGAAATCCACTTGACGCCAGGTTTCACACACGTAACGTACAGCGAACAGACGTACAATAACGTCAAGAGAATAATTATCAAACTAATAACGCTAGGATCGCTAACAGCGGGAATGTACAAAATAAAGGTCGCATCAGCGTCAGCTTGCTTTCCGCCGTCGAAGTTGACGTTATTGCGACGTGAGCACGACTTCATTTACGCTGTCGATATTTTCAATATGGTGGTGCCACATGCATTTGGCTTTGCACGTTGTCATTGGCGGTCCATTCGCTGTGGTCATTAGTGCAACTTTACCACCAACCGCCGGTCGCATACATACCGTAAAAACCATGCTTATTATCTGAAAATTGCTAATAAGTTGCGAGTTCACGTGCTAGAAGTTCATCTTGCGAACGCTGAAGATTAGCGAGGTGAATGGTGAATATACAAGCTATTTTCTAAACCGCGACAAATATTTGTGTTCAGAAACAGAAACGATACGCAAAATGCAGAACAAAGTCGTTTAAGTCTTGTACGGAAATCAAACGAACTACAAACCGCGATTATTATCTTGCAAATGTTGATAAGTTGCGGGCTCAATCGCAAAAACCATATCATTTAAACATCGAAAAGCAGCGAGCTACAAGCCGAAGGACTTTTTCTCTAAAGAAACGTGACGGAATTCGTCTAGGTTACTCTATTCGCATATTTTCATCAATTTATCCCACCGATCGGCAAACAAATGAGCATATGCAAACTGAAACTGCGTTCCACGAGTTCTGCCGGATCACGGCTGATGGATATTCTGGGGTGGCACTTCGTCGATCGCGAAGTAGATGGGCTTGGCTGTCAAGATCGTTTGACTTTGCCTCTAACGCCTGAATTTGAATCAGTGAACTCTTCTCCTTGATGGAGAACTACGCAGCATGCTTCGATCTTTTTGATCGTCAGACCGTTGTTATTCGAGGTCGTGTCGACTTGATTTGGCACTCCGATCCTTCTGCCTGTCATGGGCTTTCTTACTCCGCGACACGAAAAATTTCTTGCATTTTAAACTCATTTATCAACTCTCGTCGTTGGCGACGCATCGCGGATTGTATTTCGGTGCTTCTTATAAAGGTCATTTTCCCTCCGTATCTTCAAGACAACATTTGTCGTTCGTCGGGAAGGTCCTTATGACTGTATAATAGGGGTCATTAAATAGCGGAATTGTATTATCTTTTCATCTCTGTGTCTAACAATCAGATAGTGGAGGTTTACAATTAATTATCCTTGTAATAATGATCTGATAGTGGATCTGAGTGTAAACATCCAGAAGTGTAGGTTCGCTATCATCAATCCTGGTGTAACAATCCGACAATGGAATTTTATTGATTATCTTTACAATTCTCTGACAGCGTAAGTGACGTTATTCCACCCACTCTCCTTTTTCAAATAGACTTAAAATTGCGCCAGCTCCTAATCACCCAACACCCACTCTCCTACCATATGCATTCCATGTCGCCTTGTTAATATGCTGAATAGACAAATATTGATTTCCCATCACGTAAAAATTGCCTGCCTTCTCCTGTCAATTTATTGGCCACGCTCGTTTACCTAACCCAAGGTCCAGTCATAGCTCATGGTATAGTCCAATCGTCCTGAGAAGGATTCTATTGCCCTCGGCTTCGTTCTCGATTATCAATGCATAAAGGAATTGGTGCCCAGCATTAATATTTCTGATGAAGTGCGCGTGGCCGGAAAGCCACAAAGCGAAATACAACAAATAAAAGGTCCGAGATGGCAACGAGGAAAAAATTGCTACTACAAAGATTGTTATGAAACATAGGCGTATCAATAGTGCAATCGACTTGATTCATTGTAAAAAAAAAGTATATTATATAATAAATGCGATTGTACCAAAGATTGACGAGCGGTAAGAAATTGAAAGAACACAACAACAAGATGATTAATTTTAGAATATATTTTTAAATAGTATTCTTGAGTCAATCAATATCCAACCCACAAGTTACCCTTCGTAGGTTTTATACGCGTACCCTTTCCAATCCTTTAATTAGAATTGTAGGAGGTCACGTTGTGCAAGACGCAGTTTCAATAATTGTGACTCGGACGCGTGGAGACATCTTATTACGAATAACAAGGGCTTAATTGAACGGTCAACTCAGCGAATCAGATCTACTCGTGCATATTGGGGTGGCGCATCGCGAATCGTATTGTGGTCTTACTGCCTGACAAAATCGTTCGACTTCAGCTTTAACCTTTGAATTTGAATTAGTGAACTCTTTCATATTTCACGATACCATAACGATCACGGTTTATCCTAGTGTCGTCATCTACGAAATACGTCCCCTCGTCCCAAATTATTTTATTCCTAACATTCATTTAAAAGTAATAATATTATTCTCAAGTATCATTTTGATTTTCTTACTCCATTTAGACGATGAAAATAAGAATAATTGTATTATACAAAAAAAATTTGATCTTGGTCCGACGACTACACCTGGGCAAGGTTTTCTGCAGTTTTTTCTTGTCCCTCGTGCAAATGCGCATGATGGTATTGAACATCTCAAGACGGCTGCATCTCTTCCCTTGCCCCGCACAGGTCTACGCAGATCTCCGGGGACATACTCTAACGGGTATGGCGGGAACTGACGGTAAAAGATAAAGGAAGATACAATTTTAACGGAAATTCCTAAGCCAAACAGTTTCACGATCACGCGCATACTAAAAGAACGAGTCAATATTAAATCACATATCCGAAAATCGAATAAACCCGGATGCCCGGAATATTATTTATACACACTTGAAACTTCCTCATTGCCCTAACTTCCGTAAACATGAAAATAATTAATCAGGAAACGCGACACAAAATCGCAGGCAAAAGAATGAACTCAAAAGAGCGTTGCAGCATGCAAAATCAAAGCAGTTGACGAAAAATCTTTCAGATAAGCAGTCAAGTTGAAAACCGTCGTTAGAACAAAGTGGTTCATACATGATGAGAAGTGGCTCAGGACATGATAAGTGACAAACTCGGTGACTCGACTTCGTTTCAATGTCATCATTTTAGTATTAAACTTGATCATTGTGTTCGATGTATGTTGTGAGTTGAAGGAAATATCACCTCGGATTCTGATATGCTGGGAGACAACCATTCGTTAGCAGTTTATTCGTCCGGTTGCAAAACAATATTTCACTAAACGTGGGGCTAAAAATCTCGTCAATTTTTGTCACATCTAGTCACCGTCGAGCAGGCAAACGAGTTCTCAAACCGAATGACCCAAATCAATGAAAAGTGAGTGAAAACTTTTATTCCGAAAGCTGATCTCCTTTCGATATGAGCTCAACGAAAAAAGGAGAACTCCACGCTCATCTTGGGTAATCCGTGTTCCACAACTTTGTCTTCGTACGAGCGTCAAATTATTTCGGGGAGTTGGATTTTTCTTAAATAAATAATAGCTCGAGTCAATCCAGTCCACAAAACCGTTATATATGTAGTCATATAAATCTGAAAAATTTAAGTACATCGACTCGCGTGTTACTTTGCATAAAATATTTTCCAAAAAAATATCTCGTATATATTATTTGTGATAATATTTGAACCGGGTCTGTTTAAATAAATATATAAATAACTTCACGTCGTACATCGTAACAACAGGCCTGACTGATTATCATTTTTCCCAACAGAAACATGTCAAGGATTAGAAATAGGAATTGTATTTTCTTTTCATGCGAAATAAAAACGGTTTTACGACATTTTTTGGCACCTTCTTCAACTTTGCTGATGTTTTACAATGATGTTCTACACTGGCTCTAAAACACTTGAATAATCAATTTTGGCGAGGAAAACTGGGAGAACTTTTTCTTTAATCCTTAAACGATACCCAGATATATATTTTTTTCAATTCTTACAACTCATTTTTGAAGCAAAATATCACATTTGGACTGAATTTCACCTCGTGTGACACCTAGCTATTAACGTTAAACGAAGATGTAATTCAAAGCGAATATAAAGAGGCGTTAAACGAACAAGTTTCGTCAAAATGAAATGCCAGCAACTTGTACGTTGAATTCGACTGATTGTTAACAAAGTGCTGGAATGTCCAACGACCCTGAATGATAACGAAAAGATTCTCATCCAAAGAGAAGAAACTTGTAAGCATATTATTATGAATAACTAGGGGTCAATAACGCAGATTGTGCTTGTTACCTCTGGCCGACGGGTCATCATAAAAATCAATAGGAACAAACCCAACGCGAAATTAATATTTATCTTGTATTTAACCCTCCGATAGCTGAGGGATTATTATTAATTATCATTTTATTTTCTGTGGAAGTTCGCTATTACTCATGTTTTTTTTTTTTACGCTGCTAACGAACGTGACGTGGCATAAACGTATTATCCTTGCGTCAAGCCGAAGTGGATTTTTATCTTAAATACTCAACCATCCCAAATACACTTAAAATTAGACTAACTTTTGAGCATCCAAAATTCTAACTCCAACTCATCGTACGTATTCCGCTGATTATTGCTTGAATAAGCAGATTAATTTTTCATCACATATAAATCGAGAGAGTTGCCTATACGATTTGAACACTGTGAAAAGTTTCGATTCTTTTTTCTTGTCTTGTCTCGTCAATTCATTGCCTTAAACACGGAGAAACTTTCGATATATATATTTGCTTCAAAGCTTGTTGAAAATTGACTCAAAATATAAGAACTCAGGGATTTTCCAACAGCTTTATAATCCTTCTTACAATAATTTGAAATCATGATATTTTTCTATGCGTCTTGCGACGTACACATTCACATTAAAATAAGTAAAAACTACAGTGATCTTAGCAAAGTCAGTCCGTACCGCTTATTATACAATAAATAACTTTTTCGATAGCAAATCAAGATTCAAAAATTTCCTCAACACGGTCTTTGCCCGTTTCACAACGCTGTTTAAAGTTATATTCTCGTTAATATCTATCGATCTAGAGATCGAGCAACCGAACAGAACTAACTTGAAACAAATTTGTACATCCATCTGGAAACACTACAACAAGATGATTAATTTTAGAATATATTTTTAAATAGTATTTTTGAGTCAATCAATACAAAGGAGGCATATGTACCCTCACGAATCCTTTAATTAGAATTGTAGGAGGTCACGTTGTGCAAGACGCAGTTTCAATAATTGTGACTCGGACGCGTGAACAAATTGCATTGCCTGAATATTTCTAAGCAAAAATTAATAAACTCCCATTAGCAACAATACTATCTACTGTTATATATTTAAAAGTGTTAAAAAGTAATGACGACAAATGAAGTGGTTTTTGTAAAAATTATTCTAAATATTAGTATTTATGAAGTAGCAGAAGTTGTAAGCAATATGCTAGACTTTAGTGTTCTCTGTAAGAAGATTTGAAAGCATATACCCTTATTGTACATGTGTAATTTTTGAGGTTAGGAAAATCGCATCAAGTACCGAATCTGTAAAATCTAAAACAAATTCTGACGAATGTTATATCAGATTTGAACGTGGTACTCGTTTTTCAATATTGAAAAGTACATTGTCGTTCTAATAATTTATATGTATCTTATGTAGAAAATGTTGAACCTCAATTCCAGGTAACGATCGATACAACGATTTAGAGTTTTCAACGTATATGGGAAATCGCAAATATCGTCGATTGAAACAAGTAAACTTTAATGTCAAGATTACAAACTTTCCGGAAGGTATTGGGAATAAAGGGTATTGCATGATTTATCATTATATCAAAAACGTTATGTTACAGGATTATTAGACTTCAGAGATTGGATTTGAGAGAAATGAGATTCAAATAAACAATCACGGTTTTTTCGTTGGCTATACAGCTCAGTCCCCGCTATAAGTAAGTGAAATACAAAATTTGAAATCCTGTTATAAGTTCTCAGTCATTTTTTTGTTTACAAAAAAAAGATGTATAAAAAATCTTCCCCACCAATTCTCACCATCGCGAACACACTATGTCGTATAAAACATACGATATTCGAGAGTTTGGTTTGGGAAATCCTAACAAGAGAAGACATAAAAAAAATAATGCTTTTGTTTCATACGTGAATAAACTGATTGATGGAAGGTACTATAATATAAATAAAAATTGGATGTGATTTCTCATTCCTATAACTTTACGTGTATCAAGTGCAATGTGGATAAAATAAGAGTTGTGAAATCATTTGAAAGCTGAGGTTTTTTTCAGCCACCTGGTGTCCGTACGCAGTTTATTTCTGTAAGTGTCTGTTAGTCACTGTGTAATTCCAGATCAGGCATCCATCAATAAAACAAGAAACCGTGAAATAATTCCAAAAGCAGGAGAACTCGAAGAAGAAAATTCAAATTTAAACAGTATTTCAAAATCAGTCATTTCGCAAAATTCATAAAACCTTCGATGTTTAGAACCGAATGGTAACTACAGCCAAAGAAAGATTGGAGGAACAAGAAACATTATCTACTCCGAGCGTGAACACTGGCGAAAAGTTTTTTATACATGTGAACTCATCAGTCGTGTAAAAGGAGGGAAAAAAATATATTGCAGTTAGCGAAAATGATCAGTGAATCGATAAACAGAAACGACTGATAGTTTCCAATTTAAAAGTGGCATAGCGCACCTTCAAGGAAAAGTACCCCGATTTCAAGATCGGTGTTTCAAACTTTTGTGAGCAAAAAATACTGCGTACTACCTGAACCTAGTGGGACTCGTTCAGTTTGTGATACCTGAAAATTTCAAGCTATTGTTGGATGGTGGAAGAATAGCACAATTGACGACACATGCGCCACAGCCATTGAACAATAACAGAGGTTGTTCAAAACGAATGATACGAAAATCACCAGCAACCAAATATCACTCGCAGCGGTACGTGTGCAAGTTGTTCACGTACCGAAAATTCAGTGAAGCCGTTGGAAGAATCGTTCGAGAAGGAATCCATCGACACTGTGGTATACAGACACAATAGTTATCATATCCAAGAATAACATAAGTCCACAATAGTTATCGGTGGATAGATCAAATCTCGAAGGTACGCAAACGCCTGCGCAAGATTCGTTGGGAAAATTCTGAGCACAACTGGAATCGCTGGTGCCAAATGCATTTGGCTTTGCACGATATCATTGGCGGTCCATTCGCTGTCGCCATTAGTGTAACTTTACCACCAACCGCCGGTCGCATACATACCGTAAAAACCATTCTTATTATCTGAAAATTGCTAATAAGTTGCGAGTTCACGTGCTAGAAGTTCATCTTGCGAACGCTGAAGATTAGCGAGGTAAATGGTGATATACAAGCTATTTTCTAAACCGCGACAAATATTTGTGTTCAGAAACAGAAACGATACGCAAAATGCAGAACAAAGTCGTTTAAGTCTTGTACGGAAATCAAACGAACTACAAACCGCGATTATTATCTTGCAAATGTTGATAAGTTGCGGGCTCAATCGCAAAAACCATATCATTTAAACATCGAAAAGCAGCGAGCTACAAGCCGAAGGACTTTTTCTCTAAAGAAACGTGACGGAATTCGTCTAGGTTACTCTATTCGCATATTTTCATCAATTTATCCCACCGATCGGCAAACAAATGAGCATATGCAAACTGAAACTGCGTTCCACGAGTTCTGCCGGATCACGGCTGATGGATATTCTGGGGTGGCACTTCGTCGATCGCGAAGTAGATGGGCTTGGCTGTCAAGATCGTTTGACTTTGCCTCTAACGCCTGAATTTGAATCAGTGAACTCTTCTCCTTGATGGAGAACTACGCAGCATGCTTCGATCTTTTTGATCGTCAGACCGTTGTTATTCGAGGTCGTGTCGACTTGATTTGGCACTCCGATCCTTCTGCCTGTCATGGGCTTTCTTACTCCGCGACACGAAAAATTTCTTGCATTTTAAACTCATTTATCAACTCTCGTCGTTGGCGACGCATCGCGGATTGTATTTCGGTGCTTCTTATAAAGGTCATTTTCCCTCCGTATCTTCACGACAACATTTGTCGTTCGTCGGAAGGTCCTTGTGACTGTATAATAGGGGTCATTAAATAGCGGAATTGTATTATCTTTTCATCTCTGTGTGTAACAATCAGATAGTGGAGGTTTACAATTAATTATCCTTGTAATAATGATCTGATAGTGGATCTGAGTGTAAACATCCAGAAGTGTAGGTTCGCTATCATCAATCCTGGTGTAACAATCCGACAATGGAATTTTATTGATTATCTTTACAATTCTCTGACAGCGTAAGTGACGTTATTCCACCCACTCTCCTTTTTCAAATAGACTTAAAATTGCGCCAGCTCCTAAAAACCAACACCCACACCCCTACCATATGCATTCCATGTCGCCTTGTTAATATGCTGAATAAACAAATATTGATTTCCCATCACGTAAGAATTGCCTGCCTTCTCCTGTCAATTTATTGGCCACGCTCGTTTACCTAACCCAAGGTCCAGTCATAGCTCATGGTATAGTCCAATCGTCCTGAGAAGGATTCTATTGCCCTCGGCTTCGTTCTCGATTATCAATGCATAAAGGAATTGGTGCCCAGCATTAATATTTCTGATGAAGTGCGCGTGGCCGGAAAGCCACAAAGCGAAATACAACAAATAAAAGGTCCGAGATGGCAACGAGGGAAAAATTGCTACTACAAAGATTGTTATGAAACATAGGCGTATCAATAGTGCAATCGACTTGATTCATTGTAAAAAAAAGTATATTATATAATAAATGCGATTGTACCAAAGATTGACGAGCGGTAAGAAATTGAAAGAACACAACAACAAGATGATTAATTTTAGAATATATTTTTAAATAGTATTCTTGAGTCAATCAATATCCAACCCACAAGTTACCCTTCGTAGGTTTTATACGCGTACCCTTTCCAATCCTTTAATTAGAATTGTAGGAGGTCACGTTGTGCAAGACGCAGTTTCAATAATTGTGACTCGGACGCGTGGAGACATCTTATTACGAATAACAAGGGCTTAATTGAACGGTCAACTCAGCGAATCAGATCTACTCGTGCATATTGGGGTGGCGCATCGCGAATCGTATTGTGGTCTTACTGCCTGACAAAATCGTTCGACTTCAGCTTTAACCTTTGAATTTGAATTAGTGAACTCTTTCATATTTCACGATACCATAACGATCACGGTTTATCCTAGTGTCGTCATCTACGAAATACGTCCCCTCGTCCCAAATTATTTTATTCCTAACATTCATTTGAAAGTAATAATATTATTCTCAAGTATCATTTTGATTTTCTTACTCCATTTAGACGATGAAAATAAGAATAATTTAAAAATATGAAGTTACTTGAACTTGGTCCGACGACTACACCTGGGCAAGGTTTTCTGCAGTTTTTTCTTGTCCCTCGTGCAAATGCGCATGATGGTATTGAACATCTCAAGACGGCTGCAGCCGCATAATGTTGGTAACTAATCCATCTCTTCCCTTGCCCCGCACAGGTCTACGCAGATCTCCGGGGACATACTCTAACGGGTATGGCGGGAACTGACGGTAAAAGATAAAGGAAGATACAATTTTAACGGAAAATCCTAAGCCAGACAGTTTCACGATAACGCGCATACTAAAAGAACCAGTCAATATTAAATCAGATATCCGAAAATCGAATAAACCCGAATGCCCGGAATATTATTTATACACACTTGACACTTCCTCATTGCCCTAACTTCCGTAAACATGAAAATAATTAATCAGGAAACGCGACACAAAATCGCAGGCAAAAGAATGACCTCGAAAGAGCGTTGCAGCATGCAAAACCAAAGCAGTTGACGAAAAACCTTTCAGATAAGCAGTCAAGTTGAAAACCGTCGTTAGAACAAAGTGGTTCATACATGATGAGAAGTGGCTCAGGACATGATAAGTGACAAACTCGGTGACTCGACTTCGTTTGAATGTCATCATTTTAGTATTAAACTTGATCATTGTGTTCGATGTATGTTGTGAGTTGAAGGAAATATCACCTCGGATTCTGATATGCTGGGAGACAACCATTCGTTAGCAGTTTATTCGTCCGGTTGCAAAACAATATTTCACTAAACGTGGGGCTAAAAATCTCGTCAATTTTTGTCACATCTAGTCACCGTCGAGCAGGCAAACGAGTTCTCAAACCGAATGACCCAAATCAATGAAGAGTGAGTGAGAACTTTTATTTCAAAAGCTGATCTCCTTTCGATATGAGCTCAACGAAAAAAGGAGAACTCTACGCTCATCTTGGGTAATCCGTGTTCCACAACTTTGTCTTCGTACGAGCGTCAAATTATTTCGGGGAGTTGGATTTTTCTTAAATAAATAATACCCTATCGACCGTAGTGGCGTAGTGCGTAGCGTGCCAGACAACAGAACGGGAAGAGCTGAGTTCAAATCCCCAGCCTGTCAAGGAGGACCTGAGCGGCATCCTGCAATAATCGAAATCCGAACGGTTCACGCCATTCAGGCGCTGAATTGGTGGGTTGAGATTTGAACTCGGTCCGGCTACACCTGGGCAAGGTTTTCTGCAGTCTTCCCTTGTACCTTGCGCGAAAGCGGGTATTTATATTGAACATCTCAAGACGGCTGCAGCCACATAATGATTGTCACTAATCCATCCCTTTCCTTGCCCCGCACAAGTATTCTGTAGACTCACGGGGACGTACTCTACCGGATGTGGCGGGGAACGGCATTGATTATTATTATTATTATTATTATGTTCGGCATAAAAATCACACTCAAATTTCCGAGCAGTCCAGATTTTAAAAATTTACTGGCCAAGGCAGCCCTACATTGAAACATAGGCGACGGTACTTACGTCATAAACTATTACACAGTCGACAAGATGAGAAACATAGTTGATACGATATTCAATGCAACTGGCAATAGATCCACGATGTGCGTTTTCTTTAGAAGACATGTAAAAGACACATTCATGTTTAAGAGGGAATAAAATTCGGGGTACCCTTTCAAGGTACACGATTGTGAACAATAAGCTCCAGTTTTTCCACAGAATAGAGCTCCTCCCCACTCTGGATAGAAATAAACTCGAATAAAATCAATATTCATTCGACAGGTAGAACCATGGCTTCAGCTCAAATCGCACCAAGAATTATAGAACACGTAGCGAGAATAGGCCTTGGAGTGGAAATCCACTGGACGCCAGGTTTCACACACGTAACGTACAGCGAACAAACGTACAATAACGTCAAGAGAATAATTATCAAACTGATAACGCTGGGATCGCTAACAGCGGGAATGTACAAAATAAAGGTCGCATCAGCGTCAGCTTGCTTTCCGCCGTCGAAGTTGACGTTATTGCGACGTGAGCACGACTTCATTTACGCTGTCGATATTTTCAATAGGGTGGTGCCACATGCATTTGGCTTTGCACGTTGTCATTGGCGGTCCATTCGCTGTGGTCATTAGTGCAACTTTACCACCAACCGCCGGTCGCATACATACCGTGAAAACTATATTTATTATCTGAAAATTGCTGATAAGTTGCGAGTTCACGTGCTAGAAGTTCATCTTGCGAACGCTGAGGATTAGCGAGGTAAATGGTGAATATACAAGCTATTTTCTAAACCGCGACAAATATTTGTGTTCAGAAACAGAAACGATACGCAAAATGCAGAACAAAGTCGTGAAGTCTTATACGGAAATCAAACGAACTACAAACCGCGATTATTATCTTGCAAATGTTGATAAGTTGCGGGCTCAATCGCAAAAACCATATCATTTCAACATCGAAAAGCAGCGAGCTACAAGCCGAAGGACTTTTTCTCTAAAGAAACGTGACGGAATTCGTCTAGGTTACTCTATTCGTATATTTTCATCAATTTATTCCACCGATCGGCAAACAAATGAGCATATACGTGGGCTTTCTTGCTCCGAGTAACCACAAATTCCTTGCTTTCTAAACTCATTCATCAACTCTCGTCGTTGGCGACGCATCGCGGATTGTATTTCGGTGCTTCTTATTAACGTAATTTACCCTCCGTATCTTCACGACAACATTTGTCGTTCGTCGGAAGGTCCTTGTGACTATATAATAGGCGTCATTAAATAGCGGAATTGTACTATCTTTTCATCTCTGTATGTAACAATCAGATAGTGGAGATTTAGAATTAATTATCCTTGTAATAATGATCTGATAGTGGAAGGTTACTATCTAGTTCAGTGAGTCCGCATGTAATCATCCGACAGTGGAGATTTACAATTAATTATCCTTGTAATAACGAGTCAATCAATATCCAAGCCATACCAGTACCCTTACCAATCCTTTAATTAGAATTGTAGGAGGTCACGTTGTGCAAGACGCAGTTTCAATAAGTGCGACTCGGACGCGTGGAGACATCTTATTACGAATAACAAGGGCTTAATTGAACGGTCAACTCAGCGAATCAGATCTACTCATACATATTGGGGTGGCGCATCGCGAATCGTATTTTGGTCTTGCTGCCTGATAAAATCGTTCGAATTCAGCTTTAACCTTTGAATTTGAATTCAATTTGAATCAGTGAACTCTTCTCATTGGAAACGCATCGCGAATCGTATTTTGGTCTTGCTGCCTGATAAAATCGTTCGAATTCAGCTTTAACCTTTGAATTTGAATTCAATTTGAATCAGTGAACTCTTCTCATTGGAAACGCATCGCGAATCGTATTTTGGTCTTGCTGCCTGATAAAATCGTTCGAATTCAGCTTTAACCTTTGAATTTGAATTCAATTTGAATTAGTGAACTCTTCTCATTGGAAACGCATCGCGGATCGTACTTGGGTCTTTCTGCCTGTCCTGGGCTTTCTTACACCGGTCATCATAAAATTCTTGCTTTTTGAATTCGTTTGTCAACTCTTCTCCTTCTTGACACATAGCAGATCGTACTTTACTCTTTCTACCTGACAAGATCGTTAAACTTTCTTTTTAACCGTTGAATTGAATTGGTGAACTCTTCGCACTGGGAAAGCATCGCGGATCTTTCCCGTACTTCGGGTTTTCTCTGCCTGTCGGTGACCCTTTGATATTACGAGATATCACGCGATTATATATTAGAAATGTCAAAACGAGTGAGAAAATACAAATTCCGAACCAGCCCGAATGTATCGGAAAAACAAATACCCGACGACACCACTTTTGAAAATGATAGCTGGCTAGGGAAAATGAGAAAAAAAAAAAAAAAATTTCATAACGGAAGAAAAAAAAAATATATATTGAATCTCAAAAACTCTACCAGCTTGAAATAAGTAACGTTCACGTCCACCAAACATCGGTAAGCAATTCATTGCATTACAATTACAGAATAACTTTCAAGGAGTTGGTTTTTGATAAATATAGATATACGTTTGATTTCGGCATGGCTTACTAAATTTCAGAGAATTTTAATACTGCAATGTAATGATTTTTCCTCAATATGTATCTTTGCAGTAACGTTAATAACTTCAGCTACATAAAACTCTTTCATATTTCACGATACCATAACAATCACGGTTTATCCCAATTTCGTCATCTACGACATACGTCCCCTCGTCCCAAATTATTTTATTCCTAACATTCAATTAAATGTAATAATATTATTCACAAGTATCAATTTGATTTTCTTACTCCATTTAGACGATGAAAATAAGAATAATTTAAAAATATGAAGTTACTTGAACTTGGTCCGACGACTACACCTGGGCAAGGTTTCCTGCAGTTTTCTCTTGTCCCTCATGCAAATGCGCATGGTTGTATTGAACATCTCTAGGCGGCTGCAGCCGCAATTCTAAATCATGAAAATAACGAATAATCGCAGTTTGTCTCGGAATGACTTTCAAACGGAAGCTCAAATCGTAAAATATTAGTTTTTTTCCACAACCCTGTATCTGATTATGAGTGAATAACCGTGGCTTACCACGAATGCGGTATATAATTATTCAAACTATAAGTACCGTACTGTTACTTGTGTGAGAGGAATTTTCACGAGAAAAAAAAAAAAAAAAAAAAAAAACCGTCAGATTTTGTATAACTTGTATGTGCGGTATGTAATAAAGAACATTTCAGTTAAAATGAACACGTATAATTTCACAAAATCAACTGATCGATGCTGACCCAGTATCTGCAGTTCTGTTCATTGAAAATAAGTTCAGAGGTACGACAAATTTGATATGTTCACCTGATAACTCGATTGGAGAGGTAAACTGATCACTTATGGAGACGCGAGTAACAAGATAGAGGGACGGAGAGTTTCCATTTGTTGATATGGATAAAAGATGCTTCAGTTCTAGGGAAATCATCTAACGAAGAAGCAGCAAGTTTCATTCTTAAACGTCTTACTTGTAGAATTCCACTTAACGCTTTGACGTAAAAATTCCGAGTTTCAAGACTGTTTGTGGTAAATCCAAATCTGGTGGGAGCCAAGTGTAAAAATAGAATTTTGGAAGGAGCGCTGATTGAGATCTATGAAGCTTAGTTGAAGTTTAAAAACAATTTATAAAAAAAAAAACGTACATTTTTCGCTATAGACCATCATTATTCCTTGACTTTTACCGGCAGGCAAAATTTCCTGATTATTCCCGATTTTCCCGATCGGTAGTTTCAACATTAAAACATGTATAATCAATAAATCACCAAGTGTTATTTCACCTTCGAAACCCACATTTACTTCAATTACTTCAATCAAGAATTCTCTATTCCGGTTGTTCTTGAACGCAAAAAAGGATGTCGAACACCTTACAGCTCGGGAATAAACTACCCTCGAGTTGTTGCGACAGGAAGGAAAATCGTTCAATTTTTCTACAATTATCTGCTCAAGATAGAATATTCAACATCATGAGTTTTGCTGAACATTAAACGTACCAAGCGATAATATTTTAAATTGCAACAATTTTATAAAAACTGTAAACAATTAATGTAATAGAAAACTTCTTCCTCTAATCTCTAATCTTCAAATCAAGGCTTGCCCTGCTAAATATTATTGTTGAATACTTTTTCAACAACGAGTACGTCACAGAATTCGGTACCAGTAACCTTGACTGGAAAAAAAAAAATTGTACCAAATCTGTCTGGCCCGATGTTGTTGTTGGTTTTTTTTTTTTTTTTTCTTTTTTTTCTTTCTTTTTCACTTTTTCTTATTTTTCTTTCTCTAGGCAACGGTAAGTTAGTGATAACAAATATTCTCGCAATAATAGTTCATGAAAATGACCCTTGACATTTGAAGAACTGATTTGTCTTAAAGCCTAAGGAAAAATAATTATTCACAGGTTGATGGGTCACGTTTTAATCGCGTTACAAATAAATAGAATTAGTTGATTACCTTGATTATACAGTTATATACTCTAGTTCACTCAATGAACATGAGGTTAAATTTAATTCTTTGTAATGAGAAAATTAAAAAATGCAAATTGAAAACTTTTGACCAGAAAATGCGAATTTCTGAACACGCAAGTACCTAATCTATTTAGGCCGTTTACTCAGAGAAGATTGTGTAAAATCTGATCCAAAGAAGATAGTAACAGTTAAAGAATTCCCAAGACAACAAAACGCAAAGAATATAAAATAATTTCTAGAATTTATTGGCAATTACAGACGCTTTGTACCAAATTTTTCCAAAATAGTAAAACCTTTAGACAGGATTTTTCACGTAATCGCGGGATAAATTGTGAGAAAATGCAATACTTCAATATCTTTCTTTCACCATACCTTTTATACTAACGACGGATGCATCAAGATTCGTCATATAAGGAGGCGTATTAAGTCAGGGTCCAGTAGGAAAAGATTTGCCGGTAGAATACAAAATATGTAACCAGATTACAAGATCAATGAAAGAGAAGTTACTAAACAGTTGAAAACGAATTACTGGCAATAGCTTATGCGGTAAATTATTTCAGAGTAATTGCTTGGGCTTAAGCTTATAAAATAAAATTGGGATATTCTGCAAAGAAAGTATGATAGAATATTGAAAGTGATCTGTAGAGTGAAATTTAAATTATACAACTACCCTGTGAACTTGACTCACAATCAATCAATTAATTAACTTGGAATTACCGTTTTACTGTTATTTAGATCTTAAACAGCTATAAAAAAAATTAACTTGCAGAATCAGAAACAAAAGTAAGTATCGGCACGTGATAAAAGCGACCTGGAGAAGTACCTGTAACCCAAATACATGCAAACTCACCAATGCTGCCAAGTAATGGAGTAGTCATTCGGATGTCTCCGCTTAACTCTGTAACAAATAAAGATACAAGCTCGAATTAATTTAGCGAATTTTTATATTGTGGATGTTTGATGCTGATATTCATCATTATTATTGTCCGCTTCCATGCTCATTCACTTTACGTCACGGAAGGATAAAAATTCAGCTCCAAATTTACCACCTTGATTCATCAACCATTATTTGAATAAGTATTATTCTCACCTTTTCTGACTTAGTCCGCACTTCAGATACGAAATAATCCTGGTGGCATTTACGGTTCAACGATGAAGCTCCACACTTTAGATGAAAAAGTTCTCGTAGCATTTGCTGTTGAACGATGAAGCGACGTACTTTCGACACTGGAATGAGAGTATAAAAGAATATTACTCACACAATATACTTGAATCAGATTTCACGTCACTTTATAGACTATCTGTGTCGATTTAAATTTTTTTTAAATAACATTTAAATAGTTTCAGATGTAGTAATAAATAAACTACAGAAACTATTGATAGAAGGCGAATAGAATAAACAAAAATAATAAAGAAATGCATAAATCTGGTAGGCAACATTTCATATCAGTCAAGCATGACGGCTATAATCATTTGCAATGAAAAATGAAATTGTAATTCAAAATCAAGTATAATTTCAAACGAATGTACCTGTTTTTTTTTTTTTGTTCTTGCAATAACGTTGTGACCTATGCAGCTTCTGTACTTTGTTTTCCAAGATTTTTTGCTAGGTTCACCCAACTGAGATATTCACCAGCCCCGAACGATCGACCTGCAGTTTAATGCTGCAATCAGGTAAAAAACCAAATCACTATGTTAATATTTCGTGTTCATCAACATTCCGATACTCAGGGTTGATAATTGATTTTATAAGTCTTGATAAATAAATTAAACCATCTTTCAAATTTCAAATAATAAAAATTAATCAAGTACGAAAGGTTTTCGGTAGCTATCAACTTGCGAGAGAAATATTCGAATACGATAGTGATAGTTTACAATATCTAACATAATCAAGAGATAATTAAACAAAATGAATTTGGATACCTAATTTACGAAGTAATTGTTGATGAGAAATTAAACACAGTTAAATTAAGGTGCTTGAAATTCAAGATATAATTAATAGAACAAATTTTATAGAGAGTTTACGAGAGAAGGGCAGCGAAGATACTAGAAAGTATGCGGAGTAAGCCTTGCTCACAACAGAATTGAAGACAACAAAGCGAGATTTGAATTTACAAAAACACAGTATAACAATGACATAAGAAACTTATTTTAATCGCTTGCAGGACAACTGAAAGGTACGGCGACCTCAACTAAACTCATAACTCGAAGAAGGTCGATTTAATATTACAATGTCATAAATAGAAAATAAAATAACCACAACCGGTGCTTTTAGAAGAACCGGCTAAAGCCACAGCGCGATGTAAACAGCGGTCACCTCTACGATGAAAAAGTTGATCATGTTATGTGGCGTGCAAAATCCGTTGTTTACATCGGAATATACGGGCATGTACCGGCATCGAACATTCTAGACGTTTTTCATCCACGTCTAATACATGTATAATCCACGTAAGAAATGACTTTTGTTAAATCAGTGACCACGTTATTTCGAAAATCATTGCAATATGTATTGAGAAAATTATATATTGAAAGTAGTAACGTTATGTCGTAACGATTCATGCTGAGGAAAATCCGTCATTTCGCGATTTTTGAATTGTCTGAAAATCGATGAACCGTAATAAAACAAAACCCACTTATATTTCGAATTCTTAGTTCCTTAAAAATCATTGTAAAATTAAGAAAATTGTGATTTTTTTCAGCAATGTTTCGTTAGAATAACGTTACAACTTCAACCTCGTTCGAAAAAGCAGTACTTGAACGAAGTAAACGGTTTTTCCGATGCCTTTTTGTTTCTTTTATTATCAATGAATATAGAGCGTTTTTGTTCGTTGAAAATCGATACTTTTACTTTGGACTGCAGCTGTTTTATGAAAAATCAATATTTCATTACTTCCTCCGTTCAAGCACTACACAATTTTATGCAAAAACTGCTAGTTTGATATTTTTACGTTGAACGATTTGTTTCCGGGCAGCATGCGATCATCGCAAAAGACGTTTTCCAAACAATAATCTGCACAAACTATTATATCTAACACATTTATAAATATCTTTCATCGGAAAGAAAAAATTGTAAAAGGTACCCAAAACCGTACTCGTTCATGTAAGAAGTAAAAATTTTAGCTGCGAGGTCGCTCGGAAATTCAAAAGCATCACAGGACGCAACCAAAGAAAATACGGTACAGAAGATACGAGAGAAAGATATGAGCAGCTTTGCAACTTTAGCATACAGTAAAAAACCAAAAGCCTTACCTTAGCCGATGATTCGAGCACTCACTGATTCGAATTTGAAATAAACTTGTCAGTAGCAAAAGAAAACGGTAGGAAAGGTAAGAGGACGAAAAGGAAACGAAGGTAAAACGATAGAGCAAAAGGTAAAAGTTACGGTAAAATCGATAGTGAAGAAGGTAACAAAAGGAAAAGGTAGGAAGAATTAAGCAGGAGGGAATTTTCTAGATCAACGAGTTGCACGGAATTAACGCAACGTGTTGACTCCGGGCTAGACGAACGAAGATTAAGAAGAATACGAACCAAGAGGAGGGCCGAAATTCGTTCCGCCGATCTCGCCGCTGTCATCCGATGATCCTTCTTCCTCCTGATTGGTTGTTGTTTCCCGCCGTGAATATCCGATCATCCCCCTCGACGCGCGAATCAATTACGAATACACGTGTTACGAAAATTTCCGCTAGATGTGGCGCGATGTTTGTCCTTTAACGTCGTCATATTGTTCATTTTTCGCATACAGCCTTTCTGTATGCAGCCGCTACTCCCGACTGGCCGGCTGGTTGCCTGTCATTAGGAACTTTTGACGAAATTATGCAGGTGATATCTATGACCACAGGATTCTGACTGGAGAATGACAGCATTGAGGGGGTATTCCGATGTGGACATTTTTTATTTTCCATATTTTTTTCCACTAAATGCTATCCAGCCGGTCATGTTAACGTTTTAACACGTTATTATAAACACCTACACTCCTGTTCCTGATAGATATACGTATTTTGGTCATCGCCCAGCCGATCAATGCTCAATTTCAAACGTTGAAATTTGAAATCTTCGTGATTGTTTGACACTGTGCATTTCGAAAGTTAATAACGTTGCGGTACATCGCGACTTTCCTACCATCGTTTGATTCCCCACGAATCAACCAACGACAATGTTGAAAAGAGATACCCATACGCACATGCTCGAATCCTGCGGCTGATCCCGAGACGCCCACCTATATTCTTCATCTATATTCGGTCTAAGCGATCTAATCCGAACACATTCTACTAGCACTTACGATATCTTATTTTATTTTGATGAACGACCCGTGGATTATAGTTCATTTTCTGCCAGCTGAATTCAATTTGGATTCGTTCAGAAGGTGATAAAAAAAATTGTTTTGGGTATGGCAATGATGAGGGTTGTTATGATTATTAATACGGTCGATAAAGAATTACTATACAAAACCGGTGGATTAATAGTTCCCGCCGATAAAGCAGCTACCGGATCGTTAACACGGCTTCTAGCGACCCCAGTCGCCCAGGTCCACTTACCCGCCAAGTACTGGTCACGAAAATCTGCAGAGGAGTCAGTCTTTGAGTTTTACTGTCAACGGTTAATTTCACACACCGCCATGCGAAACAACGTCGATGGTTAAACGTCACTATTTGAGGTTACGTCGTGTTCTCAATTCGCAGCGCTATGAGTGTACCACGTACCCATGAGTCAGGGAAGAATATTAACTGACTAATAAAATCAGCGTCACTTGACAGCCACAAAAGTATTTAACACGTTGAACTATTAGTGTTATTGGTCACGTCGAAAAAATCATAGAAATTGACGCATGTTCCTTTCTAACCTACTAAAACAATGACGTAGTTTCAGAATGGTACTAATAACCTTCCAATAACCTGTTGTGCTCTGTATTACATGCAGTACGCAAAGCATAATGAAGTTTATGCCAGAATTGTTTACACAATCTTCAGCTCGGCTTGGCACACTGTCAGAATTAGAAAGAACACCTGATGTGGTATTGGAAACACCACTATTAATGCTTTACACAAAGGTTTCCTCTTTCTTTAAATTTACTTATCAAATTTATCTCTATTATAATCTTTCAGTCAAATTTCAATGTAAGCGAAGACTATACTCATTATTAAAATTCATTTTTTATACAACAATATTTACAAATAATTCCAGCGTGGTAGCGTTCCGCATATTACCAAAGAGGTACTAGAAATGATTACGCCAGAAAAACTGTTACTAACAATGTCACTGCCTACCACATTCGACATGACCGATCCAGTCCGACAATTTAAATCAATTGCAGATTTTGTGGGATTGAAGGTAAAGTTTAAATTATAACATAAATTAAAGGCTAAGATTTCAAAAGATGCGTTGTGTATATGCTCCTTCGTAATGATATTATTATTCAGGAATATCCTGTATTTCTTACAATGGAAGATCCGGCACAACCCACTGTTTCTGGCTACAATGACGAAGACACTATTGCAGTGTGGACCAGACATGGAAAGCAGATAATTAACGCAGATGGTTATATGGATATAGTCGAGGCATTTAGGCCAGACTTTTATCTGGCACTATACGACAGCGATACCCACTCTGGTAGCAGTTCCAAGAGAATCACAAAATCTGTAGACCGCAGTATAAAAATGCTTGATAAGTGTTTAACCAGGCATAAGGCGTCTGAAGTCGTAAGAAATAAAGGCATTTTTGGCGCCGTTGGCGGCGGATACAACACAACGGCTAGAGAAATGAGCATAAAAAATTTAGAAGGCAAAGATTTGGCTGGATATGTTATTGACGGGTTACACAATAACGGGCCAGAAACTGAAAAGATCCCTTTCCAGTTTGTGAAAGATATCGTCAAACACACGATTGTTGGTACATCATCAAAAAAATGCACTACTCAGCTTCTTGAATATTCTATTTTCCAACCTGATCGCATTATTTCTTTCAGAGCTTATTACCACAGGACAAAATGCGTGTCACGATGGGTGCCTGGAACCCCGTAACTGTAATAAATCTTATCAAACTAGGAGTGGATTTATTCGATTCTTCTTATCCCTATCTCGTCACCGAACGATCATGTGCACTCACATTTTTATACCATCATTCTGAAACCGGCGAATCGCCTATGATATCGATATCAGAAAAACGGTAATTTACATTCTCTGTGCATCTATATTTTGAATTGAACAAAACAGTATCTGATTTACTTTTTAATTGTTCAAGGTATGCGGATGATTTCACACCTATTTGCAAAGATTGCAAGTGTTTGACATGTTTGAATCATACGAGAGCGTATCTGCATCACTTGTATCAGACCAAAGAACTCTTGGGCGCAGTTCTCTTAATGATGTAAGTAAAATGAAGAGCATTTTTCTTAGCAATATTTTGAGGGCAATTTATACTTCTACCGAACTTTTTCAAATTTCAGACACAACATACACCATTACCTAGAATATTTCAAGGAGATACGAAACAGTTTACGGAACGGCACTTTTCGGGAACTAGAAACCAAAATTTATGTGATATTTGCTAAAAATGATTCAGCAAACTAAAATTTGTGTATAGTATCAATAAAACCATTTTTTCTAACACTTGGTCGTTTTCTGATTTGATAACATCTCCCAATACGCGAAATTATTCAATGATTGTGCATTAAAACGAAGCAAGTTGTTTTGCACTTATACTTCGTGCTGATTTAAAAATATAAAATAGAATTATTCAGGCAGAAAATTAGGATCTAGGTAATTGTACGATGAATTACTGAAGTTTTGTGGAAAATAATCCGTGTCGTAGCTTCTATTTGACTGAGATGGTCGAACGGCACATAATTTGTGTAACGGGGAATGCATTGGCGTTTCAGACTCCAATTGTGCGACAGCACAATCTCCACAGAGATTCGTTTTACCTTGACAATCTTCGCAATGCCATCGGGTTCCCTTCAGAGGCTCTTCTTCGCACAATGAACACTGCAAAGAATGACATTAAATTCATTAGCAAGAATGAAGTGCATAATCGTGATTTTCATTATTTGGACGCAAAATTAATGTTAAGTGACTTACTTTGTATCCAACATGCTGATAAGCCTGCAACTGTTCATCTTCTTTTTCTGCTTTGACTTGTCGAAGCAACTGAATATGTCTCAACTCTACAGTATCCTCAGTGGTTCCATTTCCACCATCATCCTCCTGAACAGAGTGCAAGATTCAGAACTCGATAAAACGTTGAGAGTTAGAAGACTTACCGAGTCCTCCGTCACCGACATATCGCGCATATCGTCGCCAATGTTGAAAGACATGTCCTGATGTGGAAAAAACGTGGAGGGTCTAAACAACAAATAATTATTTCGTTGGTGTCTGTGATTCAAACTTCTTTTAACATCCAATTTAACTTTTGGTCCTCTTCCGGGAATTGGAAGTCCAGCTCTGAGTAGCTTGATAAAATATTTTTGTACACGGCTTGAGACTTGCTTAGGCGTTCGGTTACCTGTAATATAACAAGTCTCACATTTAGCAATGTTATAATAACAAAGAGTAAAGTTCAATTAATTATGGAATGATCTCACATCAGTTGTAGAATGAAAAAACATTTACCAAGTGCATTGGCAATTTTGGTCCAACGGCGCATTTCTACTTCTTCAGGCGGATATTCGACCAAAAGTTCCTCTAAACGTCGCTGTTCTTCTGTTGTCCATAGCTGGTTGAATGTCTCAGGTTTTGTTTGGTCAAATGCTCGGCCTCGTACAAGAACCTGAAGTAGAGATACATTGCATTTAAAAGAAAAAATGAAATTACAATAGAACTAATACAATATTAGAGCAAGTAAAGATTAGTTTGCGGATTGTAAAAATCGTCATTTATGTGTCATAGCGCAATAAGAAAAATACTTTTCCATCGTCAGGTTCGCTTTTTATTTGAAGTTGAGGAAGAATCGGTCCATGCCGAGTTTGTGGTCGCATAGAGCTATCGGGTAATACTATATTGTACTGAGTCCAATCAATGTAGGGAATTTCAGCAATTTTTTGTGGCCCAGGAAGCTCAAGAAGATCGCCATCCTGTAGTCTGGCGACGAAAGATATGGGATCCGTTACCGCAACTGCTTGGATTTCTAATAATTTATCCAAGTCAGCGATTCCTTGGGTTCTCTGAGCCTCTAGTATTACAATTGTTTTTAAAAGTGCTGTATAATCTTTATTCCCCTTTAGTGCCAGGTGATCGGATTCAAAGTAATATTCCCCATCCTCGGCCTCGGAGTTTCGCACCTCTTCGTCATCCATTATTCTGCTTGTAGAAGAAGTTCTAAGGAAAAAAGAGGATTTATATTAGACTAAATTTTCATAGGCAATAGAAACCGTTCAAACACTTACAATTTGTAAGAATATGTCAACAATAAGTTGGACACTATGTCCAGACTTGTCATTATTGTCAAATATAAATGAGAATAAAACAATCTCACTCTCACAACCTTGTTACCTCCTGACGATATCCGAAATTTTTCACACGATAAACAATCCTTAAGGCACGGTAAACTTTTAAGCATACCAATAAACGCAAGTAACAAATTCAGCGTCATAAACTAGAAACCCGGTTGATTTTGAGGTTATGTCAGCGTCGGTGGGCCAAATATTTTCTGGGGTCCAGAGTTTTGAATGATTATTCATCACTTTATAGAAAGTAAGGCAGAGCACAAAATGATGGAATATCTGTTTATAAAGATACGAATTTATTATCACAGCACAAAGAAAGAATGTTCTTGCTAAACTTTTACAAACGTAAATTCTCCTAATACATAGTAATATTAGAATCCGATTTTGTAGGAAACTGCATGTCTAGCTGACGATATTCAAAGGCGCATTGATTGCGCTCGGCTTTAGAATCTAGTTCGTGATACAAGATGCTCAGTAAATACAAAACATTTTTCACTCTGCTAAAAGCCTCGATTTTGTTAAAATGATCCTTGGCTTTGCGCAGGGATTTAACAGCATTTTCCAGCGCTGATTTCCTATCGTCTGTGATGCTTGATACTGTCGTGGCTAGTAAGCATTTTGCATAAAGAACAAATGCTCTTCCCTGGTCAAGACACCCGCCGTGGCTGAGTACGGGTATTATAGCATCGTTGACTAACTTCATTGCCTGGCTCGGCATACCCATTACAAGCTGCAATAGCAAATTTGTTGATTGGATCAAAGTTGCAAAATATATTTTCATATTACGTTTAGAACAATACCTGTATATTAGCAAGATTCATTTTTATGATGGCTTGCTGATACGAGAGGTGCTTGCTAGTGGCTATCTCCACTGCTGTATTTAAAAGTGCAAGAGCATTGGTACCAGTTGTTCCAAGACCAGGGAATCTAGAGGAGCACATCACCTGGCTGGATAAAATCATGAGTCGCACTTGATTCTGCGGGTTTAAGTTCTTAGTTTTTTCAATACTATCAATGAGCTCCATTATTCTGGGAAAGTCACCTTTGGCGAAAGAAACTTCAGCTTGCCTAGAACATTAAAAAACGACCAATTACAATAAACTCTGCCCAATGACTGTTTCCCTCTTTAATTTTCACCAGCCTCAGTGGTTTCTTTTCTCAAAAGTCAGCTCTTTACGATATTATACCTAAATTTGCTCTCCAAAGGATCTATACTAGAGATTTGTTTAGCTATGGCTTCTGCTTCGCTCCATTTTTCATGCCTCATTGTCCGTGTGAATTTGTGCATTTGTTCACTGATCATCCATATCTGTGAATCGTGGAAAATGATTTTAACAACCGTGGTTTCGAATGACAAACCGTATTTCAGCGGATAATATCTTCTGATATTTCGAACTTTTACCTTGCTACTCGGTTCATTTGGAAATCTTTCTTTAGCATGATCCAGCACCACCTCAGCCAGAATGTATTCACCCAATTCAACAAAGATATTGGCTACGTTAACTACTGCCTGACATGTCGATGAGCCGTTGAACATTTGCTGTTTTTTATCTCCAGAATTATGCAATAGTAATAATTGCGAACAAAGCGAAGACATCTTTGTCTTACCATAATAAGCCCACAATGCCGCTTTCTCAGCATATGACATCGACATCAAGTCAATCATCGAATGTTGGCAGTTGAGGACATCAGATTTTACCAATGTCTGAGAAACCGAGAAACAGATCTATCTAATGAATTATGTTCACACTGATGTGTGCACGCTTTCAAGTTTGCAAAAAAACTCTGAACGTACCTCAAACACTTGAGGAGGACTTTTTGCTTCGATCGCAGAGTAGTGAGCAGATGCTATAAGGCGAAGACTGATTGTGTGAGTGATAACGAGCATGCTGGCCTTGTCAACAGATCTTTCGATGAGTTGTCCTCTGTGTGAAATGAAACCAAGCATTAATATGTTTAATATTTGCAATATGAAAAACTGTACACTTCATCTATTTAACAATTACTTTCGGTCATCGATTAGATGATACATCCAAGAATGAGCGTGCTGTAGACATATATTATCCCCAGACTCTTGTGCCATCATAATTGCCTCTTTCAAAGCTGCTAAAGCAACTTTTCTGAAATAAAAAAACGATGGAACAGCCGTTTTACATTTATATGTAACTATAAATTAAAGACTAGTAAAAATTGAGAGTCCTGAATCGAGTAAGGAGCTCGATTATACAATAAGTCGATAAAAACGATTTACTTGTGGCCAAACTGGGCATGAAGAGCTGCAAGATTTAAAGCGGCGTATCTGAAAGTTCGAGTTCTGTCTTCAGATGTTGCCCGATTATCGAGAGGTGCTAGTCTATCAAAACAATGGTATAGACTATCGACCGCTCCACAATATTCGTTCACTCGTAGACAGTTCAAGTAACTGAGGTAGTGCTATAAGATATACTAATTAGGATAGCTTCAGAGTGTAAGATAAATCAGGCAGTGAGACTAATATAGTGAAATGCTGAGATTAATGCATACTCACAGCTTCGGCATAGTACGGACTACAGTTGAGCAGCTCTTTGACGAGGGCTTGCAGTTCTGCTGGCGGCAATGCCTTATGTTCGTCCGTTTGAAGAGCAAGAGCTTGTTGGGCGACGAGTAATTCCGCCTGGCGTCCTCCCCAGACGACGTCATTTCTAGAAACAGAAAAGACTGACAGAGTTAAATTTGTTTGCATATTAAGAAATTAATTATGAGTTTTTGTCTCTAAATTCTTACTGATTGTCCAAAAGTTCATCCATTTTATGTCCCATCGACAGACCCAAGTTCTCCATTTTATACAGAACTTGCCAATAAGGTTTAAACGATTCGTACAACGCAACCACTTGATGAAACGTTAATTTCTCAAAGGATATTATTATCCGTCTAGTGTATAAACCGAGAACTGAGTTCTTGTTCAGAGCTGGATGCGCTACGCAATGATCTAATGGCGTGTCCATCAGACGCATGAGACTTTCTGATAGATCCAATAAACCCTCGACTCCTTTATGGTATAATTCATCCAGCTTGACCTCGAGCTGTTGCGCGAACCGCTGCAGTACGTACTCTTCGGAATGAAGAAGGTTCAGCAGGTTACGAAAGTCTAGATCTGGCGACTGAAGGAAGATGTTTATGCAAAAGAGAAGAGCCGTCAGTAAAGCAAGACAATATCTTGTCAATCAGATGTGCTTGTAGTAAAAGAAAAATAGGAGAAAGAATAGGGCAGTACATACCTGAATCAGTTTCAACGCCAGGACGCAAAAATCGCGTCTTTCTATTATCGCTAAAAGCATAAAACAGAGTTATTGAGTACACTGAAATCCAGCAAAGATTAAATTAGCGGAATACGGATAATATTCACCTTTTGTCGGTTCGTTGCAGTACTCTCTGATCAGCATTACGACTGCTATTTTGTACGGGGTCAGAGTTTCTTTTTGACATTTTTTCACATTTGTTCCGATATTCAGTAAGTCTTTATTCATTTTCAAGGATTACGTTTATGTTCAGATTAGAGGTTAGTTTGAGTTAGGTTAGGGTTTTTGTTGACACACAACTATGGACATTTGACAAGCTTGGAAAATCCAGAGTCCCTGTTTTATCAGCAGTCTCTGCAAAACATTGATAAAACAGAAACTCTAGTTAACCATTAGTCAGCGACTAGAACTCTAGTCAAAGCTACGAAACGCCACAATAATTGTACACTAGTATTAAGAGTACGAAGTACTGAAATTTTATCTTTTGCAATTACTGAATTTACCAATTTTTCTCCTTTTTTCTTCGACAATTTCTAATCCCGAGAAATTTGAGAGCTATTTTAAATAGCAGAAGGAAATCCACGTTCTACCTTACGCGCGCAATTTACTCCAGGGTATGAGTCATCGCACTATTATTATGATTGTTGTTGCGTGTATTCTCATCCCACTATCTTTTCTGACACACCGCTGACCGCATACGTCAAAACTTAAAGCTCAATCCAGATGTACGCGATGCAATTCTACAAACATTGTTCGATGTTTCGTACGCTACACGATTATTGAAATTCACTCAATAACTGTCTAGAGTTGTGACGAAATTACAGTTTACAAGCTTCCCCATTGTGTTGCTGGTTACTCAATCCAATCGCTCCGTTAATTAGCACTAATGACTTGTTGCGAGGTTAGTTTTCGTTGTGAATAACACTCCGCCCTAATAGGTACGTATGTCTCGGTATTGTTCTGACTAATTCATCCAGACTGTTTTGTCCCAGCTAATCTTAGCCCCGATGTAAATTGTTTCGAGTAATCAGTGGAAATGAATAAAGTGCCGGAACTGGTCAGTGTGCAACACTGTTCACATCTCACAAGCAGATTTTGAATGTTCAAACGAAATCTTTTGCTTATTGTCTTTAACATCCACAGCTTACGACTCTTAGAATGTCCAGTTCAGGTAACAGCGTAGGTTGCGTGAGTGAGGTCACTCTAGCTATTAGTAAAGAGAGGAACTCGCAGCCTGATGTCTTGCGAACGATTGACAGTCCAGACTCTGATGGATCTGGTCATTCCAACTCTTTTACCGTACAGAGATTCAATTATCCTAATCAGACCAGTCCTAACAGGAACACCGAAGCTCGTTATCAACCGTCGTCTAATAGCGACTTGAGAATACCAATTGTTGGCTACGAAGTTATGGAGGAACGAGCGAGGTTCACGGTGAGAAATGAAATCTTATCCGTAACCTGCTTGGTTGAGTACAATAGAAGTCCTGAATCGTTGCTGTCAAAAATTATTACGAAACTGATGAAAAACGTTCTAGAAATTTATCATTCAATCCTGTTTCCTTATGTGTTGTTTGACCTGTGTTATACTTACAGGTGTACAAATTGCGTGTTGAACCGAGACTTGGAGAATGCTGGTTCATTTTCAGAAGATACACAGATTTTGTTCGACTTTTGACGCAGTTGAGAAGACAGAAAGCTTCGACCTCCCATTTATCTTTACCACGAAAAAAATGGCTGGGAGATAATTTTGCACCTAGCTTTCTCGAAGACAGAATAAGAGGGCTACAAAATTTTGTAAATGGTATTTTAAACAACACCATTCTCATACAAATACCATGTGTGAGAGAATTTTTTTGTCTGGATGAGCCACCTGCACTTTCAGACACTGTCGAGGAATCTCGAGTAAGCACTTATCGGATTATTCGGCCACTATCTCCTTAAGAATATTGTAGCTGTTAATAAGTGTTCTGGTTTGTGTTTTATTTTTAAACAAATTTTGACGATAGACTCAAACTGAACTATCTGATAATTTTTAGGCAATTTTCGAGGCCCTGGAAGACACAATTTATCATCTACGCCAGCAACTTAGAGAGCGAGACGCTGCTCTAGCTATGGAATCAGTTAGAACTAATGAACTGCGACAAAAACTACAACATATCATAAGGTAAGTAGTTAAATATGTGAGAATCATTAAATTTGTTACGTTGAAAACTTCGGTTGATGGGACAAAAATGCATGCCCCAAAAAATTGCAAATATATGACATAGTCTTACAAATATCCAACATACTTCAGACACTTTGGACACAAGTTAATTTTTATTACAGCGTAACACAAACATGTTCAAAGTGTGGGACCTCACAACCATTAGCATCAATTGATTGATGTTAATTCTATTACCAATTACCGTGATATTTTAGTAAGTAAGTGTTATGTTACTGTTCTTCACGTTATGGATGATTAAAAATAATATCTAGTTTTTATATTATTATTATTATTATACGTATCTAGTAGCTAAAGGTACTTGAATCTTTACGAAAACTTTATATCAGAGTCCACCTATACAGGAAACGTTGTTATATAAATTTACACGTGTATAGGTATGTTATTATTATTGATAGGGTTTTCCAATTTATGTTGCTCCAAGAATACAAATCTAATACGTATTCGCACTTGAAATTTTTATTGAGAAGACTGATATGCGCTACGAAGGCTTACTTCCTATACATTGCATCACCATAAATTTGTCAGTGAAAAAATAACTTACCAGCCGCAGCAGGTTCATCGAATTTTACAGATTGTATAAAATTTGCAAACTCGCTTTTGAATGTTTTACAACTTGGTAAAACAGAGATAAAGGTGACGGCATAATACGCTCAATAATAAAGAAAATAAATGCAAAACCCTATTTTTCCGTAACGTTACTATAGAATTTATAGAATAACTATATTATATTATAACATATCTGCAACGGAAATTTTCGAGGCAATATTATCGTTATAAATAAAAACCAGCAACTTGACATGGGAAGTTATTACACGTAATATAGCGGTGATAGGTAGCTCTGATAACAGGCTATGAGGATTTGTATGATTTTTTGAGGCATTTGAATATTTTGTCTTGTTTTTTAGCTGACTTAACCCACGACCGTACTAACTTCCCATTTAGGATAGGAATTATTTTATTTATTGAAATTTTATATAAGTTGACTACATTGAATTTTTATAAAAGGTAAACAAAAAAATCACACTAGTTTTAGTATACCTTAATGAATTGTTCTTTATTGTCGTTTGAATAATTCAACAAAATATCAATTATTCGTTGATGGGTAGCAACGGTCGGATGTCTAATTAATATAAGTTTTACTGAAAAATTTGTGGCATACAAATTGCAGTAACGTCTTTTATGGCTTCAAATAATCATCGCTGGTCAAAATCATTATCTATTCGTCATAAATCACACTCTTTCGTAATGCTTGACATATGCAGCTTATTCAATTTTCCTTATAATTCCAAAGATAGTAGATATATTTTCTCACCTAGTTATTTTAGGAATAAAGTTGCGTCAATGGATTGAAAAAAAATCACATTTGCATAGACAAATATCAAATTCCACGCAGGCGTTACTTTGATTTAAAAAAATCGCATTTGATGATACATCATCAGGATAAACTGTCAAATAATTTTCTAGTATTATCAATTTTGTACAACTGATTATTCTTTCGTAGGAGTTACCCGATACGGGACCATAAATGAAATTTGTACTTTACAAACTGTAATCAACAATTTGTATGGGTTGTACGCCTAACGTATTATTATCACGATGTCAGCGTGAGTGAGCTTTACACAGTTCATAGATTTTACGAAAACACCTTTATAATTGAATTAGAATCATGGAAACAATACCCAGTGATTAGTGAATTGAGTAAAAACTATCTGGCAAGTGGTAATATTTCTAAGCTGAATATGAATAAATAGACGTATAAGATTTATTTTTATACATTTCATAATGGAAGTTTGATATAAGGTGTTATAATGCAATGTTTTCGTGCCTTATGAAATATATTCTAATGCTACCTGTTTGGATGAAAAAAATAGCACCATCAAAAATTCTAATTTTTATTCCAATACAATCGGTATAAAAATTAAGATGGTTTTGTACTACAATGTTTTGCCTTCGTTTTCTAACAACCAGCCTTTAAATAGAAAAAATAGAAAAATAAAATCACGAGAAAAATCGAGTATCATTATCTATAATGTACGATTTCCATGCTCAAGCATAATTGAATTGTCAATAAAAAGAAAAAAAAAGATTCAATATTAATTTTTGGTCATGATATTTTTACCCGTTCATCTTACATCAGCACACAAATAAATTTTCCTTCAATTTGAGTAAGTGTTTAAAGAGCAGTGTTCTTACATCACAGACGTGTATCAATGAAATGATTGCCTTAAAATTAAACATAATTTACTATAACTTGATAAATTTCTTATTTGTTCAAGCTGATGACTATTATTGTGTGGCAGCACAGCAAATCAACAAGTTCAGGAGGTTACATACAATCTGGTCACTCCAACACTATAGTTAATCGCCTTTGTTTTCCATCTTTCACTACAGTCATTTTCATCCACACGAATCGGTTGTCGAATAATACAGATTTTTGTATCATGATAAATTCAACCAGAAATATTTTAATCAGTCTTTTCTATCCGGAGAAGCGACTAGGCACAATACTTGCACTGCATAGGTGAATTTATCTGAAAGCAGAAAAATGGTATCAATTTTATTTTACAGAACGAATACCAATGCGGCAGTTAGTCTGAAAAAGAGGATATATCTTCAGAATTTATACCTCGAAAACCAATTATTCAATTCAACTCGGGTTTACTTTATTCGAAAGTATGTTACATCGAACTTCGTGTTCACATTTTCTATCTTTAGCGTGACAAAGCAAATTTTTTTGTTCTCCGTAAAGAGAAAATGATGACAGTTTGAATATAAAATTAGATATTTTGTCCTAAGTTTCCGACTTTTTTATTTTGTTATAAAAAAATATGACGTTCGATGAAAAAGTGGCATCGTGGAAAAGAGGATAATCTCGATGTTCAAAAATGCTGATGTCTCCAAATTCAAGGTAGTAAATCGGTTGAGCCGTTTTTGAAATATCGTGGAAATCAAGAACCATATCCGGGCGATATGGTTGACGTTAAATTGTCAATAACAATATCATAGTTTCCGTTGATTGATCCTGATAAAAATAAATAATAAAAATACATAAAAAAATTACACGCAAACGAAGCTTGACGTGCATACCTTTGGATAAAACAAATCTAAATATAATTGGTTACCAGGATATAAATTCCCAAAATATATTCCCTTGAGAAAACCGCCGAAATACTTACCCAAAAACTTGTCGTGTCTCTTCTTGTAGACGTAAGGGTAATGAACCGCGATACCGATGAGCATGAAAATCCCAGCAAAAGCGTACTTGGGGGAGGGATCCTTGACGATTGGCATGATCGATAGGAACAGCGAAACGCAAAAGACGAGCCAAGGTATGACGATCGGAACCTTGTAGGGTCTTGGTGCATCGGGTTTGGTGCGACGTAGTACGATTAGGGCGATCATGGCGAGTCCATAGAAGAACCATGTAAGAAAGCTGGCAAATTCTATGAGGGCGATTACATCCCCGGAGACGATGAACACGAGGGTGATCAGCCCTTGGAGCGCCACCGCTGCTGCTGGGGTCATCTTCTGTATGTGGATGAAGCTGAAGACTTCCGGAACGTGTCCCTGCTGCCCGGCGACGTAACAGAGCCTCGAAACTCCGAACTGCATGCTGAGGCCGCAGCCGAAGGTGGCGACGGCAACCCCCAAGGGTATCGCAAAGCCCAACCAGGATGGGAGCGCCCTTTCAGCCCATAGAACAGCTACTGCTGGGGCGGAGGACATTTCGGGTACCGTCAGTACTGACATGTACATGAGGTTGACGGCGACGTAGAGCAACGTCACCACGGGAACAGATATCAAGATGCTTCTGAGGATGTTGACCTCAGGCCGTTTCACCTCCTCGGTGACTATCGAGGCTGCTGTCCACCCGTCATAGGCCCAGAGGCCGCTGTAGAAGGCGAGGGCTATGTTGCCCGGGGAACGGGTTGTGCCCTTGAAGGGCTCGGTGAGGAGCTCAGTCCGACCTGACGCGAGCCAAACGAGCCCACCGCCGATGATGAGGACGCAAACGCCGACCTTGCACATCGTGAAGACGTTTTGGACCTTCACATAGAGCTTGACGCTAGTCAAATTTATGAAGGTCATCAGTCCGAGGGCAGCGATGCTCAGCAGCAGTATCACCTTGTGCATAGATTCTTCGGGGACATTTTTAATGTAGCTGGAAAATGGCTGCACTATGTACTCCGCAAAGGTCAGAGCTACCACCGCCACTTCTACGGGACGAAGCGCGAAGACGAACACCCAGGAGCAGAGGAACGCTGGAATTTCACCCAAGTATCGATGCAGCGGGGCAAACGCCTCGACGAAATAAATGTACTCTGCTCCGGATCGAGGCACCACTGTACCAAGTTCTGCGTAACCG
Source organism: Neodiprion pinetum (assembly GCF_021155775.2). Classification (NCBI taxonomy): domain Eukaryota; kingdom Metazoa; phylum Arthropoda; class Insecta; order Hymenoptera; family Diprionidae; genus Neodiprion; species Neodiprion pinetum. Next base: position 3,938,005 of record NC_060233.1, read on the forward strand.
AGGGCCGCCAGCAACGATACCATTCCACTTAGGGCCCAGATTATCAGGCAGAATCCTACCGATCCTGATCTCTCCAGGGCGCTTGTTGGCGAGACGAATATTCCCGACCCTAGGGAAGGATTTAAGTGGTTATAATTACTCTGGATTTTTCAAAAATCGATTTTTTTTTCACGCACAGAAAATTTCATGTGGATCCAACAAAATAATATTGTGGAAGTTACACGCATATTTGCAAAGACGCCCCGGAGCGTTTGAACGTGCTTGTGAAACTTTGAACGTATTTTTCTCGAAACTATGTTTTCAAAGTCGATGAGCAGGATTTCTCGGAAACGGTTGAACCCATATATGTGTCTCAAATTTTTACACAAGCTGTATGAATATGTGTTTCAGTTCTTGATCGAAGGTTTTTTGTCGCCGATAAATATTTACCATTTTCTAACCAAATCGTGGCGAAAATTATTTGGGATAATCGAAATTTTTTTCTTGAGAAGTGACCGCTTCGTTAAAAATTAATATTTTGCTTATTCCTTTGCTCAAAGACTAGATAACCTTATAATAACTAAATATGTTAGGTTTTATCATTTTGTATGATACAGTACAGGTATCTTGCTCCCGAAGATTGTAGCTTTGTTAATCATTATTTTTACAAATCAAAAATATCAGAACGAAGTTGCTCTAATGTGTATACATATAAATTTTTATTTTAATAAATTGAAACGTGTCTTTATAAAAAATCTTGGGAAAATCGGTTTTTTCGGCCTCCTAACTATGTATAACCCCTTAATTAACGAAGGGACAACATGATAATGTGGTTCTGACTTCTTCGTTAACCTTGAAACTGATTGAATCAATTAATTCGGTCACGTCAGTAGTATAGTAAGGTCGATTCTGGGTACAGATTTCTACTACCGACACTTATCGACATTTTCCCCAGACTCAAACCGTTTTCTGCGATGACATAACAGCGATCGAGATCTGCGGTACCGACTCAAAAGTCAAAATCACGCTAACTTACCAACAATCTCACTGTCATCCCCCCCTACTGACGATCGAGGTAAATCCACGACGCAAACCCTTTTGTTCTTCGTAAAATCAGCCTGCCAATCTCAGGAATATTCTGGTTAACCTTGAACAGCTTCCGGTGCAATATCAACCACCCTACATTCCATAATTAATGGTTCCGAGAATTGTTTTCGTCAACCTGGATGCTCGTGTGATATCGACTAGTCAAGGACAAAGTTAAAACCTCAAGACCTGCGGAATTGGGTTACTATCGCTCTGAAATGCAAAACATGATATACCAGTCCTGTACCACACTGACCCACATACGTACAGCTCACCCTATAAAAAAAAGAGTTCTCATCACGGGAAGCGATCATTCAAGTTTCAGCTAAAGATGGAATCCGCAAAATGTTTGAATTCGATCAATATCATGGCATCTGCGAACAAAATCTCCAACAAATCATCTTCAATAGCAGAAATTCAAAAATGAATTAAATTTTGAGGCTTTTGAACAAAATTTTTCAAAAGGTATCAACGGTTGGAGAAAAAACGAGAATTATCACAACGATCGGACTCTTGAAATCTCTGGCGGAAAAATTCAAACGTTCTCAGAAAACGGGCGAAGGTACCCGCAAACAAAAAAGAAGCGATTGAGTACACTAGGACGAATTGGAGTCTGCTTTTGAGGGAAGAATTGGAATCGGATTCATCGTCAATTTGAAACATAAAGACGTGGAGAATTTTTTAGAAAACGTAAAGGAACTTGCGGTTAAAAGACTGAACAACGCTTTACAGAAAGCGAAGAGTTTAAAAGTATACGTTATCCTAGCTTGTAAATTTGAAGTAAAAAAAATGAGTACATGGTTGAAGAAATCAAGTTTTTTAACACAAGAAACGAAATCATCCTATATTCAACGAATATTTAACGAATGGTTCGTCGAAAATGCGACATACCGATTGTTAACAAACGTGGAAGATTTTAAGGAAAAGGTTTCAGACTGATCGTTGGTTGAAATTATCAATCTCACCGTCAACATTGACAAGTAGATGCCACTATGAGGTAGTTTGCATACCTATACCGCGGTACCAAAGTGTATTAGAGATAAGATGGCTGTGGTAAACATCTGCAACAACGATTCCCACTGCTTGCTTTGGTCGGTCACCGTACCTTTGTCCCCAACCAACAAGCATTCTACAGAAACCACCTTATACCCACATTACAACTCAGTGCTACGGTCTGACGACATAAAGTTTCCAATATCTCTAGATAACAACAGCATTTCGAAATTTGAAAAACTCAACGGATTGTCCGTCAATGTTCATGGTATTGACCAAGACGATAGAAAAAAAAGTGGAATAGTGCCGATTCACTTGAGTCAGAATAAGTATGACAAACCTGTAATTGATCTTTCGATCGATACAAATTGTTGGTCAAGCAGCGCGATTTGACCTCTGGTAAATAAAATTATTGGTAAGGCAGCGTGATTTTGACCTTCGGGGCAGTACTGCAGGTGTCGATCGCTGTGATGTCATCGCAGAAAAGAGTTTGAGTCTAGGGAAGGTATCGGTAAGTGTCGGTATTAGGAATCTATGTCAAGAATCGGCCTTGCTATACTAATACGCATACTGGGAATAATACTGTATATCGCTTCACGTGGGGTCTGGATTAGACAAATTGTAAATATATGCTACCATGAATTAACAGTTCAAATGTACGGAGATCCAAAGAGTTGCGCACAGATAAATTAGTCGTTTGAAATATATGGCACTGTGATAACGATTAGCTTTATATTTCGAGATCTGTCTGGTAGAAAATATTCGCAATTGATTCCTAGATATAATTTCACCGACGATTCGTTCAAGTATTTTGCAACGTATCACGTCTTGCACTTGTGAATATAATCACAGGGTTACAACTATGATGATTAGTGTCAATAGCACTTTTGTCCAATGACCATATTTATTTCATTATGCAATTGATATCGAAATAGAAAAAAATTATCAACGGGTGTTGAAAAAAAAATGTATATCATGATTTAACAATGTTGCATATGTTGCTGTGTATTAATTAATTATAACAGGATGTGGATAAATCGCTGCGGCTTTGTACACAAGGTGGCAGATGTCAGTAGACCTTGACTTGCGATTAGTACCTACTATATAAATTTGTAACATTTCGTTGATATTACGAGCGATTCTAATGATTGTGAAGCCTTTTTACACAACCTGATTCACTTCCAATTGATAATATCTGTACCTGGCGTTTGACACGCGCGATATCTCGACTTATCTTTCCGTGTCGTAATATATGTAAAAGACTTTCAAGAAATTAACATTTTTTTAATAGACTGGAGGTAAATATTTCTACATAAAAATCGAAGGAACAAAGATAGAGCGAATCTAAACATACTAAATCAATTGAATTTTATTTACGTAAAAACATTCCCTCCGAATTTCAATCTCGACTTGGTTGTGTGAACAAAGTCGTTACACAACAGTATTTTATTTTTATCAATTTAATGTTAGTAGATTTCTAATTTATTTATAATCATATCTAAACTCACATTTCGGTCATTAAACGTACTATAAAACGGAACTTGATAAGCAAACGAATGTTTGAAATGTAAACAATAATATATTATTATAGTCACAATGTAACGATTCATTATACAATTCAGTGGTTTCGCGCCTCCAGTTTGAAGAACGATTATCATTGAAGAGACTTCATACACGTGATTCATGATCGAATGAACAATTTATAATCTTAATAAAAATGAAAAGGAATACGGTAAAATATTCATTTTGAAAAAAACAAGAATTTGATTTTCGTACCAATCATAACAGCGATGATCATATTAATGGCGCTGAATAGTCCCAATTCTCGTTTTAACTCCACCTTCTCTTTATCCTGTACGATAGCATGCGTCATTTTGGCGTTAAATTATTTTCAATTTAAATATAACCACACAAAAAAAAACACGATATATATTATATACGTATAAATAACTTAGACACAAAACTAATGTGACAAGAACGAGTAAAAATTTGCACAAACTTGCTCTGCTAGCTCAAGCTTTGAACTATGATTCGCAAAACGCGGAACCACTTTGCTCAGCTTGTGTATTTACTCGTTATCATAAGGGGGCTGTTACATTCAGTCATGAGCCAATAGTAGTTGAATTACGTCGGATCATAACTGGGCTGACACTGACTGTTGTACCATGTGGTGTCTGGTATTGAACTATTAATTATCACTAGTAGTTCCTTAGAACTCAACAATCAAATCATTTCAGCATTTCTTCTCCTTTTTTGTTGATTTCCTGCCGAGGAATCAATAGAATTTGTAATATTTTATTAGGTTAAATTACATCGTATATTTTTTACTTTGTTCGCTACATTTAGGGGAAAAAATAAAGAACACCGAGCTATATATCTTTAATGTTAGACGCATATGTAAGAATGCAGTTTTCAAGTTGTATAAAAAGTGATAGTTTTTCGAGTGTAATTTTACGGAAAATGACGTCTCTTATTTCGTTCGCGAAGTATGTTTCAGCTAGCCTTCCCCGATCGTTCGAAATTGCGATTTGCTGATTCTTGGTTGCATCATAGATTCATTCGCAGATATCGGCAGCGTTTTGGCATCGTGTGCCGATATATATGTATATATACACAGCATGCGATCGCCACAATTTACCGTCAAAGAGTTTGTTCTTCCTTTTTTTTTTTTCTCCAGTACTTGAGATAAGATATTAGTTGACGACTGTCACCACAGACATACCGCACGGCTGAAAACGAGAATCCAAGATGTTGAAAACCGATATTATACAAGTATATTAGATTTGCTTGTCAAGTAAATCCTCGTGGCGTATGTTTTATGAGTGCTTGGCTCACAGATCACTGTAAATGATCTATATAAACTAACGAATTATGTAAAGTGTGGAACCAACTCGATTGATAAATGTACGGATGCACGAGTATAGGTGTAGGGATTGGTTGTACAATGAGAAACGTTATCGTCACATAAACATATCGGTCCCCGTTCAAATTTCTGCCTATAAAATAGAAAAAGTCTGAGACTAGCGTGACGCTTGAGTTGTATGGACACCTAGTTTGCACGCAGTTTATTAAATTATCTTGTCCTCGATATGGACCTTCGAAGAATTCTCGTACGAGATCTCGAATTCTTATTTATCTTGCAGTAACATTAGGTAGGATTGTCCGGCGCTCTGTAATTGCGCACATGCCTAGCCGATATGTTGATTCTAACACTTTTCGTACTGTGTCGTATGACTTTAGTGTATCGTTCACCCGGCGAGCTTTCAATTAGCGTACAACGTCCTCGAATTAGACTTGCTATCGAATTGGATCTTTGGTTATATTAATTTGCATTTACTGATTGATGCTCAGTTATATTTTGTGCACTTTGAGTAATCCACGTTTCTTATTCAACGTGAAATATAATTATTACACCTGGATACGATCCCGAAAAGCTTCTGCAAGGTTTGATTGATTTGAATAAAGTTTCTTTAACACCTTGTCACATACTTTTTCTTATTTACGTGATGGCTGTACTTTTCACAGTGCAACTAAACCTTTCTCAGCTTGAAAAGAATATAATGAGGGTTGATTATTTGGATGAAAATCAATCTAGATCACAATTCGCTTTTATCGGACTGCCGCACTCTTTCAAATTCTTGAAAATTTCGTTGGCGCCAATTAATTGGATGGTCACCAGAAGAACCTAAGCTACACGCAGTCGGTATTGTTGACCTCCTCTCGACTTGGCTGTGCAACAGGAAGTACCTTACCGATCGAGGCAAAGTGCATCATCACGATAAGAGGAAATGAAGGAGTGACGTCATCTCTCGGTACGTTTATGTACTACGTCAAAAATTGTGATTGATGGAACAAGAAGTGGAAAAAAAATAAAAGAAACGAGAGTACTACATGTCAAGTTTTCATCTGTTCGTGCTGCGATGGCAGAATAGCGAGTTTGAAGTAATTTATTGGTTAATGTGATGTTTTGTAAAGGTAATAACAAGGCAAGTAAGTTGTTCGTTTATTTTCAACAGCTTTGTAAATTTGCTTCTACGTAAATCTACGCGTTTCGTCGACAATGACACTTTCGACGTGTTGTTAATAAAACAAATAATTTCTCTGTTATCACGGAATGAGAACGACTCCTTTTTCTTTCTTCTCTCTCTTCTTTTTCCTACTTTTCTTCATCAATACCCTGCATAGCCTCTTAATTTTCCAAAAACAATTGGCGACGTATCTAGATTGTATTTCCGTTCTAATTCCCGTATTTTGTAGCTGGAAAAGAAGGTGGATTAAGTGTCACTTATTCAAATATTCCAAGGTGATTACTTTGATCCAACTAGACTCATATACATACCTTGTATACACATTTCACATATCCTACAGCCTTGTACTTTTCATACCCCAACAAAGTTCATTTCATTTACCTAGTTTTGGTGATTATCTAGAAATTTTTCACATCTGCGTGCAGTATGTTCCAAATCAATGAATTCTCAACTTTGGACTTCGCCGTCAAAAAATATTTTCAACGAACGATACAACACATTGTCTTTATTTAAAGTACACCTATGTAATACTGGTCTTATAGTATGTCTAATTATGTATATAAAATTTGTATATTTCGTTATTAAAACAAAATGATTAGTCTGCGTTGTAATCACAAAGGCTATCCTTTGAACAGTTTCACCGTTCTAATTTTTCGTAACCAGTAGTTGAATACTTAACAGTATCGAGAAATCTGTCCAATTTTCGTGAACAAGAGAAAGAAGAAAATTGGATTAGTCTATCTTTGACTGCTTAAATTGATGTACAAAGACGACAGCAATAACTGTATAACATGATGCAATGCTATCTGTTACATTTCGCCAGATCAAAACTGAAGGTATCTGTAAGCCAGGTGATTTATTATATTTGAAACTTGCGTTATATTTCAGAATGCCAATACAGGCACCTCAGTGGACGGAATTTCTCTCCTGTCCAGTTTGCCGTCATGACTTCGATGCCACCCAACGTGGGCCAATATCATTGGGATGTGGCCACACAGTCTGTCGCACTTGCCTCGCGAACCTTCAACGAAAGCAATGCCCATTTGACCAGGTAGGCATTGCTTTGTCGTATTGCACCCGGAATGCATAAAATTTACCAAATTCCAATGAAATTCAAACTTACCTCGCTATATTTCGCAGAGCGTTATAAACACCGAAGTAGAAAGACTGCCTGTGAATGATGCGCTACTCCAGCTTGTCGGCAGCCCGGTTTCTCCTAATTCTGGCGGAGCCGATCTAAAACTTGTGCCTATTGAAAATCACGCCCATTATCTAGCCGCCAAATGTTGCATCGAAGAATTGGCGCTCTACCTTAAACCATGTCAGGCTACACCAGCCACAGGTGGTAAAAGAGTTATTCTAATTCTAAAATGATTTTTATCAAAGAATGATCATTGAAGTATAAAAATTGTTTATTGATTCAACAGGAATGGGCCTTGTTTCTCGACCCATGCAAAGAAAGTTGGTTACATTGGTCGGATGTCAATTAGTGGAGCCAGAAGGACGTGCTCGAGCAGTGAGAGCAGCACGAAGCTTGGGAGAACGTTCTGTAACGGAATTGATTCTTCAGCATCAAAACCCGCAGCAGTTAAGCGCAAATTTGTGGGCCGCTGTGCGTGCTCGGGGTTGTCAATTTCTTGGTCCAGGTGAATTTTCATGATTTATTAAAAAACAAGTAATAGATTATAAGTGCTGAATTCCATACTTTCAAGGAAAGTGATCATTATTATTATTCTTTACTCAATGTAGCCATGCAAGAGGAGGTACTGAAACTAGTTCTTTTGGCACTGGAAGACGGTTCTGCTCTTTCTAGGAAAGTCTTAGTCATGTTCGTAGTCCAGCGTCTGGAACCACATTTTCCCCAGGCTTCAAAAACCAGTATCGGACATGTCGTACAACTCCTTTATAGAGCGAGTTGCTTCAAGGTATAGTATACTTTAATGTATTTGTGATTGAGTCATAGGCAATTTATATTACCTAGAACAACAACCCACATAAGTAGACACTGTAAATTTCGACGCAATAGGTGACTATTTTTTTAAATCCACTTCAATTCAGGTATCAAAACGTGAAGGTGATTCCTCGTTAATGCAACTGAAGGAGGAGTTCAGAACATACGAAGCTTTGAGAAGAGAACATGACGCTCAAATAGTTCAAATAGCCACGGAGGCAGGCCTGAGAATTGCACCTGACCAGTGGTCCGCCTTATTGTACGGGGACACGGGGCACAAATCTCACATGCAAAGTATCATTGACAAGCTTCAAACTCCGCAATCATTTGCTCAAAGTGTACAAGAACTTGTGATCGCACTTCAACGCACACCAGACCCGGGTCAGTTAAGCAGTCTTAGACCGCAGTTAGAATTGCTCGCTTCTATCGATCCCAGCCCAGGTAATAACTGTTCCACATCTATGATTAACAATTATTTGCTGAAAAGAAAAAAGGGGTTCTAAATATTTTGAATACTTATTCAACAGAAACAGAGCCTCCGACATGGATTGAATGTCGTGCATCATTGGAAGCTGTAAAGACGGTTGTTGCTGCACTAGTAGAATTTATCCAGCAGCACGGGAATCGAAAACCACAGGATAGTACTCACACCGCAGGTCCTGGTCAACCCAAGTACAAAGTCAGTATGTGTCGTGACCTGGCTTTGAGAGGTTCCTGTCCTAGGACTACAAGTTGCACTTTTGCTCATAGCGACCAGGAACTTGATAAGTGAGCAATAATTATAATGGTTACAAATTTTGAACTTCTTGTAACGAATGCGTAATAATTACTCAACTCGTTTCAGATACAGATCAAAGAATCGAAAGTTAACCGTGAGATCAAGCCTTTCACTGTCAAATAATTCCGAAACAAAGATAGAAAAACTGGCAGTAATATCCAACAACAAAGGATTCAAACAGTGCGATGATATAGTTTACCATTCCGGCAAACCTCACGATAATGGTCTTCGTGAAAGTGAGTTCTCATTTGCATATTCATGTTTCAATGTGAAACAATGTGAGTAATTTTTTAAACGGTTTTCACATCCATGCATTGAATTTTTAAATTTTAATTCAGGTACTAAGGTTAGCCCTGCACAACATCCTGCAGTTTCGAATGACAACAACTTTGTCGGGTCTCTGCCAAGTTATATATCACCTCCAACGCAGGCTTTGCCACAGCTGGCATGTGGTAAAACTGTCGAAATGCAGTATTCGCATTACGTTATGCCTGGGCCACCTGTTGAATACAATTCTCCAAACCTACCTATTTGGGACCCCTCGCAAATAACATCCACTGTACACAACAACGTGCCTAATAACAATAAGAAGGTGAATAAGTTCATTTTACTTCATAACAAGACATACTTTGTATTAAAAAAAATTCTCACTGTATATTTCCTGTAGCAGCGATCCGTGGCAAAAACTTTGGCGATGCTGCTCCACCGTCGTAATGAAATAAAAAAACAACTGGAAAATATTGTTGGAAAACAGAGTACGACGCAGGCGAAAACTGTACGTAATATACTTTTAATATTTAAACCTGTTCAATATATTAATATCAATCATTTTACAGAATAACACCACTCAGGGAGATCCGTTGACATCTAATTTTTCCATATGGTCAAACATTTCTGGATCGCAAATATCTTCATCGTCCAATATAAATCATGGAAATAATTTTCATCACTCCGATTCTATATTGTTGGATGATGAATTCGTACCATTCGATGCCCCCCCAGCCAGCAAGTATGGCCCAATTTCTCGAGTCTCAAAGCCACTAATTAGGTAAAAAATATGACACACTATCGCATACTGATTATGATGTGTCAATAATTTATTGAAATGTTTGTCGCTCTTCTGTACTAATAGTCAACGTCACCACAGATCACCGAATCCAGTACAAGCTACGGCTTTATTTGGAGAAGGAACTCCATCTGTACCAAGACGACCAATGCCTCCAGTGAGTCCTGTGACATCTTGGTACTATGGACACCAGCGTAAGTATTCAATGAATTTTACAAAATTTCTGTGGTGTGGACTTAACTTGCAATGAGAAAATTTGTCACATTTATTACATATATGATCTTGATCCAGCGTATGCAATGGGTACAAATACTGGAGGTCAGCCTGTGCCAAGTTCTGCTCTTGGAGATGGGTACATCACAATCGGTCGAGGCATGTCTGAAACAACATCTCAAGTACAACTAGCACGTCAGGAGTCTATGTCAAAAGAGTATGATGAGATTACCAATATTTTTATATGCTTTAGATGATTCGTTAAGGGATATGTAGTAGTAAGAATCTATTTTTATTAACACCAGTGGGAAGTTTTGGAAAACTAACGAATCTCGTAAATTGATATTATTCTTGAAGCGGGTAGTTTGAAAAGAGCAAAATTATTCTCATTCGTAATTTGTCAAAAAGCAAAGAATAATCGTCTGATGCTCTGACCATTGCAAAGTTTTAGTTTGCTGTTGGAGTCGCAAAAAGTGCAGCAGCAATTAAAGCATCTGGAAAAAAAGATTAACGATTTAAAGGTAACTATAAAGCTACAAATTGTATACTTAGCATCAACAATTAAATGAAATCGTTAAATGGACAACATTCCCAGTAACATAGCAATAAATCCAGTCAAATTACCACTAATGAAATTTACTTAAAATAGCTAGCCACCCAGGGAGCTGCTTTCAGTGAAGGAGAAAGATTGGCTCAGGAGTTGCAGATGATTGAGGCGGGCATTAGGGAAAAAGAAAGGGATGTACGGAATTGGAGTCCGTATGGTATGTCGTGGATTCAGCCATCAAGTAACTTAGTGCAGAATCACAACTTGAACAGGGAATACCGACCCGATGAAGTAAGTTTTGAATGTGCTAGAATTTACTTATACTCGTACCTAGATTACGGTTTAATATTATGAGAAAAATGACGCGTTACAGGAGGATACGTACGAAGCTGGAATAGCTAATGACATGCGGGAGTTGGAATTACGTTGGGAGTTTGAGTTGGAAGAGCAAGAGAAACGTTGGTCAAGCGAAGAAGATAATATCAAGAAGTAAACAGAATCCCTACAAATATTTATTACCTAATTCTTCAAGTTGCATTGTCGTTTTGTACTTTGAAATGAGCGTGAAATCAATAGTATTTCATCTTTTCAGTAGTATTCTAGCCACCAAGGAAGCTAACAATGTAAAAGCAGTTGGAAGTTTCACGAAAGATTAAAGTTACGTTAACGGTATATTTTGAAAAAGAAACATGACGTATTTTTATAATCATAAAAAGTAATATATAATTTATAATGATAAAACGATTTTTTAAAACTTGAGGAATTGGCTACCTGGTATTTGAGTTCCAACTCGTAGGCGCATTATAGATTGCCAAATAGTCATGAATAGTGCATATAGCGAGTAAAAGAAAGATTGTTTCAAAAACAACTGAGGAGATGAAAATGGATTTGTTAAAATTTAACAGAAGTTAGCGTCAGTGTTTTATAAACATGACAAACTATATAGCATATTTATTTATATATTTGCACAACGTGGCAAAATATTATATCTATATATAATATTATATATCGCTACCATAATATTCGGGACGAATAATAATCAACCTGATGATAGGTGATTGGAAAAAAAATGCCTATAGGTACATATAAATGTTATACATAATGGGAAATAACACATTTTATGAGGGAATTTGGATAGTTGGTGTCATTATAAATTATTCTAGTTATATAACCCATCGAGCGAGCGTTAACTCTCGTTACGAAAAGCATGTAGTCGAATTTCCACACCTTGATAAATGGTTTTTCACTTTTCATGGTGCCTTTCGCTAATTCAATTAATTATCTTCAACAAAAGTTTAGCAAAAAAATCAATATTATCCTTTGAGAATACCATCTTGCGCCCGATTCTATTTGTTGAAAAAAAGCACATGCAATATTGAGCTCCAGAGTTTTTATTTTCATATCAAAAATAAAATCGTAAAGTTGGTGTAGAAGGGTGAAAAGGATAAAAAGATGTTTTTCGCTAAAAACATGAATGTGGAAGCGACGAATGTATTTCGTGGAACAATATTGTGTTATTGGATAGGCTTGCTTGTATATCTGAGAAATGATAAACCATGGTATGTATCTATTGCGATTGGGTTGCTTCTATTTTTATGAAATAATATATATAACCTAAAGATTAATGTTCCAGTTTTATTGGAAGTAACAATAGAGAATTTTACGAAGAAAAAAAAATCGAAAAAAAACTAAAAAAAGTATGGTTCTTGGAGGTGGTCTTTCTAGCCTTGAATTACTATATGTTATTTTTTATACATTTGTAAGAAAGCGGCTCTGTTCAAGCTTATAGTTTTGAGTGTAGGATTACGAAAACCCTGAATCACGAATTTGTCATTTGTATGGTTAAAAATATTAAGCAGTGAGCCTGAACATAGCTGTAGTCTACTACTAAAGAAAAGAGAAAAAAGCAACAAAAAAAAAAAGAGAAAAATAATATAGTACAGTGAATCGCAAATAATTGATTCAACGGGTGAACGATACTTTTATTTCTTATAAGCGTTAAGCTGTTGAAAATGATACTTGCACTGTGAATGTAAGAAATTGTTACACGCGACGTTAACTCGTCAACTTTAAAAGCATAAATTGTGGGTGGACAAAGCCCTTGAGCTTTTCTCAGACTGGTATCCAATCACAAGGCATATTTTATTACTCAATACAAGACAGAAGAAAAAATGGATCAATTGAAAATTAAATCTAGCTTTAGATTTATGAAGTCACGTTCAAAAGCCTAGTACATTTCATTTTTAGAACAACATGAAAACAAACTAAATTACAAGTATTAAATTTGTTGTATTCACGGAGTACAGTAATGCATTTATTTCAAATATCTAATTCACGTAAAAACTTTGACGGTGTGGTTGGGTACGTTTTCAAATCGGTCAATCAAATGCATACACGTGCCTAATGTAATTCTATAATTCCATAGTGGTAAACATACAAAAAATCGCTAAATTGTTTCGTCTAGAAACATTGAAACGTGAAAACTTAGAGATATGTATGAGAGGATATATTTTTACCTTTCATATTATTCGAATTCTCACATTTCTCTGTTGCTCAGTTAATAAAAATTTGCAAGAATGTATCCCCTCTGACAGTGCAACATATAAATATGTTTTATGAATATAACACAGCCTAAATGAACTATTCTACAAATACTTCCTTAACTTTCGTTGAGAATATAATGTCAAACGTCTTGTATGAGCCTAATATGACAATTTAATTGACAAGTGAAGGTCCATAAAGTGTCCTACCAAACTTCTAGATATGCTTAAATTTCGTTGAAAATTTGTATAAACCATACTTGAAATTGATTTTGATCACCAGTCACGCAATTTATAACAGAGATTCGTTAATGTCGCTGAGTTATTTATACGAAACTGTAAGAGCTTAGTTTATGTTATATGTGCAATTTCGTGACGACTGTCTCGTCTTCAATCGGTTGTCATTATTTTTATATAATTTATAAGAAATTCAGCATAATTCCGAATTAGTGAAACACTGGGATTCTCGTTCGCGTTATCGATTTTCCTTTTTATTACTATAAACACTTGTGTTAGGAAATGTAAGTTTCCGTGCATCTAATACTTACCACTTCTTTTTGCTAAGTTCTAAATGTTATGTTCATGATTTTATAAGTTATATTCTACATTTATATCCTATCGTTATATTTTTAAACTGAGCTCGCACACTTTCGTTATAACTTAATATATAATGATATACCTATTCTATTTATGTTTGATTTTAACTCTGATATTGGTAATCAGACGTGAGTTATCAATCATCTTTGTTGGCAAAAATATCCGATTCGTTTGCTACTCTTGTAAATGATTTTCTCCGCTCAATTCAACGAAACTCGTTGCTAAATTATAATCCAGGAAATATCAGTAATCTGTATTGAAAATGAAATCAAATACGAAAAGATTAGCCATTCCAATAAAGATGCAATTTTACACCTCTGTAAACCAAACTCAGATTTGATAGTCAGCGTAATATTCTGTTTAATCTGCAAAGAACAAGCAAACGAAAAAAGAAAGTAGAAACACATCTATTTTCCCTTTTGATCGTTTAGCATAGAGTGGAGTTGAAGACGTGAATAAGGAGAAGGGCTGTGTACAATGGGAAGTAATAAGTGCAACAGGACTGTTTGTGCAAGCTTCGGATTAATTACATGTTAAACATGTCACTATAATATGTATGATGATACGAGCGTACCTATTGTTAACGGTATGAGAAACCACATACAATCTACAGTAAAAGTTCTTTGTTTGAACATACAATAATAAAGTAATAAATTAAATATTATTATACACATATCGGTTTACATATAATGCATATAATCAGCACACTTGACGATGGTCAGAAAATCTTCATAGTATTACTTCTTGTTATGAGTTTTCAATTCTTAAACAAGAAGTTATGTATACGAATTTTGCACCGCAAAACAAATTTGTAAACGTCAAGTTTTCAGATTTTGTGCAGCGCTTTTCTCATTTTGTAGTTCAAATGCTCCTTCGTTGATGAGAGAATGTAAAGACTGTTACCCCTAGAGAAATTTTTGTTACCAGTACTCGGTGTGTAGGTGAGCATGGGGCCATGGATGCTTTCTTTTTACATGGATTTCCTGACACAAATCACTTAGTGTCATGTTGTGTCGGAAAATTAATGTGAAAGGAACCTGCCGCATATGAAGCCGTGTTAGCGATCCAGTGGCTTCTTTATCGGTTGGAGCCATTTAACAGGCAATCGCATAAGAATCGGAAAACCCCATTCGGGTAACGGTCTTTAATATTCTTCATTCCACACATAAATTTTTATTCAGCATCTTCAACGTCTACCACAATATCAAACCACGATCCTCCCTAAGACGTTGACTCAAGATGTATACTTCGGTCGTTCCCCATTTCGATAATTATGTTATGAATTGAAGAAATTGTATAAAGAAAAGCGGATATCCTTACAATTTGGTTTAAACTGGAAGAAATGAACGATTGACCGTTTTAATTACTTTATACATGAAAAAAAAAAGTTGTCCATGATTTTGAAAAAAGCGCGAAACATTCGCGAAATTTTTCTACCCCGGACCGTTACCGATCGAGTTCAAAAATGGAAGAGGAAAAAACGGACAGACAGCCAGCATCCGGCATCTGCTCCAGCGCTTCCAGAGTATCGTCGTATGGCGGCATCTAGCGGATATTTTTCTAATATGACAAAGCTGGAACCGCAGAATCGAGGCCACACTGCTGTTTAAAGCTATATTGCGTACACGCCGCGGTCTGTGCTCATATATACCTACCGTGTGAAGTCGCAGTGCGGCTGATTTCCGATTTTCGTAAGTGAAGCGTGAAAAGGAAAATAACAGTGAACGTTAATTTGGATCCCGTTAGCAGTGGTAAACAACGAAGTGGTAAACGTAGCCGATAAGGTAAAACGGGAGGCGTGAAATTATGCGGTTTACAACACAACGAGGTGGTGGAAACTAAGGTGCGTCGTCGTTCGTGAAAATTGTGACCTAATCGAGCGCGGCCGTCTAGCCGTGCGTTGTTTGCACCCAGACGGGATAAACTCGAGATAAGTACGTGGTAAATATGCCGGGGCGTAACGTCGTGCACGGCGTCATGCCGCCCCATTATCTTCACGAGTTGCCGGCTGAGGACGAGGAGCGACTCGAGAAGATATTCAACAAACTCGACCTGGACGGCAACGGGAGGATCGACGTACACGATTTGTCAAAGGCCCTCCACGATGTCGGGGTGCATAAGCGATACGCCGAGGTGATGAACCGACGATGCTCGAATAATTCGAACGACGTGCATGCCTACTGCCAGACGAAACTATCCACCTTGCTAATCCCATTCGTACTCTCTTTATCGGCCTTCTTTTGTTTCCTCATTATGGATAACGTTACGCGACCTGCGTGCTTCTTTTGTTTTGCGCCATGCGCACATTCTATGCAAACCATCTTCAAAGCGTTCAAAATTCAAAACCTCTACTTCATTCGGCGTGAACGTCAACTTTTTAGACAGCGTCTTCTAATTTAACGGTAAATTGACACCGTAGAACCGTATGAGAACAATGTTTCCCGTGGAAACGAAATGATCTAAAATTAGTATGATAAATTTATCCTAGCTACGTCGTTTTACGATTCATTTTACGGTATTCACAGGAAACAGAAAATGTGTTGTATTATACAGATTCCGGACCTTGTGATTTGCGCAGTTTAAAAATACCCATCGTTTTTAATGTTACATAGCGCAGAGTCGAAAACTCTTACGATCAAACAATAATCAAACGTTAGGTTTATCCGTTGTTCTCATCTTTTCCATCATGTTGAAGTTATTAACGTTATCGTAACGATTCATGCTGTGATAAAAACCGTTATTTCGCAATTTTGGAACTACTCGAAATTCAGTGAACCGTAATGAAACAAAACATACTCATATTTTTCAATCCTATTTCCTTCGAAATCATTGTCAAAAGAAGAAAATACTGGCTTTTTTTCAACGTTTGGTTACGATAACGTTATTAACTTCAACCTCGTTCGTTTCCAACAATTGCAACGACCCTAAGCGGTTTTTCCAATCCCCTTAACTTTTACCTTCAATTTTGAAATACTGACAGTAATTGAACATAATTTGCCACATTCCTCAACTCAGGCCTTTCATACTTCTTAACTTAATTAAGTTAGACGTGTGTGCAGAAATAACGAAGATCTCTTCATTCTTTTGAGGAAAAAAGAGACATTCCATTCAATCCTATCGTTAAAATAATTGCCACATTTGTTCGTTAAGCAATTAACCTAAACAAACGGCCAACAATTTACTTGCGCTAAATTTTTCCTTCATTTTGCGCAGAAATTTTTGGCGGAATCCGACCGAAACCAGAGCGGCGACATCAGTTTGGCAGAATTTATTCATTACGTACGAGAACACGAGAAGAGTCTACGCCTGCAATTTTCGAACTTGGACAAAAATCGAGACGGTAAAGTATACGCGTCCTAAAAATGTTCTTACTGCTATTATTACTATTTTGTATTATTTTTTAGGACGTTGACCATCCGTCTCGTTCACCGAAACCCGAGCTGAAACTTCTGTTATACCCGTACACGTGTATAAAACGTGCAAACCGTTTAAACGTATGTTTTAAACAACTTTACTGTACCCGCATTGCTCTGAATTGACGCGTTACGCAACCACGGAAGTACAAAAACACGTAAACGGAATAACAATGTACATGTATACATACGTCCATTAATCCGTTACGCAATTGGAAACTTACCTTGAGATGTTCTTGAAATTTAAGGATTCTTCAATTATCCATAGTGACTTTCATTTCGAAGTATGTAATTTGTTTACAGAATTCGATTATAGTTGGACAAGGTTCTCCGTTGAACTTGTATCCGTTTTTACGCATCGCGGTTACATCAACAATTCCGTGGCCCAAAATTTCCAACTTGTGAAAGTAAAAACCGAGCGAGTTAAGGGAGTGCTCTGGTCGATTTCGACGTTGACATCGAAAATATCGAAGTCCACGTATCCGAAACGTGAGAAATGGCTTGACAGGCCCATTCTATACACAATTCTGAACAAAAATATTCCAATTCATTTTCATTTGCCGCAGAAATAAAGAAATGGCAGAAATTATCTGAATTTAGTAGAATGTGTTCCATATTTCTGCGTAAAATGAAAATGTTTAGGAATTTTTTTGTTCAGAATTGCGTATAGAATGGGACCGTTGAGCCAATTTTCACGTTTAAGATTCGTTGACTCCGATATTTGACGAGGTTGAAGTTAGTAAAATTATTTTAGCGATACCAGTTTAGAAAAAATCTTTACTCTGATCCTTAGGATTGTCTGAAATTCAGCTTGTAAATCGTAACAAAGAAGAAATGTTCATATAAAAACCAACTTCTTGCAAGTCGTTGTAAAATTGTACAACAACCATTTTTTCCATCATGTTTCGTTATGCTGACGTTGCTAACTTCACTGAGCGAACTGAGAAGTAATTCATTGATGACTCAGTGTAATTCGGAACCGTTTATAAATTTTTGTTGTTACCGTAAATCCTCTCGCTCTTCCGCGAGTGGCCGAAACTTGCGGAAAAGTCGAGCTGTATATGAAAAATGGGACTGTAAGTATGTCGAAAAACTTCTCTAGAAGACTTTGTCACGCGCGGATTGTTTGGCAACAAACATAAGCGATCAATCAAACGTGCCGTAGCGGCGTTTGGCAAAGCCTGACAAGAGGATTCACGACTGTGTGTAGGTATAATGTAAAACCAGAATTGAGCCCCTGCCGCATCGTTGATCGTTGCCAAACATCTGATCTGTGATTTCTCAGCGACGGTTGAGATTTTTTTTTTTTAGATCACACTCACTGTCGGTTGCGTACAATTGTTGAAAAAGCGTTGTTTATTCGCTTTGCCTTTGTTTCCTCGTAAATTACTCCAGTATAATCGAATAGAATCGTTTTTCAAACGACCTTTGCTTACTCTTTACTCGCCGCTGAATCGCATCAATTCACTCAAGATTATCGCTGATTGGATCTACGAACATCGCATGCATACCTCGCGGCTCGGTTTATGTACCCGACCAACAAGATTACGAGACTTCGTTAACTGCGGCACAATCTCTGACCTTGTCAGGAATTTCTGCAGCCCTTGAATTATTCACCCGTCGACTTTTTTTTGTACCGATCGCGCTACCGAAGCCCGAGTAAAGTGGCTTACAGGCAAATTTCAAATTCCGCAATGAGGCTTCTCGTTCGTTCCGTCAACGTGCAGTCCCGGCTAATTTAATATCATTTATAACTTATGCGCCAACAATTTCCTGGATACGATTCTGCGTACGAAACTTTTGGACTGTGCATCTTTCTCCATACCATCAAAAATTGCATTGAATAAATTTCATTGCTTTGTGGCGATTCATAAATGACACAAATTTTGTTACGCGTACGTCCTTGATTAATATGTACAAACATATTTTTTTATTTATTTTTCTACATAAATTATGATCGTTGAAGCCAAAAAATGCAGTTTCTATTTTTTATATTTCTTTCCATATTTTAGCTTTTTAAGTTTATATTACACTTACATATTTATCCGGGTCTTACTTTATGTATACGTATAACTTATACGTGTGTATATATATATATATATATATATATATATATATAGCAATCTGTAATCAGAATCATTCACGGTTGATCGAGCTTTCTAATTTTACAGTATAGAAAGGCTTTGCTGTATACTTTCGAGGCGATTTTCTATAGCCTCCAATCAAGTCGCTCGTTCATCCGGCACTTCGCGTACATCCGTATTTACGTACCATGTATAGGTATATACCTAGTTACACTGCGCACATGTGTTACATATAGTCTATAATAATGATTAAATAGTTCATCATAACTGACGCTGAACGTGAGTTGGAAGCCAATTTATTTCTGTACCTACGGTCGTAACTAATGAGGCGCGAAAGAAAAATTGGGCAGGCTATCAAGCCACTGTAATTCATCTATCTATAAAGAATTCTTCACCTCACGTGAATTTTTTGCTAACTGTAGTATAATAAGGCATATAGGTATATCTATCTATATCATATGTTGTAAGTTATATCGAACACGCAACTCGTTTTACGTAACGTGTCCTATATGTCGTGCGTATGTTAGAGCTTGTATTACTGTTCGCAGAAGAGAAAAATGCAGAGAGCTGTTATGTGTGTGAGATCTCGAAAGCAAAACGTTGAACAGTTTTTTTTTTTCCCCCATCCTTTTTGTCTAAACTCGCTAGCAGCTGCACGGCATTTATTTTTATCCTATATGTATGTTTTGTATTTTCACACACACACGCGCACACACACACACAAGCTGTAGCGTTTGAATGCAATTTATTTCAATGCGTTTTAGTTATATTCAGTTTTTATTGTGCAACAGCGCGTGATTCAAGTTTAAGTACCTACTGATATTGAGTTTTCGTATCGTTTATGCAACAATAATATCATGAAGAACATTTTGTTTGCCTATTTACAGGAAAAATTGATCTGGAGGAACTGATCAGAGCTTTTAAAGACTTGGGCGTTGATATGGATCGAACAGAAGCGACTAAATTATTGCAGAGGTAAGTTGTGAGATTTTTTTTTTCCTTATTATAAATTTAATTTTAAACATAATTCTTTTGCACGATAATAATTTCAAACAACGTTTGAACAGGAACAATTTGGGCAACGTCATTAATCCTTTATCTTTTGTATAATACGTCTATGTAAATTATTACGAATTTATTTCTTCGAATTATGGACGTACAGCATTTGTCAGGTTTCTCTTAATCGTCTACTTATCTTTATTCCATGCATTTTTATGTCTCGTTGTCACAAAAACACAATATTTCACTCGCGCACATTAATTTGTTGATGAAGTATACATATACTTATTCGACGTGCATACATTATTATTTTACATGTCGGTGCGATAATTGTTTGAAAACTATAAATACCGGCAAGCGGAAAAAAATATTATCAGTTACATTTCTGCAGGAGGTAAAACTCCTGCGGGGGCAACTTGAGCAAACTTGGAATGTGTAAAATTATTATCTTTTCTTCAAATATTATAGTATACTTATGCTTACACCTAATACAGTTTTTATCAAAAAGAAAGTGTAACGTTCTTCTTTTTTTTTTGATACCCTGCAGGATGGACCAGGATGGAAGCTTAAATATCAGTTTCGACGAATGGCGTGATTTTCTCCTTTACGCACCGACTAACGACATTCACGAGTTGATCCGCTACTGGCGACACTCGACCGTGAGTTATTTTTCCTATGCAATACTTCCTCGCAAATAACAACATGTACGCATCGCTCAGGATCAAACGTTATTACAACTAATCATACAAAAGCACACGATGACACATCGAATTCCGCATGTATGAAAAAAATAAGTCGAAAATGCTCGACAGTTCGTAATCTAACGTTACATACGTACCTACATACGTTAAAAAACTTCTTGTCCGTATATTTAATTTCCTAATTGTTTTACTTCCGAAGAAAGTATAACCGTAAAACTGGTCGGACATCGACTGGTTCGCATCACAATACCTATACTATGCAAGCACACGCGCTCGAAGCCATCCATATGCGTCGATACGTAACACAGAGAGGCAGAGCGAAAGTCCAACCGCGCAGGTCAAGTCGTTCATCGAGGGTCTCCGATTGGTCGGCGAGAAAGGCTCGACGGTGTGACGTAGATGGAAGCGTGTGTCAGAAAGCGACCTTGATAGTGTCACAATCAGCTGTTGGCGCTGCCGCCGGAGTCTCGGCTTGGTGGAGGTGGAGGTGGAGGAGGGACGCCAGGCGATGATAGCGTTGATAGCTGGAGTGGGCGAGGCGCCTCGACGTCGACGTCGCGGCGTCGGCGTTGAGCCTGCGCAAGGTTGACTCGGGAAGCCCCCTGCTGGAGCCGCTGGAACTTCCTTATAACGCTTTCGAGAATCTTCCATCTCGCTTCTCGCGGCTCAGTTATCGCTTCGAACTCGCGGTGCAGGCTTAAATCTACCTATAGTATAAATTCGTCAATACGTGTTAATTCGGCCTTCTTATTCGCACACTATGGACTCAATTGCACGGCACTAAGTGCTTGTTGCAGTTTCGCAATAAATCGCGATATACTTGAAGCTCTCCGCTGCTGCATTAACTCCGACGATATTCCCCATTACCGCTGCCTATTATCATAATTTATATTATGAAAATAACCGACGATTCTAATGGCTCGTCGACGGTAAATTATAAATATTATCCGCGCGAGTTGCGGTATGTCTTTTGTTACGTTTTGTTTTTCTTTCGTTGTAGACTTATTTTTTCTGTCCAGCTGTCTGTAAACGTATTTTTGCTGTTCTTTTTATTCTTTTGCTTTGGGAACAGAAAAATCAAGAGAAACACAATTTTCTTTCTATTTTATAATTATCGTATACACTTATGCAAATTTTCAACTGCTGGATTCATGTCTGTTTTCTTAATTATCACTCTATACATATTATATATACGTATGTGTATAGCTATTCGAAATTCGTCATATCCTGTACTCCGATATTTAAGAATCAGCTTATCGGACAATTTTTTTTCACGATCCGATCCCAACGATAAGATATCACGAGGAAGTAATGCTTATCTGCAGTCTGCAAAAATTTCAAACACTTTTATAAGTATACTCCGTGTAACAATACGTATATCGGCGCTAATAGATCGTGTTATCAGTTACCAGAGTATAATAATTCAGAAATACACGTACCTGTTATACGGCTTAACTTTCTAAACATTCTTCTGCGGTACGTTCACCATTTTCTCTTCGTTACAGCTTTTTAATTAATCCTCGAATGTAATGACGTTCGTGTTAGTGCGTTTGCGATGGACCTTGATCGTTCCGATTCGGTTCGTGTTACACATGAAATCGAGAGTCGACGGTTTGAGAAATCATACGGGTTGTGAAATTCACGCGGCCGATAAAACTCCCGGTTACGTTGTAATAACCAAATTTAACGACCACGATGCGCAATACATATCGGCTTGTACGTTTACATCTATATTGTACAATGTCTATATCACACACTGTGCGCATACAACTATGGGTACATAATATACACTACATTATTATAAACAACACATTCATGAATCCAGTTAGAGCTGGATGACTGCTTGGCGACAGTTTAACGCTCAAAACACCCACGGCTTGAAGCTTCGTACGCATCATGCGACAACCTATCCTGCTGCATGCGATAGCTGCACAATTCTGCACCCGTTCACATATGTATAACGTACCTGAAATGTGTTCCAACGATCGATTGCTGTCGCTGCATGGTGTGCATGGCCATTGCAAGACATAGCGAAGGCCACGCCGTTCGCCGCTCTACTCGTTCCACATTGCACCCACCCTTGTACATATATGCACATTGTACATGTGCATGCATGTGCATACATAGGGTGGACTGCAGGTGTCGAACTGGCTCTCTGGAATGCGAGTTCCGCCTTGAGGAACTCTCGAGTCTTCGTCATCGTCCTTATTTCCAAACCCAACCGGTGAATCGGATCTCAGAGATTTTCCACTGTTTCTCTTTACCTGCCATGATTTAAAATCTTATTGCATAATTTAATCCTTCATTCATTGTATTACATTGCAATTCCTTTCCGCCGTAGATTCTCTAGCAATAAATTTCAATTCATTCGTTTTATGTTTATTGTACACACATGCACACGATCCGATTGTGATAACACTGATTAAACGCTGACTCGGGATACATGTATTTTTTAAATTTTATTATTTTTTTTTTATCCTTCACGCCCCTCTGAAAGCCAACAGTCTGCACTGATAAGATTCGACTCACTTTGTTCTCCGTATACGGCATTAGCTTTCTTGAAGACTTTGATCTCCGGGTATTTTGCAATAATTACGCTGTATGTAATAAAAACACCACCCCGTCAACTACGACAGATAAAAAAATTCGCGTAGGGCGATTAAAGAGCGAGTTCAACGACGTGTACACGCATATCTAGAATCACAAAAAGGGGAGGCAAATTAGTAATGTAATTGATTATGGTATTTTATAGGTCGCCATGAGACTTTACTGACTGGTTAAATGTACACACTGCATCTGCGACAGTTGCGTCTGACGAAAAACGTTTAGAGAGTGTCGCCGAGAATAGATCAGGCTGCAAATTCGCGTCAAATTTAGCTCTGCGATACAAGTAACTATGTGTTTACACAAACGATCGCCGATTCGGTGTCTAAGACACTATTCGAAATACACACGGTTGCAGACTAAATCCACTCGCAAACAATTTACTTATCCTGTTATCGTATATGTGGTTACGTTTTTATAATATCTTCATCTCTGTGCAGTCGAGATATTCATTCACGTTTTTGCGGCACGAATTTTGCGAAAACAAGCGACTTTCATTTATCGCACCGACGCAACTTTCATCCCGATTCATGATAAATTCGTTGCGTTACAACTAAGGTATTAACCCTTGTGAGTCACACGCTATTTTTCTGAGTCAACGTTTATAATAACATAGTGTTCTACGGTTTTTGGAGTCGCTGATTATGAATCTGAAATCAAATTTCAACAATTCAAGATGGCTCATTCAATATGGTGGACGAAAATTTCAAACTTGATCGAATACGGTCACAAAACTCTATGCAGGGGTTTTCGAGGCCGCTGATTGGATTCGCCACATTGAATTTTCAAAATCCGATTTCAGATTCGTAATCAGGGACCCCAAAAACCGTTGGATAGAGTATTTCCATCGGATTCGATTGAAATCGAAATTTTCGTCGGCCATATTGGATTCGCCATCTTGAATTTTGAAAATCCGATATCAGATTCGTAATCAGCGATCCCAAAAACTTACAATTTATGTAAACATGTACACGTGTAGAGATGTAACTTTCTCGGAGATGAATTATTCTTTTAATTTTAACAATAATAATTTACATTACATCGCAAGAATTACTCTCGTGTATTGAAAACCTAATAGCATTCTATCAGACTTACTTTACCACTATGATGCAAAAGGCTTAATTCGGCATTCAACGATACGATCCTGACATTTATTTATTTATATAACGTACTTGCGTTAATCGGAAGCGAGCTTGAGTTTAAATGTGTGCGGTAAAGAATACGATTGAATTCGAATGATGTCGAAATTCTTGGAAGTGTTTCGTCAGCCGCGCATTGGACTCCTCACGATCAGACTTGACGTCACTTTCACTGCGAACGCTCTAAAGCATTCAGCTATGTACGGTAGTTGCAGCAAACTGGTATCCTCCGACAGTGCACATATGCAACCATCCATAGTGTTGTATTGTTATTGTCAGAGTGCAGCGTAAGCGATAAGGCTGTACATTGGCGAATTGCACCAAAGGCCAAACCAGACCGCGCAGAGACAGCTTATGTTGTAAACGATTTTATAATGTGCCGCATATCTCGAGTTACCGAATGAGAAACGCAAGCTTTTTACGTATCGTTTCTGAAACTAGATCGGATGACTGGTATAATGGTTGCGATTGTCGGCTAGTAGGTCGACCGCGATTAGTAAACAAAAGAAAATAAAATCAGTTCTCAGAACAAAAGGCCCTGTTAAGAGTTAAGACACGGACGTTCATTCACTGCCAAACAGAATTTGAAGAAAAAGAATCACACAAGAATCGCTCCAAAACTGAAGGTTTCCTCTAAATTTACCCTCAAGCAGTCAGTTTTTCTCCTAAAACCATCGTATTTTTGCTAGTCAGTTACTTTTTTTTCCATAAACTAAAACGGACTGAATAAATCAATTTGACGCTTGAGGAAAATGTTTACACATCCAACTTAACATAGGAATAAAATAATATACATTGAATCGGAAAACTTTACTTATACTTAATTAATCTTAATCTCAAATTATTTTGTTCCTACATTTAGTTGGAAATACGAATATTGTTTTCAAGCATGAAATTGATTTTTTCAGTAAATTTGAGTTTATGAAAAAAATAACAATAATAATAATTGAACAACATCGAAAATTACAATGTATGTTACATCAAAACATTCAATGGCTTTCCGGGCGCGTCTAATATTATTCGAAAATTTGTATGCTTTCAAGAGAATTTTTTTTCTCTAATTTCAACATACTTTTGGAGTGCAATCGAAAAAATTTCAAAACCATCAAAACAACATCTAACTTTTCTCTATTTGGTTAGCACTATGGAAAAATATTGGAACTCTAATACCCCCCCAATTTTACGCAGCTTTCACTTATTTCTCCCAAAATTCAGTTTCAAGGAACCCACAAACAATGAGCATGCTTGTACCCGTCTTGAATTCAGTCCCAAGAAAACGGGTACTCGTAGCGTCGGCTGGTCGGTAACCCGAAGCGAACATTGAGTCGTGTGTACAAGTGCCAATGGTTCGAAGAAATTCGGTACCCCAACTAACTTGACCCTGAAGTTGCGTACAGTTTGTCGAGTTCGGCAGTCCGATGCACGGAAAAATTGCAGGCATATTCAAATCACGATCCAGCCAAATAAACAACGATGATGCATACACACATGGTGTCGATGACGCGGATGAATCTCCAAATCAGATAGCGCAAGAAGTTTCATAATTGTTTTGTAAACCGCCGTTTGTCGCAATGCTCGTATTTTCAAAAATGTTCAGCACCGAGTGCGACACGTGCGGTGTGTAATGAGATCGATCGTTGAACATGAGCAATTAACTTACGCCTGCGTGTTTTTACATCTATGTACTTTATTTTTTCTTATGGTTTTTTTTTTTTTTTTTTATTATTCTTAAACCTACTTTTCATATTTTGCCAACAACGTGTAAATATTTACCATATGGATGTATGAAATCGGCTTTTGATATCGTTCGTGAACTTGTTACTTGACCGCGACGGCTTGCGATAATACCTTTGGCCTGGACTTTGTCGACGCTTTCAGCGGTCACGTCATCTACGCGTTTACAGTTTCTTCGGTACATTTCCTGGTTTACGTTGCCTGCAATCAAGGGGAATGGAAAACACTCGTTCAGAAGGCTTGCCGCCGAACTTGTGTACTCTTGTAATACCTACCTAACTTATTTTGTCTTCCGGGAATTTTTCGACCGTCCTGCGAAAGTACAATGCATTTTTCAACTCGAATAGTAACTGATTTTCAAAGAAAAAAAAGAGTTTTCTTTTGTATAAACGGTCTTCCTCTGCGGTCGGAGGCTAGATTTTGTTCCAAGTAAAAGTTACATACATATTCGGGACTCTACGTACCGTAATTCTTACGTTCGGTTTATCTAACTACAGTAAGAAAAAAAAAAAAAACTCTGAAGCAAGAAGTTGAGTAACACAAAAAATAAAGAAACCACAGATCGAAAATACTGTCTGTTCGTAAAAACAACACAACACGTTCCTGATTTACGCATCAGATGTAGACGAGAGACGGGCAAAATGGGCCCTTTATTCAATGAAATGGGATTTAAAAAAATGCCACTTGAAGTGTATTTCCAGGCCAAAAATAACAACAAACGCGTCGTTGAAATGGGTCTAACGTTATTCTTCGATTAGTGGGCCCGTTTTGTCCGCCTATCTCCTGTATGTGATTTTACATACTTCACAAATATGTGTATCAAGTACATTATAAATTCTCCTCGTGACCTGTCGTTGTCATCCCCTAATCCGCAATTCGCAATCTTAATTGAATCATTAGCCCCGCTAGAGCTGGTATACTTATCCCGACTTATCCGGTCCGAACCAACCGTAAATCTGAACCAATTTAGGTTATCGTCGCTGAGTTGAGTAGGAAACCACAATAACAGGTTACATGTTATCATATGTGATGTAATCAAGTTTTTCCGAATCCATAATAACATCCGAATTATAAACTCGTTAAAGAGTCTAAGTAAATGAAATACGAAAAAAAAAAAAATGGAAGACTATTCGATGATGTTGCGGCATCACAACAGGAAAATCGTACATCGGTAGATGCTGCAGTGGAAAATTAAAGACTATCTACATATTTTTATACTCCGTGACGCTGCAGTTTTTTTTTATATTAGTATTCGTGACGTCAACTGACGCCGAGACCCAAAACCATCGGTGAGATCGAAGCTTGGATGGAATAACAACGAGTGCTCAACTCAAATTACCAAGAACTGATCAACGTCGAGTCATCCAACCACGATACGCATCGTACATCCGAAGGATCTCACACTCGTTTACCCCCCTTCTCCTTATCACGTATCGCGTATACCGTTTGCACACATGTATCATGTATAAAGTATGCGGTATACATACCGGGAATTTCCAGACGGCTCGCGGCTCTACGCGGAACGCGTCACGGTTATCCCTTCCCTGCATATATAGCCCAGTCAGAATGTACAGCATAAAAATAAAAATAAACCAGAAACTGCAATTTCTAGATACCAAAATTTTCTTTTCCTAATCTTTGGGGTGGGGGGTTAGTCTAAATCCCGAATTTCTCACAGAGACTACATTAGCTTCGTCCGCCGTGTTGAATTTATAGTTTAAATCGCAAAGTATCGATCGTAGACAAAAAACTATCATTCCCAAAGTTGTAGAGACATTAATTTCCCACAAGTTTAGTCCCCCGCCATTTTTAGTAAAACGTTAAAAATGACCGAGTTATTTGACCGGAAACGAATTCCCTCCAAAATTCAAAATGGCGACCGAAGCTAACGGGAAATGTGATGGAAATTCTGGGTTTAAACCAAGTATAATACCGACGGTTGGAAGAAGAAAACCTCGGTTAGAAAAATTGCAATTTTAAAACTCACACTTCGAACTGGAACTGAACAAGCAGCGGAGGCAGAGAAGGCCGGGTACGTCGAGTTATCGCTGGATTAAAGTGGCGGTGCAGTGACGCGATTGGCTGCTGCCCTCCTCCCCCTCCTCGAGCCTTTCGAACGTTCGCTCGCTGCCTTTTGAACGGAACGGAACGCAACGTAACGAATCCCCAGTCTGCGTCCTCCTCAGTCTGGTATTCGACTCCCTTGTAGCCGGCTCGGGTCGCGTTCGTCATCCTCCACGTGCACGTTCGGAACGTAACGTTCGTTTCGTCGTCGTTGTCGCGTTGTAAAGAATCAGTGCCTTCGCGAGCACCTGTTATCATCGTCATGTTGGAACAGGAGAACGTCGTTGGATCCGGTTGCGATGTCTGCGGTGAATTTCTGATAGTTTATCGCGAGCTTATACAAAAAGTAAGTCTTCCCGCCAGAATTTAAAAAAATTGAAAAATGATCGGGAATTTTTACGATTTAATATACAGAGCACGTAATTTTATCGTTCGAGGAATTATGAAGAAACTGTCGGGCTTGGCGGGAGGTTTAATTTTTATACAGCACAGTATCGTCGCTTCTTACAACATCGTGGTTGTACACACCTATCGGGTACACGCTTGCGAAAGAAATGTTGCCGCAATAATTCAGAGTGTCACTGTACGTACGTTACACCTACACATGTGTGTGTGTCTCCATCTCGATGAAAGGAAAGACTGCAAAACGAAAAGTGAGAGTGATGATTTTTTCCTCGTTGTGCAGCCTCGGTCGATTACCGGAAATAACTCGACGAATAACTGTACCGGGAAAAATTATATCCTCAAGTTGTCCCTCTCGCGTCTACTGTATTTTATTTTACGTTCTTTTTCATCGGTTTCGTGGATTTCCGTTCAATTTTGAAAACCTGAAGAAATTTAGAACAGCGATCGTTGTACACAGCATGAATTTCATTCTGGATTTTCAATCCGAGCCTCGGACGAACATTCGCGAAAATTTAGATAACATTAAGGTATTATATATACAACACCGTTGTACAAACACAACCGTCTATCTGGAATAATGATTCCAAAGTTGGAAATTCCTCTGGATTCCTATCGATGTATATGTATGTCTATACATATATCGGTGATATCAGCTTATCGTTGTGTGCACGATAAAATCTTGGTTATACGTACTTCGGCCACGCGCTGTCAGAAATTCTCTCAAGAGCAAACAGCGTGGAGCGAGGTATACATACAATGTTACACACGAGTAGAGACCGGAAGTGACTGGCTCCCGATTCGGCCTCGCGCCGTGTGTTCTCTTTTCTCGTTCAAAGGCCGAAGCGCTTCGTCACACAGAATTTCTGAAAGTCGAATTACCATTAGACGCTAATGATCGTAATCGGTAGTCGACATTGGAGACCCTTGGGTCATATCTCTGCTGCGCCTCGATGCATCAGAACTGCTGGCTAAAGGCCACCGACGGATCGCTGCGACGCTTTTGGCTCCTTCGAGACCGCTTTATTCTTTCGCGATCTAATTAGAAGCATCGAGTAGCGCGTCTCGCTGAGAAGGGAAGACGAATCGTCTTCGGTCCGCGTTTTTCCTACTTTTTGTATCTTCGTCTTGTGTCGCGAAAAAAGTTATCGCCGTCATGGATACCCTCGACAATATCGACAGTGACCTATTAATTGAACTATATGTCAAGTTAAGTACATCCGACACGTGTGCATGCAGGTTGATTAACTTTGGTGTTCCACGCTTCAAGTCACTGTTCGATGTTTTATGAGACTGAAGTTGGTAACGTTAACGTAACGAAAAATTACTATTCTTCGAGTTTACAGTGAATTTCAAGTCGTTAAGTTTTCGAAATATGAATACGTTCTGCCTTGTTATGATTTAGACTACTTTAGACATCGCTGCAATTGCGAAATATTGGTTTTTCCGAAACGTTCATCGTCACGATAACGTTACTTACTTCCGTCTGTTCATATTTTTCCCAATCGTGTTTAGTGCCACTTCTTGTAGCGACTCTGGTGTAGCAATGAATAATTAATAACGCTTCAATGTATCGTTGACGGTTTACGCAAAACAAAACATAGGCTGATTAGCTTCTGATTGCTGTTGTACGGTATTTGAATAATTGTGATCATTACGTATATTTATGCAGCAGTTGGGAGAATGTCGACGATTGTAGAAACGAGGTTGAAGTTATTAACGTTATCGTAACGATACATTGTGGGGGGAAAATCAGTGTTTTATTAATTTTACAATCATTTTTAAGGAACGTAAGATTTCGAAACGTGGATATGTTTTGTTTTACTACGGTTTACCGAACTTCAGACAATTCGAAAATCGCGAAATAACGGTTTTACCTCAGCGTGAATCGTTACCAACTTCAATATGATCTCTATAGAAAGACTGCAAGAATTTTAGAACTCTTATAAATACGTGTGTACTTTATTCTCTGATTTCGGCGTTAAAAAGCGATTATTTTTATCGCCAGTCGAGTCTTTCTATCTGTATAATGATCGCGTGTACGTTACTAATGCTATAATGTACGATCTACGGTCAAGTTGTACGATTTTCTGTATATTACATCAATATGAACTTTGTAGAGGTTTCTTCCACCGTGCCTCGTTTTTATACCGAATGGACGGAAAATCAGAAGCTGACTATGCCCCGTATAACGGTTAAACTTATGTGTAATCCACGTCCGGTACATTTGTTGGGTGAAAGTTATTACACGGACTTTCAACATTTCGACAAACTTGATATTATACATACGAGCTTTCATTCCGGTGTACCGATGGTTCAGGTACGAAAAAATTGCTGAGCATGTACAGGATCATCGTTGTGGTCGAAAGTTTTGGCAAATATTCGTCGCGTTTTGCTATCATATACATTTGAGTATATTTATTTATCCGGTTACGTGGGACACAAATGAATCTTAAACGGGCAATGCGAATCTATATTTAAAGAAGACGGTGTGTGTACACAAAGGTAATCTCTCTTGCAAATAACCGATCGATAACTACTTATTGCCGTTTGTACCGAATTAGATCCAATTAAAGGGACCTTGACGAACGACGACTGCGCAAACGGTTCGTTTCGGCGTCTAGACAGACTTCTGACTCGTTGGATCTAACGTTTGTTATTATAAAAGATATCGAGTTATGCCTCGAGGTTTGTCATGCGCGCGTTTTACGACTATGGAATAAACAAACTCGGCATTCAGAGTATAATAGGGATTATTTAACTTGGTGCTCTGGAAGCAATTTGCACAATATGCAGTGCAAAGACACCGCACACGGGGATAAAATTGTTTCGAGGTAAATGGAAATATGTCGACGTTCTTTTATACCTGTGATTGTATCTTAGTCATTTACATCGTGTTATAATTAATTAGAAAACTTGCAAGGAAGTACGCTCTTTTTTCATCTTCGTATGGAAAAAAGAATATGTAAACATCTGCTGGTGGGATGGGGTCGAAATTCCGAATTTCCAAAAAGTTCCGTAAGCGTCAAATGCCGAATTTTTCGGCTGTGAAACTTGAAGTAAATAAATAAAACTTTGTAGAAACATCAAACTTTCCAATGGTCCGAAACACGACGCTCAAGTTTCGAAACGAAAAAATAGCGAAAGGGCATAACCCGACGGGTCAAAGTTCCGAAAATGCGAAAATGAGAAAATTTTAAAAGCTGAAACATCGAAATTCCGAATGAACGAAGATTTTCAGTTTCGTGAATTTCTGACTTGTTGAAATTTCACCACTCTGATCCTCCTTTGTTTTGGAATTTCAATATTTTTACATTCGGAATCCTGGTCATTCTGATTTGGCGCTATCGGAACGTTACTTTTCTTAACTTTGCTCCATCGCAACTTGAATTTTCGGAACTTTGAGCCGTCGGTATTCCGACCATTCGAATCTTTGTTGTTTCTTCAAAGTTTGATTCTTCACTTCGAGTTTCGCCACCAAATAATTCGGAATCAGGCGCTTTCGGAACTTTACAAATCCGGAACTTAACACGGCACGTGAATCCAAGGCACGTGACATCCTCTTACCTTCTCATTCTAAGCTCTGTATAAACCTACACATACATTCGGTTCTAACACCAGTTATACACAAATGCGTGCATATACCTGCATCACTTATGTATACATATAACTCTGACCATGTCAACGACTCCGAGTTTGAACTGGTTCTTATTAGCATTATTACAATACACAAATATACATCTAACGTCATCCTCTTTTGAAACGGGGACGGTAATTTGCACTCGCGCATACTTTATATACTCCTCTTTTTCTTCTTATTTCACATGTAAATTGATATGGTTAAAATGAAGCAGCCGTGAAAAATGATTTACTTTTATACGAACACGTGTCGTCGACGATGACGACGAACGCTTATCGTTGTACGGATCGTCTTTATCATTTTACACGCGCGTTTCGCGACGACGAGTCGGTCCGGTATCAGTCTACAATACCTGCTGATATTATTACTTATGTATACAAATGTCTCGTCGTGCAGGCGGTGGGAGATTTTTTTAACCACCTCAAGACAGACAGCTCTCAGACAAGACGAGCCTTTTACTACGGTAACCAAAACAACGTGTTTTGAAAATCATCAAATTTGTTCTTGACTTTTGCCGCTTTGTTATCGGTTTGCAAATCGGTTGTATTTCAATCTCGCTTTACACATACACACACACGCGCGCGCGTTTATTTATTTTTTCCGGTTTTGTTTTCAAGTACCCGATAAGAAAAAAATAGGAAAAACAAACACAACTCTCGATTGACAATTGCATAAGCGGTGATCGTATTATATACGTATAAGGTATACCTATATATTATATATACCTATATATCTTGTTACAATTGGTATCGGGTGCAGGATTGAATCGCAGTAATGTAGAAAAATATCGGTGTGTATAATTGATTCTCGTTGTTCTAAAATGCCGTGCAATTTCAAATCGAAATATATAAAGCTTAGTTATACTAACATTAAAATCTTGGGTACGATTACAAGACGATTGTGGTTTTGATAATAGTACAATTGAATTATAAGTTATGTTATTTCCTCATGCGCGCAATAACAAACGAAATAGAAATGTATGGGAGTAAAAATCAAATAATCCGTAATTGGACAGTTGTACTTATCGCGCGAATCTTTGAAAAATAATATCGTCTGCGTCTGATTGTTGTATAAAAAATAGTTTGACGTACGCAGCAGTAATTTATTTGAGTTATATAAGATAGATACGCGTATACATATATGTATGTAGAATGTAGATAATTGATATAATTGACTGACGATGGTCAGATTATACTCCTTATACGTACACACGTACAATAATCACGACACTGGAAATTTTATCAAAGTTCGTCTGCTGTTGATGACGCATCAACGAATTCTTTTCTACTACTTGCTGCGCACACGTTTCACTGTTTGTATTGTAATATAACAAATAATAATAATTATACGAATATGTACATTTTACCGAGTATGAGGCATTTCTCAAAGACTTTCTAGCGATTTAAATTAAAGAGGACAAAGGAGGAGGTTGCACAGGTTTTATTTTCTGTCTACGAATCTCGCGATTTCTTTACCAATTCCATTCGTGACATTAAAATATGTACGGAATACTCGAGTCTAGCCAGAGCGTAACGATACGTTACATCTTTGGTTACACGGCTGCTTTCCTTTCTTTTTTTCATTTATTCCTTCCCTTCCACCAACGTTAAAAATAATTTTGATTCTTGGCTTCGTGGCTCGGCTCCTCATTTTGCCATGACCCTGGGGCACTGCCTGGATCTATTTACGAACAAGTTGAAAAGAAATTCGTTTCGTCATGTTTTATATTTCAGATTTTTTCAAGTGCAAATATGTGCGGTCAAAATCGCGCTATCGCTGTACAAGTTGTTTTTTTCTTTTTCTTTCGTCTTTTTTTTTTTTCTCCACTTTTTTCCTTTCAAATCTTATGAAATCGAGGAGGAGGCGAAAATTATGCTCGAGGTCGTCGTGTGGAATCTAGTATAACAACGTACTCGTATATGTCCGGTAAAGACTACTTTCTCAATTCGAAATCGACCTAGAGTTCTCTGCGGTGTTCCGTAACGATAATTCAACGGAATGCCCTTCGCGATTATGTCGTTCATTATTCAATACGGTCCTTGAATTTTTTTTTTGTCACAATTTTGACATTAAAATTATGCCGAACCTTCAACGGATTTTAAAAGGAATGTTAAATTCAGCGGTTTAACCATCCGCAAATTATCGCAGTCACGCGATTCTTTCTTTAAAGGTTTTTAATATTCGATTTCAAAATTTATCTTGCTTTTTTTTTCAATAACAATTTAACAAACGATTCCATTATACGAACACTGATTTAACGATCCAGGAATGCAGGTCAGATGCATACGATACATGTACAGAAATTTGATCAGCTGTGATTCATATCGTCAGTGGGTATAATGAAAAAATAGCAAAATGCGGACATGGTATAATATATAAAAATTTCAGCTCTATCAAAGTCACGAGGCTGCGATTGAGATCGTTGAGGAGAGAGTGAGTGAGAGAGAGTGAGGGGGGGGGGGGGGAGCAACGAGCTGTTGCTCTCTTATCAAGTCGTGCACTCTGTACTCAATGCGTGCAACGACTCTCGCGATATCTCTAATTCCCATATTGAAAATTCCCTCTCACCTCATCCCCGAGATGAATATATCTTTCTCTGTTCCTCGATCTTATCTCCTTTCTCATTCTCTTATATTTAATACAATACGATACGATACGAGCTCTACTACGGCGTTGTACGATCCCACGAATTTGTCGAAAGTTTGAAAAAGAGAATTCTTATACATATCTGGCTGTAAGTATGCGAGGATTAGAAAAGAGGCACAGGGTGTGCTAATTCGCGAAATAGCTTCGCGACAGCTCGGCTGCCACGTGGTTCAGAATGTTGAGTAATCCGCTTCAGGGACGCGTTGGCTTCAAATCTAGTTTCGTCTAGCTCAAACTCGGGACGACGACAGAGACGGACAGATAGATGTATACTTATAGGACAGATAGCGGAAGCGGAAAATGTTGCCTCGTCGCTTTAACCGCGTCACCGTTTGTATTATATATATCAAACGGTTGAAGTTTGATTTTCATTCGATTTATTTAACGGTTTCTGTTATATGTACTATGGTTTAATCCGCTTGGAAGTGGAAAAAAAACGGCGAGACTTTATTCTCTCTCTCAATATCAATGTCTCTGCTAAGTATTTACGTGAAAAAGGAAGCCTGATTGTGAGACAATATTCTGGGACAACCCGGAGTCTGTGTGAGCTTGGGAACGATGCTTATCGCGTAATATGACGCATTTCGTCTTTACGAAATACACGCGTAACTGTACACGCGTGTATATTTCCAGAATGTGATTCACATGTCGGGCGGCTGTTTCTCGCATAGTTCGAACACTCGTGATTATTGTAATATATCTATGTCTCTGACGATGAGAACGAGGAGAATATACGCTTGAATATGCGGTTTTTTCATTGAAAAAAGTTTTAAAAAAATAATAACAGATATAGTTCCAATTTTGTGTTAACGATATTTCAGTTATATTACTGGTAACGGATTACATTGTAAAGTGTGTTTTTTTTCCGTTTCAAGTTCCATGAAATCTCTCAATATGTCCAATGCAGTCACGATTGAGTCAGATGAACAGTTATCTTGACATTGTACCAAGTATTTTAGACTCGCGTTAACGATACTCACTGATTCTTGTCTCGAATTGATGTAATTATCTCATTCTGGAAATTAACTTTGCATATGAACACAGAGCTCGATCCGATGATGACCTCAGCGATTTTAAAGAGAGAAACAAATGATTGTTCGACAAAGCTGTCTGCTTTGAATTTTGACAGCATGCTTTGGGTGAAACGCCGCCGTTTCATCGTAGATAAACTATTAATAATGAATGAGTATTTGAGTGTATCGGAATTTTGGCATTTACTTTGCCTACGTTATCAAATGGATATCGCAGATAGTAAAGTATGGTCACGCCCTATGTTAGTATATGTAAATATCCTGGTGTATTGTCGATAATTCATATGAAATTGAATTAATAATAATTTTTCTTTTGTGGTTATCGTTACAGTACCTCGACATCGGTGAGGATATGGGCGTACCCGATGACTTTACCAAAAGCGAAATGGTCTCGGGTATGTGGTGGAGGCATCTATTGGCTGGTGGAATCGCTGGCGCTGTTTCGCGAACCTGTACGGCACCTCTCGACCGTATTAAAGTATACCTACAGGTAATTAAACGGTGATCGACGATCGTTCATTCTTATATTCTTTGCTCTTAATTGCTGATATTTTGTTATGGCTGAAGCTGAAAACATGGTAATTATTTCGTTGCAAACTTTTGATACTGGTTTATAATAAATATCTGTTTTACACTACCGTTTGTTGATAAACATTCGGAGCTGTGCAATCTCTTACAAAGTCGAATTAATCAGTTCTAAATCTGAGGATCAGTAGACCAGATTTAAAATCAATTACCCAATTTCATTCAATCTTGATTTTTGGACAGTATTTGGTAGTGACTTTAATTAATTCCTCCTTCAAGCGCAAAGCTATAATGGATTGGAAATACAGATTATATTCAAATGCGAGCAATGATAAATTACAAAATCGTGTAGCGAAATCTTCTTCTTTTCAAAACCTCTGTCTCAATTATTGAATGAATATAATACATTGATCGCTGTTTTTTTTTTATAGTCAGTATTATTATTCAAATATAACAGGCAATGAGTGGCATAGATGTTTCTTTACAGGTACATGGAACGAGACAGTGTAACATATCATCCTGTTTCAAACACATGCTGAGAGAAGGTGGTGCGCTAAGTCTCTGGAGAGGGAATGGTATAAATGTACTTAAGATCGGTCCTGAAACTGCACTTAAGTTCATGGCCTATGAACAAATTAAGAGAATGATAAAGGGAGACGATTTTCGAGAACTTAGCATTTACGAAAGATTCATGGCTGGATCCATTGCCGGTGGGGTCAGTCAATCAGCCATATATCCACTCGAGGTACATCGAAATATTGAACTATTTTTCCTCAGCTTCCAACCAGTAAAAGACAATTAATATTAACTAAGAAAAAATAATTGAAGGTACTAAAAACGCGGTTGGCTCTTCGAAAAACAGGGGAATTCACCAGCGTCATAGACGCGATGCAGAAAATTTATAGTTCCGGTGGTCTCAAATGTTTCTATCGAGGATACGTTCCCAATCTCATTGGAATACTGCCGTATGCCGGAATTGATCTGGCTGTTTACGAGGTAAGAAGATAGATAATCTTTGTTACGTAATGAACTATTTCCTTCTTCTTAATTTCACAACGTTGCGCGTATTAGATATATAAAGCTTGTCTTGATATAGTATGGAAAAACAAACATATAATTTTACAGACTCTGAAGAACAGTTACTTACGTACGCATCAGAAAGACGAACATCCGGCATTCTGGCTTCTGCTGCTTTGCGGAACGGCTTCAAGTACGGCTGGTCAAGTCTGTTCGTATCCTCTAGCTCTAGTCAGAACTAGGTTACAAGCTCAAGTAACACCATACAGAACTCCGAATACGATGGTTGCTGTATTTCAAGATATACTTCACCGAGAAGGTTTTCGTGGGCTTTATCGAGGCTTGACGCCTAACTTTTTAAAGGTACGTTGACCAAAATTTGAGTCAATTCAATTTTAACGATGACATTTTTCTTTTCTCGAATATCGACTATACGGATAATTTTTTTCTTTATTTACAGGTTGCTCCTGCAGTATCCATTAGCTATGTTGTATACGAACACTTCAGACAAGCTCTGGGTGTTAACATGACGTGATGAATATATTTATTAGGGGACATTAATTCTATTAAATTATTCTGTAATTATATGATAAAAGTTATGCTAAATCTGCAAGTTAGCATGAAGCAAGCTGCGCAGGCAGGCCTGCACGCTACTTCGCCTTTCCTTCCTTTGACTAAAGCAGCTTATTTCTTACTGAACTCGTCATAAATGTTATAAATTATTTGCTATTTAAAAGTTTGGAAGAAACAAAGAAATTTAAATATAATAAAATACAATCAAAACAATTGATATCGATGCTACAAGAGTTGCCAGAGGGAGAGGAAAGATATTCCAACGTTATCAAGACAGTCCAGGCGGATGGTGCTCTTCCAGTGTAGAGTGGAGTTATCTTAAAAATTGAGGATAACAAAAAGTGGATTAATCGGTAAATTGATTGTTGGATCAAAAATTCAATGATTCGGTTAAATGGAGATACGGGCGTTAATTAAACCAGCAAAAGAATAGGGGGAATATGCTACTTAAAAACCATTCGAAAAAAAAAATCAGTTCAGGATTTTAATTATATGTATATGGACACTTGATGTTGTGATATACTCAGATTTTTTTGCTCCTTCCGATTCAACAAAATTTTGGTGACCTAACGCTATCGTACAGCCACTAGAAATAACGAATTAGTAGCCTAATGATTATTTACAAAATGACATCCCACTGCGTGCCTGCAAAAGAGATCGACTGATTAGGGATTTTTCGAATTCCACATAAATGTATAAATATCAATATTACTCGATACCATTCATACCCTGGTTATAATAACCAATGTTGCGTTAACAAAGTTCTTCTGTATATTGCTATCGTTACGATTGTAGTGGAATGTTTGTATGATGTGATAATATATATATATATATATATGTGTGTGTGATTATATATATATATATATATATATATATGGGACAGATTTTCGTATTACATACTGCAGGCCGATTTGGCCACCTATTATTGTTGGGCAAGTACCAACAGTTGATTAGGTATTTTATATATACGATTTTCTGGCAGTATGAACTGTGAAAGTATAGATGCTTTTAGTGCGGAATATATGTACAGATATTTTAGCTGTATATGGGACTGATGATACACGACTTTAAGCAAGGAACGTTGTGAATCGATTGAATACTTCCAGTAATTTTTCTTTCTATTTATATGTATGTATGTATATTATTATTATTATTATTATTATTATTATTAGCAGCTTCGCACGAAGCATGTAGGTGTACCGTGTAGAGTATATATTACATACAATCTGCGTGACGTCTTTTTCTACGATGAGCAAATGTAATTTATTGGTTTTTATGTTTTTGATTATTATTGTTTATAATAGACTCAGTTCCTTGGAGGCTGCAGGCACCAGTTTTCACTTGTAGTTATAATAAATACTTTATGATATCTCTTATATCTTAAATATTATAAATGTGATTTCCTCTGACAAGCAGGAGAATTGTACTTTGCTGAATAACTAATTCTTCATTCAAATTATTGTTGTTATACATTTTTTCGCTCTATTATTATGATTACTGCTATAAACTATTAATTCTATAACTACTACTACTACAACTAGTACTACTATTACTACTCTTACACCATTACTATTGCCTTCTAACATTGTTAATACTGCTATCGCCACTGTTACTATTCCTTGCATTGAAATCACACAATAATGTCTTTCGTGATTCATCAACTAAGTGCAGTGTTTAATCAATTACTTACCACAATAATTTCAGTTGTATTCTGTATTTCAATGGTCAACTGTGACGCAGTATTACCTACACTAACAATAAGTATTAAGCTGTAATTTTTTTTTTCTTTCGTTTACTTTCCGTCTTCGACGCTAGCATGCTTCGGATTTCCCGTTACATTATAGAATTGAAGTAAAAGAGTGAAAAAATAAAAACAAAATTACTGATTATGTGTCTTGTGATATTATTGTAATCTCAACATTTTATTCCTTCACTTATCATAAAACAGTGTTCGGACCGAAAAAATCAAGTTTCAGGTTTGAATCTGTACGCATAATCTGAAAAACAACACCGCGTATATGTATAGAATTCTGTAATGCCGACTCGTGTATCAATTTTTTTATTACCATACGCTTTATTTTTTTCTTATACATAATACATATGAAAATTACATTACTTGCTTGTAAAATAAAAAAAAAAAACGTTCCATCAACCAATCAATCACAGCCACCTCTACAGTCGTTACATAATAGAATCAAAGTTCACAGTCTTTTCATTTCTGTACTTCTAATTTCTACGTCTTTGGAACACTTTTCCTTCGACATAGCTTGATAATCCTGCGGTATTGTGGAAATATGATCGGAAGCAAGACAAAAAAATAATAATCATTCTTATTTTTTTAATAAATTGTGATTTCAATATCACAACAGCAAAAAATGATTCACTCACATTACAAGATTTACATAATTCAGTATGTTTGTAAGATTTTAAGAAAAAGTGAGTCCACAAGGCTGTAGGGCAGTTTTGAAATTTAATACCGTATATTATATTAAAAAAATGATCACTGAAAGTTAGGCACAAATTTTAAGTTTTGATACTTTGATCGAAGCACTTCAATCTTTGATCAAACTTGAAAATATGTGTTACTTCCCTATACCCAATTAACAGATTGCATGGAATAATAAAGTTGATATTCAAATACAATGTGTATACATATATATCGTATCTACTCATGTATTGTATAAAACAATAGTATTTACCATAAGTATCGCAATGATAAGCTCACTTTAAAGATACAAAAAGTCGTGGAATGTTGTAAATTTTTTTACACAGACCCGTGTTACAGTTTGTGCCAAATAGCATATTCTTTAAGTTGGTTTAACATGTTTCGCTGCCGCTTCGTCGAGAATCCAATACAACTCTCCGTTGCTCAGTTGTACTCTGGCAGCTGGCAAGTTTTCTTTGTCTTTTAAAATACGCTGTGAAATTAAATGCATATTATCACTTCTGGGTACGGTAGAATGAAAAAAACTCGCACTTGAGGTAATTGGCAATCCTACCTTTATGATGTCTGCTTTAGCCTCTCCGGTAATGGTAAAAATGCATACTTTTGCACTATTTATAACTGGGAATGTTAGCGTTATTCGAGATGGTGGTATCTTCGGTGAGTCATTCAGCGAGCTTACCCAGACGCTAGTTTCTTCGAGCAATCGGTGATTGGGAAAGAGGGAACAAGTGTGACCGTCGGGTCCCAGTCCCAGGAGTAGTACATCGAACTTTGGTATACTGTCCGGTGGAAAGTAAACGGACATTTGTTTGATGTAATCTTTGGCTGCTGCTTCGGCTGTTGAAGTTAAAAATTTATTGTAATTATTATTCTGCAAAATCCCATATCTTCATTGACAGGGTCGCTTTGTTTATCTGATTCGATTGACATCCAGAGTATTCCATGTTTTCCAT
This sequence comes from Neodiprion pinetum, assembly GCF_021155775.2. NCBI lineage: Eukaryota > Metazoa > Arthropoda > Insecta > Hymenoptera > Diprionidae > Neodiprion > Neodiprion pinetum. Next base: position 3,979,754 of record NC_060233.1, read on the forward strand.
ACCTGAGAGATCGGGATTAATTTTGATGAATTGCTCTTCTGTTATGGGAATTTTTCCCATCAAGTGCATCTTGTAGACCCCATACGTCGATTCCTCATTATTGAAAGGTACTACTCTCTCGTCACAGAAAAAAAACCGCCATTTAGTCCAGTCTGTTGTTATGGTGGGCAAACCTTCTGCTAAATAATTGATGAGTGAACCACCTGTGAAAGATTTAAAAACAAAAGTTACTTATTCGTTACGAATCTTGATTAAATTTTTCAACTCCTGAAAAAGTAAAAATCGGCTACAATTAATTTCTAACCAAAGGCCTGGGTCAAAACTTGAATTTTATCAGACACTTTTGCTAATAAGAAAACAGCTGAAAATAAGAATTCAGATTTGAACGAATTTTTTACATCGTTATTAGTCACGTGTTAGTCACCAGCCGGTATGGGTGCGAAAAATTGATTAACGTTCGAAAAGTGAAATTCACATTGTAAAAGTGAACAGCGTCAAGACATCATTACATATAAAATGGAATGTTGGGTAAGAGGAATGGTACGCTGGTATTAGACTAATATGAAGAAAAAAAGTAAATAAAAAAATTCAGAGATGAGAGACCTGATAGACCGATTTTGAAGACATCGTCACTCGATATCGCATCGTTGGCACTATCTTGAATGATGTTAACCAGTCGTTTAATAGCACTGGGAACGTCTTTTTCGACGAGTACTTTAGCCATTTTTCTTCTTCCACGAGCTTGTCAGTTGGTGTAACCAGCTGAAAGTATAACCTCAATGCTTGAATATCATCGGCGGATTTCGGCGAACGACCTCTAGCAAAAAATTTCAATGACGTGCACACGTTCGTCCATAATCCATATGGTCAGTCAGTTGCACGGCTTACATACAGGTCTGAGTAGGGTGGGGAACACGTCAGTTGTTATACAACATAGATTATAACGTGCAACAAAACAACAAAGTTAGAAAGAAAACTGCCCGGTATTCTCGTTAGTGGCGCACCGGTGCTTGGTAAATCCGTGGTGTAATGAAATAGCGAATAAAATATTCAATTTTTGTGCAATGTACATGCATTTGTACAGATGTTAATTAACATCGACTTGTCTAAAATCGTCGAAATGCTTCTTCGAGGTAAATATTTAATTTCTTTCAGGGGGCTAAGTAGACTATACGTATAATAATTTAAGAGTTGTGTTTACTTCATTCATACACAACATACCGATGAATTTTCTGTGCTTGTTGGTAAACGAGGACAAGTGTTTTTTTATTTGTATAATTGCCACTATCTCGTTTTAATACATAAAATACAACAGGATATAACACCCATGTCAGCCTGTCGGCCAACCGTGTTGGCACTACAGAGCACGTTCTTGTCAACTATATGCTAGCATATGGTACTAGGTTAATATTCAAACCTTTCTTAGGCACTATTCGGACCATATATCCTGTAATAATAAATCCCCCCCGCTTCTGATCTATCTCGTATGAACCAAGTCCACGTTCAAGGGCTTACTTGAGATATATTTAAAAAAGCAATATTGTCTCGATAGAAATTATTTACTTTTTTATACGTAATTTATAACGGAAAAACAATACACGATCGGTGTCATGTGAGCACCAATTGGAACTTGGCTATTTTTTGGAAGTGGTGTGTACGTTTCACAACCCCATGACGGTTAATCTTATATAAAAACCATGCACAACTACACATCTACAGTGTCATCATATGCCGAGTATGTTGCTGGTCTAAGTAATTCTCCATCGCCAGGAAAATAACTGTGAGTGTAAATATTCACGAATTTGATGTAAAAGCCGGTTAAAAAACGAAGACCATGGGCACTGATGTCTGGGTAGTAAGGGAAGATGGAAAGTTTTATCTGGAATTTGTTTGTCCCACGGGTATATGAATATATTGTACAGAGATCTGAACTATCCCCACGAAATTGCGAGCGAAATTCCATTGAACTCTATAAGGAAACGCGTCGTATTTTAAATAAAGCGGTTTCCTTTACTTTCGTGGCATGAGACAATCGCGTCGGAACATAAGACTATCGTTCGTTTCGATGAATCAGTATCATATTTCATCAATATCCTCAAATATTTAATTCATTTAGTGATTCCGCAAGAAATGTGAAATTATCCAGTATTTTCCGCAGAAACAAATAATTATTTCATTGTCAGCGATCGGACCATTGTTTGGATTTTGATGACAGTTGCCTATTCGATACTTCACTGTCCTGAAGTTACACATAGTATTCCGTTATTAACAATTAGTCAGCACTAGTACTGAAAACACAGCTAAAAAGAGGCAGAATCAGACAAGAATCGAGGCATTCGAAGACAGGGGCATTTCCGCCGTTTGTGATAATTCGTTCGCATGTGTAGAATTTATACGTAGTGAAACAGTCTGCGACTTTTATTCAGAAGCGGGACCATCAGGTAAGTATCATCCAATTTTGATTTTGATATGTACTTTATGTCATTAGCGTACATTAAATATTAACCTTGAGATTTCCATTTAAAATATTTGTATTTCCCGGTTACTGTGATGTAAGAAAATAAGTGACATCTTGTGGCCGAAAAGAGGACTCGCAGAAAATAACAACCGTGTTGGCCACCTACATTTCTTGGTGTTCATGCGAACGCAGTGAACGCACAATGCACGCCTAGATATTGTTTACGGTTATATTGTTAATTAGAAATCAGTGTTAGAAATGCAAACTAAAGGACCTTTTGTAAATGTTTATTTAACAGTCGCTGTTAGCGAATTAGCTAAAACCGTATAGATCCGGTAATATAATATTTGTTATGATAAGATTTGAGCTGCAAATGAGGACTCTCATAAAGCGCGATAGGTTATACAGGTAACCGACGTTCTCGAGCTTAATCAGCTGTAAAACTGCCCACATAATATTCGATTGAAAGCCAAAGAATTTCAAGACAGAAAAATGTCCCTTCGCATCAGATTAGCTCGTAGTCGACCCATCAGACTACTTGGCGGTATAGCTAAGAAGTGTTGGGCATTTTCTGGGGCTTATGTACTGGCCTGTTTCCTCCTCTATTGGCTTTACGGTGGAATCTTTGCATTTTTTCTTCTGTGCTTTGCTATCACAGGTTTGTTGCCAAGATCATTTCCTAAACAAATAAGTTTGAATGCCAATTTTCAACATCTGCTTGTTATTGTAATTACTTGAACGATCTTATATTTTGAATCGTAACCAGCGAGTAAAACGTGCGTATTTTCATTCAGGTATCTTGTATCACACGGAGGACAAGCTTCTCTATCATCCCGAATTACCTCCACATTCACGAGTCTACGTTCCTGCTCCGTCCATGTTTAGCTTGCCTTACCAAAGTGTGTATACCAGATCGGGAGATGGGACAATGTTGCACATGTTTTTTATATCGCAGACAGAAGAAAAGGCCAAGAAGGTGCCTACGCTTTTATTTTTTCACGGAAACGCCGGCAACATGGGACACAGGTCTGTCTAACGCGATACAAGTTGTATAATTTTTTTCAGCGTACTGTATGTACTTTGATTTTTACTTGCTACTTGCGCTTTCTGTGTTTTCATTTAGACTTCAGAATGTCGCAAGGTTATACCGTAAATTGGGATGTAATATACTTATGTTAGAGTATAGAGGATACGGATTATCTCAAGGCTCTCCATCCGAAGAAGGCCTTTACATGGACGCCAGAGCTGGACTAGATTATTTGTCCACTCGAACTGACATCAATAACGATGAAATTATAGTTTTTGGAAGATCTTTGGGTAATTTTTATTTTAGTTTTGTATTTTTGTAGCAAAAAAAGTGGCGATTATGAGTACAGATGTGTAGATTACATTGTGGCTCAGATCTGCGTTTAAGAATAAGAAAACAAGATAACAATGTAGTGTAGCAATAGGTGATTATTTAATGTATTCGTTACTCGCTAGGCGGTGGCGTGGCTATTGATTTGGCGATGAGGCCAGATTATGCAAAAAAAATTTGGTGCCTCATTTTAGAAAACACTTTTACCAGTATACCGGACATGGCATCACTGCTCATTGGCTCTAAGATCCTTCAGTACCTTCCGTTATTTATCTATAAAAATAAGGTACGTGTAAAAATATTAATTGTAATGCTCAATGGAGATACAAAATATCTGCTCCCTTTCAATGACATATTTCTTATTTCTTCTCTAGTATATGTCACTACAAAAAATTGGCTCTGTCACGGTACCTACGTTATTTATCTCCGGCCTAGCGGACACTCTGGTACCGCCCAAAATGATGACTGAATTATACGAACGTTGCGGAAGCTCGTACAAAGGGATGCTCAGAGTGCCTAGCGGGACTCACAATGAAACGTGGAATCAGTCTGGGTACTATACCAGTATATCCACGTTTCTTAATCAACTAAGAGAAAATCCTCCACCCAGAGTAGCAACGAACCATTGGCAGATAGACCACGTGTAATGATAATGGTTTACACGGCTCAATATTGCGTCCAAAATTATTGTAGTTTACGTTTCATAGTACAAGATTTCCTTTATCTTTTCTCGTTTATTTTCATTTGATTTTTGTTTCTTTTTTCATAAATAGAGAAAGATGATATATTTCCTTATGAATTTTAATATAGCTACAAATATGTAATATAGTCAATAATAATTTGAAGGGATCAAATCGTCCAACGTAGATGATGATGAGCTGATCAAAAGTCTTCAATAGCCAAAGCTTGGAAATAGTATAATGAAATTAAAATATCTCTGTATATATATATATAGAGAGAGAGTGAGACATAGAAATATATATATAGAGTTATATACACACATATACGTACACACACGGACACACGCATATATACACACTTTAGTTTACAAAGTTAGTACAAGGTGGTAAATCTCATTGAATTTATAAGCACCTTCATCAAAAAAATTTTGCCACATCTTAGGTATCATGAGATATGAAAATTTTTTTTATTGTACGTGAGCAGTGAAGTTTAATAACCTATCCAATGAAATTCAATAGGTCTTCCATTGTTACATTGTACGATTATCACTTCTATTCGATCGCCAGTCTTATTACTTACAAAACAACACCTTGCGGCGGTGTGGATAAAATTATTTTTGCCACTTTCAAAGTAAAGGTATTTTGAAAACTGCTTAACGCATTAGTTACCATTGTCGTTGCAATTAATTTTTTTTTCACTCTAGCGCTACTTTCAATTCCACCTTGTAAAAGTGGTAAAGTCATTCTGTAAGTCATATACGAAATACTGTAAATTGTTGCATTACTAAATAGGCAGGGCACAATTTGAGCCCTTATGGAATCGTGATTAATAATATAAAAGCAGTCAATATAATTATTCTTTGATAATAATAATAATAATAATAATAATAATAATAATAATAATAATAATAATAATAATAATAATACTACTACTACGTAATTGCGCAGCGTAACTGTCGTCAAGTCCACAGATCAGGTTTGCGAATTTTTTTAACGTCCTAAATATATTTTGTGTAGGTATGTAATATCAAAAGTATTGTAGTTAAAATAAAATGTCGTAAGGCACATTGTCATGATGCTATGAACGCAAATTACGTATCCTTTTCACGCAAGTATATGTATACTTAGAAATAATTTCAATTTTAGAACAGTAATAATACGCAGATTTGGTTGACCCTCTTCTTTGTTTTCGGACTTTGCCAAATCCGAATCTTATTAATCGATTAGTTAATATGACGATGCAATGATTTTATCTCACCAACAACAATAAATAAATTCATACCGATGTTTTTACTCGAAAGATTTTTCGAGTATATTAACCATACACATATTATGCAATTGCTATACAAGTTGTTAAATATCTTTGACCATTTCTTTTCTAATTACCTATAATGCGTGTCTCGATTTTGTACACAAGTGATCTGAAAACGAATATAAGTATGTTGTAAATAAAAATGTTAAACTGTAATAAATACAGTGTATACAGATTGAATGTATTTAACGTTATTGTATAATACGGTCGAATTTGAAAAATATCATCTCATTTCGAATTTATACAGTCGTTTGCTATATCTACATTTTTTTACCTTACATCTGCACTTCGATCGTCGAGTAAAATATGTGACATATTATCCGTACGCTACAATCTTTGATCCTACGCTATAAGCATGGAGTTTAGTTTTTCTCCTTTTGCTCATAAATTAAAATCAACGTTTTTCGATGCTAAAGTAACATTTTCCGAGGTTCTTAGAGTCGATCACAGTTGAGTGAACACAATGGCATTACTTTAAGCTTACGTACTACCAATCTCTGTAATAATTGACCTTACTGTTATTGACCTTATGAAGTCAATCCACAATCCAAATTCTAAATGGTAGATTAAAATCTTCGATTTTTTCGCGATCTTTTTATCGCTATTCGTCGAGCTAAAACAATACCAACTGTAACCAACATTGATAGAACGACAACGGCACCAATCAATGCAGCTAACATTCCCGTGCTGGATTCTATTTTAATTGTTTCGCTACTTTGACTCATAACTCCGGCTGCTTCAACGACAACCTTAGACACAAGGATTTGTGAGTCTTCGCAAAATACTTGATCCTTCCACTTGTACCAATGTAGCATTCTCATGTATTTCTTTTCCGGCGGCGAAGCACATCTGAAATAATATTCGTTTTAAATTTAGCAGCGAATTAAATTGCGAAACCGACGAGCAAATCTTTGGCTCCAAATTAATTGATATATTTCTCTGTTTCTTACTTCAGATCATCCAGAAGCTGGGGGTACGCGTCGTAGAGCTTTGGGACCAGATCTACCAGCATCCATTGCAGGGTACAATCGCAGTGAAACGGATTGCTCTGTAAGTTGACACCGTACTTTAACAAGCCCGTATTGTTCTGCATTTTTATCAATCCTGGCGAAATGCTGCTCAGATTGTTGCTGCTCAGATCTAACTGTAATTGAAAATCAATCGAAGGATTTCATTTAGATGCATGAAGTACGTATGTTTGTCATTGACTGTTCTTTTTGTAACTTAACTCACCGAGCAAAGATTCACGTCTCTGAAAGCATTCGCGTCTATTTTTGTTAGTCGTTTGTTTTGAGATATTATCAAGTTCAAACAACCCTCCGATCTTTCGTTATCAAGATTTGAAAAAGCATCTTCCTCGATGCTTTCGACCAGCTCTAACGATTGGGCGATCAACCATTCGAGGTTCAGTTTAGCGTTGAATTTCAATTCTCTTATAGGATTTCCACTGATCACTAGAGTGCTTAGCTCTGGTATATTTTCACTCGTTAGTGTTTCTGGAACCACGGATAATTTGTTGAATGACAAGTCTAGCGTCTCCAGCTTCTCAAATTTGACATTTGGAAAGTCAGTTAGCTTGTTGCCGCTGAAATTAAGGCTCTTTGCTCGATTCAGCAAGGACAGATTATCATTAAGCTCAACTATTTCATTGTATTCCATATCGAGTTTTTGCAGATTATTCAATGTTTCAGGTACATTTGTAATCATGTTGTAGCCGGCGTTCAGATTAGTTATGGAAACTGGAAGCTCGTGAGGAGAAAGATAGACCAAACGATTGTTGTTCAGAATCAAAGTTGCAAGCTGCGTCAAGTGTATCACATTGTTCTCTCCAAGCGAATCGATCCGATTGAACGATAGATCCAGATGTTCCAACTGCGTTAAAGATTGAAGAGAGCCATTTTCCAAGCTCTGTATATTGTTATGAGAGACGTCCAGCCATGTTAGATTGGTCAGTAATTTCAGGTCTGGATCTAGAACGCTTAATTGATTCTGGCTCAAATTCAGTCGTTGCAAATTTGTTATTTTGGTGATCATTCTCTCCGGTAGAGCAGTCAGGTTATTGCGCGACAAGTCTAGATCGACGAGAGACCAAAGCTGGTCAAAAGCATTCTCTGGTATTTCTTGGAGATGATTTCCTGACAGGTTTAGAGTTTTTAAATTCACCAAATTTGTAAACATGTCCGTTGGCAGAAAGTTCATTCCATTTTCAGCCAGGTTCAAAACACTGAGATGAGGCTGTTCGTCGAACATTAATAAGTCGAAGCGATGATGGTTATTATCCTCCAGTCGTTTACCTTGGCAATTTACGATCCAAGCAGAATCTAAAATACAATTGGAAATCATTTTTTACCGATACGCTTTGAATATTCTAATTGACATTTCATGGAACCTGATTGGTAATTTTTCATTCTTTATGAGACTTTTCACTGTTCACAAGATTGAAATTTTTCTCTTTCTTATATTTTCTAATTTATTGAGGCGATGTGTCTTGGATTCTGTTGTACTAATTTACAATTTTCATTTCTTTTCTAACATTTCTGATTCTTGTTGAAATTAGTTTACAATGAAAGATTTTTGCAAGAAATCTCGCAAAAATTCCAAGAATTTATTATATCGAGTTAATTCCTCGTCAGATTCTTTACATTTTATAACTCGAAGTAGTAAATTGCCAATTAAGTAAATGCAATTTTATGATTTGGAAGTTAAAGAACAAAGAGAAACGATCATTAAACATAAATAAAAATATTACGTTTCTTTCAAAATTCGTTAAAGACAAATTTCCAAGTAAAGTAAATCGAGGTTCGTCTCTATTATATACATACTTAGATTTTCCTCAAACTGTGCGATCGTTATGTTCAGGATAAAAAAAAGAAAAAAAAAAAAATTGACACCATTGCCAACTTGTAAATCCGTGTGTAAACATCCAGTTAAGATAAAAAAATTATATGCGAGGCGCGAGTGATAGAGCATACTTGAAAAAAATCGAGTGCCGAGTGCATATCAGTGGGATTGGCTGATGATGCCTCGTGAGAATTTCGTCACGATAAGAATTGGAGTTATGCGTTATTTTTTCCAAGACTATCGTGTTTTTGTCACACCCGTGACGATGAATTTTTGAAACCGAATCCTGCGTACCCGACAGATAGGATGTAAAAAAAAAAATAATGTATATACACTAGACTGGGCCAAAAAAATTGACTATTTTTTTTTTCGAAAAATATATTGAGAATATCATTCAGTATGGCAAAAAAAAATTTCCCGAAATTTTAAGCCCTTAGTATTAACTTTAAGAGGTCTATCATCGCTATTTTAGATTTTTGTAATAATTTGATGTTTTACGTCAGAACTGTCGAAATATTGAAGTGAAAAAATTTGTGTTCATTCATCCCTTTATAAAACTAAATTCCCTACAAAAAAGGTCTGATTATAGATTTTTGTCAGACAAGCCGTTTCCGAGTAATCAAGCTTAATAAATTGATATAATTTCTCGAGAATTAATCGAGAATCAATCGAGAATTAATCGAGAAATTATATCAATTTATTAAGCTTAATTACTCGGAAACGGCTTGTCTGACAAAAATATATAATCAGACCTTTTTTGTAGGGAATTTAATTTTATAAAGGGATAAGTGAACATAAATTTTTTCACTTCAATATTTCGACAGTTCTGACGTAAAACATCAAATTATTACTAACAATCAAAAATAGCGATGATAGACCTCTTAAAGTTAATATTAAGGGCTTAAAATTTCGTGAAATTTTTTTTTTGCCATACTGCATGATATTCTCAATATGTTTTTCGAAAAAAAAAATAGTCAATTTTTTGGCCCAGTCTAATATACACATAATTAAAAATGACCAAATACTTGTACGCAATACCTGTGCTAGAGCAAATGCACGTTTCGCACATACTGCATTCCGCCCATCCGTGCAAGTTGCATATAACAAGCAACAATCCAACGAAATTCCAGTAGCGATGCCCTTTCATGATGTTACGGTGAAAGTAGGTATAGTTGAGTCAAGTTACCGATATCGGATTTACCGCACTTGGTGGCGGTATAACTTTGTACGTTTAACTTACAACGCACACTACGCACAAGCTTTTGAGAAGCAGGAAAAATTTAATTTGTCAGCCCCAACGAATGGTAAACTTAACTCTCGACTGTGCAGACTGAGACTGACTTTCAAAGCCGATAGATAATACGAATCCCAGTGTCGTACCTCCAGATAGCTTATCAGTTGTTTGCGTCATGCAATTGTGATGATCGTGAATTTAGGTGTACCGTTACCGCTGTTGTCTTCCCGATTATACATGTTTTGACCCTTTTGCTAAAATTTCATTCGTCATTACTCGAAGGTTCAATGGAAAAGACAACACGATGTTTCAGCGTACATTACCGGAATGAGTCACTCATTTTGCGGGTTTTCGCATACGGAAAATAAACGATAAACTAGATTTGGACATTTGCGAATGACTACGAACATGCCTCAGTGTTTTGCGAAACGATCGCACGACTGTTGGATGAAGAGAAGTAAAAGAAAAATTTCAAAAGTCACCAAGTTTCACGGGCGAATTCTTGACTCGTATTTTTTTACTTCATTTTTCGTGCGATTATGATTCACGGAAAAGTAGTTGAATGAATTTCCACTACGTCCATCCTTTGATACACTCAGATCGTAATCGAGAATATTGAAACGATAACGAATCGCGTCTACTTCTTACAATTCCTCTCCTCGACGATATCCGGAAACCGTTTCTTTAACTGCGATAAACGTTTTATCTGTGTTTTATGTTTACGAATTACATGCGAATGATCATGATGCATGATGAATTTAATAAGAATCCGACGTGGTCAAGTGACGTGGCATTATTGCGACGAGTGCAGGTAGTAGAATATAATAGAAACGCGGCGTAATTAAACTCACGATGATGTATCTATAGTGTTCTACGCCTGCGTATGAGCCGATAGTTGAAAATGAATCGTTCAATTACGTTACATTGCACGTGAGCGTGAATTTTCTTTGTCCCATGTCGCCTTTATTGCACCAAACCGAAAATCACGCCGTTTGCTTTCACATATGTACTGATAATAAATATACCAATAACCAACGGGATCTCGGTTTATCGTTGTTTGCACACGCTAGTTTTTAGGGCTTGATAACACAAAGCGCTTTAGTCTTCCGTAACATTCGTTTGGCATTCTATCACGATTCGTGACTACCTACGTCAATTTAAGCGTGCTATTCATTTGTACTTACTTATACCCGAAGATGTTTAAATTGCGATTTTGCGTGTATAACACTCAATTTATCATTGTTACTTAGCAATGGTTCAAGTTTATGAATAAAAAATCGAATTCAGCGGGGTAACGTGATGTACCAAATTCTATATTGCACGTGATTAATCCATATTTCAAGTATTATTACAATCTTATAACAGACCAACAAGGTTTATATCTTGTACGTAAAGACGATAATAGTTATTGATCGCAGTATTTTCTATACATACTATATCTTGATACGGTAATAAAATTTCAGTAGCACTGTAACTTTGCTTTAAAATCCGATAAAATTCACATTAACAGTACATAAATATCTATAACATATGTTGTATGTATATATAACGTATACAGTATGTTAATTAAAATTGATGTCTTTATCGTAATAATTTTCACGCCTAAATATGTACATTGTACAAGTTAACAGGGCTACAGTAATTAGTATCTACAAATTGCTAGGAGGAATGTAGTTCGAAACGTTCGCGCATTCAGATTTTACATATCGGGAGGTGTCGGGATTGCGCTTTAAGGCTTTTTAAAGAAATTCAACAGGCTGGCTTGCTTACGATTATTGTCTTTCGGAGCTGCGGATCTGGGTTGCGGCGCTTCGACTTTTGAGGGGTCTTCTTCTTTGTCCGAAGAACTTTCGTAGACGTATTCCTTTTTCGTAACAAAATAGCCGTTTTCGTCGGTAAAAGTTTTGTCAACTACCTTCCGTACCTTCGTTTTACCATTTTCCACCTTATACATTGGCGGGGATACTTTATTCCCGACATTTACCGAGGGAGTTTCACCCTCCAGAATACAATTACGCATCGTCTCGTCCTCACCCTCGTCCTCGTTAACGCTCGACTCTCCGCTGGGATTAGAAGTTGGATCACATTTCCGCCTCTGTCTTTTACCACCCATCTCGGGCTCTTCGGAACCTTGACGTTTCCGGCCACGACCGGCGACAACATTGTCAACGTCTTTGGCCGCCTCTTTCTTCGAGGCGTCAAAAGCCTGTGGTGTTTTTGTTACTTTGCTGAAGAAATTTTTCTCCTTCTTCGAATCCGGCTTGGTTGAAGCTAACTTTGCCGATTTTTCATCAGACACTTTGCCCGACAATTTGCAGCCCCATCTTAGCTCGTTCAGTTCTTCTCCGCTGCGGGCGATTATTTCTTTGCAAACAATTGCACCCTGTCGATGATCCCCGTCCCCAGTTAAAGCCAGAAACTCCACATCTGGTAGCGCTCTTTGCAAACTGTACAGATGCTCCGCCGTCAGCTTTTTAAACTTTCGCTTCGCGGATGCCAGATCTTCTTCCTTGACTACCTCCACTCGTAGAACACCGTCGACCAGGTAACCGATCAGAGTAAAGGTGGCCAGGACTCTTTCTCGCTCTTCGTGCTCCTTCCAAAATTGCCATAATATTTGCTTTGCCAAGTTGACGTGGAGTCCCAGCTCCTTGCTCAACCATTTGTACGTTACCTGCGTAAAATTAAAAACAAGTGAAAGTCTTATTGGCGCTATTGAACGGTTTGATAGTCTCGATTTTTTTCACAACTTTCTGCAAAAAGGCTTACAGAGCTTCTGTCTTTCCATTTATATACATATTATACACGCGCTTACCAATTTGTCGTCGTCAAATATGTATCCAGTCAATGTCTCCAAGTACGTATCAATCGTCGTTGAAATCATATCAGAAGAATAATGTTGTTGGGGAGAAATTAGGCTAATGGAAAATTTTACTTTACTTTATCTATTACCGGCGGGTACGAAAAACAGACTAAGATTCGCTGTCACGCTTCGCTGCGTGACAGTTGATGTTCGATTCCATCGAAGTTTCGAACTTTACTGACCTCGAAACGTCAATATTTTGGTTACGGCTTGACGCTCGGCTTTACCTACTGTAGTTGGGTATTCCTAAACACATTCTAAATATTCAAGCGTTCGAATAGGATCGAACTCATTTTACCCTTCTATGGAAAGTTGTTGGTCGAATTAATTGTACCTTGAAAAACTCCTCATTCCGCTTCAGGCTTCGCTTCAGAAGACGAAGTTTTCGAAGGCCCTGCTCGGCTCTGAGACTCCACAGAAGTGACGGAAGTTCTACCAGGACTTGAGTGATGTTCAATTTCTGTCGCGCTCCCGGTTCCGCTGATACGAATTTTCGGTATCACCCCATAATCGCTACCCTGTGACCCCATGGAATCTCCTTCCCTCACCGAGCCACTCGAACAACTCCTGTATTCGTGTGACGATATTAGTTGACGAAAGTTGAAGGAGAATAAATGCTAACGAAATTTACCGGTTTTTAATCTGTTTGACGTGTTTCTTGTTGTTCGGATCGACGTCGACGACTACTTCTGGCATCACCATACCAGGATCGTGCGGCAATGAGTCCTGTTCAACGTCAGTCGCTTCTCCAGCTTCGGAGGCTGCGGATTGTTTTCTTAATTCTTTACGTTGTAGGGTGACATTTGCAGCAGTTCCTGAACGGGAAAGATCCAATAAGTTCTTTAATGTGCATTGAAATAGGATTCGTCAAGTGTCTTCGACAGACAACAAACCCTCTTCGATCACAACGACCCCTGCCGTCTTGTTCGTCGGTAGGACTGGAAGAATTTTTTTCCACCTAACAAACGGGGCATCCTGAATTTCTTGCCTCTTCTCCACAATTTGAAACATTTTTCGTCTTTCCTCGGTGCGTTCTTGACGTAGCTGAATCTGTGAACAAAATGATAACGCCGCTATCCGCATTGTGTAGAATATTATTTCGTTTACAAAATCTTCTCCGCATACCTTCAAATCGTTGTTTGCCTCCCGCAGAGATCCCGTCAAGGAGACCATGTAGTATATGATCAACGCCATGAGCACTATCAACGGAATGACAATTCCCGGTGATGCTATATAGTCCAGGATTCTATAAAAACGTGGTGAAATCCAAGCTCGTCAAAGTCGCGCATATAAATTTATCTATTGCTACTTACATGGCAAAATCTTTGGGTAATGCCGACTTGAGACTATTTGTGATCAAGCTGTACATTATCGGCTGGTCAGAGAATGGTCCGCAGTGCCAGGACGGTTCAACCCGAACGACTGCATAGCCTACTGGTAAGACGCATAGGAAAAGCATCGTCAGGAGTAGAGCCAGATAAAAGTTGTTGGATCTGAAAGAGATCGAACGGTCGCATCAATGAAAAATTGCAATTTGCAACGGTTGCCAGATGGATCGTTGAGAGATTCACCTCGAAGCTCTGAAGACGATTTCGTGTGGCACGTTGCAGGTCAGAACCGCCCAGGACCGGAGGTACATCAATATTCCGATCTTGATTACGTTCAGGGTCGGTAATCCTGGGCTGAAGAACATCCCCATCCACACCATTCCCTGGTTGTTAACAAGGTGTAAAATATTTTCGGCTATTTTAAAGTCGCCGTATTGCGGGAACTGCTTTTCGAGGTCCCAGCACCATATGTTGTTCATGTGCCGTACGAAAACTGCCCGAAAAAAGTCCATACCCAGGGTGGATAGTACGGTGAGTACCTGTAAATGATCGAGGAGCATGTAGCTGTGAAAAATCGATAATTAATCAACCAAGTGCTTTCCGCCCTCCAGTTAACTCGCACGCGTTTCTTTCAATTAACGAATTCAGCCCGTATCGGTAATATTCGGAGGGGTGAAATACTGGATAAGAACCTGGGCTCAGCTCAGTTTAACGACTAGATAACCTCGCGTCAGATTTCTCGCGTGCTGAACGAATTCACTGATTACACCTACCAAATCCATGACCGTTAGCTTAGTCAGTTCCTGACCGAACATCGTTTCCCAACACAAACGGCGCAGCTTTTTGCGCTCATTAATATCCATCTGTGTTGTATTTGGTACAGGTGAATCTGGAGACATATAATAACGAAGAATTTTTTTCCTATACTCTTAAGATTGTGGAGAATTCATACATTGAAATGGTCTCGATTCTCCTTCACCTGTTTCTTCTGCTTTTTTCTCTGGTTCGCAGCACTGATACCAGCAATCTTTGGTTTCCTTATGTGTCGGTTTGTCGCTTCCCAAATGATCTACAGTCATCTCGTCAACGGTAGATTTCCTATCGATTACACTACTAGTAGTAGAGACAGGGGAAGTTTTGGTGGAAGGTAAACTGTTGGTAGTACTCGACGTTGTGGTTCCAGTAAAGTCGACCAAAATGCCGGTGAAATTCTGGTCTACCGTAGAGCTTGAATAAGTAGCTGACGTTGAGTCCGTTGTCGATGAGTCAGTGAAATTTAGTATTTCGTCAATGGATTCTTGATTCGTTGAAGTTGAAGTGTTTACTTCGTTGTTGTCTATCGTAACCGTGACCGGCGGTTCTTCCTCCGTCGAGTTGAGCTCGGTTCCTACCTCATCATTTTCTACAAAGTCCGTGTCGTTGGTTTCGTAATCGGAGTAGTCGTAATAATCTGTCGTCGTCGGGGTACTCGATGTAGTTATCGATTCCGGGACTGTCAAACTGATGTCATTTGTCAGCGGACTAACGTTATTCGTCAAGGCTTGGGCAACTATGGGGGTTCCATCGCTAGTAATTAACCCAGCGGTGGTGTTTTGAGATGTTATAGTTGTCAAGAGGCCGAGACTTAAAGAGGCAGCTGTAGTCACAGGCATCGTGAAGTTTGTGCAGAATACTCGACAGCATCGTCGACTTGTAGAGTTCCTCGGATCCGTCAAGGTTTTGGTCACGTTATGTCGCAGGGCTGTGAGCTGTTTGGTCTGAAATATAAAGCGGAAATTGTTAATCCACTTACAGATATCGCGTGCGTAAACCGAAGGGCTTTTCATCAAACCGAATGGACTACCCACCATGCTGTTTATCTTTCCGAAGAGGGCGAATATTAGAGAGTATAAATTGAGTAGATTCAGCACCATTATCCTGTTGACGAAGCGCTGAGATTAGATAAATCGATTTAGTCAAAGACGACAGAATATTTCTTGAATAACAAGATTATACAGTATTTACGAGCAATGATTGAAGTATTGATCAAGAACATCGAGTCTCACCGTGCAAGTTGGAAGCGAAGCTGTTTTCGGGGATGGTAGTTCTCGAAGATGCCAAGTATTTCGAAAAACATTGGAAATACGAATGATATCAGTGCTATTACAACCGTGATTTCATTCTGTCTCCACCAGCTTGATTCTGCCTCCGGCTCCTCGGAACGCGCCACAACTAGAACCACTGCCCAGGCAGACAACGCGAGTAAGAACGCCACGGCGAGATTGACGAAAGTTCTTACGATCACGGTTTTCCAACTGGAAAATAAAGTGAAAGAAGAGAATAACATGTGCGAAAACCAGATGAGAGAAGAGAATAGGATATGTGATTCAACGTCAATCGCTTTTACAGAAGACACTGACTTCCGTTCAACCTTCTGCTTCTCGGCCTCTTCCAGGAGCGCCTCTTTGAAGCCAAGGACTATACTGGCGATTCGGTTGTGCGCGGTCTCTGGATTCCCAATCATGAAATCCCACCCGGTGAAAAGCTTCCACGTGAAACCACACTCGTCTTCCTTCTCGGAGAGCTTGCTCATTCGGGAATTTTCTGCCATCCTGTGGGAATGCAACGATCATTGAAAACTGAATACCAGTTGCGAGGGAGTGATTAATCCATACTTTCGAAGTATCGCGACGAAGCTGTAAATGTAGACGACCAGATTGACCAAGAAGTAGGCCAGAGGAATATTATAACTACTTCCGGAGTTACGGTTTGTGTACCAGCCGTAAAAAAAGGCAGAGTACTTCAACACGCCCTCGAATTCCCACAGGGTAAGCAAGTTTTTGGAGTCCTCAATTTCCTCGTCGAGCATTTTTCTTTCGCCATCGTGTTCCTTATCGGCAGTCACCATCTGGAATGAATTTTGTAAACAAGACAGAAATCATTGAAAGAATCCCCAGGGATGCCAACAAATCACCTGCGGCACAGCTACAAACGCTGCTAACGTTGCCGCGATGACCAGATTGATCCAGAAGAGCCAACGAAGAAATATAAAGTACGAAGCAACGGCTGATCCAAAGTGGGATTCTATTTCTTTGATGCGCAGTTCCCACGGTATCAGCCATGTCTGAAGGTTCACGAATTCTCGACGAAAATATTGCCAGTACTGAAAAATTTTTTTGTAAATGCATTCGCCGCCGCTTGACTCCGTAATTGTTTTGCCCTGGTTTTCTAGGAACGTGAGAAATAAACCTTGTTGAACAGGATTGAAGCCCGGGCAATCACGTCGCGGGTACTTCGGTTCTGCGCCAGCCTTTCCTGAAGAACGCCTTCGTGTCGCCTTACGTAGGACTTGGCCTGCTGCACCAGCTTTATTTTGCGTCTGAGTGGCCAAGGCTGCTGCTTGACCCCGCTCAAGACCTCCTTGTGCAGTTTGAGATTCTCGAATATCTGTTCCTGCGTACCACCCTCATCGACGGAGATGGCCGTTCTGCGATTTCAAGACACTTTTCTCAACCCTCAAGTTTCAACTTAGCAAAAATAGTATCTGATTGTCACAAATCTTTATAGAAGAATCGTCGATGAGCGAATGGAAAATGGCACAATTGGTTCTCCAGGGGGAAAATAATCTTACTCTCCAGAGCTGGTCGTGAACGCAGAAGACCGACGCCTCACTCCACCCTCGGCTTCCGCGTTGAACGGCGACGATGATCGTCTCTTTCGCCTACTGGGACGTCGCAGAGATGCTCGGCGTTGGATAATCGCGCTGGCTGATGCCGAGTAGTCGTCTTCTTCCCCGATTTCCTCCGTGCAGTCTGCAATGGCTTGGAAGTAAATTTACAAAACTGTTACAAGAAACGCGACAACCGGCTTGATTAATTTTCCACACCACGAAGAGGAAAAGGAAATATTCCAGAGTAGCGATTGAGACCAGTCTCACATGTGAACTGACCTGCGACTGCGGGTACCCGGCGCATTTCAACTTCCCTGTTGTTCACCAGAGAAGGTAGAGGCTCGATGATGAATTGCAGCTGAGACTTCTGGTCCCTGAAAACGACTTCTCGAGAAGCGGGGTTGCTCGGTTCGTCGGTGATGGCGAATGTTACGGAAAGCCGATCTACGGAGGGTTGCGGAGAGGACGGAACCACCTGGCACAAAGCGAAAGGTGATAAACTATCAGTGGTAACTTCACGATGTCAATGATCACCAATTTGGCAAGTCGTCTCGACGGCCGAATAATCGCAATCGCATTAAATTCAGTCGGCGGGTTTGAGCAAGTGATGATAATCGGCGAAACACATTCTCTGGTTGCCGTTTACTGGTTTTATCGGACCTCGTACAGCGGCAGGTCGTGTGTGACTGTCTCATTCGCGAAAACTGTGATGACACGACGGAACCAGGAGGCGTGAAAGAATTTGCGAAATGTTTGAAAAATTCTTGGTACCAGCGACCTAAGTCGCCATTGAAGTTGTATCGATACCGACTGACTGCCACTTGTTCCATCGTGGTGTAAAGCAGCCCTCTGGCCCGACTTCCCCTTCGCCCTCCTCTTCCTACCCAGCACATTCACGCCTCTACACTCGGGCTGTAAGTTAAGACTAATATCTGCTATCGCCGATGCAGAGGATCCCAACTTGAACCATCCCCGAGTTTTTTTCGTTCTCGAAATCCCGGTTTCTCAGACAACGACGTTCGTCACCGTTCTCCTCGGTAACAACGTGTCAATTAGCACCTACGTTCAAAGGAAATGATGTAAAAGTTCTCAAAGGGTGCAGACAATGCTCGTTTCTTAACGAAGCAAACAGTCGGCGAAAGCGGCGATATTAACACGGTTAATTAAAAACCGTAACGAAGACTAATCGAAGTTTAGTCTGTCAACCGTCTCGCCGTAAAGGAGAACTTTTTAGAGAGTTGAAGCCTAGTCTGTGGTTAAAAAGAAACTTCAATTTTTCTCCTCCATCGCTTAATCAGTCGCTTACTTTTTTGTACTTTTTTCCCTTCCCGTTCTTTCGGTTTTGTTTCACCTCATTGTTTCGCTGGTCCTTAACGAGTTTCCTAAGCACTCTCGGATCGGCGTTAATTGACCGATGATCGCGAGTCTTCTTTTCTCGATGGGACGAGGATGCGATCGGTATTGACTTGGAGTGGTTCGCCAGATGTGAGAGCCGCTGTTTGGCGGTGTCAACAAGCGGGAGGCGGGGGTTCGGGGGCGGCGTTAGAAGGGTGAAAACCAGGGGATGAAAACACTCGAAGTTCGCGTGCGAAGCGCCGCGCCTTAACGTCCCCTCTTTCGGCCCGACCTGCCATCATCTAGTTCTTCCCCTCGAGCAGACGGACAGACAGTCAGTCGGCAGGCTGGCATGCATAAGGCCCTCCGGAGTCACGCGAACCACCCTCACTTTCAGCTAATCACTCTTATACACTCCTTTTCGCCCTCCAATCCCTCCGAACCCGCCAGGGTTACAATTCGACTCACAATCAGAGCTTTACTTGGAATACTCCCCACGCGGCCCTGGGAATTATCCTTTGACGGTTAGCTGCCTGGTACTTTGGCCGCGCCTGTGCCCGGAATGATGAGTAATCGAATCTCCGTGTATAGGTATACATATATACACGCACACCTAATATGATGAGCTTAATTAATGGATGTATGAAAAAGACATTCCTTCCCTCACCCTCAAACATCTGCCCATTAATATACACTTCAGCTCCGTATTATAACGAGTTTTTTCCCCCATCATTATCGCAAATTATACCAAGAATAACATTAACTCATTCCGATGAGTTATTCGAACCTGAATTTTCTCACTCATTCCTTATGTATATATAGCACACCGTAAAAGCTTGTCTAATTTTTTTCGATCAAAGAGATCGGTATGAGTTATGACCGACTAATAGAAAGAATGTAGGTTTAGTTATGCGCTTATTATTCATTGTCAGAGTTATCAATAAAATGCAAGATTTCTCTTGATATTCGCAAACAACGCGGTTTAAATATCCTCTATTCCTACAACAGAAGCTTTTGACCTTGTTCAAAAACCAAATCTGAACCAAACGAAAACCGGACGGTATTACCAACAAAATTGTTATTTGCCTCTCGTTTCTATGAAATTCTCTTAAATTGGGGTTAATCGAAAAATTGAAACGAGTTTGAAAACGTCTGTAAGGCTTCATTCGCGTAGTTTTTACCTTTGATCATTTTTGAAATTTTGAAAAATTTTGAAACTTGCACAGAAATACACGACAAAGAGAACGAGCAGATTACCAACCTGTGGCGCAAGAAGAGGAGCGGCGATGTTGTATCGTGGCGAACGCGATGTGCTGTCGAGGCGAAGGATTCCCGGGGGTTCCTTACGCCTTCCGCGACTCCTCGCGCGAACGGTAATGGAAGATCCTTTCTGCGGTGAAGGATCTCCGGAAGAATTTTCCCTGGAATCCTGTTCGTTGTTAATTTTTTTCTCCGATTGAGCCTGCATCGTGAGGATATCCTCGAGAGACGCTGACGTCGAAAAATTCTCGATGTATCCTTGAACGTGATACGATCCTTCCGGTCGATTATTTGTATAACAACGATCGGATAATCGGTACGATTTTTCGCCTAATCGGGGTGAATTTCAGAGGGTGTGAGAAAAAGGACGAGACGACAACGGTTGATTTTCGCGGAGAAAGAAATTGCTGCTCCGCAATGTGCGGGGTAATTTTACCGGTAGGAAGCAAGTTCGGTTAGTGTTCAGTAGCTCAATGTCCGACCGTCGACTGTTGCCGTTATCATCGTTGATGGACATTTTCTCCCTCTTCCGCCGCCTGTACACGATCTATTAACGCGTTAATAATCAGGATTAATAGCCTGCGGGGTGCCTTCGCCACCTCACAGCTTTTCGCAGGTGATAAACACACGCGTATGCGTTGGCTGTGTATGTACGCGTCGATTCCTCCTCATGCCCCGTTATGCAGCATTCCGTCTGACGGTGTGAACATTATCCGCCTCATGTGTTACATGCGGGGGCGAGACACGCGAAACCAGCTGCCACGCCTGCAGGCCTCATGTCACATCCGGCCCGTTGCTTTGTGCCTCTAAAAAGCCACCCTAATGTGTTTGCAAATATGTCAGTTGTGAATCAAACGCTGCCCATACGTGTGTAATAAAATTGCCGTAATCAAACGGTCGGGTTGTCTAGACGGGCTAATGGCGGGATGAAAATCAGCATACGCACGAGTGTCTGATGAAGTAATGAATTCACAAAGATTACTTTTCACACATCAGGATGCAACATACTTTGGGGTAAACTTTCTTTTCTTCTCTTTATTTATCATACTGATATTCAAAATATTATACATTTACATTTATTATGTTGTGTATTGTAGATTCCATATTGTTGTGGATGTGTGTTTTATTACATATATATATATAATAATAATGATAAGCCTGAGTAATACTACACTGTTTTATTTTTCAATAACGATAATCATTATTTCGCACGTCGTATTTATACATATGTTATATTGTCAAATCAACAATTTTTCATGCATCAATCCACATTTTCCTTTTTTGATCGCACGCTGTTCAGTTATATCAGTTTTTTTTTGCATGAATCGCGCTTTAAGATATGAAGGGTGTACAACAACTGCGATTAGTTGGGTCCTGCTTTACTATTCTTCTTCCATTGCTTCTTACTAAAATTTTATATAGTATTTACGACCGATTATTGCACCTATGATCGTTACGATCATTGTCGAGACGACATACTATATTTTTATTTACACCTTAATCTAAAAAACTCTGGATCAAGACCTCGCGAAGATTTGATCCATCGAACCCTGAAATTAGCTGCCGGTTGAAACAAACTTTCCCCAAACATGAGTAAATTTCGTGCAGCCGTTAGCTGCGACAGAAATCCTTGAAACATATCCTGTAATACGTAAAGGTACAAAAGCTCTGCGGCTGACAACGCATAAACTACCCATCGGGGAATTCTTCCAACCATGATGGAAAATCCTCGGGGAGTTGTAACGGTGATTTATTAACTTCGTAACGATTAGATCTAGACGATAAATCTCTTCTGTCCCGGGGGATAGTTTGTCGATTTACGCACGTGCATTGTACGGCTGGATGAGTTGATTCTTCAATTTTTGATATGTGATTTCGCCGCCTCATACGATTACCAAGGCTGCTCAATTTATTGCATCTGATCTATGATTCGCGCGGAATATAAGAATATTTATTTTATAGAGTGCGTATTGTGTGCAGGTTATATATATATATATATAGGTATAATATATAAAGTTGCGGATGAATTGAAACGAAAAATATATGTCTTTCGATTTATATATCCTATACTATGATATAATATGTACACGCTAAATTTTCTAGATTATGATATGATCGCTTTACAGTTTTTCCGTGTAAAAGTAGAAGCTTACGGACAAGCTTCGGAAAATCTTTACGTGCGGTGTGTAAACGCATATTCGCTATTGACGCATGATCCGGGTCTATTTAACCGGATTATCACTCGCACGTAACTGTAATAGCCTGATACGCAAAATATATTTGAACCCTGTTCGAGAGTGAAGTTAGTAACACTCAGAATGACTGAAGGATTCGAATTTCAAAATTATGTGCATAATACGTTTTTCTTTATTGCTGTGTCTTCTCCGTGAATTTCAGACGATCGAAAAAATCACGGAACAACGTTTTTTCGGCTGAAACGCCACCCTGCGAGCTTATTGTTAGTGGTCCTTATTATTTAGTCGTGTGTCGAGCCCAGGCTGACCTTTGCACCTGACTCATCGGCTCGCTGCGAGACGGAAGTTTGGCGCTTGTAGTCCTGGAGGGCGGCGGTCCGGGTGTCCGCAAAAAATGCACCAGGTGTTTTTGACCCTCGTGAGGCTTTCCGGCGGCTGATTCGAGTTGCTCGTTTTTCGCCTGCGCCTCAGTCCCGGTTTTCACACCTTCGGTGATCCTCACGAGGCCGTTTCCACGCCCGTTGCTCTTCGATATCGAACGTCTCCCCGGCGGTGGAGGATCCAGGATTATTGGTGGAGGCTCCTGCGAGTCCGTTGGGGGAATTCTTAGCCGCGGAGAGTCGAGATGCAGCTCAGATTGTGGCTGTAAACCGTGGGGAAGTGGCTTGATGAACGCCGCGGCCTGCTGCTGCTGGTCTTCGATGTTGCTCTCCAAACTCGACGACGCGTAGTTTTCACCCCTGTGCAGCATCACTGGAGACGGTGAGAAGCTGTTCGCCTGCGAGACCCTCAGCGATGTCGAGTTTGGGGACACCTGAGTTGAGCTCTGAAAAAACGTCACGATACGGGAGTAAATACGCAATGAGAGTTCTCGATGCAGATTCCGTTACCGACACTTAGCCAAGACACAAACCTTTTAGAGTGTTTTAGGCTGGGGGACATCCCTATTCCGGTTAATTTTACCGATAATCGGGGATCACTTCGAGGCTGTACCTTACTGACAATTTGCTCCGTCTTAACAAAGTTTGAACCGTCTTCAGGTAAAAGTCCTCGGAATGATCCGATGATCGACAAAGTCAGATAGAGCGGGATATTTCCCATCCTCGAATATTCTGAAAAAAGGTTTGTGTCTTGGCTGAGTGTCGGTAACGGAACCTGTATCCAGAATTATTATTGCTTATTTACTTATGAGGTTGAATCGTTTTTTGCAGAGAAATTCCATGCATTGTCACGGTTGACGGAAGATTTTAGTAAAAAATGATCATGGTTACAATAATGGTTCAAATATTCTTGGCGTCACGAGAACAGATGTTATTAACAATTGTAAGCATCTTGTAGTGTACAATTTTAATTTTCGAAACTACATTTTCTGGTTGCTGAGTCAACATTTTTTCATTTTCTTTTTGTTCTTTAGGTATATTAACTCACCGTCTGTCTCGTGTTGTTCGGCGGTAGAAGAAGACCGGTTCCCATGGGATAAGGTGAAGGCGTAGCGTAGGGCGATCGTTGTGGCTGAGGTTGATAGGGACTAATGTTGTGGAGGCGTTCGAGGAGCTGTGTTTGGAAGTGGAGCTGTTCGTTGGAGGAGTTGAACCCCTGGCTACCGAGGACGGCGGTCGCGTTTGGTGAGTAAATTGCCTCCGTTGGGTAAGAGTAGAAAGCGAACGAAGGTGGTTCCAACTCCCAGGGTGAACTTGGAGCCCCGGCTCGATGAGACTGCTTGACAAAATACGGGGTTCAATACTCGCCTCAATTCCGCGGGTGGATTTAATTCTGGTGATTTTAGTCACAACTATGGGAACCATTGCTCTTAATTTTTCTACTATAAAAACTTCATTAAAAGATATTTGGCGTTACCTAGCATCTGTTGGTTGCACAGAATCCAAAATCCCTGGAGAAGACCTGCCGAGTAAGAGACGAACACACTGCCACTCAGTATTATTGTTGCGGATCAGCAATTTAGTGTTTCAACATCACGTAGGAACGATTACATGGGTATGCATTATCAATTACTTGGAGCGTTAGAAGAGAGAGGAGTAACATTCAAGCGAAACAACAGCAATGAAAATCGTGACAAGTTCGGACACTACGCAACTACACCATTCCAGCGATTCGTTGCCTTCTATTTTCCGCTGGAACCCTTTCTTTTCCTGTCACTAATTTCTTTTCGCGGAACGTTTCAATTCCCGGTCCTTAAAAATCCGTTGCACACTTGTTGGCTGAAGTTCGTGGGTTCTTATTCTTGCAAAAACGTTATTCTAGAAACGTCGAGAGTGGGTTGAGGTATATTTATGTATAAGATTGAGCACTGTGGCCTCAATTCTACCTGGAAATTTAAAATTCCAATATCTTTCCAACTTCACGGGAGCGCTTTTGTTAACAGTCTTCTCGGGTCGTCGTTTATAAAAACTTACAGTTTACCTAAAGAAAACCGTCGAACTCTTCGTCAAGTATACGGCGTCCCACAAGTGTCTTTCTCTATCGGAGAAAAGCAAAGAAGAAAGTGGAGAATAAAAAAAAAGTACTGTCTGAGAAATCAGGGCCTCGAGCTTTTTTCCTTTTCTTTTCCCGCGATAAAAGTTCACCTTGCTCGCTCTCCAGAGTTTGTTAGAACAAAGTTCGAGCAGCTGAAATGGAACTTGTAAATATATAATACCGGCAACTCGTTAGCAGCGAGAATAATAGCCAGGAATAATAACGGAAATAACGTAGCTCCACGAAACGCTTTACACAAAAGATGCCATGCGAGTTTGTTAAATTAAAAAAAATTTCTTTCTCTTTGAAACCCTTCTTCATATCCTGAATGACGATGAATATACCGACAAAGATGATTTCGTCTCTTTGACGAAAAAACTAAATCGCGTAAAAATGAGGAGCAGAACGGTTATCGATGAACAATGAAAACACAGATTAAAAATCGGTACAAAAATTTTTAATTATTATTATTATTATTATTATTACTATTATTACTATTATAGTTACTCGTATGGTATGCATACCTGTACAGTATGCTTAGACGTACTGTACTGGTAGCAGTAATAGTACTTACAATTAGTATGATATAAAAGTATAAAAATGCGTACAACAAAACTATCACTACGTCATGTTACACATGTAATATTAATTATTGGGGTTGATTAATGAATGAATTATTATCGGTGGATGTAAAACGCAACTCCGACATGGGCAGGCAGGCAGGCAGGCAGGCAGACAGGCAGGCAGACAGACAGAGTCAGGCAGACGGGTGTCATGGAAATGGGTAGAGCGTTACCTGGCCGAGGGTCGAGAGGTCAGGGACGGTCGTCGTCGCCGACATCGGGGCCCCGGGGACCGCTTGGGGCCCGGCAGTCCCGTGGCCACCCCCGCGTTCCTGCTCCCGAAGGTGTCCAACCAGGGCGCCGATGTGCTCGAGGAGTTCCTTGTTCTGAACGAGGAGCTGGTGCGTCCGCGTCTGCGAGGAGCGAGCCGATTACTCGAATTCATTACCCGCGGTCGATAAATCAACACCTACAATACCGACTGTGCTTTTTATAAGCTCGGATCTTTACCTGGGCTTCCACTCGAGCTGCCGTTTCGGCTGCTAGCTGATCCTGAAGGAGTCGGGCGTGGGAAACCGCCGCTCGTGTTTGCTGGCTCTGTTGCTCCAGACGCTCCCTGAGGAGTTGGATCTCGTGCTTCAAGGCGGTCAGCTCTCCTCCGACAAGCAACCCGCAATCGGATACCATCGTCGCTTGCTGAGGAAGGACACCAGGTTTTCATTTTTAATTCGTGAAGCGGAGTTACCGGGTAACCGAGTTTCGGACAAGTCTTGTTGCGCAAATTATCTACCGATTAATCGGACGAAAATGTGATTACCCAAAATTTTTTATACTCACGAGGTTCATGTTTACATATATTGACTTTAGACCGACTTTTAAAATCGTTCACTTCTGTACAATGTGATCATTTTTTCA
This sequence comes from Neodiprion pinetum, assembly GCF_021155775.2. Classification (NCBI taxonomy): domain Eukaryota; kingdom Metazoa; phylum Arthropoda; class Insecta; order Hymenoptera; family Diprionidae; genus Neodiprion; species Neodiprion pinetum. The sequence goes on from NC_060233.1 coordinate 4,006,219, forward strand.
TTTATCAAGCATTACTGAATATCAAACGATCGTGTAGATCGAAATTCATCGTCACGTTTACGTTACAAGCTTGAAACTTAATTGTTACATTGATTGACAAATGTTTTTCAACTTTACGTTAAAATTCCAAAATATTAATTGCCATAAAACTGTGAACGCTTTTCGCATACTCAAATTCGGTAAAAAAATAATGATTTGATCAGTTTTCTGCGTTTCTTTCCTAGATTTTTGTATTACTTGACACTGAGCAATAATCCGTTAGCGATTAACACTCGGTGTAAGTGCACAATGAAACATAGTTTTAGTCAACTTGCCGACGGCGATTGTCTGACGGGTGTTGTTGAAGCTGTGACGACGGGTGCATCCTGGGATCTCGACAGGCAAGAGGTTGTAATATCGGGCGCAGAATCCTCGGCGTCTATCGGCGGGGCGAGTAACGAAATTTCTGAAATAACCGGATTAAAATTACCAGCAATACTGAGAGAAATTTCATTATTCAATATATTACGTAGTCACCAGAACATTAGAGTGAAATGGTTACAAAAGAAAATGTGGTGCAAGTTACTGTTGAAGGGATCATGCTAGTGTCAAAAGTCGAAAAATAGCTGATTTTCGCAATTTTTTTCTCAATAGTTAAAACACGGTAAACGGTCTATTTTTTTTTTCTCAAATCAAAGCACTCACGCGGTACAGAAAATAAATTCCTAAAGGTTTATTTCAATTTTTTTTACATTTTTTTCTAACGGTTTTCTCGAAACGTGATTTTTCAAAACGATGTAAACACTCAAAGGAAGAGTTTTCAAGCTATCCATCTCAAATTTGGACACAATATCTGTGAAAGCTTTGTTTTTTTTTTATGAAATCTTCATATTTTTAAACGAAAAACTGTCGAAAAAATCAGCTACTTTTCGACCCATTAAATAAAGCTCTGTTACAAGTGCCTGCATCCGATCGAAACCAGAAAATATTTCTCTATATTTTCGGGGAACTTGTTAACTCCGTCTTACGCTTTCACGATGAGCTTGTTATACCAAATTCATACCCCTTTTAGATACGCGAATAGTGGAAGCTTCGTCGTTGTAACAATTACGCCCACTTCGCAGGTATGCAGGGTTTAATTCACGGATAGCCCGGCGTTAAGGCGGTTATTAGTTATCAGACAAGCACCGAAAATTCTCTACCGTCATTAACACGGTTTTGGGACGACTGCATGATTTATGGTAGGTCGCGGATTAAACCCCGGGACAATTATGTTCCCTCGTTTATCTCGATTATCACTGATGTAAAGGTACGCATTGCGAAATTTTGGCGAAAACCATGGGATTAACGTAGTTATATCATGTAATATAGCTAGTCTAAACTTGAGATTGATTAAAAAGACTGGCTATAAATTTCCTCCAACACGAATCATCTCCGTCGTTAACTACACCACATGTACGAAAACAGATCAAAAAGAAAATAAAAGAAAAGAAAACGTTCACTTCGCATTTTCTCTAGATTTTTCAAATCCTTGATACACATACCGGGACAATCTTTTGAAACTTGAAAATCAACCGCGCATGCGCGAATTTTATCGGCTGTTCGTGCAGGCTGGCCAACCCGAGTTTCAGCTGTCAAACTCTTTCCGCCGGCGATGTGGTTGATACGAATTTCCGAGGTTAGAATCTCGAATAATTGAGGCAGTGACTCGGAAAGGTTTGGAAAGCATTTTTTATCGGATCGGAAAGTTGATTCTTCAAAGAACGGTCGGAATTTAATGCTTATGCTCTTTGAAAATTCAAACGTACACATTTTGCGTAGGTTGGCCCGCCTGCGTCGCGGACAAGAATATCGCTGCGGGAAGATTTTGCCGACCAATGAGATTGAATTGTTTGACGCATGCGCGGTTGATTTTCAAGTTTCAAGAGATTGTCCCGGTATATGTATTATACATAAATGTCAATCTATCAAATTTTCTTCAAAAAGTATATATATACATATATATACGCATATATACTATAAGTAAATAACTGATGTAATTTACACGAATTGCGACAACGTTCAACCGGTTTAAATATAAAAATATTCAGGCTACACAAAAAGCCGTTGTCGACAGTCTATAATAGCTCAACGTAAACCCGGCGCGGCAGCCGGTCGCTAAGATCTATTGGATTTTAGCAGCCTCTCCCGTTTGAACTTTAGGATATCACGCGTCTTTTTTACACCGCTTACGCGTCTCTACCGAAGGCTTTGAAATCCCACGGCAATTATGTAATATAATATCATACGTACATGTGTATACAAAATTTGTAATAACAACAACAACAATAACGTATAATACATATTCGCATGCGTATTTACCGACACAAGACGAGATCAATCGTGACGCTGCATATCATAATGCATGCGCCGGTCTATTTTCAACTCGCAGACGAGATGACAGTCCGATTACGTGCCTCGAGATGGACCACGATATATATGATATATACACACACACATATATATATATATATATATACAGGTGTATACATACAGCTATACCGACTCTATTGAATTGCCCCCTATTTCGAAGGGCGGAACTCATTTCCGCGTCCCTCCCTATCTAGGCAGCTGATTGCTTCCGAGTGCCACGCGCGCGTTTATATACACATATATAAATACGTGAAACGATTCCTCTTTTCGCTAGTTTCTTTTAGTGGAAATTGAATCGTTGTTTTTTTTTTAGCTTTTTTTTTTTTTTTAGTTTTTTTTTCTTCTTCAAACGTGTAATCCGGGTCCAAATCGATCTGTATCAGATTGAAGGCGTGCGATAGATTTAGAAAAGATATTTTATAAGAACGAGAGAGAGAGCGAGGGAAAAGTTTCATCGCGTCTCTTCGTGTATTTCATTATTATTATCATTATTGTTGTTGTTATTATTATTATTATTATTATTTTCTTTCAATATTCTACAAGAGCGATTGATTTACTTCTATGTAAACTATGTATACAACTAGTCAACTCTTTGAACTCGATTTCTTCGTGAAATCAGTCTGCACGCGTTTATGCTACACGTTTGATGAAAGAGAAAAAAAAAAAAAAAAACCAGAAATAATGAAAAAAAAAAAAAAAAAATGACATCCCCGCTGATCGGATGCGAATCCGCGCAGAACGTCAGACTTTTTAGGGAAACCTACCGCATCGCATCCTCTTAAAGCTTATCGGGGTTAACGTGACCTCGATAATCTCTGATCCCTGAGCTTCCGACCCCTTCAAAGTCTGATCGGAAGCCAAGGGAGCAAGGTCGTGTCAGAGTTTAAAGGGACTAAAAGATCCGCTCGGCTTTTCAGCCTCGCGAGTCGTCGGCTCAAATTTAACCAACCCTTAAAGCCTTCCCCCGTTTCCTTCTGCAGTTTTATGCTCGTCACGAAAATTACGAGGGCGCAGGGATTATGGTGTGTGATAAAAATTTCCCGATGATTTACCCACTTGCTAAACGAATCCACGTGCCACGATTCTTGTCGGGACTTTGTTCTGCCCGGTGGAATTATAACAAGGTTTAATTATGTGTCACTTTAACCCTTTCAGTCACGCAATTGAGGTTTTTTTTTTTTTTTTGAGCCCGGAAGTGCGATTATACGTTTCCTGTGTGTTCTTGTTTTCGACGCTGAACGCGAGTCTAATGTGAAAAATTTAATAACACTAAAATTAACCCCTAAAATGGGGTGAAAACGGGGTTAATTATCAACGTTGTTTTAGACAGTCTTCCTGAAGGAGATATATATGGATATTTATTTTGAGACGGTACGATTTTAGGACGAGAATAGGTGCAAAGTCCAGTACTATCTATACGCACCCCCATGGGAGGTGAAAACTACCCCTAAGCATTGAATTTTGTAAATCTAATGGCCGTTTTCGAGATCACTGTTTCGCGACCAATGAATTCCAAGCGTTTTTAGTATACATTCCTACACACATTTATTACATTCTATTTCCATATAATTATTTGTAAAAAATTGTAAACAATTGCGGTTTCACGAAAAATCCTAATCGTCTCAAAGTTTAAATATATATATATATATTTTTTTTTTTTCACCTGAAAATGGAAATAAAAATTCAGGATTTTGCTTGGAATATAAAATGTAAGAAAAAAACAAAGGATGGCACTATGGTGGCTTCTGTGACCGAAAGGGTTAATAATGGTATTTTTATCCGGGAAAGGACGACTTACCTTTGTGAAGCGGCGGAGGAGTAGGCGGCGGTCGATCGCTCGCTGTTTCGTCCTGATCCTGATCGTAATCGTCGTCCTGGTGAAGAGGATCCCTTCCCCTGTCACGATCCTCCGGGGCCGAGTTGAGACTGAGTTTGTGGCAAACCTCGAAAGCCTGACCGACAGTTCTGACCACCCTCATCGCCTGGCTCTGAAGTTTAATTCGGAATTTAAAACGGTGTTAACCTGCGTTATTTACTCCGGAAATATAACGAATTCGGAATACTTTAACGGGCCATTTTTTTTTGTTTTTTTTCTTATTATCGCGGGTTTTCTTTTCTGCAGGCAAATGTTGCAACGGACGGAGAATTAAAAAAAAAACTTAAACGCGACGTCGAATTTTTGTTTCTGTTTTTTTTTCTTTCTTTCTTGTTTCCTCGTTCGAATTACAAATCTACTATATTTTCGTCTACGATGATTTATAAAGAATTGTAATTATTCAACATTCTGGAATAACTTTTTAACAACGCGATCGGATAAACATAGGTATTATAAATGAATCGCTTATTCTTAGCTTTATTTATACTTGTTAGTTCGTTGGGCAGAATGTCGAATGTTTGTCTCGATTAAAAATAAACTCAAATTTGCCAACTCGTGTTTGTAAGGATGAAAAGAAAGTGAGAAGGAGAGAGAGAGGGAGAGAGAGAGAGAGAGAGAGAGAGAGAAAGAAGAAGAAGAAGAAGAAGAAAAAGAAAAACACACAACGACTAACGCGTTTAAGCCTGATCGTGTATAATACACGGGTTTAATATATACACGCAATGATGTACACACGCGGTTTATGCAAGTGCTCCTAAAAATAAATTCGACAATCGCTGTATCGTTAAAAGTATAAGAACGGAAAGTATTTTCAGAAAAAAAAAAAAAAAAAAAAAAAAAAAAAAAAAAAAAAAAACGTCGACGGAGAAGAAAGACAGATGCAGAGCTGTCGAGAAAAGAAGAAAATGCTACGGAGTGACGTAAATTATTATTCTTCTTCCGAAAGAGAAAAAAAAAAAAAAGGAAACTGCACTTTAAACGACTCGAATTTTCCGCGAGGCGAGATCGACGAGATAACGCGAATTTATTACCGTAACGTGAAAATGATAAAAATGATAATCGTCGATCGGCGATCGATTATGTCGCCTGGGTAAATAATTCACCTCGAGCTCTTCGACGTCGTCGTTTTCCTCCTCGAACGGTTGTTCGTCAACGCTGAACTGCCGTACGGATTTCGGTCTGAATCCGTGCTTTCTCAGTTTCATACAATATCCAAATATCTCTGGCTCCTTGAAGGATAATTTCTTCCGCGGTCTAACCGTCTCGTATCCAGGACTTCCGGGGCTCGGACTGCCACCGGAACTCGCGCTTCCCGGCGAGGGTAAATCCCCAGCACCCGAGGCCGTGCTCGCCTTATTACCGTATCCCTTCAGCATCGTTTTTAACCGCTTTATTATCCCACCCCCGAAATTCGAAGCGTCGATTATAAAAGCGCGAAAATTATCGTCCGGTAAACAAATTTCCTATCCCAATTTTTCCACTTTCTATTGCACAGAACGATGTTTAATTTGAAACTACGACTCTTCCTCACGCATGTTGTACGATTCAAATTCGACACTTCAATTATACGCACGTTTTAACCACCTGTCATTACTCGCCACGTACAGAACGTATCGTTGCATAATGTACATGATTGTTTATTATACGTAGAATCGAGATAGGTACGAACTCTCGGAGTGTCTCTTTCACTGTACAACCGAAAAACACTCGTATACGGTATAATAGTAACAACAATATTAACAATAACGATAATTATGTCGAAGATAAGAGGTGGCGGTGGTGTTTTTAGCGTTGGTACAGGTTGTATATACTGGCGGATGTTGTTTTGACAAGAAGCGCGATACTCCTGGCGAGTTAAGAATCCGATCAAAATCACGCATCATCATCATCATCATCATCATCATCATCGTCATCATCGTCGTCGTCGTCGATCAATCAATCGACACATCTTATACCTACATTACACACGCCGCAGAATTTTTTCTAGCATATAACGTACATGTAGTATCTAAGCGATACCCACTGCATTATTAACAAAAAACCGCATGCGTGTAAATTAAACTTTCACCTTTTTCGGGCAAATAAACAAATTGTAACTCATCGTCACCGGTTGTAAATTATTATCGGTGCAATTGTACAACGATATGAAGGAAAAAAAAAAAAAACATTATTCGTGCATGTGACAGAAGACAATTTTCGGGTACGAAAAAGAAAAAAATTTTGACAAAAACGAACCGCACTTGCGAAATTTTTTTCAAAATTCACGATCCGTCTCTGTCGGAACACTAAAGTGAACGTGGGTGGGAAACCTTTGTTAAAATATAGGTACAATTATTATCCTCCGTGTTTGACGACGAGACACTGTACAGATTACTTTTACTGCGAAATTTTCAAAATTGCAAAATTGCGAATTCGGGGATCTTTAGCGGAGCCCGCGTTGCTCGGCGGACGGATCGGCGAATCGCAACTGAGTCCGAGCCGCGACTCGACAGCTCGCCTCTGTTCTCCTTCTTATATGAATATCTGGCTGATCTCCTTAGGAGCTGCCATGCAGCAGAGCCGCAGAACGTATATCGTTTCGACAAATTTTCCAACGATACTCCCCGCGCCTCCCCTTCTTCTTCTTCTTCTTCTTCTCGGATCGTCGAAAAACTAAACCGCCCGTTTCTCTCTCTCTCTTTCTCTTTTTCTCTCTCTCCCGCATCCATTCCGCCAGACTATACGATCTATTTTAATAACTATACTCGGCCCTCCGCCACCGCAGTAACCAAGCCTCTTGTTTCGTAGTTCGTCAGAATTTATTTACACTGAAACTGGGATCAGCCTCTCGTTTCTGGCCGATATAATATCTGCCTGCGAACATCATTTTTTTTTTTTTTTATTTTTTTTTTTATTTTGCGGACGCCGTGATCGTCGTTCTAATGGACCACGGAGAGTCTATAACAGCGAGTGATGGGATTCATTCCCGACTTTATTGCACGTCGTGTGTATAATACATTGTACGAATCGTCCGGATAATCAATATTTTTATTTTTTTTTATACATATATATATTACACAATCCTCTTCCGGATCTGTGATATGTATGTATATATATGTATCAGACTAACTTGAGTATAATAAACTTTATGATTATTTTTTCTTCCGCGATATTCTTGCCTTACAACTTTGGATGCGGAAATTTTTCTCAAACATATTGTTTATACTTTATACGCGTAACAGAAAAATTTCACGCAGTCGGAAGTCAGAATGATTCGCGAAACGAACGATGAAAAATATGTATACACAAATTTTGTTTCACTCTAGGGTATTTAAGTTATACGAATCGACATTTGTCCGTAATATCAATATTTTCTTGTATTATCAAGCACCCGTTCGGATGTATGATTTAACCCTTTGCGTCATGTTGGCAAGTATTCTCACGACGTATTTTATATCCTATTTTTGTAGATTTAAAGAACTTTGAAAACATGTTTCTTTGAAAATTAAAGGAACGATTCATTTTCGATAAAGTTGGTGTTATTCTGCTACAGGTATACATGTTTTACATAAATTGTAAGCTTTTGGGATCACTGATTACGAACCTGAAATCCGGTTTTCAAAACTTAAGATGGCAGATCCAATATGACGGACGAAAATTTCTAACTCGATCGAACCCGGGGAAAAAATTCTGTCCAGGAGTTTTTGGGGTCGCTGATTACGAATTTGAAATCAGATTTTGAAAATTCAGTACGGCGAATCCAATCAGCGAGACCGAAAATCCCTGCATAGAGCTTATTGACCATATTAGATGAAATTTGAAATTTTCGTCCGCCATATTGGATCCGCCATTTTGAATTTTTGAAATCTGATTTCGGATTCGTAATCAACGACCTCAAAACTCATACGATACTACCTTGTTATAAAAATTGACTCAGCGCGATAATGTGCAACTCAAACGGTCAAGATATTACAAAGTTGTTGGATAAAACATAAAGCGATTTGCAAAAAATTTTGCCAAGTCAATATAACATTGTTATTAACTGCCGATATATTTATCGATTTGCGTGAGTGAATATTTACTCATCTTATAGACTTGGCACGTGTTTATATAACTGTTGATATACACCGATAATATAATCTATTACAGCCCATAGAGTATAAATTCAAGCCTATAAAACATGTACAAATTACGTACCCACTTCGTTTTCACATTCATGCTGGAGAAATTACACCCACGCGATGTTAATGTTGTTACAATATACCAGATTATGCATCGTGTTACATACACGGGAAATGTTTTGTCCAAACTCCGTTTCGCAGCTACAGTCGTTTGATTTACGGCGTGGAAAAGGAGTGAGAAAAAAAAAAAAAAATAAAAAAAATAGTCGTTAGTAAAATAAAAATTTTACTTCTATATTATTTACACGTTTAATACAAACTTTTTTTTCAACGATACCTGTTTCACTCAATTTTTCTAGTCGCTGTAAAAAATGAAATTTTTCCCAGCGCAGGTATATTTGTACAAACGGTAAAATAATCCCTCAAAGTTCGTCCGACGCTGCGGAACGTGACGAGGGGAGCGTTTTACTTGTATTTTTTCACTTTATTTTGGCAAGGTTGCATTTTCTGCTGCAGCTGCACGTGTTAAACTACGTCACTAATCCGGCGCGTAAATAGGCGCTGCAACGCACCGAGACTCGTCGTTTCAAAGTAAAATACACCTATATGCGTATAGATAAATGTATACTTCGTGCGTGTATCCACGCTAATCTCACGAGTATGACGGAAATACACGTCGTTATTTATAACCGTTGTATATCATAGAAATATGTCGCGTTATACGTTAGTTTTGCGAATTTATTCGCACGATAGAAAGCCGACGTTCGTCTCAAGTCGTTGTACTTTCCAATAAATGCGTACAATTGCGTATTATTATACTTTGCGAATCGCTCGTGCGTAATTTAACGATGTATTAATTAATTGACACGCAATTACTCCGTCTTGCGTCGCTCAAGTTTTTAAATATCAAATAATTTTAAGATCAGCGACGCGCAGGCGAAAATATTCACCGCGGTGTGTCCGGGTAAAAGAATAACGTAGCTGGTTGCTGTTTTTTGTTTTTTTTTTTATTTATTGTTTTTAAGTTTCTTTACGTACGTCCGGGTAACGTCGTATATAAATTGAAATTCGTCTGCTGCGGATCAGATGCGGAAAATTCGCTTAACCGTAACGCGGGGAATATTAAAGGATGCGAAATCATTTTTCTTGTCCGGATAACGTCGTTTGAAGTCGTTGAAAATTTTTGCAAAACTGCAGATGATCGCCGATCGATCGATCGTTCACTTTTTCGTAATTCACTGTTTCTCGCGATTTTGTGATAATATAATATTGTATACGTACGAACGGAAGAATATATTTCGCTCACCTTTTTGCTCGACTTGAAGACGTTGCATTTGAAAGAGTTGCTGTTTCCATCCCGGGCAATGTAGCTGAATATTTTCAAATCGTGACTATCGTGAGATACGTAAAATATCCTGAAAAAAAAATTTAAACGATTTGCACGATTGAAAGGAAAGCGAGGATTAGTGGAGGTGAAAAATTATTTGGTAGAAACTGGAGCAAGGATCCGAGATATTCTTCAACTCACCTGTAAATCGGATGATTCATGAGGAACATTTTGTTCTCGTCCATCCATTGCTGTTTCTTCTGCGAACATTGACAGATTCGATAAATTATCAAACGCACCGCAGACGCTGTTTCGTAAATTCATTTCTTAGTTCGATTTCGTTATTATTTATCACTGTCGCCCGAATGTCACGACGATTTTTACAATAAAATTAACCGCAATTAAAACGAACCTTCTTCTTTCTGAGGGTAACTTTCAGACCGTCGACGGAGACCTCAAGCGTCACTTTTTTCTTCTTGATTCCTTTAGCTTTGAACTCGTACTGCGTTAGAACCAAGAAACATTGGTTTGTAATAGAATAATACATTACGTAACAAGGGAATAATCGACTTTATTCCCGACTCGACAATGGCCACATTATTGACTTGAAGTCTTATGGGATGTATATTCTCGACCAAAAGTGAGTCTCGGTGAGAATATTGAACGATTCGCGATGAGATATAAATCTGAAATAAATCAGTCATAACCAAGTTGATAAAATAATTTGTTTCGAATAATTATAATGCCACAAGGTTGTTAATAAATTGCTGAAACAAAGGATTCTTCAACAAATCTCTAGTGAAATTTGTTCTTCAGATTTTTATTTCATCGCGAAGTATTCAATACTCTCACCGAGACACACTTTTGATTGGGAATATCCGTCCGATACGACCTTAAAAGTGCCTTCCTTTTACGTGTAACTATGATCTATCAGTCTGAAAGCTGTAATATCATTGAAAGTTTATAACAAAGCACAGAGAAATGTGATTCAAAATGAAAAATAAATAGAGGGAAACGTTCAAACTGAAAAATTAATTTGCGGGAAATATGAGGTCATATTTCCCTCGTAAATACGGGAGAAAAGTGTTGGTTTTTTTTTTCTCCCCCATAGACGAGGGAATAAAGTAAAGAGGGAATAATATGCTACTTTCGTCCCACTTTTCAGGGGTAAAAAAAAGAAAGAAAAGAAAAAAATAATAATGAATTACGATCGAGTCGTGAATAAAATTCTTTAGGACAAGAATGACAGCGATAAGTTTAAATTGCCTGAAGAAAATGAGGAAAAGCTAAGAGATAATCGTCTCCGTACAAAGGTGGAATATTACAGCCGACTGCAGGTACCTGCCAAGGTATTATTCGAAGTTTAATTACCTCGGTATTGAGTTTGTTAATTGGAAAAGAAAAATCGAGCGGCTTACCCGGATCCTGCGCATCGCCGCCACGATCTCCACTCTGCTCGTTGGCCTCGGTACTTCGAGGGACCCGATGAACTGTAACGTGAGAAACGAAGCGCAGATCGTTGATCAAAAAACTGTTTTTTTTTTATAATTTTACAGCTAGGATATATTCGCAGATAATCGTTTATATCGCGAATCGGACCAACGAGGCTGCGCGTTATTAAACGCTGTAATAATTTCCGCGTGTCAGTTATTCCGTTATTCGTGCAAGAAATATTTATCACAATAAACAAGAAGGGAGACGACAAGAATAAGTCTTTGTAATTATTATTCCGAGAATAATTTAAATAATATTAAAACCTGCCTTGGATCGTGGAATAAAACTCGCGAAAAGTAAACTCGAAAGATTTACCTCGCGGTGTGATTTTTATTTCTGTTTTTTTTTTTTTTTTTTCCTTACTTCTTTCTCTCCGCGAAATATTTCGCGAACAATTTACAACGCATTAGACACTAATTTTACACCCGGCACAGAATTCAAGTTTACGAACTTTTGTCTCGATCCGCGTTTAGATAATATATACATTAGAGTGTCCCAAAAAAACCGACTATTTTTTTTTTTCAAAGAACATTGAAAAATCGTCAGAGTATCTCTAGAAAATGACCCTGTGAAAATATAAGCTCTTAATATTAATATTTAGAGGTGGCGAAATATAATTTTCTATTTCCCATTTAAATAACATGGGAAAATTTTTTTTTGAACTTTGGAATTTTGTGATGGGATAACGAGCTACTTCATAAGTATGACAAAATCAGGTCTTATAGGAAATTTGATGCTCTACAAAAAAGATCTGATTGACATTTTGCGTAAATCCAGCCGTTTCAAACACATCGAGCCTCAAACTTCGGACTGTTTAAAATTATGCTTTTTTTTTTCGTAAATACAACAAAAATTAATTTATATGTATTATAAACCCAGAATTATCAACTGAACAATAAATATATGCATATATTTGACGGAATGCAGATCCGAAATTATATTAATTGTGAACATTGAATGCAGATCCGAAATTATATTAATTGTGAACATTGAATGCAGATCCGAAATTATATTAATAATTTCGGATCTGCATTCCGTCAAATATATGCATATATTTATTGTTCAGTTGATGATTCTGGGTTTATAATACATATAAATTAATTTTTGTTCTATTTACGAAAAAAAAAGCATAATTTTAAACAGTCCGAAGTTTGAGGCTCGATATTTTTGAAACGGCTGGATTTACGCAAAATGTCAATCAGATCTTTTTTGTAGAGCATCAAATTTCCTATAAGACCTGATTTTGTCATACTTATGAAGTAGCTCGTTATCCCATCACAAAATTCCAAAGTTCAAAAAAAAATTTTCCCATGTTATTTAAATGGGAAATAGAAAATTATATTTCGCCACCTCTAAATATTAATATTAAGAACTTATATTTTCACAGGGTCATTTTCTAGAGATACTCTGACGATTTTTCAATGTTCTTTGAAAAAAAAAAAATTTTCGGTTTTTTTGGGACACTCTAATATACATATATATAATAATGCTTGCATGCGACATAATAGCGATACTCTTGTCCCAGATTTGCAGGTGCACGTAGTTTTCTGGGTGTGTATACATATATACACGTGTATGATACATGTATAATGTAATCCACCGTTCCGTAGCCGATGGAAATAGGCGAGTCGCAAGTTTAACCGCAAACTATGAAACAAGTGACGCGATGCCTCCTACACAGTTTGCAAAATTCATATTTAGTGCCCTGGTCAATGTGTAAGGAAGACCCGATGATCCGTCCAACGATGTACGTGACGATAAATAAATCCGTGAGAATGAAGGAAAAAAAAAAAGAAACAATCTCTCGAATCGGTTTTCAGGCAGGTTTTTTGAATCGCCTTTTTGCGCGTTGAATTCGCACGGTAATTGATGATTGTATTTATCGCTGATTAGTTGCTGCATACACTGACAATGAGAGAAATTTTTTTTTAACGATACCTGTTTCACACAATTTTTCTAGTCGCTGTAAAAAAATGAAATTTTTCTCAATGTAAACGAATATACGACGAAGGAGGGAACGGATTTTCAATACCGCGTGGGTATAATAATTTATCGCTCCGTTTCACGGAAGACGAGGAGGAGAGAATTAAAAGTTTATTTCCGAGCCGCGATCTCATCCGTCGCATCGTCGTTTCATTCACGTGTATCGTACACGTGTACACGTATTGTATAAAGGTGTGGGAAATGATCGAAAAGTGTCGGTGTTACGAGTCGATCAATGATCGGTCTTACAATTTCACGAATTCGATTACTTTTTCCCGATTAATCGAGTATAATCGATTATTTTACCTCGCGATCGGTTTTTGGTTTTTTACTCCCGTTAACAACGCGATACAATATCAATCTTATGCGATTAGAGTGTCGATTATTATCATTGTCTCACTTAATAATTACACCTATTTGATACAACAAGTGAAAGATAAACGAATGTTTTCACCTGAAATTGAAAAACATTTTGAAAGAAAGTACAAAGTATCAAAAAACTTTTCCGTTATCAAGACTACGTAATGAAATTTACGAAATTTTGGTTTCAAATGCACCGTTAAAATAAAAAAAAAAAAAATATACGAAATAATCGATTAAGCGATTAATTTTTACCGATTCAATCGAGTCGTGTTCGATTATTTTTAGCTTTTTGCCATCGCTGGAATACGCTCTTCAATTCGATTTATACATATGTACCTATAAACGAAAAAGTTTATTTAACTCAATACCGTTTTAATTGGCACGGCTATTTATTAACGCCCTAATTTTATACAGAAGTTGTTTTATAAATATTCATTCTTCGCAGCCCTCGCGTACTTATTGAATTTGCCAAATTACAATCGCGTTTCTTCTCTCCCTTTTCATTTTTTCTGTCAAAAAATTGAATTACATGATCAGCCTATTCGTATATGTAAATATATGAAAATTTCGTCAATCAACAAATTTACATACACTCAATTTTACATATTCACTACTAATTAAACGGTACTATTATAATTATACATATAATATCGTATCTATAAGTATAATACCTGTATAGTACATAAATCTAGCATAAAAATTTTAAAAAAACAATCTATCGCCAAAAATAATTTCTCCATTGAATCTTGTGCTTTGCGTGACACGGCGTATAATACAAGGTAGAATAATTTCGTCCAGCTTGTAACTCGCCGAGAGAAAGAGAAAGAGAGAGAGAGAAATAATAATAAATAAACAAAGAGACATTATATTTCCAACCGTACAATACCCGCGCATATAAATATGTATATAATGCCGTGCGGTAGTAATTGTTCTGTAAATATCGCGGCGAGGATGAGAAGGGAAATAAATAAATAAATAAAAAAAAAAAAAATTGATCGTTTCCTTGGAAAAAATGTAGTCGCTCTCCGCACGCTTGCGGGACGTGTTACAAGCGGACGGATGATCTCTGCCTTCGAGAGGGTTACTGCACTTTGATGCGATCGTAAAACCCGTCTATATGCTAAAAAGCGCGAGTCAAATAAAACGCGAATAAACGCCCACGCTGTCCCGAGGGTGAGGATACACGGTACAATGAATTTGTCTAATACATAACAGGTACGTTGCAACTTGCTGCACGCCACGAGTAATCGCAACAATCAAACTTCAAGTGGTCCAAAAAAATCGTGCTGAGAAAAATTTCATTTGTTACAGCAACTGGAAAAATTCGGTGAAACAGGCATGGTTAAAAAAACCGTTTGAGTGTTGTTGGAATTACGAAAAATGAGGTACGCGTAATTTTGCGCTATCGTTTTTTGCTAAGAGAACGAAAAAAAAAAAAAATCAAATTCGAAAAATTATAAGAGACCTTTTTTTTTTGCACAGCATTGAATTCCCTGCAAAATAATATGTATCGGACATTTGTGTACGTTGCCTCGTTACTGAGTTACAAAATTCAGATAAAACTAAAATTATTTTCGCGTGTTTGTTTATTAATTTAATGGAAAATAGAAGATTGCGTTCCGGAATCACTGAATACTAGCGTCAAGAGCTTATAACAGGCGCGTCTTATTTCCTATTCTTACGAGTATTAAACGTGTGACTTTGATAGACAAGAAAAAAAAAAAAAACAACGAACAATTGATTTTTTTGGACCGCCCTAATACATATATTTCAACTGTTTATTGCGATTGTTACACGTGTATGAATTTATTACATGTAATGACGCGGGAAAGACAAAGCCTGAAAACTTTCTCTTACCAATTTCCCTCTTTTTTCCACCCCAGAATGAGAGCTACTGAAATAAACACGTGCAGTGTGACGTCACAGCGTCGCTGCCTCTACGGTATCCAAAAATATCTTTTCCTCTTCTTCTTGTTCGTCTACTTCTTCTTATTCGTCGCGTGGTTTCTCACCGATCCGCGTATGGCAAAGTCTCTTTATGAAATTAAAAAGAAAAACTCAACATCCAAGCTCAACTACGCGCCTATGAACAGCAGTTTCGATTTTCACCGAAGAAGGAGAAGGAGGAGAAGAAGAAGAAGAAGAAGAAGAAGAAGAAGAAGAAGAAGAAGAAGAAGAAGAAGAAGAATTAGAACAAAAAGAAGACGTATCAAAGATCGGGAAAAAATCGCAATTGTGATTTAGAAATTTCTATAATTCATTTGGAGAAAAAAAAAAAAAACCGCAGCTTGCGTCGAGAGGTGTGAATAACGTCGCTTCGTCAACGGGCTAGTAGGTATACCTATCATCTCGAAACCGTTGCCGCGTAGAAAGAAGAAAAGAGCTGAAAACAAGACGAGACGAGAGAAACAAATGAGATGGAAAAAAGGAAGCGTAAAGAACAACTGCCTATCTCTTCCGGTCTTTCTCTCCTTCCTAAATCAATATACCGCACAACGAACTAACGTCCAGCTAACGCGCACACACACACACACAAAAGTATAATCTATACACGCGACGAGTACGTGCAACGATTGTTTAGTCTTCGTCGACAGACTTCGAGTTTCTTGCGTATAACATGTTAGACGCAAGTCTGTCGGTAGGTCGAAAGATGCACGAAATTCTTTAGACGTCGTAGAATTTCTCTCGCGGCTTAAGACGAAACGTATTTCTCGCTACAGACGTAACAATAAGGATGCTGCAGCATCTCGTCCGACAATTCTTTCGGTTAGAAGATTGTTAACGACTTTTACGCGTAAATATACGTCCATCTGTGTCTTATACAATTCGTAGTATATAGTTAGATACTAGCGCTGTGCGATCAATCGATTTTCAATAAATTGAACGATTGATCGACAGTTTCGATTAATCGAACTTGTCTAGTATAACAATTCCGCGGGTCAATCGTTGCGTGAATCGAAACCGTTGATCGATCGATTAATTCGAAAAACGATTAATCGAACAGCAATGCTTTATACGTATACACGTATAGATGAAAATCAGAAATTGTTCGTTCCGTGAAACTTTCTTATTTCAGAAAATTCGATGAACCGAATACATTACTTACGTACACACCGAACTCTTTTCAATTTTTTTCTTCTTTCACTACCTCGCACGGTGTTGCAACCGGTTTCAGTCGGTAAGCTCTTTATTTGAAATTGAAAAATCGACCAACGGTCAATCATTTACACCAGGTAACGTATTTCGCACAAAGTTGAGCGAGCTGCGCCGCGGTTTAAAAAGTGTCTTACCGATCTTGAGCGAACGTCACGTACGATACGAATACTTTCCGGTGAACCGCGAATTGAATGAATAAGGGGAGCTGCTGGATGACTTTATTCGGAAGAAAAGAACCGGTCCCTTTGAATCCGTCGCTGCGGGGCTCTGATATTATTATTAATATTATTATTATTATTATCATTATCATCCACGTGATTATTCTTGTTGCCCGCAAGATTATTCCTCTTATATAGATATATATATATATATACATTATCCCTGTATCATTTACCTTTGCGTGAAAGACGATACCGCGGTGAAAAGCCTCTTCGCTGTGAAGCGGGATTCTCGTGTCGTAATCGTCATTGTGAACGAGGTTATACTGCTTCTTCGAGGGCATCCTTGGCCCCGCTGATGCATCCGATTTTCAACGCTTAACTCCGCTGAAATATATAGAGCACATATATATATATATACGTATGTATGCAGTATACGGTATTACAAGTAAAGGGGTTTCAGAATAAATCCGCATGCATGCATTCGCCGACACGTGCGCTCTGACAATAAACAAAGAGGGTATAATAATAGATATATATATATATGTATATATATATGCATATAAGAGTACGTAAATGTACGTACGTTGAACGCACGTGGCTGAGAACTCGACTGGAAGCTTATGGGAGCCGATTAGATTAGGATGTAAAGGATGGAAAGGATGTAGACGTGGTATAATTCGTGCACAAGGTATAAGAGAGATGTTTTGTGAAGGTAAAATACATATCGGAGTTTGAGGAGAAAGAAATACGTGATCGTAGAAAAATTTTACGCCGAGGCGATATTATTACGTCGGTTAACCGTGCTTTTGAAGATCGCACGTCAATTTTTCATATCAAATTGTTTAGAAACCTGAAGCGAGATTACGAAGCGAAAAGAAAAGAACGTGAAATTTCTGTACATGTAATTATACATCGTGGTACGTATTTTTATCGCGTTTTGATGCGATATCTTAATTGTACACTACTGATTGACTGATTTAGCGATGATGATTTTATTGCGTCATTTCCCACGAATCGATGTATGTACAATGTACATAACGTCGATTCCTGTAACGGTTTTCACATCTCGTAAAAGATAAATCGTAGTTTTTCTGTAATGGTCAGTGCAGCTGAGTTTCTCAAGGTTTCTCATTTTCGCGCACAGGTAATACGTACATCGGACATATAACGTAGGTATAACAACAAGGAACAACGAGGAACAACGAGGCACAATACGTTCTTTATTCGTTCGTTCGCCAACAGCTGCAGGGATAATTGCTCGACCGATGCAGACTTACGTTAATTATCATCAATGATTAATTGGACCACGATTCGAAAAGAAATAAACCAATATATTATATGTATAAATCCGTAAGGTGTCCACATAAAAGTAAACAAAAAATAAAACAATGATTGGTAGCGATCTCTAAACATTTTCCTACTTCCTCCAGGTTATACGACAATTTTTCTTTCGGTACTTGTTACAAAAAAAAAAAAAAAAAAATTCGGAGCATGTCGGGACCTTTGATTCCCGATCCAGATACGGCCACCTGCTCTCTCCTCTCCTCTCCTCTCCTCTCCTCTCCTCTCCTCTCCTCTCCTCTCTCAAGCAAGTTCCGAATCCGTGCCGCTGCTTGGACCACCTGCATCACCACTCCGAATTCCAGGTATACGGAAACTCTACCCTTTCTGTTGATTGCGAGTCTGCAGCGCGCCTTAAATATGTATATATATATATATGTACATATATGGGGCATTCCGTGCCGACTCAGCCTAGGTTCGACCCTCGAAGTAACTAATTTGACTCACGATTTTTAGCTTCGTTATTTTCACCGTCGAAGTCGTTCCGTTCGTTTTGAAAATTTTTCAAAGCCTAATTTCAAACACTTACAATTATTAATGACGATAATATCGATCGTATGACCGACGAGTACGAATGAAAATCCAGATTTTTCACGTTAAGAAACGTTTTTTTTAAAACGTAACGAAGGATTTTGGAAAAAATCGTTTCTTTATACTCAGCTATCTTGGAATTATTTCGAGGGATAGGAATTTGGATTTTCATGGTTTACTATTTTAACTTCACGGACAACTCTAAAGCATTTTCCTTGAACATGCATCGCTGCGTTATGATTAACATCACTGACTTCAACCTCGTGGTTTTTCCGAAGTTATACTGCGACCATCTATCTCTTTGTATTTCTGTCTACATCCTTCGTCGTTATTTCGATTACCGTTATTTGTTGATTACGGAAACACACACACACGCGGCGACTTTCTAAGGCATCGGTTAGGTAAGAAAAGACGACACTGGCTGCGGGGGAGGAAGCCGTTAGGTGATCGGGGTAAATTTTGTCTCTCTCTTTTTTCCCCTCATTTCTTATCGCGTAGTACATAAACTGAAAAAAATTTCATTTGTTACAGTTGCTAGAAAAATTTAGTAAGACAGGCATCGTTAAAAAAATTGTTTGAATATTGTTGGGATTGCGAAAAACGAGGTACGCCTAACCATTTTGCGCTATCGTCGATCCTTTTTTGGTTATTGCAACGCGAAATCGGTTTCTGAGGTTTACTCTACTTTTTTAGTTAAACAAGGCTTTAACGTCAATTTATCGTTGCGCGAGCGTTAAATTTTCGCAACAGTTGCAAGAAAATATAGCAACGGTGATCGTAATGATAAAGAATAGCAACGGATACTAGACTTTCCGGTAACGGCTAGAGAACTAATTTTCTTTTTCTACCTGGAACTATATTTTTCGATTGTGGTAAAAAATGAAAATAATTGAGGACTGAGCGGTAAGCGAAGATAAAAATTTCTCTCAGTATACACTTGTACAAATACACTTGCACGGGTGTTTTACTATCCATTTCCGGGTTCATTATACTTATCCCATATCTTGCGTCAAATTTTCCAACTTCTTTTCTATTCGGTTTTATTAAACAGCTGGTCGATAAATTACACTCTGTCTAACAAATAGATAATACGAGCCAGCGTTGAATCTTTTAATTTTTAAACTTTCAGGAAAACAATGGCACTTGGTGCCAGTCGAATCGAAACGTTTACAAGTTACAATAACTACTGTATAATATAATTTCATTCTGAATGAATTCTTTTTTTCTCCCCGTAGTTCCATGCATTACAAAATTTTCTCCACACTTTATTGACCCTTCGCGTGTATTTTCATATGTATTGTAAACGTATATGTGACGAACATTCAAACGGTTACATCCATTTAACCGTAGGTACTAGTATTGTTAAGCGTTTTCCAACGAATAATTTTATAGCTCGATATATAAGAATTTAAATTTACAATCAGTTGCGATTCTCGTTCAAGAACGTATACAATTGTCCGGGATTGCAGTTCGCATATTACAGCGTTTACGGCATGACAAAATACTGAAGAAAAACAGCGTGGCGTCAATTTTGCTCGTAATTTCAGAATTCCCTCAAGTTTTCCCACGAAACTTAGGTAATGTTGGGCAGCCTTTACGACCAAAAGCTCGAGAAGTTGTGCGCCTTAAATATATAAATGTGGATTTAAAAAAGCACCAAGTATCGCATCGTTTCGCACAAAAAATTAGAAATCGAACGATACGATTACCGAAAGTTAGCCTAACTGAATTTGCGACGCATAGCCGAAGTTCGAAAAGGATTTATAAAAAAAATTAAAAACTTTTTCCTTACGATCCGTCATAATTCCCCGACTTTTCCCGGTATGTCGCCACCCTGGAAAACGATCGCAGTTCGAATCCGAGCAAATTTCAATTATCTGCAGCAATGAAAAAGCAGTCACGTTGATTCGAATTACGAACCTTGCGTTACGTATGCGATTGAAAGAAAACGCCGCGTTTTCCCGCATCTCGGCAGGTCGACACCCCGGAACGTGATCTGCATGTTTCACCGCGTTTCCGCTAATTCATCCCATCCTCGAGCTCGAATCCTCGGGTCACGTACAAATCGTACGCAGAGGCGTCGAGACCCTTCAGGAGTGGATGGATGGACGGAATGGACGGATATCTATCGCGTGCTGCAAGGTGCATCAACCGACGACGTGTCCGCTTGTCGGAGCTTCGCCCTCGCTTCGCCCTCGCTTCGCCCTCGCTTCGCCCTCGCTTCGCCTTCGCTTCGCCTTCGCTTCGCCTTCGCTTCGACTTCGCTTCGCCCGAAGTCGGCCGCGCACCGAGTGCACCAACTGCATCAGACACAGACAAAGAGACCCGGTCGTTTGTTGATCTCTACGGTGCACGATGACCTCGCCGCGGCGGTCAAGCCGGCTCGGTGTGGAGGGAGCTTCACGGCTGCTTTCCTCCCTCCTCCCCCCTACCGGTACCCGGTCCCCGGACCCAGCAGGGAAAAGGTAAAACAACGCGCGTCGGGCCCTCTTCCTATCCCTTTTTTTTTTAATGCCTCGATTCTACCGACAGGCCCGGTGCTCGTAGAAAACATCGCCTTGCTGCCCCTGCACATTTCTTTGGGTACACTTTCGGATTATAACCCTCTTGAGAGAAATTTTTAATACCGGTTAAATGAAATTTTTCTCAGTGCATTTTTCACGAGGAAAAATATGATGAGTTTCTTATATTTTTGCAATTACGTTAAAGGAACTAAGATTTCAGGATATATTATCCTGTGTCTTGTTTTTATTGCAATTTACAATTTTTCAAACAATTCCAAAGTCGCGAGATAACAGTTTATTCTCGGCATAAATCGTTACGATAACTTTACTAACTTCCGGTATGATCATTATTGACTTGAAAAAAGCTCGGTTTTCACCTACGATCGTTTTCAGACTTCCGCTCGCAGGGTATTCAAATTTGTTTCTTTTTTTTCCCTGTGTAGTCGTTATCGTAATACGATCCCGACGTTAGGTTAACGGATTTTTTGAATTGTAAATTTGGAACTAAATAAATTTTGAGCGAAAACGGTTGAGCTGTCCTTCGAACGTGCGAATATTTGGAAAAATGCATATTTTTCTCCGTCGGCGATAGATCTTCGAAACTAATGAACCTTTTAAGGGTATGCGGTACTCCTACCCTTACCGACCGAGCAAACTCACCATTTTACTTCCTGTATTAAACAAGCAAGTGAACATAAAGAGTTGAAATTTCGACGGTACATCGCTCTTTCGTAGCAGAATTGAAGAAAGTTCCGTTCATTTGTTTATTTAAAATGGGAAGAAAAGAGGTGAGTATGCTCGGTCGGCAAGGGTAGGAGTACCGCAT
This sequence comes from Neodiprion pinetum, assembly GCF_021155775.2. NCBI lineage: Eukaryota > Metazoa > Arthropoda > Insecta > Hymenoptera > Diprionidae > Neodiprion > Neodiprion pinetum. The sequence continues at coordinate 4,028,272 of NC_060233.1, forward strand.
ACCCTTAAGATGAAGAAACTTGCGTCAATTAGTTTGGCTTCTTTCGATTCAGGACTGCAGGTTAAAATTCGAGCGAAATCGGTCGAGTAATCTGCGAATAATTACTCGAATGAAAACGTTGAAGGAGAACTGAACTCGGGATATATTTTAAGGTATTTCCATCGACTTCCGAGGTGCCGAGTAGAATACCGTAGAGACCATTGTACTCGAGATTTCCATATGCGGTCAACTCGGCTCGATCCTCGCTCCCTGCTACGTGCCTGATTCATCCTTGTGTAGACAAACCAGTATCAGTTATGGTTGCATATACTTAGGTATAGGAAGAATTCCCAAAGACCGAGAGCGTCACGATATCACAGCCGCACCATGAGGAGCTTGGAGAATTATTCTTAAAGAACGAATTCAACGCCGCATAATTCGATATTTTATAATTACATACGTTCGGGCGATCGTCAATTATTTCCAACATATGCTTCTCACCCCTGGAATCAATAGATAATGACGAAAAAAAAAACAGCGTGTGAATTATTTCAAATTTTTAGCTTGATCGGTGCCGCAAATCTATTTGAAATCGTTAAAAAAAAAAAAGAAAAAAAAAGTAAGCTGTTGTTCAATTCGTTTTGTTTGGTCCGAAAAGAGGGAATAAATCGAGAATGACAAAAGAAGAAAAAAAAAAACAAAAAACAAAGAAACGATATAATTTCGGCAGATAAATATTATATATTTGTTGGTGTTCTTAATATCGCGTTGCAACATTACATGATATAAACGTTGAAACATATCACACGTGATTGATATGTTTGAAAATAGTCGCGGTACAAAAAAAAAAAAAAAAAGAACGAAAGAAAAAAGTCCAGCGTGGTAGGCTTCTGTAGAATAACCGAAGACGTTGAAGTTACAAAATTACTGAGATTATCGATACTGTATCAACGGTTTGCCGAATTTCCGGTAATCCAAAAGTTTTTCCCTGGAGATGCATCATTACAATAACGTAACAAACTTCAGCCCGCGATTAATACTCTCGACTCGCATGAGAGCGTAACGGTTTTGTCGGAGCTAGTGAGTCACGGTTGAAACCCTGTAAAAGATTCGCTAAAACGAGCGGATCGAGTTGGGTGCAGCGAATAAAGCTTGCCTAGCTATTCCGCAGCTGCACAGTTCGACGCGTAGCGGCGAGGTGGCGGTGAAAGTGGAAAATCGCCGTTGCCGGACGGCTGAGAGGCGATCAGCTAATGCGATCACCGGGAATTCGCAGAATCGCGATCCCGCGCCTAGTTTGCCGGAGATTCAAACCGAACCCGCCCCCGCACTCGAAACGCGCGGCTATAAGCCGCGAACCTTGAGGCCGCGTGACGCGCGATTTGAAAAATATATCGAATAGCGTGTAGGTGTGCGTTGTACGTAATGAGATTCGCTTATTTCGGGCATCCCTGTAATAACGGATACACCGCTGATCATTAATTGTTTGGCCCGAAAACGCGTCGGACGCGTTTATGGATCAGGCTGAAGTTGCTAACTTTATTGCAATTATTAACGAGCTTCAATTTGGAATCCATTTCGAAACGTTGAGAAACAATCACCGTTTTCTTAAATATCAGTAAATTTCCTTTTAGAAACGATATACCGAATTTCAAACTGTACGAAAATTGACAAGTAACGGTTTTTCCTCTCCGCGAATCGAAATCGTTATTCGTTAATCGTTATCGTAATAAGGGAAAATGCATTTAGTATTTTGAAAACTTGACTACTTCAAAGTCACCATAAACTTACAAAATAGTAATATTTTCTTTCAATGTTTCGTCGCGTTTTAACGTTACTAACTTCAGCCTGATGTTTATAGGTGAACCGCGATCACCTGATCGATTCTCCTCTATATCTGTAACGTTTGCTCGTGACATTTGAAAGCGTTTTATTTTATCTTCTCGTATATATATATATATATATATATATATATATATGCAGTCTATACGTCCATCCACCCGGTTGGTATAATAGTCAGTTACGTAAGCCTTTGGATCTGCGACGACGACGGTGACCCCGTGTAAAACTGAAAACAAACCCGAACGACGCGAGGGGAAAATTAAAATTAAAATCAAACGGACATATGTATCTATCTATATATATGTACACACGCATATATATTCGTATATCGATGCTTATACGCACCGGGCTATGGAGCTTTTGCTTAAATGCGAGATAGTTGCTGCGATTTTTAACGAGCTTATAGACGCCAAGAACGCTTCACATGACGAGATCACCGAGTGATTGATGATTTTGAGAAACAAGCCAAATATTAGATGTATATAATATGCATATAAATATCTACACGCATATATATGTATATCGTTGTATATATTTGTGAATATGTATCTTCCCGCGGTTTTTTCTTTCAGTTTTATACAGCTGACTCATTGTCAGACTTTTTTCATGTATTACCTGTATCGAAAATTTCTCAACTGTACGTATAGACTTTTGTAATACCTTTCGTATTATATGTACACTGAAATAATAAATTCTACAAGTTAGAAGTAAACAAAAAGTTATACACACACATGCACACACGTGCTTAGTAGGGTACGAATATATCGCGTGTGCATTTTGTCAGTGAAAGAATAATCGAATTATGTTTGAAACGAGTGTTCCGAAGTTGGTAACAGATTATCGTAACGTTATCGTAACGAAACGTGGAGAAGAAATCACTTTTCTTATTTTTTCACAACGATTTTTAAGGAACCAGGATTGGAAAATATGATTATATTTCGTTTTATTAATGTTTACTGAATTTCAAACAGTTCGAAAATAACGAAGTAACGGTTTTTCCTCAGCATGAATCGTTGCGATAACGTTACTAACTTCAATGTGATTACAGATGTCAGAGATCGATGTTTCGTAACTTCTTGTAATACCTAAGTAGGCATGTTGAATAAAACTGAATTTGCAAAATATTACTACGGTTTACCGCATTTTAGACAAGATAACGAGTTTTCCCAAAAAATCATCGTTATTGTACACCGAAACGTTACGAGACTGAAGCTAGCAAAAATCGAAAATTTTGTAAAACATCTTTAACTTTCCACACTTTTATGGAATCACGAGGATAATACTGAACTGCATTTATCTATTTTCAAAAAGTTTGACACATTTCGCTGCTAAAGTTTCACGAGGCTGAAGTTAGCAGCGTTAACGTAACGTTCCGTGAGAAGAAAGAACGATTATTGTCCAATTTTAGGACGACTTTCAAGAAATCGGCTCTTCAGAATTGTCGGATACTTTCTTCATTGCAATGTTTTACTAAATTTCGAAAAGTCGCGAAGATGCGAATCGATTAACGATCCTTCCTAAACGCGGATCGTTACGGTAAGGTTACCAACTTCATTCTCGTAACGTTGCGAACTTCAATCTTGTATTCAAAACGCGAAGCTCGCGTGGCGGGCGCGTGGTCCGATCGTCTCGATTCCGTAAAACGCGTTCCATGCGAAAGCGAGTCGAGGCACGTAGGAATACGAAGGTAGGAGGAGAGTGAGTGGGACAGGATCAGCGTTAAATCGTGTCGGAGGTATACCTACACATCCACGTATCCTGGCGCTGAGCGCACACCAAGATCCCATCACACAACTTTTACACGTCGGTATCCGCACCCTTCTCCGAAAGCAGATGACAGTGCCGCGGTGCCGCAGGTCGGCCGTAACGACCGCACACCGCACGATACACACACGGCCGAGGATAATGCACCTCGCCAGATACGACGATGACGATGACGACGATGACGGCGATGGTGATGCTGGAGCGCTTTTTACTCGCCGAAGCCCCAGCTTCGAAATCAGGTTTTCCTCGCCGCGTTTCGTGCCGCACGCTTCGAACTTGTAATGTATCCGAAAGCGACCGTGTCAATGAATTTACGATACCAGTTTACGCGATTTTATCGAGCTTCGCGGGCACCACACGTGCGTCAATTATTTGCGTTTTTTATAATACACGTGCTGTTAATTTCCACTAATGTGTTATACAGGCATATATTATACCTTGTACGTTATACAGGTTTAGAAAGGAATGTCAAGGATCGTACACTTTTTTTTTCTTTTCTTCTTTTTTTTTTTCTACTACCGTCCTTTACGATTGTTCGATATTATGGTGAAAACTACATTCTTTGAATTTTTTAATATCGTCGACACCGCACATTCAGCCTCCGCAAATCACTATTTTCCACAAAATGATGGATTTCAAATGTTTTATATTATACTGTACCGAAATCTCCAACGCGGTGGAAATTGTTGCGGGAATTTTGCCGTTTGAAGATTTATTTATGCATACACTGTACTCTTGATTTATTTATAATAACGTGCGGATGTCCAGGTGAACTTTAATCTCGTTAATGACATACTTGAAATTGTTTTTAATTATACGGATCGACAGCTTGGCCACGCGAGATTCTAAATGCACGCTTCTACGGGAACGCACCTCGAAGATACATCCCCGTCCTGAGCGGAACCGGCATCGCACTGAAAACCGGCTGTAATCACAAAGCGGGAACCCTGAGCGTGCATCTTTCTCTTTAAAGCTCCATCTGTGATTCGAACTGACAAACTCTCCCGCGGTCAATATTCCAGGACCAGTCTAGCTCCTACAGCGCGTTTCATTTTTTGTTTAACGATTTCCGAACTCCAAGTTCGACGGTCAGTCTGAATTTCCGCTATTTTTCAGTTTTTTCGAACAGTTACATTTCAGCAACAGTGAAATCAACGATCAAATATGCATGGATAGAATTTTATGAGTTTCGCTAGTCTGTTATTCGTGTTTAAAAAATTATTGTATCTCTGCACATTATTCTTTTCATTTTCTGTTTTTTCAAGAATAGTATTTTAAATAATGAGAAAAAATCAGCTCATCAACGAAAATCTAAAACAGGTTGATATAAACCAAAATTTACAGATAGTTTTCTATTTAAATAAGTTGAATCGAGGGCGCGGAAATTTTCGTAGTTTCTTTCGACGATGAGAGATGGCGATACTTGTCGTATTTCGAAAATGTTCTATCAGAGGGCGCTATGCCTATACTTGATTAATATGCCATCGACTTACCCATCTTGCGGTTAGTTTATTTTACGTTGTTCATGGTGCGCCGCAGTTTTGGCATTTGAGTGGATAAGGTTAACGCCTATTGTTGTATTTTAATTCTTGCGACGCGGCGGCAAAATTTCACCCTCTTTTTAACAATGAATGTCGTGACTTGCATAGCACCTGTAAATATTGCCGTAATTAAGTATTGTAAGTACGAAAATTAGTCGGTTTAAATTATTAGCGATGAGGTTTAGACTGTGAGATTCCAGGACATATGTAGTCGGGGCTAGAAAAATTACATCGGCCCGTTATTATCAGCTATAGGTATAGATAAGCGTTCACTTGCATAAACAGTTATGTGAAGATAGAGCGAACTGAAACTTGCGATATGTGAAATTAGAATAACAGTATCGTGAGTGACCTAAAAGGTGGCTTAAACTAGTAAAGAATAGATTAAACTGAACAAAAATACCTGCCGTTGTTGTATTTAAAATTCTCTAGAAATTTGTCACAGAATCTCGAAAACAGTTTTCAATTATCCGTTGTACATATAGGTATTTTTAATGCAGTAAATGTAATTCCATTGTAATGTTGATAATTATTTATCGAATGAATTTATTTTCAGGGGGAAAACGAGACGAGGATTTAATTTTGCCAATCAATGATTCTCTCAGCGCAACGCTACACACCGATCACGTAAATCTATTTTCCGATTCGAATATTATGATTTTTGATACTCAGATTATGCGCATAAATAATACTTGCGAATAAACTATTTTTTAGCTCTGCGCAAAAACCACAGTAATGACGAGCGCAGATTTCAAGGAAGATCGCATCTGGCTAAACGGAAGGTAAAGGTGAACCCTTATTTACCGTTTATTTTTCAAGTAGCTAGTCCCTGCAACTGAATCAATTCTTAATTCGACTTTTATAAATCCAGCTAAAAATTTCAAACTCATACCCCGATATGTTGGATTTCATTTTTCAGTGAAGAGTCCATCGATAATAAGAGACTGCAAAACTGTTTGAAAGAAAGTAAGTATCACATTTGTAACTGCTGAACCATGCTAAAAATGCATATTCGAATATTGGAACTAAACGAAACACTATGACATTCGCAGTAAGGAAGCGTGCCAAACTGGGAAGTGACGTTGGATCTTGGAAAGTTCATATCTGCTCGGAAAATAATTTTCCAACTGCCGCCGGTCTTGCTTCCAGCGCCGCAGGTTACGCCTGTTTAGTCGCTGCTTTGGCAGGGCTTTACAATGTCGAGGTAAGTCTCGAGGATGGAAACCTCTCCAAACCTCTCAACTTTCCTCGAGGCAATTCCGAACTTGATAAATATGATCAATCGCTAATTTCAGGGCGATATCAGCGCGGCTGCACGTTCTGGTTCCGGATCCGCTTGCCGCAGCGTCTTCGGAGGATTCGTACGTTGGTATTCGGGCTCTAAACCGGATGGCAGCGACAGTATAGCTAAGCAGATCGCTGCCCCAGAACACTGGCCAGAAATGAGAATCCTTGTTTTGGTTGTAAGTCTCCACGGTTACAGTCAGCGGCGAGTGATGAAGAATATTTGCGATATTGTTGTGCGAATTGAGTGCAATTATTGCTTTTTGCTCTGCAGGTGAACGACGCTTCCAAAAAAGTTTCCAGTGCTATTGGAATGAAGCGGAGCGTTGCGACATCTGAGCTGCTGAAATACCGGGCTGAACATTCGGTGCCGCGGAGAGTGGAAGAAATGACTAAAGCTATACTTGATAGGGATTTTACGAAATTTGCGGAACTCACGATGAAAGACTCCAATCAGTTTCACGCCACTTGCCTCGATACCTTTCCTCCTTGCGTCTACATGAACGACACTTCTCACGCTATTGTTGAACTTATTCACGCGTACAATGCCGCCGCTGGAGAAACGAAGGTGAAACATCCAAGATCTCTGAAAATAATATCGAGAAGGAAGGATTCATCCTGAATTTATTCATTTTTTCATTTTCTCAGGCGGCCTACACCTTTGACGCAGGTCCCAACGCTACTCTGTATCTCTTGGAAAAAGACGTTCCGGAAGTTATCAGTATTCTAAACCATTATTTTCCCACAATTAGTCTAGGCGATATCGGCGTCGAGTATCTTAAAGGCATTCCTGTGCAGCCTGCAGCCGTTTCGGAGGTTCTTTTTATTTTCTTTTCGATTACCTAAGTCTTGCATCCTAAACACAAAGTCGATTTTTAAATCGCTTTTCATTCATTTCAGGATTTATTACGTCGGATTAACGCTGAGCGACAAAGTCCGGGAAAACTGAAATATATCATTCATACGTGTGTCGGTGATGGGCCGAAAATATTGCATGAAGCGGCCGACCATCTTCTCGATCGTAGTGGTTTACCACTGAGGAGGAAAGCTTAGGGAAAAAAAAAATGGAAATGAAATACCACGGGGGTCGAATGTATTTTTTGTAATTAAACGCACATAAGATATTTTATTAAGAACGCCTATTACGTGGTCAAATTGAGTCTCAGATCCACCTAAATCAGAATCGTTTAGCATATCTCGTTTGACACGGAAACGTTATATTATTAGTCTCATTAGCCGAATTTTTCGATTTCAGTTAAACGGCAGATCGACGATAAATAGCTTGTCCCACTTATCGACTATTGTCAAATGCCTGTAAAATATCGCGGGATTAGTCAATTTTTCACCGCGCAAGCGGCAACCAACGATACACGGTCGCTCTTGCGCATGCGCAATTCGTTAGCCGCTTAATCAATTGAAGGGCCATTGTTGTTGGCATTTTTACCGTTGTGTCGGCACCGAATTCGTCGCTGTCGTATAGAATATTAGTACCATCGAGGAATCAGTGCCCGTTGATACTTCCTTCCAGCACTGATCAGCCGAGAAAACCATGAGCGCGTTGCATCTGAGCGCTGGTAAGCCGCATTCAAAATAATTAAACACCCAATGTCGCAAGAATACCGGTGTTCGATTTTATTGCTTCAATTATCAGCAGTCAATGCCACGCTGCGTCGGCACTGACACGCTGTTCTCTGCTCCTTTCGAATCTTTCGTAATTTAGGGTGATTCATCACCGCGTATACTTATCGGCATGTTCTCGTTCTACAAATTCTTGCCTATCTTAATTTATAGCAATTATACCTCAAGCATGTAATCTTTTTCTGATAAAATTGAAAATTTTTCAACTATACTTCAAGGACTAACTAACTGATTGTCTCGAGTATAGGTGAATAATGCGAATGGTATTCCGGAGAACATTCTCAGCTTATTAATCAATTAACGCTTATAAGACGAAGAATGTTGTTTAATATTCAATTCATCTTATGCTTAGTCAGGTTTATTTTTAGCGCAGACTAAGGACAAATATTGCTAACTTTTATCGTATTATAGTCTATTCAGCTGATGTAGTGTCAAGGCTTGCGTTATGATAGTTTTCGGGAAAAAAATTAAATGCCGAGAACAACGGAAAACATCTGTTAACACGGGGTAATTGGCTTTGGTTTTCATCTTTCTAAAACCCATTTGGGTTTATTGATCATCAACAATTTGCTGTAACAATTATTCGGTCAATACAACACAGATCAAATTAGCAATTTTTGAAAAAACGCATGATATAATCAAGGTTTCAGATTTTGCATACGTTTCATTTCAAACGTCAGAGTCGTAAACTCATTAGAAACGGAACTATTATCGCTCAAGGAAAGAAAATTTGAGTAAAATTTTTAAATAATCGAAATCAATTTAAACTTCTTCTCCCAGAAAAGATATTGTAATTTCTTTTCTCTATTCAATGGGCCCCTCTCACAATACGGGAAATTGTTTTATATTTAAGGATCTAACCGGCCTGCTCCAGTGGATGGGAAGGCACGTTTATACAGTATGAAATTTTGCCCCTATTCTCATAGAGCAAGGCTTATACTTACGCTGAAGAACGTACCTCATGACATAGTAAACATAAACTTGAAATCAAAGCCTGAATGGTATTTTGAGGTACGTATATATTTTTTTTTTCCAATGTTCGAATCGGTATAATTTCGCCTGTTTACATAACACGTAACACAAAGACAAGTTTTGTACACTGATTTGAATAATTCTTCTCTGCAGATTAATCCTAATGGAAAAGTTCCCACTTTCGTAGATGTTGACGGAAAAGTGGTCGACGATTCTTTGGCTATTGCCAATTATTTGAATGAACGTTATCCTGAGCCACCTTTATATCGCGAGGAAACCAAGGCTCGTGATATAGAGCTAATTGATAAATATGGAGTGGTATGATATTAGTCATCAGTTTCTCAAAAATCAATAATCAACCACAAACGTATCTTTTAACGTGACCGATTATTACTATCGCTAAGGTAGTTCTGATGTTATAGATAACTAGCCTTTTTGGTGCCTGTATTCACAAAAGGGATACTAGACCACTACAAGAAATAGTTGGGGAAATAATAGGACACTTCGTAGCGTACGAAGAAGAATTGGGAAAACGGGGGACGATTTTCTTTGGAGGTTTGTACAATTGTAATATAGAATTTCATAATCCGTATTTCTATAATAAACGAATTTTAGGAACTGAACCAGGGATGCTGGACGTTTTGATGTGGCCATGGGTAGAGCGGGCTAAAGCACTTCCACTGGCTTTCGACCAGCCATTGAATTTCGACAAAGAAAAGTTCCCACACCTCGTAAGTTTGCTAAATATGACTTTGATCTATCTAATGGTCAGTGAAAAAAAATTACAGTATAGCTAATCACAGCATTTTATGTTGTAGATGAAATGGATAAACGGTATGAAAGGCCAAAAGTTTGTACAAAAAAATTTTGGCCCTTTTGAAGCTTTTGCCAAAGTTATCAAAGCTCAGGATGACGTTGACTATGACAGCATTTAAATTAATTCCTCAATTACAAGATTCCGTTAATTTTCTATAAAGCATGTGATATTCGTAACTGTATTCGATTGATCAAACTAACCCGATACTCGTGACAATAAAATATCAATAGAACTAAATTGGCATTAATATTTATTATATACAAAATTTATTGGTAGCAAAAGTGATCCCGTTTGATTATGGAACAGCTTATTCTAGATTGCGTATCTCAACTATCGGACGATATTTTTATTTTACGATCTAATAACTTTGTTATCATTCCATGATTTTCAGGTTTAAATATAGATAAATTATTCCTATAAGGAATAACACGATCTCTCATTTTTTTAATACTATCCTTGCCAGAGTATAAAATTTTATGCAAAATAATACTTATGCATAGATGTACACTTATAACATCCACGTCAATTAATAACTTATATTGTCAAGGAATGACATATGATTCCTTTAAAATTTTAATAATTTACAACGACTGGAAGACAGTCTAATTACAAGTTGTACCATGTGTATGAATTCAATACTTGATAACGCCCTGTTATCTTCGATTTCATGTACACAAATGGATGCTCAATCGTACCTATTATGTGGTTACCTCTTATTGTTTTGACGGACCAGAAACGTTTGCCTCTGCTTGGCTGGATGTCGGTACTTGCACCACCGGCTGTGAAGGTACATTTGGTTCTGTTTGCTCCACGACTGTACAAGGCGGTGCTTGACTAGCCGAGGGGGCGATTCCTCAGGATGAGTTTATTTCCTCAATGTTGAGGTGGGCAATGAAACGAAGGCGCATTTGCAGCGCAGGCCTTAGTCTGCGAATTATGCATTCAACCTCGTTTTTCATCATATCACCCACAAACATGTATTTGATATGGTATCTGTTAAAATTTTTATAGTCAAGAAAAATGATAGGTTGTTTGGTTCTTTGAAAAATATTTGTACTGATTAATTCTCCTGATAACTCTGTAAAAAGTATTATTTAAAGGATACAGCAAGTCGCAAATCGGATCCATATATTTGAGATGAGCTTGAGAACGGTCCGCTTGTTCAAGCATTTCATACAGACTAACAGCGAGCTCAACGACGCATCGAGGTCTCTCTGCATTAAATCGTGCCAAAGTCGGTCCTATCAAGTGGCAAGCAAATATCAATTGCTCTTCGCTGTTGACGACTGGTTGCAATTTTTCTTTGATGAATCTGAAGTCATAATCGGTTTGATAATACTCTAAGAACAAATATAACTAACAAATAACTTGTTTTTTTCTTACTGTGGCATAGTTGTGATTTGACCAACTCCTGCATGGTGCCAAATGGAATGTGCCAGAGCTATCATGTAACTATATTTGTTTTCCAATAACCCATTGTGAGTAATATTAAAATTGAATATTTGAAATGGAGTTAAGTTGCTATATTGCCAGTTTGCCAGTCCACGACTCGTCACTGTTTCCACAAGGCGCTCGTGGAGGGCTGACCAGTAACACTCAGGTAAAGCAGCCAACAATAATCCTACGCAGTTGATCCACATGTGTATCTGTTCTGATGGTACAACTGTATATCTGTTCAAAAAATGATTAGCATTATTTGCAATTGAATTAAGAAGCAACCTTTGTTCATATCAATTACCGCAGCCTGAATATCATCTTCGTTTTTTGATACTTGTTACTTACCCTTTGGCGACAACATCAAGCAAAGAATTGGCTATTAAATTTGGAGCAACAGGTACAGCCATGAGCTCCACGCAGGTAACATAAAGAGCATGCGCAGCAGGATTTGGAAATTCATTGAACCTCCAGTCAGTTGTTGGGAAATGTGCGATCCCTGACATGGCTGTGAAGTGATAGTTGAAAAAAATTGTGAAGTAAAAATTAGAATGAATAATGCGAAAAAACGTGAGATTAATCGAAGATCTTTTAGCCTTCTTTCCGGGATAAAATTACGTCTGTCGAAGGAATGCTACTCACTCTCAACGATACGACGCACAAGTCGAACATAATAATCTAATTCTGGCACCCAGTTGACTGCGTCGTCAGGAGATCGCGTCATGTATAGCTGATAAGCTTCGGATAGTGCCCAATTGGGAGCCCGAATATCACACAATGAGCCAAGCACAGCAGAGACTAGGCGTCGCTTCAGTGCTGGCCTTTCCCTAAGTTTTCTTTCGTAGTAATGCAGCGTGTTATAAAGGTATGTGACAGGTCGATCTGTGAAAGATATTTGTTTGTTGACTGTTTGGAAGAGTATTCATGTCTTCAGTTAGACAAAGCCCTGTTATATACCAACCGTGAAATTTATAGAGACATCCCAAGTGTTCTAGTAATATTTCTAAACTCTTAGTAACTGGGGGTATCTCGAGATATCTGTGTATCACAATGTCGAATACTGGTAAGAATCGTAGGCACACATTTCCAAAGTATACAGGCAGACTTTGGTACTGACTGGGGCCTCCGGTGGTTTGTTCCATTATTCCTTCAGGAGCAAATTTCTCTGGGTATTTTCGATGAAATGCGAGATGCTTTTCATGCCAATTTGATTGCTTCCAGTGCTCTGGAGAATTTTCTTTTGCAAATTCTTGAACGCGGTTCCGAAATTCAACAGCTTTCAATAAAAGCAATTGGATAATGAAAAAGCAAACTTGAGCTTCGCTGCCTTCTTGTGTTCGTAGTGCCTGAAAAATAATTTTTCAAAATATGATTTCATGAATTCAAAATGGTGTTGAAATTGTTTCCAAAGAAAATTATTAATTGTTAATTTTTTACCAAACAGAGCACCAGCCTATCAATTGTCACAATGTTGTATTTCCAGATCATGTCATTAATGGTATCAACGCATTTGTTCACATGCTGACCTCCGACGCTGTTAGCAAATTCAAAAACTAAGTAGTCGCAAAATTTTCGAAGATGCGCTGAAAGAGCTCTTGCGCCAATTCTTTCCAATATTCTGAAATTATGGATATTAGTTTTACGCACGTCAATGGTTGAGCAACTTTTTTCTGTTCCATTGAATATTCTCTGTCTCATACTTACTTATACGCAATTGGACTTATACGATCTGTTTCAAATATCATTTTCCATAAGAGACATAGAAACAAGGGTGGTGTTCCGGGCACAGAGAAATGTGCTATTATATCATTTTCATTGCTCATCGATGCCCAATTTCTATATTCCTCTTCGACTGCTTTCTGTACCAACATAAGGAAATCGATCAGTTACAATGTGAGGAGCACAGTAATCTCATTTTAAAATGACCAACTTTCTAAACTCATTAATGCTTTCAAGATTCTACGTACTGCAATGACCAAATAATAGGTGATTCCTCACCTTGATCTGTTGTTTGTTTTCCTTAGGAACACTATTTTGTTGGAAAAATTCATTCAATACTGGAGGAAAACATTGGAGAGTATGATTGGCCCACGAGTGAGGGGTATTTTGCATGATTGTATTCAGCAGTTCCTTGCACCATGTACCACTCAATGAATCTGCTCCTGTCCCTGAAACAATGGCTCAACCATTTTTCACTTGCAGTTTAAATAGTGCAGATAAACTGATACCTCAACCTTTGCGATATGTACGATTATACATAACGTGTATTTATTGTTTAGACAAATTTATTATAGTCACCTGTGACATGCATTGATCTTGCGAGTGTGAGAACTAAAGCTCGATTCAACTCTTCAGATTCAGCAGACACCAGCGTTTTAGGCTCTGATAAAAACCGGGATAATTGAGGTTGCACTTCGGCAGATCCTAAACCAGTTATTAGCCTAAGAGCTGTACTTTCAACGCTGCAAAAATATTGTGAGTAACGTCATCGATTATAGTAGAACATGGTACCTATAATAACATTGAACAGTTGGGTACTTGCCAGAGATGGAGTTGGGTTTGATTTGTTTGTGGTACTGCGGCGAGACTGTGAAGATGAGACAACAGCTGAACTCTGTAATGTGGTTGAATATGATGCATTCTGTAGCTAAACATCTCGAGCAAAGTATACAGTGTTCCCCAAGCATGAGATTTGAATACTGTGGGAAGCAGTTGACCTGGAATAGAATTCGAAATAGTGATTATGTGTCGAAGAGGTGTTTGAAATTAAAAAATAACCCAGTGTTACTCACTTATGAAGCCTTTGATTCCGAGGCTTTCTATTTCAGTGTACACCAGCAATCTGCTGTAGGTCTCGACAAGGGCAGGAGCAAGAGCCATGTTGCTTTTAGATTGAGCTAGTTTGATAACGTGTGTAACAATACTGTGAATCAGACTCATTTTAGAATGTACAGTAAGAGAATCTAGAATGGACATAGACAATGGCGTTGTTGGTCCATTTGCAAGAGCAGCATTGCTCTGTAGTGGCTGTAAGGGTTGCTGCTGTTGTCCCTGAAAATTATAATAATAAATTTTCATTTCACAAGTACACATAGTTATAAATTTTTTTCAGTTTAATGTCACATTTGCTCAAAAATCACCTTCTGTGTGCCAAGAATTGTATCGACAAGTGCAGCCATAGGTCTACTGAAGTATTCTTGATTCGTTGAATAAGCATTGCACAGTAAAGCGATGCGATAATCAGATCCCATACACAATGATGTATTTGGCATAACTAAATGTTGTAGAAATCTATAAAGAGTGTAAAAATTTAATTCAATAAATACGAAATGGCCGCTGTAAGGAAAAATAAAATTTCAGTAAATAGGTACTTGTCGAATTTATGAATACATATACAATAATTAACGATACGATGAATTGCACCAAAAACGTCACATACTCATGATGAACTTTTAGCGTGTGTGGGATCGGCCTGTGAATGTTCAAGTGCTCGGATTGCGCTTTTTTAAGTAAATGAATCCATATACACGTGATGGCCATTTGATGTGTGCACAATGCCTGACTGAAATCAGGAACAGGTAGTGGTTCCTTTTCGGGGTATAATAGGTCATACAGTTTAAGTACTGGCAGAAAGTTAGACAGCTGGAATAGAAAAAGAAAGTGATGTATCGTATGCAAATATTCCAAAGCTACAATGAAGTAATTTTGTTTTTTCAGATGCGCAGATTTGAGAAAATTATTTTAATCCTTACCGGATTACGCTGAATACTCCCAGATATAAACTGCAATAGGACCCACATCAGATGATCACGCCCCTTTCGCAATTCTCGACCAGCTAGCTGAAAAGGTGGTCAAATGAGAGTCACAGTAAGGAGAAATATAACAAGTAACATAGCTTCTGTTTTACCTTGTCATGTATGGCCATCACAATGTTGGGAAAACAAGCAAATTGAAAAAGTACGAAGTATATAAGTTGAGAAGAAAGGTGTAGCCACAGCCAATGATTCGCAACAGTAATATCTGTTCCCTCAGTGGGTGGTGGATCATTTTCGGATCGCTCCATAGCCAGAAGTACCAATTCAACCAGTTGTTCCTCCAATGCTACGCACCTCTGTTTGTGCTAGATTTACATAAATTTTTACCGAAATTAGTTACCAATGCCATTGATCGTGTGACGTATATTACGTTTTTATTCAATCAAAAATATTCTTCGCCTGACTGAATTTGAATATATTACACCTGATAATGAATTGATTAATTCATTCATCGAACCTGTTTCTGGAGGCCTAGCATGGAGCAAACCATATCTCTGCTGTACGGTTGTTCCAAGACATATCTTAAAAGTTCGGTTTGAGGTTTTAGCAAATCTTGATCGTAGGGTAAATTGCCTTTGAGGGAGAATTTAAGGGTCGTAGGATCGAGCCTCCATGGGTTGATGACATGGTCCGCATATCCAGAGTGCTCTACTACGGGTAGCATTTTTGAGTGCCCGATTATAGACACCATTTGCGCAGTGGCTCTGAAACTCTCGACAAACCCAGAGAGCAGTTTTGCTAATTTCTATTTAAGAAATAATACATTATTTTCATTTGGTAAGCAAAATAGAAAAGCACTTGCGATTCTAAATCGTGAACATTGTCAAGCATTAGCTTGAGATTTTTTGAACTCACCCAATGCGGCCAATTCTTATTATCGGGATAGGCCTTCTGTATTTCATTAACAATAAAATAGCCAGGCAATAGACATGCATTTCTGTCAAATATATATTCGATAACATTTTCCAGCGCCTTTAATTGCGGCTGTACAGATGCGTTAAGTCTTGCTGGTATCGTTTGTGCCTTTTCTCTGCAGCCCTGTGAAAGATCATGGAAAAATTTATGAGTATAGTCATTTTTCAGCTATGATTTCAATCGTGTAATATTTATTCCACGATATATGATAGCATAGAAATGACCACCCGCCTTCATTATTTCTCTGACACCTTTGTAATCCACTCCTCCAATGATCCGTCTGATGAGGTTAAAAGACTCGACCCAAAAATCCTCTTGCTGATACTGCAGCTTATCACAGCTGAGGATACATTCGCAAACCAATCTGGAAAGTCGTTAAATGATGATAATGAATTTATTAATTGTTAATTTTCTTGCGTCTCCCGTAGCTTCGTACCTTGCAGGTAATACGTTACTCATGACCAAGTTCTCCAGTAACGACAGAAGAAGTTGTAAGCGACTATGATTCGTCAGCGCAGCAGCCATGTTAAGAAATTGTCTAACGCCATTCTCTTGTTGTTCAGTATTGAGACCTGTCATAGCAGATGTTAATTCTGACTGCAATCCTGCTATTTTTTCAATTTCATTATCCAGATGGTGAACGAGAAAACAGCTGAATGCTTCTTCGATAGGTTCCACTCTCTGCGTGTAATAAAAATGCATAGCAATTAATTGTTTGATGGAAAAACAAGTCATACCTTCGACAAATAGTGCAAAATGCAGAAGTGCAGTGCTGAGTGAGAATATCGCGAGTAAGGAGATAAAACTTATTGGAAATGTGGGAGGACTATTGAAGTAATGTCAAACCTAAAAATTCACTTACAAGAATGTCATTGACGATGTTCGATATTTGCGCCTCGTTACTCATTTTTAAATAGCGAATATTTACAAGTCGCTGTTCTACGTCAAATCTCTCTGTCAAATCACTTAGATATATGCATGCGTCGGATGCAAAACAAACTTGTTAAAAAAAAAAATCATCGACCTAACCTCGTACGGTGTAAACAGATTATTCTACGGCTTCATTCAGCAGTTTAATGAGGTGTGGTGCAGTATGGTCGAGGTGGGGATAAAAGTCTGGGGCAAATACGAGTGAAAACTGACTGAAGGAGGCACTGGAAGGAGGGGAGAGCCGGGAAACCACGCGAGTGGCGCTAACTCGGGGAACTCCAGCGGCATTATCGTCCGAGAATTGCAGCGATTGGATCTAATTTACTGCTGTCTATAAAAATTGCTTCGCCTCGCGTAGTTTTATTTCCCGATGTTTCCGCTTTCGACGTGGTTTTTGCGGCTTCGAGTTCGAGCGAGCGAGCCAGTGAGATTTCTTATCTAATTGTAACATGTCTAGGAACGGTTCGAGTGTAGCTGAAAGAAGTTATTAATTAACGATCTCATGCTGTTATCGCAGTGCATTGTTTAGCGAATTTTCAATTGGACCATGAGTGTCGAATCCTTATGCTCAACAATCATAAAAACAGAGGAAAGATGGCATATTAATTGAAAAATATTGAGTAATGTGCAAAAGTTAACTGTGAAGGTAATTTGGGACAATTATACCATTAACCATCGGTAGAAAAAAGATTATTTCAAGAAATTATTCTGATTAATGTGATATTTGATGAAATTTTGAATTAGATGTTTCAACGCCACCTTTGTTTTCAAGCTGAAATATATGCTTGAGATAAGTAATTTGCATTCTGATTAGCAGCTAACTTAATTGCAGTTGAGAATATAAACGTTGACTGGAAAAATGAGTTTTATTGAGTCTGAAAATCATTTTCAAGCCGTTGGTGCATCGAAAGACTTGTTTTGTGACAGGATTTGGTATTTTCATTGTCATTCTACTATGAACAATTTCTTTTGCAGTACATATCCACACTTTGCGATGTAATTCTGGCGTCGAACCATTCAAATGCGGTGTTTCGCGACGGTAAAAATTCGATAGGCAGTGGAATCGATCTGCATTGCAGTCAACTTCAATCGCAATTCGAGATATCGATGTACGGAAATCTCATATCTGTGTTTTCAACTTTCAAGCACGATAAACGTTGCAGCTGTACGGTTAAGCGAATTGGGGGAATGAGAACTGTAATTTAATGATATAATTGATAAATTGATATTAAGTAATCGTTAGTTTTTAATTTTTCGTAATCTGATAACATTAATCAAGTTTGTTCAAATTGTGAAAATGTTTTCTCCTATCTGGATAATTAGAGAAATTTATAAATAAGTGTGATCACATGGGAAAAGTGTCAACGATCAATAACATAACCAAAATGAAGTGACCAAGTGATTTTTGCGGTAGTTTATTTAATCGGATTTATCATTACTAAACCATGGTGTCTGGTGATGTCGACAAATTCTTACCCGAGCCTGACAACTATGCCAAATACTTTCACGAGCTGTTCAGGAATATAGCGGACATTCAAAGGTATAACCTCTCAAACCGTTACGTTTGTTTACCCAACATTTACAGCGGTGACTTCATCTGTCACGAAAAAACTCAATATAAAACTTGACGATAGTACTCATCGTGTATTTTTATTCGCAGGGGAAAGGGAGATTGGAAAAAATCTAAGAAGTCTAAGACCGCCAAAAAAAAAGACAAGAAAAACAAGGTTATCTTAATAATTTTAACAAATACTTACATTTCCACGTTTAATAGAGCCTCAAATTAAATTGATTATATTTGTTCAAAGCATATGTCGTTTACACAATAACAGTAGCGGAAAATATAATTCCAAAATAGAAAAAAAAAACTTTTGAAACAGAATGGAAGAAAATAACTATGTTCAGATACATGAATTCCAGTTGGATGTGAATGGCGACGTAAGCTATAACGGTCCTCCAGAAGTAGAGCTACCCAGCAATGCATCGGCCTTTGCTGTTTTTGCCAGTGTAAGAGCTGCCGTGTTGGAGAAACATGCCAGAGCTACAACCGAGGTATTTAGAGCTTCGAGCTGCAGTTCACCGCCTTTGCCCGAGCTCAGCGATACCATTGACAGTGACAGTGATGAGGAAGTTAGGATTTCAGCCCCACATAATTTACCAAAGGTAAAAATGAACTGTTCGTCCGATGGAAGCTAATCCCCAATTTGCTTTGTTCAAAATCCTTTCATAACTTTAGGAGCTTCTTACGATCAATTTGCAGCTGATATATGATATGATTGATAAAAACCATTTGTGAGTTTGTACAGAAAATTTATTTATCCTGCCTATGGCTATTGCCATGTAAGGTTATTGGTGTCGGTAATAGCCAGAGGCACAGAATGACATAATACTAGTACCAAGGTCCTTGGATAATGAAAGATATCGTACATATCGAATAGACCATTTTAAATCTTTGAGAATAAGGTACAATCATTTAACCGTTAATCGTATCTGATTTCAAAAAATATCCAACGGTATAATGTGTTTTTTCATAGATTGTCGGCATTGGATTACGTAGTGTATTTACATTGATGCGTGAAAGTAGAACCGTCGAGCCTCAATTATGCACAAAAGCATTATGTGCATTACTGGACGTATTGCAAGGCCAACTTCCTGAAGGTCTCGGATCTGAGCCTGATGATGTTGTTGGTAAGTGACAGAGCTGCTGAGGGTACAATGAGAAAACGCATGTCCTCAGATTTTTGTAAAATGTAATTTATTTCTTTCAGATCCACTTTTCGATCTTTTATTGGATCTTGCAACGTCTCATGGACCTGAGTCGGCGACGGCTAACGATGGCAGTCACCTGACCGCAGTTGCTTGTGCATGTTTGCTGAGTTTGGTTGTAGTTAGAGGCGATACTGGTCAAATTCTAGCAGCTACTGCTGCGCTACTCATGTGCCCACGAGCACTGGCTGCTCAAAATATTCAGGTGAAATACATATTCTTATTAAGTGACCCTGGTGTATGTCTGTAGGTTCAGACAATGTGTTTGCCTTTTGAATTTCGTCTATTAAAATTCTTCAATTACAAAATTCTCTCACTACAGATGCCATGCGTGTTGACTGCATTACAAAGAAGTGTCCATAGCGTTTTGCTTGGTAAGCTAGCAAGGCCTGATTGGATAACACATGGAGTTCCTAAAAGTTCTAAGATTAATACATCTACGCTTAAATTACCAAATGAAATGAGTAATGTTGTGCTCAATGGGAGAAGTTTTGTAAGTGATGGAAAGTACCTGTATTTACACACCTGTCGTGGGTTGTTGAAGATTGGCAGTGGACATGGTGGAACAATTTGGGGGCATCTATATGCTCACAAAGCTGACTTTTACCCAACAGAGACCGGATGGCTTGGATTTGCAAACGTTAGTTCAATCATATACATATTATTTACACAATGATTTGGCACTCTGTATTTATTTACATTTATCTATATATTTCTATTCCAGGGACTGTTATATTTTAAGTGCACGCCTAGGAAACAATGCGAATTATTGATATTAGATACGGAAACTCTGATGGTAAGAGGCGTGGCGGTATTAGAAGGACGTGACTGGCCTGCCTCCGTTATGTTCTCTGATGGAGAAAATTTGGGCATGATTACTGCAGCCAAAGATGTGAGTTCACTGGAATATGTAAGCAGAAAATGAGAATACTCGATTTTTGAATATGCTAGGCACTTGTAATTAAATAAAAATTGAATCCCGCCGGCTTTTTCTACAGGAGGGCTTCGTCGTTCGTACAATCAATACATTGAGTAATCCTGTGACAGTCACATCCGAGCTACCACTGAAATTGGCGAGAAAATGTGTCGATGTCATTGGTTCAGCATCGTTCGATGAAGAACAAAATGTACATACACTGAGTATTGGATGCGACGATGAAGTCTTGTTTGTTACAGCAGGCAAAGAATTTGCCCTGCTGAGAACTGTTACTGGAAAGGTAATTTTGAAACACCATAGACTGCAATTGATTCCAATATTCATAATGATTTGAAGAATATTCGCTCGCATGCAGCAAATAACGAAGTTATGCTCATTTCCGCTGTTTTGCAACAGGTATTATACAGTGGGAAAGGAAGCTCTTTAGGGATCAAGGGTAACGGAAGGCCTAACAGGTGGTCAGAGTTAACTCTGGGAAAAGGACCACGAGTAACTCACATTGCTGCAGGCCACGATGGTCAGCATGCCATTATACTGCTGGAAGATGGATCTGTATTATTTGTTGGAACTGCAAGGCGTGGGGAAGATGGCGATAATAGTGGGTTTTATTTTTTGTGTTTCTCCATTCATCTCACTGCAGTTTTTCAAGCAAATCAATTCCATTTTCTGTACATCCAGCTGCGATTCTTTGTCATAGTCTGTCGATAAAATTTTCAGATAAGGCTAGACGGCAGCCAAAACCAGTTAAACCAAAGAAAATGCTCAAAGTTGAGGGACAATTTATAGTAGATGCAGCATGCAATAATGGATCAACAGCATTAGTAACGAAAGACGGCTCTCTGTTGATGTTTGGGAAAGATGCAACGCACTGCGACAATGTTTCCGGTGTTGTTACCGATTTGAGTGACGTTCACGTGGCACATGTTTCACTTGGAAAAGCTCACGCCGTCGTTTTGACCAACAAGGGACAGGTTTACACTTTCGGAATAAACAATAAAGGACAATGTGGAAGAGACTTCACAACTACTCATATTACAAACAAGGAAGTTACTGTTGTGGCAATGGAAACCGGTATCGGGGAAGACGAACTGATTGTTGCTGAAGAGGGTAAGTAAAGGCATTTTTTGGCAAGCTGCTGGAATAGGTAGCAAAATGAACAAAAGTATAAATTACTTGATACACAATATTGCTTTGTACACCTTGGTTGCAATACCAATAGCTTGTCAAAAAATGCCTTAAATTGAATAAATCGTTACTTTTAAACATTGTCAATGCTACAAGGGCATACAATTCACGTTTATCAAATCAATTGTAGATGGTAGAGGTCCAAGCGATGAATGGGAAGAAGCAGCTGGGATGTGCCCAGCAGGGCAGCATCAGTGGAGACGTAGAGTTTGCATGGTGTGCACTGTGTGTCGAGAGTGTACCGGATACAGTATAAGTTGTCTGAGCAGTATTCGTCCAGATCGAAATCCTGGCCAGTAAGTAATTTAACGAAACTGAATGTTACGTGTTGTTTATTTTTTCAGGAAGTTGCCGCAAATTTTTGCAATACCCCTGTTGAACCATGTTTACGACATACAAAGTTCGCAAGTTTTGAATGTTCTTTTATCTCGCAGAGAATGCGGTTGTGGAGAAGGTGATAGTGGCTGTGCAGAGTGTGGCTGTTGTCGTATTTGTGCAAGAGAGAGCGTCGATAACGGTGGCGAACTAGCAGTATTGGGACCTTCCGGAGTTGGCGATATAACTGATATGATGAGACTAGACGTGATGTTTGGAGGTAATTCTTACGCTCATTATTAATCCTATATGTAACTGAGATACGTAAGTAATTATACTTACGTCATTTGGCTATAAAAACGTGAAATTAAAATAATTCTCACTTCAGCGCGACATGGGGTTAAGCTGCAAGATCATTTACAAAAAAGATTCGAGGAGAGACGGCAGAGACAGAGAGGTAAACCAGGTCCAAGTGTGACGAAATACGCTATGAAAATTAAGGGTGGCAACAACCAAAGATCCGGTAATTTATTAATGTTTTTTTTTTGAGTGATTCTATCGACATTTTGAATATGATTCAAATATTCACACTGTGTCGAAAACTTGTTTCTGTAGCAGGGCCAAGCGTCATTCCTCTGAAGGGATCTGGAGGAAAGGGTGCCATAGCGGTACCCACTAATGTTCAAGCAGAAGAAGGTATTGGTGGAAGCGATTTGGAGAGAGGAGATGCCGCTCGAGTATCCAGCCTTCCAGCAGCTAAACTGTCGATACCAGCCGATAGTCCTGTTGTACAAATTGCATGCGGTCTCCATCATACTGGTAAGTGAACGAATAATACAATTTGTTCGAATATAATGTTTGTATCATAATTCTAAAACAACATTTTATTTCTCCAGTTCTTCTCTTACAAAATGGTCAAGTTTATACATTTGGCAGTAATATATATGGACAATTAGGAGCTGGAGATTTGATAGCTCACGCTGGTCCAGTTCAAGTAAAACTGCCCAGTATCGCATCCCAGATTGCAGCTGGCAGTAATCATTCTGTCATTTTAACATCGAAGGGAGAAGTTTACACTTTTGGATCGTATCAGGTGAAGAAAATGTCTTCTTTAAATGATTTATTGGATTCCAAAATCTTCTCAGCGTAAGAATTGTGAATATTTTGGTAATGTCGAATTACAGAAAGGACAATTGGGTATGAACTGGTGGAGCGGACAGAATGACGCCACCAATGTTAGCTCTCAAACAAATCGTAGATCTGAAAGATCTCAGCCATGGCATAGCTTTCCTAACATAGTTCCAAACATCGGACCAAGATGGGGACGACGTGCAACTTGGGTCGGAGCATCCGGGGACCAGACATACATTAAAATTGATGAAATTAATTCAATCAGCCTCACAAGAAGCACAGTTATGGCGAATAAAAACAGTATCAGTGAGTATGATATTATTCTTTCAGATAAAAAAAAAAAAATGCTGCCCCTGAGATAGATTGCTGACACAATTTTCTCTGTCCGATTTTTCAGTCTTACTTCCGAATCAGAACGATCATGCAAACTCTTTCAAATGTCTTGTTATCAATAAACGAGATGGAAACTGCAACAGCTACAGCGGTGCCGATCAAGTTGACTTCAGTCACACAGCGAGCTGCCTAGATCCTCTCTACAATGTAATCTGGAGTTTCAATCCTGCTAATAATGAGATAAATTGCTACAACGTTATATCGACGGAAGCCCGTTCAATTGCTGGACTTGATACGTCTATACTCAGTCCTGCGTTGGCATTACCGGTCGTTTCAAATTGCTTTGTGACAAGATCTCAAGCTGCGATGCACCTTCTGGGATGTCTTGATAGTCTGACACAGGCTCAAGACGAGAAGTTGGTCGTCGTAGAGGAACACGAATGCACTCAAACTTCTCAGGGAAAAGTTTATAGCAGAGAAGATTTTGTCACGGTTAGCAGATTCGAAAGTGAGTACAGTTTACAAAATTTTACTTCTGCATTAAAGTATAACTGCTTGTTGGGCAGGACGAATTTATATTCAATTTCATACAAATTTACGACTCTTTATATCAGGTCATGGCGGCGGTTGGGGATACTCTGGTCACTCGATCGAAGCTATTCGTTTTATGGCTGATACGGACATCTTATTGGGAGGTTTTGGTTTATTTGGTGGTCGCGGGGAATATACTGGCAAAATAAAAGTAAGCTGGATGCAAGTTGTATTATCTGTAAAGAATTAATAGCTATCCTATTTGTTGATTTACAAGATTCATTAATCAACTCCCATTTAAATGTGACAATCTTTTGCACAGCTCTTTGACATTGGTATCGATGGTGGCGATCAGGAGACAGATGGTGAATTAATAGCGGAAACTGAAGAGATTCCTTATGAATGTGGACCCAGACAAAAATACCCGATGTTATTTGACGAGGTGATACAGTTGCAGGCTAACAGATGGTATGTTGCATGGGCTAGAGTCAGTGGCCCCTCTAGCGATTGTGGGTCAAGCGGACAGGCAATGGTTACAACGGAAGACCAGTAAGTTGATGATAAAAGATTCCATTTGAATTATGTAACATCCGTCATTGACAAAAATAGAAATTTAATTTAATCACACAAATTTCAGGGTACTATTTTATTTTAAATCTTCAAAGAAATCCAACAATGGAACGGACGTTAATGCTGGACAAATACCGCAACTGTTATACTGTGTTATTACACCGGAAAATCAAACTCCAAACAGACAAAGTGATCAGGGAGAACCCATATACATATTGAGTAGAGAGTTTAGCAGAACTGTAACCAAGGTACGTTTTCTTTTTAGGAGATAAAAAATGTGATTGACAGAGTTATTTATTAAGTTGCCAGAATGAGAGAAGATCGAAAATGGTCAGCGAATTGATAAAATTTTGAAATTTTTACAGGAGTGCTTTCAATCTTTGATATCCTTGCTGCAATGGAGTTGGAATACTCTGAAAGCTGGCTTGTCTGATGTGGCAGTTCATGTATCCTCGTCATCGCATGCAATGCTGGAAATGGACAGGCTCGTCTACATCAGTAAAGCCAGTCTCAGATTACTGCGAACGTATACTAACGAGATTTACCCAAATCAAGGTATGAGAATTGTGTCTTCACAAAAGAATCAAAACTTGTACATGTCAACTATTCATATATCTTTAATGTTGGGCTATATTTGTTATCAAAATTTTTTTGATACAATATGTTGATATATTATTTTACTGGAAGTTTCGATTAAACTTGTCCTCACTTTACAGTTGTGAAAAAAACCCCACCTGAATCCGTAAGATTGGCAGAATGTATCGGAGAAGTTAGAGGACTTCTTCGTCAAATACTTTCCGATGTTATTCCAATCACTGTAAAGAATAAAGGCAAAACACGGTCTACCAAAAGTAAGTAACTCAATGATACATGTTCCTTATATTGAGCTGTAGACAAATGTTCGTTGTGTCTACACAAAATTTTTTTTATCTTGCCACAGGTTCCACGAGTTTGAGTTATAAGATGACAGGAACCATTTTTGACGAGTGCCACAAAACTTTCGTTTCCTGCTATCACGCATTTTATCCCACAGCGTACCTGAAGTGGACTTCACTTTGCGACCTGTTATCTGAAATTGAGAAGGTAAACATGATTCTTCTAATAACGATGAGCGTAAAATTTCACACATGGTTTAAAATTGCCATTTTAAACTGTCAATATTTTTCTAGGATCAGGGCACTTCTTCGAAGGATCGACTACTGTCGGCAGTTTTGGCATCCCTCTGCCACCCATCTGTTAGACTTCGCTGTACTTTTCCAATATTAAACAATGTAATGGACAGCACAGACAGTATCAAGCGGCAATTGAGTCCGTCTGATAACGCTGGTTTGCCAATGATGAACTCGACGGAAGCACACCACTATCCTATCCTTGTAGAGCAAATAAGCTACAAGTCTCAGATCGAAAGTTCGAATAGAGGATCGTTAAATTGGTCCTTTCGCGAGGTGTTAGACAGACTGTTGGACCTGGTGCTTATACCAGTACGAAAAAGTCTTTGCAGAGAGAAATCCCAGTCCTTGCCGGATTTGGTTCTACACTGTTGTCATTTGTTGGCAAGAGTTATAGCTGAGTTAGCTTCTCAGTCGAGTGGAAACGACAACGAAGTACAAGGAGCCTGTGGTCGACTGATGTACACCACACCGTCCAGATTCACAAGAACGAATCAGAGCAGATCTTGGAACACTGGGAATGGGTCACCAGATGCCATTTGCTTTTCGGTTGATAGACCTGGTATCGTTGTTGCTGGCGTTGGGGTTTACGGAGGTGTCGGTGTCTATGAATACGAATTGGAGTTGTTGGATGACGTAAGTTGAGAGAAAATCGTGATAGGAATTACTGACAACAAGCATCTCTCATTTGATCCCATCTTTTATTACACTTAGCAAAATAATACTGGCAACGATCCTTCTCACACTCAGCGTTGGAGCAGTCTGGACTTTTCAAGGGGATCTTTTGGCCCGGAGGATTGCGTCAATGACGTAGTGGAGTTGAAGTTCGATAAGCCGGTATCTATAAAAGAAAATGTGAAGTATGCTATACGCTTACGCAATCGAGGAGGAAGAACTAGCAACGGTGACGGTGGTTTGAGCGTTGTGAAAGGACCAGATGGGACCACATTTACATTTACCGCGTGCTCGCTGAGTTTCAATGGTACGACTTCATTTGTAAAGTTGGACGCTCATTGGCTTATTTACAGTGTCATTGATTTGTCACATTTATTATTTTCTTTCTCATGTCATCAGGCACAACTCAAACCCGAGGACAAATTCCGCACATTCTTTACTACTCGAATCCGCAAGATTCGGAAACACAACAATCAACAAAAGCGATGGCAGAATTGCAGGCCCGGAAATGCACACTGGCAATGACGGCGACGATAGTGCAACGTGCTAATGAAATTTTGTCTCTGGCAAGAGAAAGGGCCGAAGATTTTTCCTCCAATGAAATTCTTGGGAACGCAGCTTTTGTCACGACTCTTCTGCCTTTGCTTATGGCTCACATTAGCCCGCTAGCGACTTCAGACCCGCGGGTAATCAGATGACTGACTAACAAGAAGATAAAATTTCCAATTTCAATATTTTACGCAAGTTTAATTTTTTTTTCAGAGTGGGGTGCAGGTTTTGACCCTTATCCAAGAAATGCTTCCACATATTTCGGCGCTTAACCAGATTTCGGGAATGGGATCGTCGCAAATATCACAAGACAGTGAGATTCAGTCGCACAGCGTTCCACCGATTACGACGAGCCAGCATTACACGTGGTTGGAAAGCGATCATCCTTACAAGGCGGCCACAGTTTCCCACTACAAAGTTGCATTTGCCGAAACAGTGAGATGGCTCAGCGTCGAGTTTACTCCTGACTGTGGAACTGCACAGCCTGAGGATTACCTTCAGCTCTATATACCCAGCAGCGTAGCCAGTCCATCCATAACTATTGGGTCAGTTTTTTTGAAAAAAATGCATGGATGGATAAGTGCAATAATAATAGTATTCACAATTTGAAGTTCGCGTTTGTATTTGTACTCATGATATTTTACATTGTAATTTCAGTGCTGCAACCACATCGTCGGAAGATAATCTACCACACTGGCCGGTTCTTCACAAGTTGAGCAGTATACCGAGTCAATGGCCGCAGAATGCTGTCGTTTTACCAGGTCAATAGCATACTTCATTCTTCAAAATTAAGGGTCTAGATTAATACTGCCATATCCTTTCAATCATACTCAAAATATCGAAATGCCGTTGAATTTCAGGAAACGAAGTGATATTTTCCTTGGAAACCGCGTCCGATTACGTCAAGGATGATCGCTCCAACACTTACGGTTTCAAGTGTTTGGTCATTGGATACGAATGGGCCGGTAGTGTGGGTGGATTGAAGCATCTGGAAACCGAATTGGCGTTTCTCGGCGGTGCCTGTGCAGCGAGTTTGATGAAGAAGCACATGACGTTACCGCCTGTGTCAGGTACGAGTTTAATATTTGTATCGTAAGTTAAAAACCGTTGAAGCCCATTACGTACTTACTCTGTACAAACGTGTGTGAACTGTAAAAAATGAGTTAGAAGTTGGAAGTGCCGAGGATATGTATCGACGATTTATGTTTAACTACCCCTCAATTTTCAGTCGAAGAAATCGAAGAGGATCTTGAACTCGCCCAGGACACAGCTAAGCGGCTTTTTTCCGGATATTCAGTGCTTCTCGGAAGAGGATTCGCCCTCACATCTCCGCCTACGGTGTCCCAGGCCCTCGACGGCGTGCTTCCGTTTAGGTGAGTTTTTACAACTTTTCTTACACCGCCGGAATCACTTGAGCATGCAGTGGTTCCGCCTATCTTGTGATTTACAATTTGCAAATGAATTAGGTTTGATATGCTGATGTTTCATTGAACGCTCATCTTCACTATGGACCGCGATATGCGTAGCGACTTAAATCGAAGTTTTTCGTAATTATGATGTGCGAAGTGAAATGGAATGGTGACGATACCGCTAGTCGGGACTTTTATATTCAATGACAAAATCGTTATTATAACTCGGTGTATTATGTTGCGATATGTGCAAAGAAATTAACCAGAACTTCAGGATCATTGCTTGATCGTGACAAAATTGCTCAGACTCCTTCACACAGTGAAAAGGGAAGGTGGTGCTGATCGATTTTAATCTCTTTCACGCTGTTCTGCAATTACAGAAATTAGCACGAAGTTCTTATCTAACGTTGGATAATTTGAGTAACAGGTGCTATGCGCAATTCTCTCCATGAATTTATTCTCCTGATAGGAATGGGACGGGTATCAGGTTCTTGGTTGTTTGTTCTGACTTTCGCCGTTAATTTTGAAGATTTATTTATTAATAATGCGTGAATTCAGTATGTAAAACAATTATATGTTGTACAAGTTGGCTGTCGTTATATCACAGTCATGATAATTACGGCTAAATGATTATTACAAAAATCTTAATCACTACTAAACGACACAATTTATTTTTCTTGCGTTATCATTATTATTATTATTGTTATTATTCGTGTTCTCTTAAATTAGATTCACACTGCTAACGATATTCTCACTTTGATTGCGTTCAAGGTGTTCGTTAGACAGTTCTCGTTACCATTTATGATTCCCGTGTAGCGTCTCGCTGTTTGGCTAATCGACGAATATCACGTGCAATTGAAAATAATCTTACAACTCCGAGCCGTTGCGCGTTGATGCGTAATTTCGCATTTTGCATTCTCTTTCGTGTATCTCGCGAGCCCGTTTCTGCACTTGATCGCTTAACTACCTAATTATTTTATTCCTCTAGGGGAGACATGAGGTACAGTAATTGAAGTGCTTTAAATACAACTTCGTTAATTGTTATAGGTAAATAGGTACTTGAAAAACTTTGTACACTTAGAAATATGGCGCAAATAATCAGTTCGAAGCGATATCGTAAAGAATTTAACGAAAGTCAAATCCTTTTCTCGTGTTCTTTTAAAAATCGGTTGCGCGATGTTTTCTTATTCGGCAGCTATTTGTTTCATAATCTCTTCTAATTCGACGAGAGTTATCGATTCGTGATCAGATATAAAACTATAGATAAATCTCGCGTGACGCGCTTCTTCTAAATTGCGGTAAAACGTGTGCATATATGTACCGTCTCTGTGATAATCGAGAATTAAAAAATTATTGAGCTTTGAACTATCTTCAGATTATAACTAACTAAATATAGTTTCAAACGAAAAAGAGATATCGTAACTCTCTCTGAATTTACACATTATGCGTATAACTTCGGCAGTTTCAATTGAATCGAAACGGTGAAATTAATACAGTATAATGACGATAGTAAAGTATAAACAATGAATACGTTTAGGAATGACACGTTTACGTAAATACTCACGATACAGTAACAATTATACACACAGATATGTGGCACTGAAACAATAAATATTATATACACCAGATTCGCTCAAAGTCCGAGCGTATAATATAATGATAACATTAACAATGATAATAATAATAATAATAATAACAACAACAACAACACAACGATAGCGATACCTGTAATGAATATTTCATTCAACTATACAAAAATACGAAAAGTATCTCGAAGATGTATTTCACACATCGACGAGTTTGTGCATTTCTCATCACTTTTGTTGTTGTATTTGTCTTCTTTTCTCTTATTTTCTTTCATTCTTTTTCTCGTCCCCTCTTCCAACGCTAACCTTATAATCTAAATCACACAAAGACTGGCTCTTCTTCTGCTTCATCTTCGTCTCCTTGTTCTTCTTCTATATATATATATATATCTATATATACGCAATCTCTTCAAAGTATATACATATTAATATTTGCGAACAACGCGGATATCAGTTTTTGTTGCTGTTGCTGTTGTCGTTGGAGAATCTTTTACGAAAATAGTCCAATTTCCTCGTACGTTACACAATCTTCATCTCTATAGTCGAGTAAAAAACTTGACGCGTTGCGAAAACAAATTTAGAAAGTTGTTATATAACACCTATACACATGTCCGTATATCGTATAGATTATCTAAATTGCAAATGGGCGCGCGAATATAAATGCGTTGTTATTAATTTTTTCCGCGAGGTAATCGTATCATATGACAACAATTATACACAAGTATATATATCTTTTGAGAAGTTGTTACAATCAATCTGTCGGTGATATGTGCAGGATATTAGATGGATACGCGGTGTAAATTGTTTGAACGATTTGCGATCGACTCTACTGTTGCAAAATATAAAACTTTCTAACGATTTCGGATGAAATATCGAGATAATGTCTCCGAAATTATAATAATATAATACATACTACATTCCTAATATAAAAACGACGACTATAATATAGGCATACATATATGTTTTCGTATTTAGAAAAAATAAATGAATTTCGTATTGATGATAAAACTTGTATACTATGATAATAATAATAATAATAATAATAATAATAATAATAATAATAATAATAATAATAATAATAATATAAATATAATTTTATAACATACGTACTAAATATTTTACAGACTTTTTCTACAATGTGAGTAATAATTTATGCATCTATACGTAATATTATTTATTATAATGTAATCCTTATCGTGATATAACCGTATATGTAAATAATTATTATCGTCGTTATCGATATTATTATTACTACTGTTGTTGTTGTTGTTGTTGTTGTTGTTATTATCGATAGGTATTTTATAATTCTGTGGTCAACGGTTCAGCCTTTTCAACAATCACATGAAACTCGGTTTCTCTGTAAACGCGTCCGTCGGGCACGACCATCGTTATCCTGCTGTCAACCGGAGCGTCCCTGGCGATGACGCCGTTCTTCTTTGAAACAACGTCAGGAGCGTTCGTCGGCACGCTTATCCAGCGTTTCTGGTTATTTTCACGCTGCCTGCGGCAGCACCAAACGATTAGAAAACCGCCGACTAGCAAAACTACGATAGAACCAACTAGAACCAGTACGAACAAGAGGGTGGAATTGCTTATCGAGCAGTATCTCGCCTCGTATTCGTTGAATGTTACCGGCGTGAAGTCAGCGTCGAAATCTAGACAGAGAAACGTTTCCGGACCGACGTTTATCGGCTCATCCGGTACGCTCATTGAGTAAAATTTCGCGTATACGTTACTGTAGTTTAACACGTTTCCTCGCCAAACCGGAATCGCTGAACACTCGCAATTATGGTTTACCAATATCCCGTCCAATTCCGGACGGAAACTTCCTCTGTCGAACATAACCGAGCCTTCCTCGAATGTCTTGATGCTGTTGTTTTTGAATATCAGGTCGTTCAGCCTTCCGTTGTTGTTGTTGTTGTTGTTGTTGTGGTACGACTGGTATTCCGGGTCTGTTTTTATGTCGAGAAACGCGCCTACGTTCAGGTTGCCGAACGTGTTGTTCTTCATTATGACAGCGCCTGTCGTCGTTACGCTGAACGCCTGACCCTCGATTGTTCCGAAATCGCAGTTTTGTATCGCAACGGTTCTCGGCCTTCTTATTATAAACGCCGAACTTCGCACCGTTCCCATTCGCACACCGTCCAGCATGAACTTGCTCGTTACCTCGATGTCGTTCATCGCTCTACTCGGCACAACATCGCCGAACGTTCCGCCGATCACGTGAAGATAGCCGACGTCGAATTTCTTGAAAGCTTGCGCCTCCATTGTATCTATAACGCAGTTATCAAGTGTCATTGTTTCCGTACCCACGAGGTTCGAAAAGGCGAAAGCGTTCACCTGACCGATCCTGACGTTTTGGAGGTGGATCACCTCCACGTCACCCTTGAACGTGAAACTAGGGAGAAGGTCCATGCTGCTGTTCGTTATCGATATCTTCGCCGGCGTATCGCGCGTCGCAAGCTCGAAACTCTGAGGGTACAACGTCAGGTTGCCGATGTTCTCGAAGCTTATCGCTCGCAGACCTCCCATCGAGGTAAGACTTGAATTCACCAGCCTCACCGACGGGCAGTTTGATATCATTATTCGCGTCGTATGCGGACTCAGTCTTCGATCACCTTCTGTCGTTAGGACCAGCTCCTGAAATTCGAAAATCGAACGTTTACATCGGGTCTGCTGCGTTAGTTGAGCTTGAAGTTAGTAACGTTCTATTTTCTTAATTCTACAATGATTTTTAAACGAACTAAGATTGCAAAATATTCAAACAGTTACAAAATCGGAAACTGACAGTTTTCCCTCAGCATGAATCGAACTTCAACATGATTGTGCGTTTTATGTATGTACCCCGCGATCTTCTTTTTTTTTTTAACTCTCTTTTGCCTCCATATTTTCAGGATAAACCTCACCAACTTTTTCTTTCATTCTTTGTATTACACACAAAGCTTACGGAAATGAGCACGCGTGTGTTATCACGAAAGAATCGACACCGCGATAACAACGAATAGATTAACACTTAATAAGGGTCTAAATCGTTGAGGTTAATCTCTTGTAACCATGCAGGATATTATACTTAATAATTGTTCTTGAAACCCTTGTTGTAAAACCTACCAGGCAATTATGGTCGATATATGTCGTGCATTTACAAAATTCACTCCGTGGATATTCGTTACACA
Source organism: Neodiprion pinetum (assembly GCF_021155775.2). NCBI lineage: Eukaryota > Metazoa > Arthropoda > Insecta > Hymenoptera > Diprionidae > Neodiprion > Neodiprion pinetum. The sequence continues at coordinate 4,061,532 of NC_060233.1, forward strand.
CACGGAAGAATTTAAATCTACCATATATCGTCTTTACATGAAAAAAAAAAACTTCGATCTTCTTCTATACTAAGAAGCTCCGTATCTTTAAAACTGATTACAACGTAATCCCAATATTTGGGCGTTTGCGTTTCACCTTCTAATTTTATTTTTTTTTTTATTTTTTTTTTTTTTTATTTTCAATCAGAGTGACAAATGAGGGATGAAAACGATATCGTTGGACACGTGAGACGGTTTTTCCCGGATGGAAACGAAACTAGAGAAGGAAGAGTATTATACGAAGAGAAAACAAAAAACGTATGTCGCGATCCCTTTGTGCTACGTAACATACGCGTACATGCAGTATAAAAAAAAAAAAAAAAAAAAAAGGAAAGAAAACCCCCGCAGATAATGTCGTTTGATTTTATTTCAGTACAATAGTCGCGTCGAACGATTTTTTTTTTTTTCCCACCCTCTCGTTCTCCTTCTCTCTAATCCCTCTCGTCCGGTAAATGCCCATATAACCGGAAGTAATACCGTTGATCAATCTCTGCGATATAACTGGGGTACACCGAACAAATACTATCTCTTCTTTTTTCATTTCCATGCCGCGTTGTGTGTCATGACGGGCGGAAAAAGAAAGAGGTGGGAGGGGATGAAAACGACGACGAGGAAAATGTATAAATGAAATTTTGCTCGATCGCTCGCGCCCTTTTTTTTTTTTTTTTTTTTACCGTAAAAAAAATTCTATTCACTGATACGCGTTGCGATATCGATGTGGGACACGGTTTAAACATGTGAATCATCCTGAGATAAATTCACCAACCACGTAACGCGACTTTGTATTATTATTACACGCTTCTCTCTACCTGCCCGCACGCTTATCTGTACGGAGAAGTTTATTGTAGACTCGCAGGGTTTCGGTGAATATCGCGTTATCAGAGCTGCCACATGCTGGAAATGTATAGGTAATCGTCGTCGAAACGAGAGAAGGTCCAACACGAATATAAACTTTTAAAGTTAAACGACAAAGGCTGCTCTGCAGCTTGCGTTTCGTAAACTTTCGACGCCGTTACGGTACATGGGTATTTATGTATGTAGTACGTGACGATATATGGTGTAACAGGGTACGCGTGTATGGGGAAAACCTAAGAGAGAGAGGGATTTATCTTTTCAATTTGATTCTTTTTACACCTGAACCAAAACCCCGTAAAAACAACTCGAATTACAATAAATATTTATCGCGCGATTGATACGCACGTAGTATTTTTTATTTTTTATTTATTTATTTTTTTTTTCACTTCGATGAAGTACGAAAATTTACCTCCCGATTTTATATAGTCATTTTTTTGCCGTAAATATCTCACGTGTTCACCAGCTTGGGTGTATTATAGGTTCACCGTATACGAATATATCGTTCGTTGTAATATATGCGAGTTTGATGCGAGGGAAAGTTTGTCGATTCATTATTTTTCACATTTTTTCCCATCCATTTTCGTGCGGTTTCATCATTATTACTTATAGAGACAGAGAGCGAGAGAGAAAGATGACAAAAGAATAAATAAAAAGAGTAATGGTGTTTTAAATTATTCGAAATGAAATTTATTATTGGCCGAAAAACTTTTTATATCCACCGAGTTAGAGAGAATTTGTCTTTAATAAATGTATATTTATTTATTTATTTATTGTTAACTATTGCGACATTTTTATAATAGCGTAGGAGTTGAATTTTTTTTTTTTTTTTTTCTCCACACGAGCATTATATGCCAGCTCCATAATATACATATATATATATATGCGTATGTGTGTCGAGGAGAAAAAATTTGCAGACTTGAATACTAAGTACGGTTATACATATGCACGTATTACATATGCGGAATGTAATATTTATGTACGCGTCGCGTAGTTTCAGGGACGTCGTAAATTTTCCGACGTATGCTTGAACTGAAAATTTTTACTTCCCCATGGATGGTCTACTTGTCTCCCTGTGCATTTTGGAATAAAAAAAAAAGAAACAAAAACACGAATAAAAAATGAAAAGAAAAGATAAAAAGTATTTCGAGAGAATTTCTCTCGTTTTTCTTTATTTCCACGACTCGGAATGTCCTCCTTCCGTTTTCCCTGCAACTGAGTTATATTTCTTCTTCTTCTTCTTCTTTATTTCGCGTTCAGGATTCGCGAGCACGCCGCGTTCACTTTATGGCATAACGACTTTATATATCGTATACCTGGACTGTATATGTATAAATACACACCTGTATATACAATATGTATACATATGTATGTGTAACTCTTAGTACGCGGCACGTGTCGAGGTAATAATGATTTACTCTTTTATTTATCTTGCAATTTTTATAAGGAAGCGGTAAAAATATCGCTAGCCGAGAGCAAAATACCGGGTATATATTATACATACACACCTGTACATATTGTATAATAACAAGAGAATGATGAACGAGGAGTGGAGCTTAAATCCTGTATATATATATATATATATATTTATATATATAAAATACACTGTCGATTTTATTATTTTCTCAACTTTTATCCTACATTGTGTTTGAAAAACCGTGAAACTTTTCGCTTACGTTTATTAGAGAGAGAGAAATTTGGGAAAATGACGACGAATATTGAGTAAAAACAACAAACAGAAAAAGAAAAAAAAAAAGAAAGTAAAATGAATTAATTAACGAGGCAATCTCTTTTCCTCTACAATTTTACTGTTTTCAGGCGTGTTTAACATAACGGGTTTTCGGCGGTATGAAATTCGCAAAAAGTTTATTAAATTTACACGGCTCAAATTGAAGAGCTATAATTTTTCTCTTCTTCTAGCATACTTACATACATATATATATATATATATGTATATATTATATGCATATTATTATGTATAAAACTCAAAGTTTTTTCGTCATGTGTTCGCTTATAACTCGAGAACGACTGAACCGATTTTCATCCTTTTAATCTCTACGAATAGCCACAACGTCCGCCCACAATTTATGCTACATTTCGTTACAACCAGATTCATAGTTTTGGAGAAGTAAAAAATTTTTGTAAGCCAAGTGGGAACGTGATCACACATTTATGCGAACGCTGACTAAAGTCTTATTGATAGAGGTTAGGTTAGATAAAGTTCTAGGTTAGGTTTTAGGTTGAGTTAGGTCAGATATTGTCAGTCTTCATTCAATTGTTCTTAACTGTAAGCAAAATTTTTTCATATCAACAGAATCTTCATTTCATCAAATTAAATTTGAATGCGGGCGAAGCCACGACGGGATATTATACATATATAATATATATTATATATATATATGTATATAGACACAGACACAAATATGCATTATAATTGCACGCAGATAATAATGTTGTTGAACGCGAAATGATACGAAACTTGTCATGGCTATCTCGCACGCACGATGAGGTTACATGAATAACGCAATTATTAAAGTGGGACTACTGTAAATCATGTAACATATAATATTATACGTTATACACGTAACGAGCAGACGTCGCGAAATCATTGTATCAAAAATTACGCACGCTCGAGGTTAAGGTTAAGGGGATGAGGTTCGAATCCTCGGTTCGTCGCTCGTGATTTCGTGGGGAAAGGAACAAAAAAAAAAAAGAAAAAAGAAAAAAAGTAGAACCAAAGAAAAAAAAAAAAAAAAAACAACCGTATCACGTGTGCAATTTCTTGATAATAAATTTTTCACGACGCCGGTACAACTGCGTCGCGGTAAAATATACGGAGTACGGAATATCGTGTAACAAGATCGTCGGGCCGGCGGCTCGTTCTTACCGCATTAAAAATCCCTCCCTCCCCCTCCCAAAAAAATATAAAAAAAATTAAAAAAAGAAAACAAAGAAATAAAAAAATATGCAGGAACACACGAAAAACAGGGAACCGCGTAATCTGATGCTCGACTTTATCTAACTTGGATATAATATCCCCGTCCACTCTTCCCTTTCGTAACAACGCGTACAACATAGGTATAGAGAATTATGCGCGCAATGTAATATAATAATAACAACACTGTGCGTGTACTACATATATATATATATATATATATATATATATATATATATATATATATATATATATATATACACATATGTATGTATATATGTATACAGTACATGCATATAAACGTATATCCGTGTTTGTAAAAATGTCCGGGGATTGAGTGATGTTGTTGCGATGGAGTTTAAAAAAAAAAAAAAAAAAAATTGCGGAACAAAAAATTGAAAAAAGAAATTCGATGCGATAAAATGTTTTTTTTTGTTTTTTTTTTTTACCCCCCTCCAATTCTTACCCCCACTATCGCGGTAAAGTTTGGGTGTGACCAGAATTTGCTTTTTTCGTCGTTTCGTTTGATAAATAAGCGACCGCGGCATTTTCGCTGCCGCCAATTATTATAGCGCATGAAATCGTGAAACTGCATTGTGGGTCGGTCTTTCATTTAATTCCGCAAGCACGTTTATGGATAATCTCGTTTTACAGCATTTCCTCGTCTCTTTGTCTCTCTGTTTCTCTTCCTCCCCCTCTCTTTTCGCGCTATCCATATCTATATATATATATATATATATATATATACACATACATATGTGTGGAAGTTTTCCTCTACATACGGGTCATACCCGATACAATTACATAGCTGAAAATGTTCGGTGCGCTGCTGCAGTCACTGCGATACAGAAAACAGTTACGTTTGTATACCTGGTTAAATTTATATGATATATAATTCGATTAAGGTTATTGTTATTATTATTTTTATTATTATACCAAAGCACGGTTTCATTCTCTCGCGTCTCTTTATACTCGTTTTGCTTTTGCTTTTTTGTTGCTGTGCGTTGTACTACTGATAAGAAGGTAGATTCCCCGTTTTGCTACACCTGTTATTCACGCTTGTGTAATTTTTTGCCCACATACACAACGATTGTTTATTTTTTAAATGTATTTTTTTTTTTTTTTTCTTCAATCAAATCTACACCCATTACATAAATTTTTATATACTTCTATGTGTTTCGATATTTCATATCAAAGTAAAAAGTTCGAGCGCGAGGTGACGAATTTTTTTTTTTCTTCTTTCATTCGTCTCGTTCTAGAAGTGAAGAATAATTGATGAAAACGATGCGAGATAAAAAAAAAAAAAAACAAGAAGTTTATTATATCGTCACGAGGGAAACAAACGTGCGTGCAATGTAAATTTGACGGGTTTGAAGAAGAATATATTTATATATATTTTTCTACTTCTATTGAATGATTTTCTGATTCGAAGCATTGAATAAGGGAGCAGAAGAAAAAAACAAAATTCAGAGAGTGAAATTATTGAAATCCCGATGATCGAAATTCGATATCTACATGTGTTGTACATGTAAGCGTACGTCGTGTATACAAAATTGGATCTTTTTTTCCACCGTCTTCTTTTCATCATTCCAATTTCGGAGTCAGTGACGTGAGAATCCGATCGCGATTAGACGAATCGAGGTTTAGAGGTTTTCTCGCCCTCGCGTGTTAGTGAAATAAAGGGATTTTAACAAGCTGACGACTGTGGTTATAGGAAAAGAGGAAGAAAAAAAAAATCACCCTCTGGCCTGCACGAAAGAATTCAGGTGTCGAGAGACGCTTGGAGGGGATGAATTTAAGGGTCAAACCGACAGCCGTGCAACTTTCCATTTTTTTGTTTTTTTTTCCTTCTTTTCTTTTCTATTTTTCACCCCCACCCCCATCCCCCCACAGCTCGGAAACTTTTTCAATCCTGAAACGCGACAGCGGCTCGATTGTTGTTTTTTTTTTTTTGTTTTTTCTTCATTCTACAGGTGTAATAAAAGTAGAAATAAAAATAAAATTGCGGGAAAGAGCTGCGTGACTGTTCAAGATTGAATCTCTTTTTTCTTTCATCTTTTAACCGATCGGTTATTCGATGATGTTTTTCTTCGACTATTGAAATTTCTGAAATAATTTTCCTCGTCTCTATTTCTCTCCCTCTTATTTTCTTTAAATTGTTGTTATTCATTTTATTTCACTTTCATTTTATTGTATTTTTGAACCTACGACTCGTTGTATGAGAAAATTTTTATTTCACCAACGTTCGAACGCACGACTCACTTTTTACAATTGAGGCAGTCTCAGTATCAAACCATTTGGGCATGTATATTTTATATTTGTAAATTGTCTTGATTATAAAAAAAAAATTGGTCTTACGAATAAAATTCAATCTTTCTCTCTCTCTCTCTCTCTCTCCCTTTTCTGATCTTAAGCTTCTCTATTTTCTCCGTTACTAACCCAATTGTTTATTTATACCTTTGGATTCGCTATCCTAGTATAATAAAAATTGTTATATATTTCATTCTGTTCTATTATATTCAATTCTCTCTCTCTCTCTCTCTCTCTCTCTCTCTCTCTCTCTCTCTCTTCGACTTTCGGACTCGTACGAATAACCTACCTCTGGTTCGTTATCGCAGTCGCAAGTCAGCCTCGCGAAAACGTCGCATCTGCAAGGCGGTGCGTCGCATCTGTTGACGGAATTCGTCAGTATAGCCACGCTTCCGTTGTCCGTCGAGTATAGTCCAAAAATCGTAGCGCTCATCAGGAGAAATTTCATCGGATCCATTTTCGCCCCCCTCCTGCGATTTTCCGATCGAGAGAGAAAATCGCTTCTTCTCTTCACCCCTCTTCTAACTTTTCTCACCCGTTAACGATGAATTCTCTCATCTCTTCTTTTTATCTTCATCTTTCGTTTTTCTCTTTCTTTTCTTGCAGGCGATATTTATGTATATATATATATATATATATATATATATACACGTACGTCTTTTTTCAGATTTCTTACGAATCGATAATTTTCTCTATCCTATCTCGATATCGTCGATCGTTGCAATTTTTCTCTGCGACGATTAACACGATGCGTGTACAAGCGTTGAAAATTGGACGATAACTGCATTTCGTCCCCGTTGAAATAAATTTCGCACACTCGATTTTTTCGGGGACTTTTTCTTCCGCGTACTTTTTACTCTTTCTCTCTCTCTCTCGGTATTTTTTATTTTTTCTTTCTCCTTCTTCTTCTCTCTCTTTTCTTTATCCCAGATTATTTTTTTTTTTTTGTTTTCCTTGTTTCGCGAAATTCTTCTCGGCGAGTCGATCTTCTTCGTTCGGGGATAAAAACTTGTCCTTGTCACTCAACGCCAGCAGCTCAGCTGAAAGTTTTTTATACGTCAATAAAATAATGATGAAAGTTTCGAAAGAAGAGATTATCAGAAATTTAGTTTTGGAAAATCTTTTCTTCTTTTCAAATTTATATATATATATATATATATACTCGTATATATGTATATATGTATATCTTGCAGTTGTAAAATTTCATACTCCGTATGTTTTCATTATTACACTTTCATACTATTTATTTCAATTGAGCGAACCTTCGCACGCGTCTTTATACCCTTGGAAGCCGAGAAACAAATGCCCGGCTTTTCCCCTCAACCCCTTAAATTATATATAAACCTCTCGGGGGAAGTAACAATGAATAATTTAAACGGGAAAAACGCTCCTCGCAATATCAAATAAATAAGTAAGGAAAGTAAAGTTTCGACTGTAAATTTATGGTGCCTACATATATATATATATATATATGTATATATGTATATGTAATGTATACCTAATACATATCGTTTCGCAAGTTTTAATCAAACTTTTTATATACATTCTTACGTATTAAATGAACATTCAAATCAAATTCACGTATATCGCTACGCCCGATTTTCCGAATAAACTTTACGCATAAGCTTTGCGAATTCTCTCTCTCTCTCTCTCTCTCTCTCTCTGTCTCGGGTAATTTTGTTCTTCTTTCTTTTCCCTCCCACACTCCCTATTTCCACCCTTATTCGCCGTTTGGCAAATTTTTCAATCAAATATTTACCCCGAGAGGCGTAACGGCAGTTTTCTTTCTTCTGTTTTTTTTTTTTTTTTTCTCTCATTTTACTCGAATTGTTGCGAGTGGAAAAATTGTCGTCCGATTAAAATCACGTATTTTTTTTTTTTCGCATCAGGCATTTCATCGTTACGCAACGTAAGATGACATTTACATTCCACGTTTTCCTACGTTTTTCATTGTGAAATGTTTTGACTTTTATAAAACATGACGTTATATAAAATTTCTAAAGAGCATACGTGCGGAAAGTTTTCTTATATATATATATATGTATATGTATGTATATGTATGTATGCATAAGAAAACTTTCCGCACGTTGTGAGAAATTTCAATATAATAATTGTGTACCCGGTGTGTAGTTAGGTAGTTGGGTACATATTACTTATAATAATACCTACGCGTTCAAACAGTTTGTCGAGTTGGCAGAGATTTACACCCTCTCTATAAGCAAGGGTAGAAATTAATCCTCAAACTTTCTTAGCGTGCGTGTTATATTCACAAAAATTTTTGCGGTCAGTATTCGACAGGGGAAAAGATTCGAACGCTTTTCGCATTTTTTTTTTTTATTAATCATTTTTTGTTTTTCCACTCGTAACAGGCGATTCGAACTCAAATTTTTTTCGTCCCAATTTTATGCGGTCATGGAATTAATATCGCACCGAGCAAAAATTTCATTCGTTATGGTTACTAGAAAAATTTAGTTACTAGAACGATATTAATAATAATCATAATCGATTTTACCGTGTTGAAAAAAAAAAAATTTACCGTTCAAGTAATATCGGTTAATCGCGGATTAAAAATAGGGGAGAAAACTTTTCACTGACCGATTATACGTTGGCTTTGTGAATGTATGTTTCTTTTCTTTTCTTTATCTTTATCTTTATCTTTATCGCCGCGTTGCGTCTTTTCTTTTTTTTTAATGATCTTGTATGCGTGTAATATCTGTGTGCGCAGTTCGCGTATATCAGTGATTTATCTTATTATACGTGACGACGTTTATATATACATATATATATATATATATACATACACGCATATAATCAAAGACCCGCGCGTTTCTCGGTTAACAATAAGATAAGATAAAATCGATGACGAAAAGTGTGACAGTTTTATCTATATTGAAAATAAAGTGTAAATCGCAGAAGCTAAGCGGTGTGACGGCGTTATGAAAGGCGAGAACGAAAAAAAATTATAATTGTCAACATATTATTACCAAAGGAGAAGTGTTCATTTCTTCTTGTTGCGATTACTATACAATAACATCGAATCGTTGTTCTCGTTAATAATTCGATACGAGTGTTACGATATCGTGTTTTTCAAGAGACCAGCAACGTTTCTTCGTTGGAGTGAAAAAAAAAAAAAATAAATAAATAAAAAAAAAAAAAAAAGAACCGAACAGCGGTATCTGACACGTGGAAACATTTTCGAAGAAATGAAAGAATAGAAAAAGAAGGCTAGGATGTAGAGATAAATATAAAAATAGATTTGAGAAGCGTATTAGATATGAGTTGGTAAAAAAGAAAAAAAAGAAAAAAAACTTAAACCTGTAAAAACTAAACTCGCATAAATAAAACTACTGGTTTTTTTGCACGTCTAATACAACTGTGTTTGCGGACTGTGCGAGGAGTACTTAAGGTAACGTCATAGTTATTTTAGTTGGTCGCGCGGCGAATACGTTCGTATCGAAATACGAGGAGCGTCTCTCGTCGCTGTGCTTCTGCTTATTTAAGAGTTTTAGACTTTAAGCGGATGTGTGATGCGATGTGTACAAGAGCGTGGATCAGAAATGATCGGAGAAAGAGGGTGAAGTTGGTAACGTTAGTTTAACGAAAACATTCAGGGAGGGGGAGGAAAAATTACTATTTTTCTTTTTCAAGTTTCTGCATCAAGAGAAATTTTTAGTTCCGGTTGCCGCTCGGTCCTTGACTATTTTCCTTTTTTAACACAATCGAAAAATAATAGTTAGAGGTAGAAAATGAACATTAGTTTTCTAGTATCCGTTACTATTCTTTTAACAGTGTAGTGACTTTGAAGTAGTTAAATTTACAATACATGAAATACGTTTTGCCTAATTATTACACGATTTAATGAATTTTAGAGTAAATTTCTGCCATTCTGAGATAACGATTTTACGAAACGTTAATCATCGCTTAATACAAATAGTTTCTAACTTCAGCTTCGTGAGATTCTGCGTAATTAAATTTAAACGAAATTAAACGAACAACGTGTTTAAAGGGTACGTCGAATCGTTTGGCAAGAAATATATCCAGTACTACAGTTGTTTACAACGATATCGCAAAAGCTGGAGCGATCAGCTTTCCGCAAGTTCAAATCTGACTTTCAATTTTAACACCTGCATCGATAAAAAAATATATTACACGAGTTTGATCCTAGTCTTTTGCCGGCTTTCCGGTTTTCCGGTTTTGTGCCTGTTAAACATCCCCAGGGACATGTAATACACGTATTACACCGATTTATACATGTCTACATGTATACATGTATGTATCACACACACACACACACAAAAGCGGAACCGCCGCTGATATATTGATCCAGAATCGAATTGAGATTCTGTTCGTGAATTCGCACTCAATCTCACATCCGGATAATTATTCATTAAATCCGACGCTGCGGTACAAAAGTTAACTATACATTTATAATGTATGTGTAAAAAAAAAAAAATACATTTATATGACGTAGGTATTTCTTAATCTCCCTAGAAAAAAAAAAAAATAAAGACTTGAAATATTTCTTTCACCTTGTTTTAACACCGCCTTTCTCAATCATAAACCGTCTTCTTCGTCTCATCCGATTTATGTGTACATCTGTACAAATATATTTATATATATATATATATATATATAAGTATATATATATATGTATAGATAAATTTATTTTCTTTTAAGAATATAAAAGAAAAGTTCGATAATCGGTACGTTAAAAACGTTCAAATTCAACGTTTCAAATCAACCGATTTCATCCTGAAGTCCGCTGAAAATCATTTCTGAAAAGAAATCCCGTATTCCGGCGACGTTGTGTGTTATCACTGTGTTTATTTTTTTATTTATTTATTTTTTTTTATCATTCGAACAAAACACATTACATTACATTCAAAAAAAAAAAAACTTGCGCGTTATTATTTTTATCAATTTTTTTTTTTTTTCAACCTTACTTCATCCTCCGTTTGCTTTCCGCGTACGTTAATCGTTACACCGTACCAACGCACCAGATCATACCGCTTGTTTTCACTTTTTTTTTTTTTTTTTTTTTTTGCCTTGTACAGTTCGTGTAAAAAAATTTTCACACAAGAAACTTTCCCGCCGCAACACAACGTACAATTCGTTGTTCGATTGGAAAACAACGTTTGTTCGTTCGACGGGTTGTACGAAAAAAAAAAAAAAAAAAAACTACGTGAAACAGTTTTATCAAAAAAAAAAGAAAAAAAAAAAAATCCAACGCGAGACGCGATAAACTCGACCGCTCGGCACCCGCGATATTCGCGGACTAGTTTCGCCTCGCGTTGCCGCGTTTATCACGCGACACGATCCCCACTCTTTCTCCTCCCCCTCCTCCTCCTCCTCCTCCTCCTCCTCCTCCTCCTCCTCCTCCTCCTCCTCCTCCTCCTCCTCCTCCTCCTCCTCCTCCTCCTCCTCCTCCTCCTCCTCCTCCTCCTCCTCCTCCTCCTCCTCCTCCTCCTCCTCCCCCCCCTCCTCCTCCTCCTCCTCCTCCTCCTCCTCCTCCTCCTCCTCCTCCTCCTCCTCCTCCTCCTCCTCCTCCTCCTCCTCCTCCTCCTCCTCCTCCTCCTCCTCCTCCTCCTCCTCCTCCTCCTCCTCCTCCTCCTCCTCCTCCTCCTTCTCCTCCTCCTTCTCCTCCTCACCCCCCCCCCTCACCGATTCATCCGCGACACTCGTCCACTTTGGCCACTCGGGTCGGCTATCTCGACCTCCTCCCTCTCCCCCTTCCGCCCCCTTTTTACCCCTCGCGCCGAGCTTTCGACGAGCCCTCCTGCCCCTCTTCCTCCCCCATTTACCTATTTTTCGCCCCCCTCCCTTCCTTTAGCTCCTCCGCAAATTGTAGCACTTCTTATCGCCCGAGTTCTCTTTCCCTTCGTCGCTGTTCCGTTGCTTTGGAGAGGGGCGAAAGATAAAACAGATAAATTTACTAATCGTAAATTGCAAGTTTTTGAAGGGGGGTCCAGATTTCGGGAGTGATGTGAGCAAATCGCGTCTCGCTCGCATCGTTCTCTTGGTATGCTTTATTAAACATATTACGTCAAGTTTTGTTTACATAGCAATTATCATAGCTTGCCGCGAAAGCTGTCGGAGGAAACAACTATCAATTAGGGTGAAATTTATTAAATTTCCGTTCCTCAATACCGATCCCGTCCTTCTTTCTTTGCTCCGTGTAGTTTTTTTTTTTGTTTTTTTTTTATGTTTGTTTTGTTTTTTAACTAGGTAATTTAGCCGTTTTATACGAGATTTTATTCCGCACGGTATGTACGTAAGTACGTTGCGCGTGTGCGGATTTTGTAACGACGATTAAAATCGAAATAGTCCGAAAGCTGTACCTAGTCTTTAATCCCTTAATCCCAACGTACGTGTTTTCGGCTGGCGAGCGGTGCTCGTTAACCCTTTTGATTAAAAAAAACAAAACAAAAGAAAAAAAAAAACAAGCGAGAAAAACATTTTTGGTTCAAAATCTCGTAAGTAATTGATACAATGTTACACCCCGATGTGGTAGAAATTTAAGCTCCTGAGGGTTTACCTGTTATTTACGACTAATTTTAATTTAATTTGTTGCATGTATGATTTTTTTTCTTTCTCGATTTTTTTTTTCGTCGCGTTAGTTCGATAAAATTTTTCTATTTTGTTATTTATTTAATAAAGCAATAGAAATCGATCAGCGATCGCTATATCAATGTTTCAACGTTTCTCAATTGGATCCGAATTACGGGTAAACGTAATCTATAATTATTTTAACGACGAGTCCTCGGGCTAAGTAATGAAAATTTTATCACGCCCGAATTCGAGACTGAGAGGGTCGGCATCACGTCTGGGATATTTTTCGCTCTTTTGCGTAAAATGCGAATTAAGTTTTTCACTTTGGTAATAATATATATGCGAAGAAGCTTGAAACGAGACGAAGCAGGAGGATGAGAAGGAGGTGGAGAAAAAGGTGGGGCAAAATGAACTGAGAAAAAGGAAAGGAAAGGAATGGAAAAATTTCCCTTCTAATAAAGTTTCACCCTCTTATAATAATAATTCTCTTTTTTTCTCTCTCTCTCTCTCTCTCTCTCTCTCTCCTCTCCGGCGCCTGCAGCACGCAGCTCTCGTACCTTTCTTTTCTTCCTTTTTAATTACAACACTTTTCAGTTTTTTTTTTTTTTTTTTTCTTTTCTCTCCTTTTTTCTACCCCCGACGCGCCTTTGAGTGACGTTTTCTTCCTTCAACTCTTGTGCAAGTCACGCGTTGTGTTTCCAAGGAGAAAAGAAGGAGGACGAAGAAAGTGGAAACAAAAAAAAAAAAAAATATTCGGGGAGAGGCGGTGAAGAAGAAAAAAAAAAAAACAAACCTCTCTCTCTCTCTCTCTCTCTCTTACTCCTCGCTAAAAACTTTTCCCTGATTTTCGCGGTTTTGATCGCTTTTCGCGACCTTTCTCCCGTGTAATGCTTTGCCTCTCCCTCCCTCCCTCTCTCTCTCTCTCTCTCTCTCTCTCTCTCTCTCTCCTCTTTCTCTTTTTATCGCTCTCCATCTCTCTCTTTTGGCACGGATATCCTCTCAGCCTAAAGGCCGGCGGGCGCATTAATTAGCAAGTGATTAATTACGGTGTAAATAATAACGCTGACGTTGATCGGTATCGTCGTCTGCCGAGTATTTAAAATTCATGTAACGTTACATACGCGCAAGTATTATGTATACACTGTATATAAGCTACGTACGGTTAACCAGAAAACATTTTTCTCAACAATTATCAAAACTCGTCAATCCCGAAGTAGCGAATTTATACTTTTGTTCCCTCACTTTTGCGCGTAATTGCACAATTTTTTTTTCTTTCCCCCGTCAAATCTCAATTCGGTTTCTCACTTCTCGCAAGCCTCTTCAAGTTTGAAAAAAAAAACAACGGGGGGACAATTAATGTAATAAAAATATATACACGTTTCCGGATATAGTTGAAATTTTTTTTCAATCCGTCAAAAAGCTTTTCAATCTTGAAAATTGTACGGTAAAATGAATGAACGAGTTGGTAAACGGTGCAACGAGTACGAGTGAAATTTGTTAAACAGCAGCGGTTTAGAGATTGCTAAAAAACCGTATCTGGCAAGGAATGCCGGGGTGTGGGGGGTGTTAAGGTGTGGGGGGTGGGGGGGCTCGAGTGACGGATGAGTGCTGGCGTTAAAAAGTAAACGTTAAAAAATTCACTCGGCTCGTTAGTTTCGCCCGGTTAGAAAATTAGGGTAATCGAGCGTTCCCTCCGGTCGTTTCTCTCTTCATTCGTCGTCGCCTGTAGAGAATACGTGTGTACAACGAAAGCCTCGTCGCGATGCCGAAAGCCAAATAAAGAGAGAGAGATAGAGAGAGAGAGAGGGGAAAGAAAGTGGGAAAAGGCAAGGAAGTGTCAAAGTCGCTGAGTCGCTTTTGTGCTTGTGCAGAAAAGCAGAATAAAGATGAAAGGAAATAAAGAAAGATGAAACAAAAATTTAAGGTAAAAGAAAATTTTTCGATCGTACATCTTTTTGGACTTTTTCATTACATTTATAATATTCATCCTTTTCTTTTACTCCTCATTGTCTTGTCGACGATACGAGCGTATTGATGAGTCTTCAACGAGTATTTGGACGCGACGTTTCCGGTGTTTCGACGGTATCGCGTACTTCCGGTTTATCCGATTGATACGGTACGCGGTTATACCTGCTTGTACGGAGAATTCTGTTGTTCGGCAGAAAAATCTTTCAAGGCTTTTCGATTATCGCATAAAACAGTCCTCAAATTATTCAACCCTGTACACTTTGATACCTGTTGGTACATGTAATCACCTGTAAGTAATTTCGTCGGAGTGATAAAAGGTTTTGCTTCAATCGTGCAGAAATTGGCTCGTGATAAAAAATAAAAAAACAAAAAAAAAATGGAAGAATGAGAGGGTGAGACAGAGGGATGAGAGAGACGAACGAAAACGGATAAAACACGTGTCGAGGAATATTGAATTGAATAAAAAAAAAAAGATTACAATCCGTAACATTGATTTGTAATTCTTTGATTCGCTCGATCAATTTTTGTCTCCTTTTTTGCAATCTGTGATTATACGATTGAAGAGATCGCCTGCAGAGAGAGAGACAGAGAGAGAGAAAGAGATTGCAAAGGATTGTTTAGTTTTTTTTTTCTCTCTCTCTCTCTCTCCACATCCGTCGTCAATTTCTCGATTCAATTTTTTTTCCGTCCTTTCTTCGCAGAAAGGTGGAACAAAAATGAAACAAAAAAAAACAAAAATTCAACAAACAATCGAACAAAATTGTCCGTTGTTACTTATTTACAGCAAGTACACACTTTAGGTTTATTCTCGTATCGATATGTTACTGTTTTTTTTTCTTTTAAATATTTCGTTTCCGCCTATCGCGTTGTAATTTTTGTCCTTATTCTTTCTTTCTTCAGTTTTATCACATCCTTTTACTCTTCTTCTTTTTTTTTTTTTTTTTTTTTTTATATATATATAATTAATATTTCAACTCCCGTTACTGTACCGACTCTTTTCGTACAACTCGTGGCAGAGTAAGAAAATACGACACACCAAGTTTCAACCGTGCGCCGCGGTGGTCCGCGTTCATCTGAGTTAAAACCATGGCAGAAGAGCACCAACGACCACCACCACAGCCGCAGGCGATGCTGCATGAAGCCGGCGTCGCGACGCTCAGCGCCGCCCTCGCAACCAACCAACCACCACCACCGCCGACAAGCTTCGATACGTTATACCCGATGTTTTTGCCCCGTCGAGCTCGGATATCAGCTTTACGCTTGTACGCTACGGAAGTACGGTATAAAAAAAGAAAAGAAAAAATCGGTCCAACGAGCAGTTCGAATTACAAGATAAAGATATATGTCGCATTGGTGTTCATAGATAAAATTTTATTAATCGCACATGTTGAAACAGACTCGCACTGAGAGAAATTTTTAGTTACGGTTACCGCTCGGTAACTTAACTATTTTCATTTTTTACCACAATCGAAAAATATAGTTATACATAGGCGTACCTCGTTTTTCGTAATTTTTCTCAGTGCATGCACACCCGCGTACATGGCATACGCGTAGTGAAAACCTGAGATACGTAATAACAATGATAATTGTAGAATAATAGAAAAGAAATGAGGTGAAAAGCGTACGACGGAAAAGAATCTGTCGCCAAATGAAAGTTTTCGGTAAAATATTTCTAGAACGAGGATCCCTAGTAGAGATAACGAAGCGGGTACCTCTATCCTACTTTAGTTGGTCTCCGGGCGAAAAGCTCCTGCAAAGCTACGGAATATAGTTGAGACAGAATTATTTCGTGTTACTGCTGCTGCTGCTGCTGCTGCTGGAGGTGCAGACGTGCATACATTCATACCTACACCTACACCTATGCGTATAATATGAGAACCGAAGAGGAGTCCCACACTTGAATGTTTACACACATACACATATATATATATATACACGTATACGATATGATACGGAGAGGAGAAGAGGATCTTTCCCATCCTTCTCGTTACGGAAAGTTATAATTGTTTGCAGAGGTCTATATGCGATGGGCACACACACACACACACACACACACACGCGTACGCAAATACCGCACGCCGGCAAAAGAAAATGAATTCCCTCGCAGCCTTCTCTCATGCAGATTGCACCGTTAGGTATATAATTTCCCTTGTTCCTAAACCTTGCAATAAGCGCTTTGAGATTCCACAGAGTCGTTTTTTAATACATCTCTTCAAACATTCGAACGTTCCTAAATGTTACCTTACAAATGATTGTCTGCTTTCGTTGTACGAAATGGAAAGAAAAAAAAAAAAAATAAGAACAATTGTATGAAAAATACGTATGTTTTTATCAACTCGATACCGATAGTAGTAAACAATTTATCCGAATTGGTCCGGGAAAATTATAAGAATTTTTGACAGGGAATTTCGTGACGGAGATTTAGTAGCTGCCCTGATTTACCGTTAGTGAAGTTTTTAAAAAATTTTCCATGAGTTTCGACCTGTACAATATGGTACGAAGGTTATGTTAGGCTGTGAAAGAGAGACGAGGCGTCTCTTCTCAGAAAATATATATCAGGCGAGAAAACGTTTAATGGGATCGTCGTACGTGAAGGAACGCGATATCCTTTCTCGTCCAACTTATTCGTGTGCGTAAATATTTATCCCTGTATATGGCGTAAGCAATGCGCGTGTGTCACATACGCACACGTATGCATATGTTGTACAAACTCGTTGCCAGTTATCGATAACGTCGTCGATTTACGACACTTGAACTAATTTCCAAAAGAAATGTAGAGTAATTATTATCGTTATCATTGTTGTTCAACGGGAAAATGATTCGGACGTTGCGAATTTCTCGGTAGAAACGATTGAAAGACGACGGGATGACGTGATTGGTGAAAAAGAAGCTGATACCGAAAAGAAAAGAAAACGACAAAGAGAAATTCACGATCCAATTTTCCGCCGCTCGTATCTTTGATTTTTTTTATTTACTTTCTTGATTGAACTGCAAACCGAGTGTATTGCGGAAAACACTGAAAGCGGTTGCAGAACCGCGTCTGTCAAATATTAGCCTTCGTGATTTGTTGAATTAATCATTCGACGATGTTGCATTAATGCGCAAATCCCGGCGCCAGAGAGAAGACCACTAAATTCGCTCAAAATTCATTGAATAATATACAAATATCGGAATACCGAATGACTATTTTCTAAATCCGTATATCACGAAAATTAAAGAGAATACGCGTGTGTGTTAAATAATGTATTAAAAGTATCATACGTATGCACGTGTCGAATGATTCGGTCCGTTATTTGCATATATTTTCGCTGAATAATATCGCGCTTGATTTGCGAAGCGAAGGCTCTTAATTTGATGAACATCTCTTGGAAGTTATTTTAAAAGCTTCCGTAGAAAAGTTCTCGAAACTTGATTTTGGAATAAATCGTTTGGCCTTGTTATGTCTGTGAAAATCGAGGAAAGAAACCGAAAGTTAAATAACGAGAATCAAAACGAGGAATCACTTGTACCGTTCTCAAAGTAAATAAAAAATAAAGTAACAGGCTTTCCAAGTAAACTTTTCTCACGGTATGTTTTTCATCTCGGTCATTTTTCGTCATTCTTTGGTTTTATATCCACCTTATCCTTACATTCACGCCGGAACTTATGCGCAGATTCGCGATTCTGTCCAAGAATTAAGGGTGAAACACCAGAGACGAAAGGTTGAGATTTATGGCAGGCGGAAAGATGAGAATCGAAGAGCTCTCCTCGTCGTTCTTCCTCGTTTCCTCGCGTTGTTCGGCTAGTTGTATTATACCTTGTAGGTGTCCATGGACCAAGGGTGTCGCCGCGGATTAACTCGCCTCTCTCTTCCTCTCTCTCTCTCTCTCTCTCAGTCTCGGCGTCTCGCCCTCTCGCCTTCCTGATCCTCCCTTGAGGATTTGCCGAATTAACCGGCGCTCCTCGCCGCTAAAATCCGGGCACCTAAAACCCTGACCGCGGGACAGCTGCCGTTGAGAGCTGGTTTTCACCGGACTTAAATAGCGCGCGGATCGCCCGATTGGCCGATGTAAATTAAAGCCGGTTCTAAGCCAGCAGCCCTCCGCTCAAACCACCGAAACTGGGAAGGCTGTGCACAGCTCTGTGGAAATCGATGGAAAGTTCGAAAGCTCGGCAAGGAAATTAGAAAGGGCCTGTAATGTCCGAGATAGATGGATGGATGGATAGGTGTTGGACAAAGCGTACGCAAGTACGTGATGACAGAATAATTAATTTGCGATACAGCAGAAACAGAAAAACGAAAGAAAGTAAAACAGACGGAAGAAATGATAAATTGAAGTAGGTAAAATCGAAAAGAAACAAAAATAAAGAGAAGAAGTTAAAGTTGTTTCCAGCGCAGAGCACGCAATGGTAGGTTGAGACAAGGGATGAGATAAAATGAAATTAAAGTTTGGGATAAGAGGTAGAGTTAAAATTGAGAGAAAAACCAAAAGCTAGAAATGAAAAATGAAAGTGAGAATATCGGCTATCACGGCAATGATAGAGATGGGAAGAAAAGAAAGAGAGCGAGAGAGAGAGAGAGAGAGAGTAGAAACTAGGTATCGAAAATCGTTTCGTTCCTATTTTGAACTCGCCGAAATCGATACTGTATGATAATTTCGCAACGAGATTGATTACAGTATTTATACACGATTTATATGTGACTTTTCGTAGAATTATTATGTTCGTAAGATGCGCAAAGATCTTTTTCAATAACGTAAAAATATAGAAACACTGAAACGACGAACGAGAGCTTGGATATAAGATGATTTGTTTTAAATCGCTTAAAAATTGATGAAAATCTATTACATAGATTCGTTTGATTTTATTCGCCGATGATGTTACATTATATTCTAAAATTCCATCGAAACACTGCTTGTTTTTTTTTTCAAGTATTTCATTTTACTGCAACGTTACATCGATGTCGATTACGATCAAGAAATAGCAACATTGAATCGACTAGTAAAAACAAAAAAAAAAAAGAAAATCCTTTCCAGTAACTTTTGTATCAGAAAACGGTTTCTCCATAACGAAACGAGTTGTAAAATCGAACGATTCTATCAAACTTTACAACAATTTTTGAACAATTCGATGCGATAGCATCTGTAACTTGTTGTTTAAACCTCCAGTGTTTTATATTTTCGCATCTTTGTAAAGAAGTGTAAGAAAAAAAAATTACACCATCTCGTGATAAAATTACCCAGAATAAAGTATCGATTTTCGTCAAACCGCGATCCGTTTAATCGGCCGATAAATTGGCAGAGATCGATGCTAAATTTCGTTCGCGTCAGACGTTGTAACAAAGCTTCTGGCGTTGATTCTTTGACTAGGCAACCGTTCGTGCGGGTTCAATCGAATCAAAGCTCCTCGGCTCCATCCAGCTTTTCAGAAACTTTTACCGCGCTCACTGCGCAACTCATGTACGACACGTAGCGTAAAATATGACTCTATCCACGTTTTGCCACACTCGGGAATGAAAAAGGTTTACACGTAGACTCTCAGACTCCACTTTTCCTTCTTTATGTGAAATTCAGCGAACCGTTTCACGGATATTGTCTACAATACTCTGTTATATTACCTACCATATACGACAAGTCTGACGACGATGGCGTGTTAAACTCGAGAACGACGAATGTTGTCGATAAAAATTATGGGAAACTGAGCTGATGAAAACTAAGTATAGAAAAATGATCCTGTTATGCCTTGTTTGTCGCTGTATCGTTAGAATAGTCGTAAAATTTATTGTTACACGGTTTGTGATTTGTTTTTTTTTTTTTTTCATTTTCGACAAGTCGGTGAAAATTATTGCAATAAATTAAGAACTTTGAATATATGACGAGCAATTTTGCAAACAGCTTTGTAATAATTCTGACAATTCTGTTTTACGATCAGTTTCGTTTAACTTTGTCTATTCGGAGCAGACGGGTTATTGATCTTCTCAAGTTGAACGAATTTTGAAACAACGTGGACGAAGTACTGAAATCTTTCAATAACACACGTTTTCCACGAAATTCGGTATTATTTAACCCTTTCAATCACACATTATTCTGTGATTTTTGGCGTTGCTGATTACGAATCGTAAATAGCGATAAATTGCAAAGAAATACGTTTTCAAAGTTCTCTAAACATACAAACAAAGGATACAAAAGGGTTAAGAGGATCTCGTCATAGTGAAACTTCGTTCTTGTCAATTCTATTTATCTTTTTCCTTTACCTTAAACGGGCAATGTCGGAAAATGAAGGTTAATCTCCAGGTGTCGTTTGTAACGAAAGAACAACGGAGAATTGGGAAGAATCGTTTTATCCTCGCGTTTCATTGTACGTAAAATGTACGCCGACAAAAGTATGACGTATTTTTCTTTGTTACACGCCTCTCGTGCTTTTCACACTAATTCGGCATCGTATTTCACGTGATACGATTTGTTTCTTTCTCTCCTCATTGTTTCTTTCCCTCTTTCTTTTCTATTCTCTTACTTTATCGCAAATGTGGAAAGCTTAGCGGTGTTTGTCATTTTTTTTCTCTCCCGTTCTCCCGCACACTGTATAAAATAAAAATATCTTTCCGTTTTATCTGTATATGTATATACAGCGTGTTACGGTGTTACTGTACTTTCCTAGGACACCTTGTCCGGCATGCATATTCACCTTTACGCACACATCCCTGCATACCGTGTGTGGTACGAGCGAAGAGGCGGCGGCGTTCTGTGCAGTTTCACAGAAAACGAGCGTGAGTGAGAGAGAGAGAGAGAGAGAGAGAGAGAGAGAGGGAGTGAGAGAGATGGGAAGAGAAAAGCTCTCGGTAACTTCAGAGTAATTAAAAGTGTAGAAGAGCTAAGTCAGTCGCTGCACGGCTGCAGTTCTGGGCATAATTCACAAACTGCGTATCTTTTTCTTTTTTTTGTTTTTTAAATGTAATACGTAAATTATAAATACATACATGCATACGTAAAATAAGCAGATCATGTACACAGAAAAGCCGGTGTGTACGTAACTTTATAAATAAATGGAGATTGCGAGATTTTTACTCTTTGCTACGCGGTTCTCTTTTTGCGTTTCCACGTATCGTAATATAATATTGTACATATATGTATACATATACATTTTCATGTGTACTACGGTGTTTAAAATAAAAAGAATTTTCCATTTTCCTATGAGCAGATGAATATCGAGAGAAATTTTTAGTTCCGGTTACCGCTCGGTCCTTATCTATTATCATTTTTTATCACAATCGAAAAATATTGTTCCAGGTACAATAGACGGGTGCCAAAATCAAATTCTCTATTTTTTTTTATTACAAAAATCAAAACGGCTGGACGTTACACTTGACCTACATTGTCCAGTCTTTTCGAGGTTTCTTTTTATATCAGGAGTAATTATTTTATTCATCTAACGGATGCACAAAAAGTGTGATTTTCGCACAGCTTTTTCCGATATTACTTATTTTGCGTTTTTCTTTCATTTCAGTCGTTGCTTGTATTATACTCGTGAGATTTCTCTTCCCCTCCTCCCTCATTTGCCGTTCTTCTTGTTTCACTTATACTTTCATACGCGTAGTACGATCTTGCATTCATCCTCGACTACTTCGTCTTCTTCACTTTTTCCATTGCACTCTCGCTATATTTTTTTCCCTCCCCTTTGAAGCTTCGAACCGTCGACATGAAAGCTTCCGCGATTGCGTGATGATTCTTGTTTTTCTTTCTTTTAATACTTTTCTTCATCATCGCGATACTAAACAAAAATTTTTGCTCAACGTTTATACCCACGCGGCGCTGAATAGGCGAGCTTTTTTTTTCCATCTACGAACTCTCGTCTTTAACTTACAAAATTATATAAGTGTACAAACAAGAATAAGCAATAAAAAAAATAAATAAACAAATAAATTAATTAAAAAGGGGATCCTGTAACTTTATACTGTAACGTTCTTCATATTATAACATTCGTCGAGATATTCATATTTTATAAGAGAGGGCTTGATTTTTCGTATATCCTGGTTTTTTTCTCAATCTTTGTGTCTTTTTTTTTATCTCGGCTAAAAATCACACTCGCCCGCTTACGTAATACATATTATTATTGTTATTGTTATTATTATTATACGTATG
Organism: Neodiprion pinetum; assembly: GCF_021155775.2. Classification (NCBI taxonomy): domain Eukaryota; kingdom Metazoa; phylum Arthropoda; class Insecta; order Hymenoptera; family Diprionidae; genus Neodiprion; species Neodiprion pinetum. Next base: position 4,084,302 of record NC_060233.1, read on the forward strand.
CGTCCGCAGAGCGATGGCCGCGTCGTTATCTGCGGCAGCAGCTGGTTCTCTCGCATCGACTGAAGACTTAGTAACCTTTTGAACTGCTGCCTCTGCAGAGAAACTGGTGATCCCATAACCGCCCTCGTGATGTACGGGATATTTTTCTTTCCCCTCCTTTTACTTTTTTTTTTTATCTTTTGTTTGTGTTCGTTTTGTATACCAGAACATTCAAATTTCCCGCTTCATCCTGCCTAACGTTTTTTTTTATATACATGACATTGCGGCACTTAAAAGGGAAAATAATTTAAAAAATAATTAAAAAATATATACTTGCTTGCAATATTAAATGTTTCGATGATTCGTTTGATTATTATTTTTTTATTTTTTTTATGAGGATTACGTAGTACGCGAAACTTGAGGTTGAGTGTATACGTTATATATATTATACCAGACCTTAAGTTTACCCAGGAATAGACAGATAGGTGAACTTCCACGTTTGCTGCGGAGAAACTTCAGCTTCAAGTTATACCTATCTCGTGACTTCGCATTATGGTTGTCTACTTGTCTTGTGGGTTATGTATAACATTATGTAAACTTGAACAATGGGGTTCGAATTGCGGACAAATACCTTGCTAGGTGATATATTGATGTAGAATTTCATCTAATTGTTAGAGCAGAGCAAAACGGCTATTCGTTAATGTGTTATTTCAGAACGTTACGGCAAACTGTGCGAGTGTCGGTTTCGGGTTTATTGTAAATATATTTATACGTTGGTCAGAAAGATTCCTTGGAACGTATGTGCATGGTGGCCATATACCTGGAACACCGTGAAAATCTGTGAAGGAAGAAACTGGAAAATATCAATTTTTTTTCATGGGAATTGAATTTGATTTTTTGAGGTGATCAATTCACATTATTTTTTTTTTTTTTTTTGTCAAGAAAAGAATAATAACTTTTTTTGTACGTTATATATATTTTTTTTTTAATTCAAACTGAATTTGAACCGAATGTAGAGTTGATAACAAGTTGAACGATTCAAGTTTTAGTAACTTACTAGAATTGAGAAAATTTCAGAAAAAACGAGGAGATTTAGATTCTGGATGAGATTATTTTCCCAAAAGTTTGTGGCCACTCTGACTGTGTAACATTTATATCATTATTATATTATTAGTCTTGCAATAAAATATAAGTTGAGAATGTATCCGGAACACGTGCATTTTAAATGGGAAAATCCACCCTCTCACAGGGGCACGAGTTAGAGTTGAGAAAGAAAATGTGAAAAAATTTCGAAATCGTTTTTGAATTATTTACAGTTGATTCGGGGGGTGACCCGGAAAAACATCATCAACATCCTAAATAAGGACAACCCTGGTGTATATTATACGATTACATCAGCGCACTGAGAAAAATTTCATTTGTTACAGTAACTAGAAAAATTGAGTAAAACGGGTATCGTTAAAGAAACTGTTTGAATATTGTTGGAATTACGAAAAACGAGGTACGCCTAACCATTTTGCGCTATCGTCGATCCTTTTTTGGTTATTGCAACCCAAAATCAGTTTCTGAGGTTTGCTCTAATTTTTTAGTTAACCAAGGCTTCAACGTCAATTTATCGTTGCGCGAGCGTTAAATTTTCGCACGAGTTGCAAGAAAATATAGCAACAGTGATCGTAATGAGAAAGAATAGTAACGGATACTAGACTTTCCGGTAACGGCTAGAAAACTAATTTTCATTTTCTACCTAGAACTACATTTTTCGATTGTGGTAAAAAATGAATCAGTTAAGGACTGAACGGTAACCGGAACTAAAAATTTCTCAGTGCAATATCCTTGACGAGTTTTTTTGAGCTCGTCGAGTAGCCGGAGTACAGGTTTCATGGACCGTTGGCGAAGCTGCGTGCCAGACGGCATTGTGCGAATAAGATGTTCTAAACTCTAATTTGCCAAAGTTTAGCCAGGTAGAGGCTATCGTCTTAACGACTTGGGGGAAAATGGGAAATTTTAACGACATCACGTAGCGGTGAAGATGATAATCGTCCGTTGGGTCTATCTCTGTTCTACGAATGACCGACCAAAGATGTCCTCGCTGTGTTGAGGAAATAATATCCAACTTGGAACGCGGTATCGAATCGTTCTAACTAGGAAGGTATACCAGGATTTCATTCCTTCTTTAATACGTTACAGTAGGCTAAAAACCAAGCGACGCGTTTTTTTTTTTTCATCTGCCGTTAAACATTTTAAGGGGGTGAAACCATCCTCCGATTTGGCAGTTATTTTTTTAATTGAAAAAATTACATACTTCATTTCTCGTTACGAGAAAACCTTTCCAGTTGGACTGGTTAAAAAATATTATGTTCTTGTGGGTGAAACTGCGAAATCGTCCCTTGACATGCTTTACTTTGAAGGGTGGTTTCACCTCTTTAAACCGTTTAATGGCAGATAAAAAAAAAGAAAAAGAAGATACTCGTCGCTTAGTTTTTAGTTTACCGTAAGACGTTACAGAAGAAATCAAATCGGTGAGATCGTCCTGGGATACCTTCCTTGTAAGAGATAATTAAACAACGGTGTCGGGCGAATCGAGTTACAAGATAATACGAAAAGTTTCATCGCCCGCGAGTCAAGGATGACGCGAAATTTGCATTCATCCCAACGCACTTGCTAATGCAATTAAAACCCGTTGCAGGGCGCGGTTTCGGAGGGTGGAGGAGGAGGAGGAGGAGGGTGAAGGAGGCAGCGCACCCTTATAGCTTTCACCAATTAGCCCCCTCGACGCGTTGTTGTGTTATACAGTCGAATTGTGCTGAATTTCAGTATTCTAGCTGTATTCCCAAATGTTACGACGACTCCTGGTCTGACTACTCGCGCCTCGACGCGTTTAACTAAACGTGGCATTTGTGTGCGCGCCACTTCTCCACTCGCACAATGAGCAGGGTTGATACACGCACGTTGTGTTCTGCGCATACACGTTGGGGGGGGGGGGGGGGGGGAGGTTAAAGCTTGGACGATTCAAAACCATGGCTAGTTTTATGGAGTTTTTTTTTTTTTTTTATTTCTAGTAACGAAAACGGAAACACTTTGATCGATTTGAGTTTGAGAACTTCGTCTAAGATCTTAGACCGTCCAAGCTCAATCCTTCCTCTCTATGTGATGTGATCGTATGGTTTTGTTGGTGTCTGAGGATTCTTGGCCCGACCGTATAGGCATATGCATATCTCCATTAATTCTCTGCACCTCAGCTGTGACATCGGAAAATCTGCATACCGCAGACGGGGCGTTGAAACCGATTTGATTCAGCTAATATAGTAGATATACTCCGTGTCGTCATCCCGGGAAACTCGGAGGACTTCAATATCGGGTTAGTCGGAATGCAGGCAGACGGGAATTTGACCTCTTGAAACTTGTGTCCCTGAACTGTTGGCCTCTTTTCAAGACGAAGCTTTATGCACTGCATATAGATCTGGTTATATCGGTCGATTGAAAACTTTGTCCCGGATGTTACAATTGTACAGATTTCTCAAAGCCATCGATAATTTTCACGAATGATTTCCTTACGTTAAAGAATACTTGTCAGTTAGAACCGATCGGATCATTCTTACATGTTCCGTTTGATATTGTTGGTTACAAAATTCAAGGATTCCTTTGCCCAATATGGTTTCTGGCACTTTTTCACGTATGTAATACTCTCACCGAACGCACCGAACGAGCTTCTCCCCGAGTTTCTGTAACAGCATTTGTATCAATTTTCCATATGAAAGGTACCTTGTACGTGGCTTGCGTTGTACACGTAGTGTATACCGGTGTGTGATGATTATACGTGTACTCCGTACCTCGAAGACACGACGGGCGACGAGGAATACCTGCATACAAAATATACGGAATGTGTACTTGTAATGGATGCTTCGTGTCTGAATTACAAAATTAACTTTGTGTGCTGAGTAATGAACTAGTTATGAGTTGGGACAGCTCGGGATGGCGTGTTCCGTCTAACTAGCTTTCACCGTGTAAGAACAATCCCCGTACGTGTGCGTTCGAGAGAAAGAGAGACGGAGAGAAAGAGACAGAGTGAGATACAGACATGCAAAATACCCATGTTAACCCGCAACATTGTTGCGGATTGGTGGAAGCGCGGTTAATGGCAAAGCCCAAGTGAGCCACCCGTGCGAAAAGCTTCCCCCTACACGTGTGCGAGAGCTTTACGAGACTTGGCCTTGGCCAAAGAGGCACACGTCGCCATTCTCGTTATGGTCACAACGATACCCCGTAGTACGAACCTGTGTCTACCGCATGGTTTTGTTGCACTTTGTTCTTCGTTACTTGTCGCTAGTGGCGTGCATGCGTTGGTTATGCGTTACGTACCTAGCTTGTGTACCTTTCGGAACAACGGACCAAACTTCCAATGGTAAAAGTTTGGAACATCAGGTTCGTAGGGTTTTGTTGAGTGGAAAAAATTATAGCCAAGGTTTTCGTGGTATTCTTCGAGTCGAATCGCACTTGAGGTTGCCCATGACCCGACCATGTGGTACTACGTGTACCTCACACTCCTGATGTGAAAATAATTTTCTCGTTTCTCACGGGTTATCTTTGCCGCGGATACTGGTCTTTCGAGTGGCGTGAAATATGCTGGTTCACTCCTGAATCGCCGGGCGGATATAATGAGATTGGATGAAATCAGCCAGAGAGCATAGTTTTCGCGAGCTTTAGATTGCGAGCGAGGCAGCAGGTGGAGGAATTCCGCAAAACCGTGCGGGGAGAGTATCGTCTGAAAATTGAAAAATTCCAGGTCGATGGTATAATAATAGGTACTTTTTTTCAAAGGGGGGACCTTTCCAACTTCTTCCTTATCCACATCCTATCAAAATTCAATATTCAATTCGCACGAATATCTGTATCGGTTATTCGAGGTAGCCAATATACCTTCTCTTAATCGACGACTTCTCTCCGGCACTGTTTGATACCTACCTCGCTTTATTCATTCTTTATCGGGACGTGTCTGAAAGCGTCTGATGATCGGGTGCTATATGCAGTATAAAAGAGAAACGGTAATTGGTTGAAAGCTTTATTCACAGGGCTGCAGGCCTGTCGTCTGTAAGAATGGAAAGAAGAGGAGAGATGGATGTACTTTTTATTACGTCGGTCGATAGATCGATCGATCCGGTTGTCTACGTGATATTCCATTATCATCAAAGTAATTATACGTGTCAGTTTTTCCGCTCTACTTTACTGAAAGTCCAGGTTTCGATATCGCTTCAACTCCGTTTTCACTAGTTAGTTACAAAACTCCTAGGATTGGCTTGACTATGAGATCTGTACCGAAGTGTTTCGTTACCCTCGTGCATACGACCGCGTGTGATTATCCAAGGGGACGATAATATCTCTCATCATCGCTGGTCGATGAACGGTGTCTTCCCTTACCTACCGCGGTGGTGAGGTACGATATGGGCGGGCATGTACGCTGCACGTGGATTTTGAAGTAAGTTTAGCTTGTGAGCGATATACCGCCCCAGGGATATTAATGTATCATTACGAGGTTACGGCCGGATGATGGGTGCTAGGGAGAAACTTAACCGAGAACCTGAGTTGGATGGATGGATGGATGGATGGATGGATGGATGGATGGATGGATGGATGGATGGATGGATGGATGGATGGATGGATGGATGGATGGATGGATGGATGGATGGATGGATGGATGGATGGATGGATGGATGGATGGATTGACGGAGGCAGGAAAAGAGAGCCAGTACCAACAGTACGTGTCTCGTTGTTGAACCGATATTTCTTGTTGAAATATACAGAGAGGACGAGAGTGAAGGTTATGGAAAGAAAGGTCCAGACGGAGATGGAAGTGTATGTATTCAATATTCTTCTCAAATAACCATGTATCTCCAAGTCTCCGAATCATCTGGCCAGTTGAAAAACTCCCACGTCATTCGGTGGAACAGTCGATGCCCTCACGGTTTCTCATCCTTCCGGTCACATAGTTTGTGTTCCCTGCACTCGAACGCTGAAACCGTATAGTCTGAGTGAAATTCCCTCTCTCAACGCGTCGACGTCTCTTGCTTTTTTCGTCATTCGGTTCTGCCTCGAGGTTTGGTAGAACGTTAATCAGTGTGGAAAAGCCACTCGTTCTCTATGCGATATTATCGCGAAATCACGCATAGTGAAAAATTCCTATTCCATATTTTCTCAGTCAAGCTCTGATGATGCATATAACATGGGTGTGTATATTCGTCGTACGTATACTACAACTACTTTCACGCGTGGGATATTCTCGGGATATTTTCGTAGTCGGTCGGTTCCACGCGTACCTTAGACGTCTTCATCCCTGAGCTTATCGTATCTACTCGTACGGGTATAACTCACACGCAAGGTGTAGACGGGGGCGAAACATTTTCAGAATATTTTGAAAAAGCTGTAAAAGTGCGACGAATAAAAAGAAAAACACTAGGAGAACCATAGTTGACTCCTCGAGTTCTTTTCGAATTCGTACAACGCCTCGAGTGTCAAAAATTGCGTCCGACGTGACGCGATCACTTATATAGACCAACAAAAAGCCGGAGCATTTCGTCCGGATGGTCGATACCCGAAAGCGAGATATCCCTCGGAATGCACTTAAGGTAGAGCATGAAGAGCGTGGTCTCTCGCTATCCGCTTTCAAACCTGTAAATCCGTCGTCGAGATGAGGATGAGAACACTCGGAGTACCGCGGTTAGTGGAGACCTATCGAAATACACTCGAATCGGAGGTGATTGGGTTGAACACGAATTCGATGACGATCATTTCAATCGACGGAGTACGCGAAGATGGGTAGGCGGGCTGGTGGGTATCGGTTTTAGGATTCTTAGCACGAAACCGAACCGAGTGGAATTCCGTTTGGGTGTAATTCGGTGTTGCCGGGTATTGGGTTTAAAGAATTTCGTCCTCTGGTGTCTCCGCGCGACTTTGACGAGCCCGGAATCCCGGCCTGATTACGCCGCTTGTGGCTGTTCCACCCTGGGGAGGTTGGAAACCAACCAGTCATGCCCTGCGACCGCTTTCCCGATGAACTCAATTTACATATCGTATCTATGTACCTAACCGAGACGTCGACGGTTCCTGCACGGAATCTGCACTGTTGCCCGGGGCCCATCGCTTGTAGCGACGGACAGCCTCGTCCTTGGTGTTTACCTCGTCAACCTGCAGGATGCCCACATCCTGCGGAACAGACTCGCACGCGTCGTTTGGTCAAGGCACGTAATTTCGTACCATGGAAATCAAATATTCCGCTATTCCAGGCGCACTTTGCACGTTCAAATATTGCCCCCGATGTTTACACGTCTGCGTGTGTTACTCGAACATTAATTAATTCACAACGTCGATCATTTTCCATCCTTCGATATTTCTACGTTTATACATAATGTAATCAGTGCTGATGGGAATTTTCTCGGATAAATTTGGAAATCTGAATAAATTATTTGGCGAAACTTGTTGCAGGTTCGTCTTTGTCATTCAGAGGTTATTTCTTTTTTGAATTTTTGCTCCTTAACCATTTCGTTATTTCCTTTTTCCTTACATGCGATTCACTTGAAATTTTGCATACAACGGCATTTGGGCTTGCTGATTACGAATCTGATCTCGAAATCCGGATATTCAAAACGGTTGATCGAATATGGTGGACGTGAATTCAAAAAGTTATTTGATTTTGATAAAACTAAATGTTACGCGCTTTTTTGGGGTCACTGAGTACGAATCTGAATTCTAAATTTGAAAATTTGAAATGGCGGGTCCGATATGGCGGACAAACAGAAACGACAAGAAGAATGTGAAAAAATTCTGTAAATTTTTGTTTTGTGTGTATTAAGTGTGTGCAAAAATTGGCATTCGGATTTTCATGGCAGATTAGCAGAAAATTTACACTCATTTCTCTACACATGCTATTTTCGCAACGAATAAATGAATAAGTTTGATATTCTTTTAGACTTGGAAATATTTAAGGGACCATGGATACTAAAAAACTGGGGAGTTTTTACCAAAAAACCAGTTGAACGAATTTACAAAAATTCAACAAAAGAAAAAAGTGGAACGCTTAAAGGGTTAAACGGCGGAATTGGCACGTGAAAAAATATACTTGTCTGACGTCTTTTTACGTACTGCAACATATCACGGAACCAAGGAAATCGGTGAGGCACACCTCGGCTACTTTCCTTCTCACTCCAGATGTGTACAATCTGTGAGTGTTGTGAGAAGAGGATGAAAAATAATTCTGTATGGGTGACGAGGAAAGCACTCAACGCTCGGTTGTTTACCTACCCCGTTACAGCCTTTAAAACACACACACGTGTACATATGTACATATATACGTATATATAAATATATGTATATGTATGAATTTTCTCTACAGAGAAGAAGTGAGTTCTTGTAAAGCAAAGCAACCGCCTACCCACCGCGATTACGATGCCGCGTGGCCTTTTTGCTTTCCTCCTTTCACCTTCTTCGTCCGAACGCCGCCGCGACGTTCAAATAGAACTTTTAAGACACTCTTCGACCGCGTGACTCGGGTTTTAATCAAACTTAAACCTAATGCATAAGTCAAACGGTGATCGCTACTTAAAGCGGTAATGATGATCGATCGGAGACCAACGTTTCCGACCCTCTAATCTTCGATAACACCGAAGATTGTGAGGTATAAAAGAAGAAGAAAAAAAAGGTATAAAACTGATCTCAGAAAATTCGCATTTCGATTCAGAAATGCCTTAAAATTATCGTAGATATTATCAACAATCCTGTCGATTATCGGATTTTTTCAGGTTTAGCAAAAATTTGTTAGATTGATTGGGAAAAGATGATCAGGAGTACATTGATTTTTTTTAACTTAAAATTTTCTGTTTCGCTTATAAAAACAAGAAAGAGATTTTTAAAGACGTATTTTTCAGATTCCGCAAGCTTCTCGTGAGACTTGCGGGTTGTGTGTTTTTTTTTCTTTTTTTTCCCTTCCGCGTTTTCCTTTCCCTCACTTTATTGCCAGAAGATGAAGCAGTTTCGATAAGTGCTAAGTTCGTAAAGATGTAATCTGTGAAATTTTGAGGTTGATTACGGTTTGGGAAAGTACCGCGTGTAGTACAGAATCGAGTCTCGATCGTGTTCCTTGATCACCTCGCCTCCCTCCATCTACACATCAGATCGATCTTTACTTCTTTCTCACCCCCGCGAATCAAGTATATCTCCTCTTGTTTATTTCCCTCTCTCTCTCTCTCTCTCTCACCCAATGTATTTTTCTCCGATTCGCACAGCTGTGCAAATTAAGTTGGTATACACAAAAAATCTGACGAAAGATAAATTTTCAAAATCCTCCCGATGTGCATCCAACGATCTTATCGCTTCGTCTTATTAATTGAGCCCCGATTTTAGCGAGTTTAAATTTTGACGGAGAATCTCACGTTGACGCAAAAAACTAGGAACACGCAAGAGGAAAAGTCATTTTGACGAAATCGTTCAGTTTTGGCATAAAAAGAAAAAAAAAAAATAATATTCCATCAAGTACTTGTTTTTACTCGTTTCACAACCGGTTTCCAGTCGACAATCTCTTGTCGTAAAATCGGCAAATAAGCTTTGCAAGGTTTTTCTAGTTTTCTAAGCGATGCGAAATGCCTTCAGAGCAAAGGGTGGCAGAACCAGTGACGCGAACCTTTATTTGTCACGGGCTTTATCACGCACAAAGTGCGCCATTGTTGTGAGCTACGGGAAGTGTAAAATCACAGGAACGCTGTTCGATATTTGAATAACGATCGAACGCACGTCGTCGGTGGTTTTTTCCTACCATCTGAAAATTTTCCACACAAGCATGCACGTCGATTATTATTCCACCAACATTCGCTGTCTAGTCGTTGCTTTACTCTGCAATGAATTACGGTCGATTATTATACCGGAATAATTATATACGCATACGAAATCATAATATTGGCAGGTATTTTCGTCTAATTGGACAATCTGTAACAGACGATGTCCATTCTATACCCTTTAACCAATTGTCCGCCTGCATTCGTGGATTCAATTTATCACAGCGTTTAAGGGGCCATGCTAGTGTAACGGGTCGAAAAATGGCTGATTTTTGGGATTTTTTTATGGGAAATAAATTTTTAACCGTTTATAATTTTTTTTTTTTACCTTTTTCTCGCAACGGGTTTTCAAGCTAACCGTCTCAAATTTGAACACATTATTCCTCACACCATTCTTCATCTTGCTACGGAAGCTTTTCCTATTCGAAATATTCAAATTTTTTGTTTAACGAAAAAGTGTCGAAAAAATAGTCCTAATTAGTTACTTTTTGTTCAAACCGTCGACATTTTGTCAATTTTGATAAAAAAAAAACCAAAAAACAAAAAAACGAAAAACCTCCATAGCAAGTCAGCAGATTTCATACTCATTAATAATCTTTTTACAAATTTTCATTTAAATAATATTTATACGGTCACAATCGTGTACACCGTGAGGATTCCTTTTTCGTCAAAGTCTATACGAAATAAATGTAAATAAAATGAAAATGAACGTTGAAAATCAGCTACTCTTCGACCAGTTACACTAGAATGGTCCCTTAAAACGAAACTGTGTTTGACCTTTTTTTCAAACCAGGAGACACCGATATCTGTTTAAAATTTTTACAAACTCGAGAGTTGATAGCTCTGGAGATTTCTACTAGCGTCAGGATGTCGAGTTCAAGGTTTGGGGATCTCTGCGCGATTCACACGAGGATGAGATATGTGCGTACCTCGATTTCTTCTTTAGTCTGCCCTCCAAGGCGGGTGCGCCGGAAGTTTTCGCCACTTTCAGAGGGCGAGAAGCGATCTACTGTGGGAATAAATTTACCCGGGGAATTGAAAACTTGGAAACTTGTAAAGGGGGTTCCAATATCGCAACGGCAGCCTCGTAGCAATGCTTGCGGATCTGTTAATGACATTTTACCACTTACGATACATACACACACACATACATATATAAATATATATATATATATTTATATCGCTTGCTCGCTCCCTAATTTCTGTTTTTATCATCACCGTTTTTTTCTTTTTCTTTTTCATTTCAAAGACCCCCCGAACTCGTACCGCGAAAATACTCTATCAACGGAATTTTTTAGAGGATCGTTGCACCCCATTTTTCCTGCGGTATAATAAATAAAATGACATCGTCTGCGACACGCGGTGTCTCGTATAAACTAGTCTTAAACTCAACTGCAAAAGTTATACCTACCTACATAACCATTTCTTCCTACGAACGGTTATTGCTAATTTCATCAATTTTCCACGAGACGTGTAATGTATGGGTAATTACGAAAATATACGGGTATATATAAACTTTGCCAAAGCTTAACATCGTGTAACGTCATTTTCTTTTTTCTTTTACTTATGTCGTAAAGACCTTTCACGTCGAATTTTAGGATGAACCCAAAAAAACAAAAAAAAAGAAATTGTTATTCTACTTATACAAAAAACTAAAGCAATCGGTAGTTCCATGGAATAACGAGACTATCGATTAACTGATTACTTTCGAATAATAAGGAAAGTTTGTCCATCGGTTTCCGGTCATCATACATTATTTCGTTTTGTTCGACACTTTGAGTTGTAAGAATTCGTCAACAGATTTTTTCCTCTCGATTAGTCTAATTTTTGATGAATCACAACGAATAAAACGGTGCTTAAAGAATCAGAGAAACAAAAATCCTTATCGCCAAAGAACCTGGCAAGTTTCTTGCTAAGTTTTACCCGTCGTTGATGGATTTTAACGTGATTGCGTTATTTCCACCTGTTTTTCAAGACAAAAACCCGGCGTTCATTTTAACCTTTCTATGTTCTTCGATGTAATTTTTTTCTTCATTTTCGGCACTGATACCGGTTTTACGTATATAATAAATACAAGTTAAACATCTTTACATTCTTTTCCTCTTCCTTCTTTTTCCCTTCGAATTTATTCAGTATTTTGGTTTCTAACATTACATTCCGTTGTAAAATATGTTGGTTTTTTCTCTTCCTCTGATAAATGGTTCTGGTTCTGAAGAGGCCTCCTTTCGTTTTTTTTCCTTCTTTCTGACCTGATTACCTCATAAAAACAATTCGTACATTATACATTATATGTACATGGAACTTGGTAACAAAGCTTTGCTCTCATACTTCGTTCAATGGCGACAAGTTCCGGTGGAGGTTAAGTTAGGTTTATTTTTAGGTTAGGTTCGGTTTTGGGTCAATTATCTTTTTAGGTTAGGTTCGATTCTAGGTCAGTTTCCGATTTAAGTTAGGTTAGGTTAGGTTAGGTTAGGTTCCGTTTTAGGTTAGGTTCGGTTTAAGGTTAGGTTAGGTTAGGTTAGGTTCCGTTTTAGGTTAGGTTGGGTTTAAGGTTAGGTTAGGTTAGGTTAGGTTCCGTTTTAGGTTAGGTTCGGTTTAAGGTTAGGTTAGGTTAGGTTAGGTTAGGTTTCGTTTTAGGTTAGGTTAGGTTAGGTTAGGTTAGGTTCCGTTTTAGGTTAGGTTAGGTTAGGTTAGATTAAGTTATGTTACGTTGAATTAAATACAGGCGCATACCATACGTATAAGGGAGATACTTGAATGGAAGCAGAGACGAGAGAATCGCAGCGTATGTAGGTACTTGTGGATTTAACGAGGGTGACGATTTGTCGTCTTATTACAAACCCGTTCCGCTTTTAGCTCACATCAGTTCTCCGCGGTTTATTCGAGGACTGCTGCTGCACCGCAGACAAGGGTTTGTTAAAGTTCGTCAATTTATTCCTACAGGGCTTGAAATCGATTGTTTCCCGAGGGATAATCTTCGGACTCTCTTCACTTGCGCTTCTCTGACATTGTTGGTAAAATCAATCTTCCGAATTGTAATCAGCATCGAAGATGTAATTTTGTTCAGAAATTTTTTTTCTCTACCGTTGTTCGAAAAGCCAAAAGTACATGTCAAGTGTTCGAAAGGTGATTGTTTGTCTTTTCTCCTCTTGTATGCGCCTGGTTTTACTCTTTCTCTCTTTCTCTCTCTCTCTCTCTCTTCATCTCTCGATTCTATAGAGTTTCACGATTCAATAACATTTACAACACCCAACATCTCACAACCATGGCAGCTATATAAACTCCCGCACTGCTTAACACTTGTGTGTACACGGTAAATTTTCCGGACAAATAAATATACAGAGTTTTTAGTTTCTTTTTCTGCTTCATTCGAACTTTTTACACCGGGTGATGTCTTTTCCTATGTTTTTTTTTTCTTTTCTCTTATTTTTTCTGGTTATTTTTACCTTCTTTCCGTGAACGTCAAATCTCACCGGTACCCTAGGTTTGTTTGTAGAGACGGTCATAGTGTATGGAAATCTAGCTGTATCCTCGCCCATAGCTACCTTTCAGTTCTGTTTCACGTGTAGTATACCATTTAACGAATCGTTTTTCTTGGTACATCATTTTATCCGTCTTGGAATCGGTGTAAGCGTTGTCTGGAATTTTTATGCTTTTATCCGGAAAGGAAGGAAGAGGCGAGAAACACACAAAAGAAAACAAATTTTACACGAATTGAATTATTCTTGGTAATATTAATAGAGATGATTCGAGGAAGAAGTCGTTGGTCAAAATTCTGTTATTTAAAATTACACTCGTAAAAATGGTGAACTTTTTTATTTATATACGTTTGTCTTTTCTTCTCTTCATAACTATACGTATTTTATGATATCGCTGGGTTTTGCGTGCAATGTGTAATAAATCTGCAATAAAAATCCTTCTTTCCTTGTCCTCGTTTATTTGCGATTTCTATTAAATTCTATCGCATGTTTTCTCGTAATGGAAAAAAAATTGAAGGAATTAGATGGAATTAAAATTAATCCCAATGCTGTTGTTGCCGTTGTGCAGCAAGCATGGAACGAACGAATTTCAACGAATAATTTACACTATTTCGCCTCGACTAATTTCTGCCAGTCATGCAATCTGGATTCAACTGCTTCGAGCCGAGTAACGTTGTAGTTTTACTTATCAGTTTTATATCGCCTCGAGTTTTATCGCCTGTAAAAATAACATAATCCTTTCGACGTAGAAAAAGAATGAAAGGGAGGGGATCGAAACAAAACTTTCTTTCACTTCGTCAAGTAACGCTTATACGTACAGACTTGAATTATTGATGCTAAAAGGTGAAAAATGTCGATGGAAAAATTATGTATTTTTTAGTACCAAACGCACGTGTCTTAATTCCAAGTTCCCCAGAATTTTTCGGTCACTCACTTCCATTATATATATGTATATAGAACACCGAATGACTCGAATAATAAATTATGATCGATATATATAAATATATATATGTATATAAAATATGGTTTCTTTTTTTACGGGCACGTCGAATAAAATAATTTCTCATTATAACTTAACTAATTCCCTGTCGTTTAAAGGAGCTCTTTGATATCATACCTTGAAAATATATGATCATCCTACAATTTCCAATGACCGTTACATAAATCTCTCTCTTCTCTCTCACTTTTTCCCATCTTCATGCGGCATGTAATAATTTCTCGACTAAAGCTTCTTGTACACAATATTTAAACTTAGTCCTGCGCATCTCGCCGAGCTCTGAAACTAATTAATCCATTAACGCGTCCTCTCACCTATGAAATGTATATTTTCGAGCTTAATCTTTACCTTGTTAAATATTGGTCGATAAAAGAGAACAGAAAGAGAAAACGGTCTTCGAATAATAATAGCAATAACAACATCGATTTGTAACCGGTTTCTTTCTCATCTTTTTCTGTACGGAAGAAACATGTGTTGCAATTGGTTGTTTTTTTCTTTCCTTCTATTTTTTCGTTTTTTTTTTTTTTTTGAGAGTCCGAAAGTACAATTCTTTACGTAAAACGTGGACGTAATAAAAACGAAATGTAAAATATTATAATAACGCAGAAAATGTGCGGTAGGTAGCCATTGCTTAAATATTAATACGTATAACTAAGTAATCATACTAACTATATCAGTTGAGAGACGCGTGGAAGTTTTTGACCGATGATGATGATGATGATGATGGTTTTATTAAAAAAATCGAACACACTCGAATGACGATCACTCAGATCTCACCTAACCACTTTTAACGCCTCTTCGAACGACGTTTCGGTCTTCGGTGATGCAATTTTTATTTAACAAGCAAGCATGCATGCATAATTTATTCGGCTTAATACCGAAGGCCACTCGAACTCATGGGCCATTTGCAATTTGTTTACATTCTAATCATTCTACAGATGATGGTTATTATTTTGCGGTAAGAGAAACCTTGAACGTATAAGCAGCGAGAATGACGGTTTATTTTTAATAAATAAATTTGCGAAGAGTGCGATTGAAGAAACAAGAACTTGAACACAAGTAAAAACTGAGATTGAGTATTGTACCGCAGCGAAACGGTTCGTGTTTGTTTTTTAACTCACCGTTTACACACATTGGATCACTGACAAAATGCGTAGAAAGGTAGAAATAAAGGTTAAACAATTTTAAAAATACATGGGATTGGAAGAAAAAGGAGCGAAGGAAAAACAGATAAATTTGCGTACAACGAAACTGGCAGATTTTCGCGGAATCGTCGTCTCCTGCTTCGAATCGTATCGTACGTATCTTAGGTGTAATAAAACCAGATGCAGGAAGTTGAAAATAAATTGCAAAAAAAGAAAAGAGGAAAAATAAAAATCCAGCCAACAACGATAGAACTGTGAGAATTATACAGTTCGCGTAAATTTCTTTTTTCACTTGTATAACTTTGTTTTTGTAATAACTACCGATTTGTTTTAGTGTTGATTAATTTCTGCCTTCATAGACTGCGCGCCTCATTATTGAATTACTAATTATCGCTAATTGACAGAAACGGGGAAAATTCGTGGATGATTAAATTCTTAGGTTATAGTTTATTATTTTCTTTCCCTTTTTTTCGACGCAATTTTTTGCAAACGAAACATGAAGTGCAATTCAATTATTGGTTAATCTTTGTATATCATGTAAATTTTTTTTGCAATACCTCTAATCTCTATGCAATCCTTGTAATTTTCGTGTAACCTCCAACCTGCGGTCTTTTTGGTAATCTTTGTTATTTTTGCTGCCTCTGGAATTTTTGTAACTCTTACAATCTCTTTATAATCCTCGTAATCTCTTTGCAGTGCTTGTAATCATTTTGCAATCTGTGCAATCTTCGTGTAATATTTCCAGTCTTCGTCATTCCTTGTAATCTTCGCTGTCTCTGGAATCTTTGTAATTCTTGTGATCTTTTTGTAATTCTTGTAATCACTTCGCAATCCGTGTAATCCTCGTGTAATTTTTGCAGTTCCTTCATAATCTTTGTAACCATTGCTATCTCTGGAATCTTTGTAATTCTTGTGATCTTTTTGTAATTCTTGTAATCACTTCGCAATCCGTGTAATCCTCGTGTAATTTTTGCCGTTCCTTCATAATCTTTGTAACCATTGCTATCTCTGGAATCTTTGTAATTCTTGTGATCTTTTTGTAATTCTTGTAATCACTTCGCAATCCGTGTAATCTTCGTGTAATTTTTGCAGTTCCTTCATAATCTTTGTAACCTTTGCTATCTCTGGAATCTTTGTAATTCTTGTGATCTTTTTGTAATTCTTGTAATCACTTCGCAATCCGTGTAATCTTTGTGTAATCTTTGCAGTTCCTTCATAATCTTTGTAACATTTGCTATCTCTGGAATCTTCGTAATTCTTGTGATCTTTTTTGTAATTCTTGTAATCACTTCGCAATCCGTATAATCTTCGTGTGATCTTTGCAGTTCCTTCATAATCTTTGTAACATTTGCTATCTCTGGAATCTTTGTAATTCTTGTGATCTTTTTTGTAATTCTTGTAATCACTTCGCAATCCGTATAATCTTCGTGTGATCTTTGCAGTTCCTTCATAATCTTTGTAACATTTGCTATCTCTGGAATCTTTGTAATTCTTGTGATCTTTTTTGTAATTCTTGTAATCACTTCGCAATCCGTATAATCTTCGTGTGATCTTTGCAGTTCCTTCATAATCTTTGTAACCTTTGCTATCTCTGGAATCTTTGTAATTCTTGCGATCTCTTTGTAATCCTCTTAATCTCTCTGCAAACCGTGTAATCGTCGTGTAATCTTTGCTATCTCTGGAATATCCCGCAGTCCGTCTAATTTTCGCATAATATTTTCAGTCCTTCGGTAATCCTTGTAATATTTGTAATCACTTGTAACCCACGTAATCGTAGTCGGTGTACGCCACTTTTGCATAGTGATTAAACCCTCGGTGCATAATCAGATCCGGCGAGTCGCGCGGCACGCGGAGTTTAATTTTCAACGGCTATTACTTTGCCGTCTGATCCGAGCTCCGCGTCTCTAGGATCCTCCGGGAATCCCCAGGTCGCGTTGCCCCGCCGCACTGGGACCATTACTGGATGACGTATATCCGGCCCTTCTGCTACCTGTTACCCCGTTACCCTGACCCCGTATCGTTCTCTGCAAGCCGTATAAAACCGGAAAACGTGTCGCGCCTCTTTTTATTCCTTCAGACTTTTAGACAATTTCCAGTGTTTCTCATGCAGGGAAAAAATTCCTTTTTTGTAACCAATCAAAAAATATACTTGTTGGAAGAAACGTATTATGGGTTGAAAATCAAACGGAAATCGGATAGTTTTGCGGCTGTAAACATGTGAAAATATAATGTATCTTACATTTCGTTTTTTATTATCAGTTATACGTGATATATTTTCTTGTAATTATAATCAAATTATGATGACGTATTTAACTGAATCAATTTGTTTGATTACTGAAATTTTAGACAATTTGATTTATTGCGTGATCTGTGGAATGACAAGTATAACCGAAAAGCTAATAAATTTTGCAATTCAGTCGAACAAAAGTGGTTTCAAAACGATTCTCAGGTAAAAAGTGGTGAAAAAATGTGAGAAAAACCCGAGACTCATCAATTTCCATCTTTTTCTGAAATTGTGTAAGATATCGTCGAAGCAAATGTAATAAAAGATTGGTAAAACCTCACGACGAGGAGGGAAGTGATCAACGATTTAATTCATTTGAGAGTGACGAGGACGGATGTGTTGTAGTTATATCGTAGATATATGTATATACAGGGTGTATAATAAGGGAAACAGAATTTCAGAGCTGACTCGAGGGAGTTGCGTTGAAATTACGCCGTGGAATGCAAATCAGTCCCCAGTCAGGGATAACTCGACAATGAGATGCGACGAGGTAGAAGGAGAAGGAATAGGTGGTGGAAGGGCAACGGGAAGTCAGTTGACCTTGAAATTGGGGAATTTGGTTCATTGTCAATTTTTACTGGAATTTAGTACCTCGCACAAGTGCCCCGTATAATTTAAGGGATATAATAAGAAATCGAGCCCGTCGCCGAAAAGCCAGATTTCTTGAAATTTGCTC
Source organism: Neodiprion pinetum (assembly GCF_021155775.2). Classification (NCBI taxonomy): domain Eukaryota; kingdom Metazoa; phylum Arthropoda; class Insecta; order Hymenoptera; family Diprionidae; genus Neodiprion; species Neodiprion pinetum. The sequence goes on from NC_060233.1 coordinate 4,102,680, forward strand.
TTCTCTTCGACATTTCTCGTCGTCTCTAAATTTTTTCTCTCATTTCCTTCAACGCTCTCTTTCGTTTTCCACCCCCATCTTGACACGGGGAGTGTAGATATTGAGACGCGGTAATGCGACAGTCCCCGGGTACACATACCCATGTACACAAATTGTATGCGTTATATCGTATGTATTATGTCTACGTACACTTGGGGACAAGGAATCTGAGACGATTAATTTTTTACACTGGACAGTTACGTTGGCAACACGGAGAAACCTACAGCGCCACAGTCGGCCGAGCGCGAAACAAACTCAATCTCAATAAACGTAACGTAACCCGTGACCGTCGAATCTAACCTTAGAATACGTGTCGATCCAACAATTCATTATCGCCGCGGTATTCTAAGGTTAGATTCGACGGCCATGGGTTACGTTACGTTTATTGAGATTGAGTTTGTTTCGCGCTCGGCCGACTGTGGCGCTGTAGGTTTCTCTGTGTTGCCAACGTAACTGTCTAGTGTAAAAAATGAGCCGTCTCAGATTCATTGTCCCCAAGTGTACATGCAAATACCGATACCGATCCGGTTTCGCTGTGGTTTTTTTGCGCGAAGGGCGGGAATTCCGGGCCGGAATACGGTACAAAGAGACCAGAGGTACAGGTAGGAGGTTAAGGATTAACCTGTCGCTGGGAAGAAGGCACGGGGACAGCTTAACACCGCCCGCATACGATAAAAAACTCAACCCCCTCCCACCGACCTATCCATTTTTTATTTTACGTTTTTCCCCTTTTTTTGTTTTTTTCCTTCCTTCTTTTACCCACCAATTTTTTTATACCCAATTTTCACGCTACAAAACGTCACCACAATGTATCATGTGTTATATAAAATATTACTAACATCGTCGTTTTCCTACCTGCGGAGTTTTTTTTTTACAAAAATAATTAAAAAAAAAAATTTTTAATAAAAAATAAAAAAGACGTCGAATTTCGAAGTATTTATGGTATCTGATCTTACAATATTAACCGATTTTTATATTGTTGGCGTTACAGAACATATAATTGGGTTCGTGAACTTTTTCACAGAATTATTGAGGAAAAATGCTTTAGTGGGAAAATGCGTGATTACAGTTTAACGTCGGTAGCAAAACTGTTTTTACAATAATAGTTGGTTGACGCAGGAACCTTATTCATCGCGTAACAATGTGAAAGCTCAAAAATTGAATTCACCCTTTGTAACAATATTACATTATCGCGTTTGCCGCTGCTGCTGCTGCTGCTGCTCTTGTTGATTGTGATTGAAAAAGATATGAAGGGGAAATGTAGAAAAAGATGTATCGATGATCATGTTATTGAGGGATTGAGAAAACCTGCAGAAAGCGAAACGTCGACGATACTCGACCTCGGCATCCAACCTCCGAGTGTTGGTTCAACGGATCTTACTCGATAGGTCGAGTGGCTTTGGTCCATCGGATCCGAGCACGGGGTCGTTCTCATCCAACCGCGTATATACGCACGAAATACGCTTTTTCCGCACCCTTCGTAGTGTATTTTATATTTTAGCCTCACGGAGGCGTGTGAAACTCAGGGGGAAATCGATAGCTTTTTTTTCAACTTCATTAAGAAGAATGTGCCAATCTTCGTTTTTCTGCAAATCGGTATGTTGGTCGAACCTTGCATACGTGATTATTTTAATTTCAAAAAATGCTGAATAGCAAAATATTGTACAACAGGTATGTGCCAATAAAAATTGGGGGGGGGGGGATTCGCTCGGTATGGATTGTTTGTGCAAAAAAAATGCCGGTCGATTCTTCACATTTCAATTTTCTTTCGAAATTAAACTGTTCTTCGAAAATTCGCTGAAACCGACGTTTTTAAAATTTTTTTTTTTTACCTCCGACAAGTCGATTCGGTTGCGATTATTTTTTGTTTCTTTGTTGTTTTTTTCCCGCTTTACCCCAAAAAAAATGAATATCAATCGGCGTAATCTTGACAAAGTAATTAAATAACGATGACCGTGTAAAATAAAAATCTAGAAAATGTATAGACTGTCAAATAAGCAGTCTCCTTAACTATAAACTATAACCAAACAGGTAGGCGGTGATTACAGTCTTGCTGATTATACGTACAGCAAGGAGGAAGCCGATAAGCTCTTAAGGTTCGCAAGCTCGGGGGTATATATTATATAGTATAATACACAAGAGGGGGTAGAACCTATTTTCAATTTACTGCTAAAACCACACGCCTCTGCAGAGCCTGCATGTTTCTACATTCGCTTTGCACAGGCTGCAGCGTCTCGTTTATACATATACATACGTATAACTACTTGATCCTACAGGGGTGCTAACAGCCCAAGTTATTCTTGGTAGAGCCTGTAATTCTATACCGTACCGGGTATACAGGTATACATATTTATATATATATATATATATGAGGCATTCCACACCAAACCGACCTACGTATTTTTTTATTGTCGATCACGGTGTAGAGTGTACAAAAGAAAAGAAAAGAGTAAAAACATGAAAAGCAAATTTTCCAATTAATATCCCTAATCGATTGACTTTAAATTTTTCTCACGAATTCTTTGCTGAAGAATCAAAATTTTCATACCAAGATTGAAGCGGGCAAGTTTTTTGGCTTAGAAGCTACAGACGCGAAAGGAGTAATTAAAAAGTAAGAAAAAACGAATGAAATATAAACTTGTATTTTTGAAATTTAGATTTAATTCGGTTTTTCTCATTTTTTAATTGCTTGATTCGCCTTTAGCTTACAAACCAAGAGCCTGTTCATTTTCGTCTTGGTCTCGAAATTTTGCTTTTTTTGGATAAAGAATTAATGAGAAAAATTTAAAACCAATGGATCAAGGCTATTCATTCGTAAATTGTGTTTTTGGGATTTTGCGAGCAGTAAAAATCAAACCCGTGATCCAAAAAATTTAAAACTCAGTGAAAGATGATTTTTTTTTCCAACACCACACCGTACTTGAAAATGAATCGCCGAGGTTTGTGGAGGAATGCATCATATATATATTCCACGCAGTTCTCTGTACGAGTTTACGAGAGACTATGCCATTGCCTATTTCGCTAAATCGTAAGCAACCCGCCATTATTAGAGCCAATGTATAATATCCGAACCCCGCGAGTTTGTTCGGAAATAAGTTTCACTACCAATAAGACGTTTAGTATGTTTTTGTTTTTAATTCGTGTCAATTTTGTTCTACGCTAGCTTTCGAAGAATATATATATATATATATTTTTTTTTTCTACAACTCTGTATGTAGATCGACAATCGAACGAGGCGAGAATTGCGAGAGAAAAGTGCTTTTGAGAGGTATTGCGGAGGTGTATGAAGATGGAATGAAAAGCTGCCATCCAACACCGGCTCCCTTGAAGGGTGGGGGTTAAATCGAGTTTACCTTCTGCTATTAAAATTTTTAATACCCGATTCCGGTGTATGTATTACGGGCTGCGTGTAGTATAAGCTGTACAGGGTCGACGATAAAGTGAAGAAATGAGAGAGAAAGAGAGTAAGAAAGAGAGAGAGATAGAGAGAGAAGGAAAGGGGCTGAAGATATCGGTAAACAAGTATGTCATTAACCGTTGGCTACCCGAGGCATTTTTCATTATCGGAAAATGGCTCTGCGTTGATAACAAGTTTTATTTCACGTTTTTCAATATATTCTTCATCTTCTTCTGTTCTCTTCTCTTTGGCTCCTCACCTGCCCTCGACGTACATCCACCTCGCTCCTTAACGGTTCCTCCACCACTATTATTCCGCAATTTCCATTGAATCTGCGGTTGGAATATATAAACTCTACCGGTAGATGTAGAATCGTAGCTATATACATATCACATCCTCAAGGATAAATAGCTCAGAATTTATCTTATGCAGTTTTCGAGCTCCTTCCTACCGGATTATCCCATTCCATTATTCTTATATATATATACATATATATATATATATATATATATATACGTACCAACCAGACTTGGCGAATGCCCGCCATCTTTTCATCCTCCCTCTCAAATCTCTCTCTCTCTCTCTCTCTCTTTTCCTTTCTTTCGCTTTCTCTAAATCCGAGAAGGGAAAATTCCAACGACCGTTGGATCTTCATTTATTCCTAATTCTATCGTCCCTTTTTCTTCACCCGTTTACTCTCTTTCGTCTCGCACGAAATATGTATACGAAATATAGCTACGTATACCTTGTATATTTATACATATATATGTACACCCGATAGTAAGATGCCCTGGAGATATAAACGCCTCCTGTCCAAACAGGAGCTCTGAAAAACGAGTCAAAAGATATCCATTTGTCGCCTTGTTAATATAACACTCGAGTCGTGTAAATTGTTTCAGCTTGTCTCTTTACAATTTACGTTTAAACCTAGCCTTCGTTCGTCTCGTTGCTTCTGCCGTTGGTTGGTTGGTTGGTTTGGTACTGTTTGTGGAGCCTTGCCATCACGGTGATATAGTACACTCGAACTCCATCCTAGACTCCTTCTTCTATGACTCTCGAGTCCAATGCTCAGGGAAGATACTTTGCTCGCGAATGAATTATGGACATACTATACACGAATAACCCAGCAACAAGCCGGGGGATAAATTGTGTGATATTAAAGTAAAGCTCCTAGCTACACCAGCCTTTAGAAATCCCCCCCGAGTCCATTTATAGGTGGATTATATCATACACAAGTATACGTATGTATATAATGTATGTACATATCGTGTGTATACATCTATGTAACGATATGCATATGGCGCCATATGTGGATACGCCAAGAGGTTTTATGATACTCAAACCAGATCTGACTCTTCTTTTTTCATTCTATTTTTCTAATCCGCAGTGAGCTTTGCCTAATTCTTCCCTACATTTATATACAGTCTTCCATACGAATGTGAAAAAGCACACTGTTTTTATGATCTGATCGTTATTTTTCTTTTTCTTTCGCGAATTATGGGTGCATTAGTTTACTACCCTCAGGTTGACAACGGGTCGTCATGCTTCAAGGCAGATCAATACTTCGTGAATAATTATTATAGAAATTCCATACAAGTTACGTGCGGTCAGTTTAATCCACTTGAATCTGTCTCAGTTTGGTTCAAGCAGTCATATTTAAAGTCATTTTTCCAATTAAGTCCTTCGAATTTAAGTACGCCAATTGTTTCGATGTCATTTAAAGTGGTTCCAAGTCTTTCGAATTCAACTTCAACTGTTTGGAGAAGTTTATCGAAATGACTCAAAGTTGGTTCAAGATCTTAAAATTGAGTTGAAGTATTTAGATGTCATTTAAACCGCTTCGAAACCTTTCGAAGTTACTCCAAGTGTCATTAGGAGTTACCTCAAATCACTCGAATCGCTTGAATCTTCACATCACAATATACGGGAAAAGGAACCATATCAGTCGATTCAATTTCATTCAAAACGCAATTCTGTTCGTGTCTCTCAACCTGACCCAAGAGACGTATATTATACGTGAAACCACGTCGTGTAGCGGCGTCGAATGTTCAGGGTAGGTACCTATACGTAGTTGTTTTACGGCTATCAGGATCTTTGCGGTTGCGGTTCGTCTGGGCCATTCGACCAATGGGTTGATCGCGTTTGCATCCTTACGGTCGTTTGGCCGTTTGGTCGTTTAAACAGGCAAAACGATCGCGCTCTCCACACTATCTGCAGAGGCCACAGGAAAAAGCTTCTCGTATTACTACACCAGTGCCAGTAGTGGTATGTACAACAGTTACGGAACCGCGTGTCACTGTTCGAAATTTCTACTCCGTGTACTCCAAATCCAGATGCGAATGTACGCATGATGCAGTCCGTCATACCGTTGCGTGTACAAGGAACGGATTCACGCACTGATCAAACATCAGATTTTTTAGGGTTCCGTACATCAAAGAGAAAAGACCAAGGGGTTAATTATTCCTGACATCCGATGTACGCCATTCCGTGAATCATGTGAAGTCTCTTGAAATCTTTGAAATCTTTTGTTGCGATCTACGAAATCTTTTGAAATCGTCTGAAATATGCTAAAATCTCTGGAAAATTCACTGAAATCTTTCGAAATCTAATGAAATGTTTTGTAATTTCTGAAATCTTTTCAAATCTCTTGAAATCACTTGAAAACCTTTGAGATCGTTAGAAACTTGAGATCCTGAAATCGTCTGAAATCATGTGTAATCTCTTGAAATCTTTTGAAATCTTTTGAAAACTTCTGAAATTATTGCAATCCATGAGTGACCAACCCCTCAGAAAAATGGAACCCTTATAGGGTCTCTTCATTGTTCGTCCGTCCGTTTGTCCGTCCGTCAAGGCCCTTTTCCTCAGGAACGGGTAGAGGTATCAAGTTGAAATTAATATCCAACATTAAGGTATATGTACCTTTGGAGGTGTGAAAAATTCAAGGCTTTAAGTCAACGCAATCAAAAGTTACGCGCACTTATGTCACATATTTTTATACTCGTAAGCTCATTGATAGAAACCTATAAGGTACCTTCCCGTTGACCTAGAATTATGAAATTTGGAGAGTAGCCAAATCTCACAACACAAGTGAAAGAAAAAGTCCGAAAATAGTTAATGTTTAGTTGTACAATATAAAAAAAAAGTAATTAAATTTGTATGGAATCCTAAAGGCGCGAGTCTAACTCGCACTTGTCCGGTTTTTCTGAATACATCGCTCCCCTTTTTCTCCAATAACATATCGTTTCTTCATGTTAGTATTTAGTTTGAAAGTACATATAGGTGAGTTTAAAAAAATGTACCTCGTTTTCTTTTCAATAACGATACCTACCCATTGTTACACGGATAATTGAAATTCGATTCGGCTTTTAGTCACCATTATCTTTAAATAGCTTTGAATAATCAAAGACACGTGTACGGACAGTTGAAGCGTTGCATAGTCGGAACAATCAGTCATGCCCGCGTTTTCGAGGGGCGGAGAAACGGTGATTACGACTGACAGGCGACGAAAGCGGCGTGCATGGAAATCTGTTCCAAATTCCTGACCGTCATTTCTGACGAGCGAACGACGTGCGCCAAAAGCCGTTCCGTAATGCGATTTCAAGTGCAATTTGTTGCGGGATCGATATACCTTCAAGCAGGATACGGGTCATTATAATTTAGAGCCGTCGTTAATTTCCAAGGTATACTTACCGTCACTGGAATCGATAGATAACGATGAAAAAACAGTGTCTGAATTATTTCAGATTTTTAGCTGGATTGGAAAGGATGCCGAAATTGATTTAAAATTGAGGAAAAAAATTTCTCAAACTATCGTTTCATTTCGAAACTGCGGTTTAATTCATTTTAATTGGTTAAAAAAACTGGAGGACTCTACCCTTGTTTCCTCTTTTTGGTGACCAAATTAGACGTATCATGTAAATAATAGTTTTTCATTTTTTCACTCAAAAATTGAGACATTTTTTTTCTTCAATTTCAAATTGATTTCGGCACCCTTTCCAGTCGAGTTAAAAATCTGAAATAATACGATCGAAATATCGATTCCAGGGGTGGTAAGTGTTTGGAAATTAACGACTATCCTAAATTATATACAATATATGTAATATGTGTATTGTGTATATGCATGTAAGTATATAATTTGTAACATTTCACCGCAAAGAAAACGGTCCGCGGATTTTCCGAGGGTGGAAATTCTGACCGGGAATCGAGAGGAATCTCTCGTATAATCATCGGCATTTCTGCGGAATTGCAGATATTTGATGCTGCTTATGCGGCTGCAGAAGCCTAAGCCACGAATCAATGAAAACTAACAAACTGGGCCGAGTGGCTATGCAGATACAGATACGCAGCCCCACGCCGCTAATAAACGTCCTATAGCTGGGCGTAACTCACGATAATTATCCCAATTACTTTGTTCAATTAATTAGTTTCCATCCTCGGCTTCGGGACGAAAAGTTTTCCATTCGATTAACCCGCCCTTACGCAATTCTGCATATTGTTAGTTACGCCTTTTTTTTATATAATAATTGTGTAATATTTATACGAAAGAATTTTTTTTGTTACCCTTTCGTCGTCTTCTTTGTTTTTCATCATCTTTAGGATAAAATCAGTTATGAAATTTGATTTCTATAAAATTATATAAATAATCGCGATGTTTTTTAATTGATATTCGTCTGCCTCGATGTTGAGGAAAATGATTGTTGCTTCGAAAGCAGTGATCGACTTTGGATAAAACAGGTTTTCAATCTCCGTTCTATCGTAATTGTTGGTTTGTTTCATTGTTTTGTTCTCACGGGAACTAATTTTCGCTGAGACTGTACTTCGGCGCGCGATACGTTCTTGAATTCTTGTTCCCTTTTCTCTGCACTGTTGAACCTCCTTGAAAGTGGCGTGGAAAACTTAGCTCGAAACTTAAGACACCTGAAGTTCTAGACTACACGTATAGGTATACACTCGTGGCACTTTAATCTAGGCGTTTACTTGAAAATTTCCTCACTCGAATTATCGGCAATACGTTTTACCCCCGTTTTCTGTCCGTACATGTTATGGAGGATATATATGGGATATATGTACCTACACGTGTGTATATATACGTATATGTACATATACCAAACCCAGAGCACTTGAATAAATTTTTTCCCCTCTTCATATTGACGTCAACTCTGCAGGATGACAATAGCAAGTAATTGTCCTGAGCGCGGAAGTTCGCAGGGTAGGCATAAAATTTTCGCCCCCTATTTTCTTTGTCGAAAATAAAAATCCGCGGCATCAGTTCGCTGATTAGATTTACGGAATCGTTCGAACTGTCACGCTCTATAAATTTTTCTTTTTTTCTTTTACTTCTTTTCAATCTTTACACGAATTTATTTTGATTTTGCTATTTTTCTACCCTCAACCGAAGCGTTGTACAAAATTTCTCCGTTTTCACTGCCGCACAATATTGCGGATGGCGCATGACACAAGAATTTTTAAACAGACCTTCTGCATTTTAACGCGGTTCGAGACGGTGCAATTTTCCATACAGCAGAGTTTGCGGAGTCTCGACTGCAGTCAGGAACGGACAGGGTGGATGGACGGAATGAGGGAAAGTTGGATGCTAGACTAGGAGTGTTACGAGAGTTGGGTTAAAATCGAGAAGGCGTGGAGGGGGGAGGAGGGATCGGGAAGTCGAGAGGTAATGAACTAATTCCTACGATCCAATCAACTGAATTCGAGTCCAATCTAATTCTTTTCATTTCCCCCCTTTTCTATCCCGAGGTTCGTTTTTTGGCCCCTATATGCGGCACTGCCGTTTTCGCCTCAGACCCAGTTCAAAGATCTCTGCTGAACTAAACGAAATCGAACAAGTCGAAACGAATCGAATCGGAAACTCGTACCATTCAATGAAACTGACCTGCAGTCTCTCTACGCTGCACTGACCTCGTCCAATTCTTTCCTACCCTCCCCAATTCCGAGGTCGGGTTTTCTTCCTGTTTGTCGATACACTTTGCAGTATATAATATCGTCCATGTGATGCTGGTTTGATTTTTCCAACAGTAACAAAACCGGTGTAGTTCAATTGTTAGAAATAATCCGAGGAACGAGTTTTCCCCCTTATTTTATTTGTAGTTGGGATGGTGGAAGCTCGTTTTTCATTTCTATTTAGATGGATCATGCAAGGTTTTTGAACATGAACAAAATCTAGACGAAACAATGAGAGCCGGTTACGGTAGTCTATGGTCTAGAAATCATGTAGGTATATTGCATAACTTACTATTTTTATTTTCTTGGTTCAGAGCTCGTGGCAGAATTACTAACATAAAGCTATCCAAGGCCTGTTTTGTATTCCCCCCGATCCACCTATAAAACTTTGGTAGATATACACGGGGAGCGGAGAAATGGGATCATTCTAGTAAAATGGAGGTCAATAAATAACCTATATGAGAGACAAAAGGTATAGAAGAAGTAAAAGTAGAAGAAAAAAAAATAAATCTGTATCGGTGCGTCGTTCAATTTTGTCTTAAAACGACAGCGTAGAGGATTATAAGGATTCTAGTTTATTCGGATCTCTTTTCGTAGCCGAAAATCTTTGGATTTTAACTTCAAGCACATCATATGTATGGACGGGATTAGAAACTCGAAGAAAAATAGGAAGCTAAAGATGCCAGAAAAAGAAGAGAAAGAAGTGTATAAGTATCCGGGTAGCGGAGTCCTTTATCATTGTAATTTTACGCTCAAACGAATGCCGAAGATCACGTTCTTTATACAAAGGTATATACCATTCTCAGCGTAGTTGAAGCCAACTTTTACCAAGTTTGAGACAGGGAGACATATACCTATGTAAAAGAGGGGGAAAGTGAATGATTTGTGTGCCAAGTCCGATTGAGAATTTTACAGAATAAAGCCAGACTCCGCTTCTCCTTCTTCTTCGTCTTTTTCTTCGGTCCGTAATTATACATCATATAATAAAATCACAGCCGTGACTTTCGATCCGTTGTTATCGTTGTTCCGATTATTTTTTGATGCAGAGTAGTAGCAACACAAGGCCGGTTCTGGGAACAGATCCCTTTACCGACATGTTACCGACATGTTACCGACACTCTTAATGTCGGTATAAGAATCTGTATGCAGGACCGGTCCTGTATTACTACTCAGAGTTATCTCGGCTAAGAGAATGACATTTGTTGCACCAAGCAGATAATCAAAGACGCGCATCTTACGCGGCTGCATTGTTCCTGCAACGGCATAGCACCACCACCATAAGCAGCAGAAGCGACGTCGTAAGTAAATAGAGCCCAAGTCTCAAGCGAGTCAAGTTTCACAGTTAGTTGTTTAACTGAGTAAGAGCGACGTCGGGGTGGCCACAACCAACGCCAGGTAACTCTGTTTATGAACTTTATGACGGGACCGAAAGTTTTCCCATAAACCCGCCCTCTTCCCATATTATACGCTCTACACCAAACAAGGACGAACGAGAAAATCCACCGCTTCAACTGCGTCGCCTAACCGCATCCAAGCCACCCTCTGCAGTCATGTTCGGTTGAAAATGTTCCCGAATAGGTACTTACCATGACTAGTTTCTTGGGCTCCTTTCATTCGGCGCAGTCTTCATAGAGCTATTTACTCCTCGTTAGGTATGTACTTCATTCTCTGGTTTCCGAATTGGCGGAAGACGAATCTCTCTCTTTTTTAAGAAAACACGAGATTACAGAGGTTTCAACCATTCGAAATCCTCAGAAAAATGACCTCGAATCGAACCATGTGATAATTTTCCAATGTAAAATGATTCGCGATCAAAATCTCGCTGACTTTTGTTACCGATCGGTGCCTTTTGTCGAAGCTTGTTCACTTCAGATCCTTTAATCTGGCGGTGAGTTTATCAAATGACGCGCCACAAGTGTTACTGCAAAAATGTCACCTTGTCGATGTAGAAGTGCGATTGGAAGGGGGACTGCATGGCTGGCACAGTTTGGTCCAGTGGAATCATCGGTACTTGCATGTTCCAAAGGTTACGTGAAGCAGGTGGAGGTGGTGGTGCAGGTGCAGTGACACCGTCACCATCGGAAAGAACTGGTACACTTTATATGTGACCCGTACTCAGGTAAAACGCACACCGTTGCAGCCTTCAAAGAGTCGCAAACATTACCTCAAAGAGAAAACCGACAAACGAAGTGAAACGAATTATTTATCTAACCGTGTTTATCGATCGCTGCTCCAGGCTTGGGTTCAGACTTTTTTTTCAAAATTTTTTTTATCCATCAAGTGCTAGCGTTTGCCTATTGCAAGCTTATGGAAATGCGCACGTACGTGAAAAGGAGAAGAAAAATGGTGCCAGAGGTCCACATTTTCGTCTCTGATTTCCTGCATGGCGGGAAAAAGTGAATCCGAATGAATTCGTCATAAAGTTCGAACGGTCGACATCCTTCGTACACTTTGTCTCCATACTCTTGCCAACTTGTTCCTACATCGCATGTAACCCAGTTCTGACCTAGAACATCCGCAGCATTCTTACCGGTTTGAAAAGACGTTCTTCTTTCTTTTTCTAACCATCTCCTTCTCCTTCTCTCTCTCTCTCTCTCTCTCTCTCTTACTCTCCGTCACTTGAAGAATTTCATCCAAGATGCAAGGCAACTGCGAGATTCTTCCCGTCGCGTTGCCTCGGATGCACCGTGTTTCTTCGAAGAATGTAATTTTCATGGCTACTTTGCACCGTGAAGGGTAGAAAATTCTTATACCTACTCTTTCTCTCGCACAGTAACCGTGCATGGAGGTACAATGAGGCGAGCACCCTCAAAGCCATGACACGAATAACGCTGCTCCCCCATCCCTTCTACCTTGGTATACTAAAATCGTGACTCCCCCCCATCCGGAATCCCGTTATCGATTCCAGTGCACTGACCGATGGGCGTAGTTTTTAACCGTAGCAATATAGAAATTTCATCCCACACAACCGCCGGTGCAGCAGTTCGCCAACTCTCCGGAGGAATTCCCGCACGCTACTTTTTCCTTTTACTCATTCTCCGTTATATCACATGATGCTTTTTCACACTGCTTGGTACTAATATCACGCATACCTGAATCGCGGGCTAAAATGTCGCATCGGCGATATTGCAGGGCGCGAAGTTACGCAGCGGGTGGTTTAAACGGATTGTTCTTTGCTTGTAAATTGTTTCCGGATGCGGTTTGTCGCTCGGTTTAACAACGTTCAACTTCCATCTTCTCAACTCGAAACTCTCATCTTTCGGACTCTGCACTTCCCGCGTTACGGCCTTTGGTGGTCATCGATTGCAGAAATCGCGCAGCCACAAAGTGTTACGACTTCGGATGGTGAGTCGAGAGCTTTTACTTCTCTTCCTACTCTAACCCCTCACTTTTCCAAGGTACAAAAGCCGGAAAGCAATTCGCTTTTTATTACTGGTACAAGGGCTGTTGGCCCTGCACGTATCCGCAGGTGCCTGGCATATATTCATTCATGCCGTGCGGAGTTCAAACGTTTCCTCCGATTATGTATCGATGCGGGATTATGTTTGAACAGGAAATGCGAAAATATGGAATATTTCGTACGGGAAGTTTTTACGAACTCTCTCTCTCTCTTCTTCTCGTTTTCCTTCTGCATGTGAAAGCTGTATTATATCTCTGTTTGATTCCCGGATTAAATAACTCGAGCTTTCATGAACATACGTACGAACCATGTATAATAATAATAATAACAACAACAACAACAACAACAGTACTGAATTTCTGGATAGTTTTATCAGAGAATGATTTACAGAAAAGCTTTCTTCATCTTTCATCGTGACCACAGCAAAAAATACTAGATATCCGAAAACCAGTTTTGAACGACTGAAATTTCAAAATTTTTGAATGAAAATTTTATGAAATATCGTTCAAACATTGTTATTTCTTATACCTTAAGTTTGAAAAAAGTAATTCTTTTATTATATCAAAAAAAAAAATTACAAAAAATATGCTTTTCCCGAATCTTCGAAACTCACGTAACTCCTTATCAGCTCCTATCGAAGCAATTCTTATCGGCTATTTTTTGTCAATCAGTCGATCAATTCACCACGAGGCATGATAATTCCGTAGTAATTCGGTTTTGTTCGGACACCATACAATATAGCAGGTACCCTACGATTCCCATGCGATACCAATTCTACATGGCGGAGTATACGATCTGGCCGCCACGTCTTTCCCGCTCAGCTAATAACTTATTGCCTTCGAATGTGCTCCTCTGTGTCCCAGAGGATGTCGATAACATTGACCGTCGGAAGGCGATTGTTTGCCGGGGCGATTCACCCTGTTGTGCCGACTAATGGCCGTCCGATTATACGCCCTTGGTCGTCCCAGGGCAAGCTTCCGTGTGGAATTGTTTACAGGTACCTATATCCGAGGACCGGTGTAGAGCTTTTCCCTTTAACGACGTCTTGCCCCCAAAAATCCTTGGATTTAAACAACAGCGGGGTGAAAGTTTCGGGAAGAAGAATAAATTGACGTTATTTTACAATCGGGTAAAAAAAAATGTCAGCCGGTATGATATGTGAAATCGTTTATGTTGAAACGAAGAAATTATGACAAGGATAGTACTGTACGACGATCACGATCGTATAATTCGCTGTTTTTAACACTACGAAAAATATCGTAATTCATATTTTTAAGCCTCCGGCTCCGCGTTCCTTGCATATTTCATCGATTTCGATGGATACTCAAACTCTTTGCTGGAATAACCATTTCAACGGCGTAACTTTACGGATGAACAGATCTTGATATACATCGCGAACCTCCCCCCCCCCCCCCTCTTTCTCTCTCTCTCTCTCTCTCTCTCTCTCTCTCTCTCTCTCTCTCTCTCTCTCTCTCTCTCTCTCTCTCTCTCTCTCTCTCTCTCTCTCTCTCTCTCTCTCTCTCTCTCTCTCTCTCTCTCTCTCTCTCTCTCTCTCTCTCTCTCTCTCTCTCTCTCTCTCTCTCTCTCTCTCTCTCTCTCTCTCAGCCCGCTGCTTTCCGAACCTAAATCATACTCAAAGTGAGTTACCACGCAAATAGAAGAGCCCAACACACCCGGACCAGATTCGCTTCTGTAGTTCAGGTTCAGTTCAGTCAGCGATGAATAGTTAAGCTCGGTTTATACCCTTCCAATGTATCCCGGCCATCTATTCATCTATCCATTAATTCCGTATATCTGCGTAACGACTGGATTTCGAAATCAAAACTGTGTCGGATTTCATCGACTCGGTGAAATATCGACGCCAGTAAAATTTGTATACAAGTGATTGTTTTTTGTTTTCTTTTTTTCCTTTCCTTTTGGGATAATTTTTTTTTTGATCCCTTTTTTCAGAACAAGTCAGACTTGTTCCCCGGTAATTCCATTTTAAGGGTAATTTTCTTTCTGTATAGTAATAAATAAAAAAAAAAGAAAAACCAAAGAGAAAAGATGAATGTACTTACTCAATAATTGATGTTGAACTAACGATCTTATAGCTGAAACTCCAGTTCGTTTGTCAATAACGAATTACAGGCATGAAATGAACCTAATTGAGACCGAACACGAATTCGCGTTGTTGATTTGTCCTTTTTCACCGTCCCAAGCGTGTGGAAAGTTTAATTTTTCACGAAACGGCAGTAGAAAAAGAACGGAATTAGAGAGAAACGAGAAGGAAGTAAAAAAATGAACGCTCATTGTCTGAAATTTCGTATTCTCTGTAAATTTTGAGTTTAATTATCACTTCGATAGCCATAATTTTTTTTAACATCACCATTTTTTTCTTCTTTTTCATGAAAAACAATTCTTAATATTTAAACTTATTTCTGCTATCGAATATTAAATATATATATATATATTTATATCCGAGTTAATCCGTGCAGGGTTAACTCGTCTTATTTTTAAATTACATATATTCTAGTCGCAAATTTCGCCAATTTGTACCGGTTTGCATTAATAGACAGGAACTGCATCGACGCTGTGTGTTCGTACCTGTATTATTCAATACAAGTGGTCCCAAGGAACTGGGAATAAAATTGCGGTGCAATCTTGACGAATGTAGTTTTCTCCGCTTGCGGTTTGGCGGTAAATAAAACAAAATAAAAAAAGAAAAAATGAAACAGAAAAATAGAAAAAAATGGCAAGAAGAGACACATTGAGATGAAAGGAGAGAGAAGTGAAAAAGGAGAGGATATTACACGACTGGCGAAAGAGAGAGAGAGAGAGAGAGAATGATATATTTATGAGATTTAAATCGCCTAAGCGGTCCATTTCCGAGGTTTGCATTATTCACGGACTTGCCGGGCCTGAATGTTTTATAGGAATCCTCTGTTCTCTTCTTTTCGCTTCTCTCTTTTTTTCTCTCCTTGAGTTTCCACGCCTCTCCATCTCTCTCTTTCTCTTTTCGTCAGCAGTTGCGGCCAGAACGTCAGGCACTGGATCGGATTCCGTGAATTCCGTGCGGTTTCTTCCGCGTTCTTCTCCTTTATCTTCTTTTTGTTTTTTTTATTTTTCTTTTTGGCGGTATTAGCGAAACCGGTCCCCCACCGTCTCCTCCCTCACGAGAAGCCTGCACAGCAGTGAAACTGAATTGTAATTTTTTGGCGATTTTCCCTGCACAGTTTCGGTGAAACTTCCCGCTGCGCGGGACGCTACTTCGGTATTCCGATAGTCTCGCGGGCCAACTCGGAATGCGAACTTACACGCCGATGGCCGACGTCCAACGTCTCAATTCGGAGACATTTTTTTTTTTTTTTTTTTTTTTTTCCCCCACCTCTTCGATATTTCTTCTCCCGTCGATCGATCGAAAAGCTCGCGAAATAATTTACCACGAAAGTCTGACACATTACAACGGTTAACGGGAAACTTGAGTCTGGGTTCCAGATGTCAAATTTTGATTTCTCCCGCGTAACTGATTAATGAAAAAATTGTTTTATTAGATAAAGTTTGCTTTTTTAGACAGCAGAAAGATATTTCGAATTTCAAGAGAAACCACTTATTTCCTCAAACATTGATTTTAAATAACAATCAAACAATCTTCAGTATTACATTTAAATCACTTTTATTCAGGAATAATAATTAATAATAAATTATGAATGTAAAAGAATTGATAAGCAAAGTTTAAAACTGAATATTTTTTCTACTTCTTCTATTTTTTCGCACGGACTTTCTCGCATCAAACCCCAAACGTAATCTCCCACCCGAGACTAAGTTTATCGAACGTAAAAAAGACAAAAACAAACTTTATAAGTAAGAAATAAACGTTTCGTTTATTATTCGATCTATAGAATCGAAATTAATGTATTTCAATAGAAGCTCAAAAAAAAAACAAAAAACTTTCATTTCGTTAATCTGTGCAATTTGCTACGAAAGTCTGACAAATTATTCGCAAATACTTTTGCTCAACAATTTCCGATCGTTTCGCGGCAGGGGGAGGGGGGATGATACGCCATTATTTTAGCAAGCTCAGAGCAAGCGGCCGGCAACTTTCATCAAAAGTTCCCCGGTACCGATTCGACTCGTCTCACGCTTTGTATCGTCGAGCTTTTTTTCTTTCCCGTCGTCGTCAACGAACCACGCGTAAGAATTCCACGAACGGTCTTTCCATTGCAGCTTCGATCCTCCGGGGGAGGCCTTCCTTAGCCTTTGGGGAAGTCTATTCGACGGGGTGTTCTCGGAGTTTCCCCCGCTATCAAAATACCGTCGTGAAACTATTTCGCGAATTTCACCTCGCGAACACCGAGGACATACGGAGGGGGATGGATTTCCGACCTGCTTGCATCCTCCGACCCCCAAACCCCAAACCACCCTCTAACCTCGTGTGTTAAACACCCTGGTGAGCGGAAAAGAGCTCGGAATGGACGGGAAGTCGGCTGAGTAGAAACTGAGAATAGGGAAAGCGATCCTGACTGCAAAGTCATTGTCGGAGGAGAGAGTTGATGAGACTTTTCCTACGACTATCGATCATTTAGGCAGACCGATCACGGTAATTCACCCTTCGCGTCTTGCCAATTGAATAAATTTATCAATTATTCCGCCTGCATTTGTCCAAAAACCCTCGTCTGGTCTTTGCGTTCACTTGTTTATTGAATTGTTTGTATCTGCCCGCCTTTTCCACCCTCGAGTTTAACCCTTTGGGTCATAGTGGCGAGTATTCTTATCAACTATTTTATATCCATTTTTTTTTTTTTTTGTACATTTAAAGAACTTTGAAAATATATTTATTTGCGGTTTTTTGATATTTCCGACAGTATACCGATAAGTTTTCAATACTCGAGAATAATTATTGCGATGTAACGTGAATTATTATTGTTGGAAATAAATTGATTGAAAAAAATCGTGACGATTGAAGAAATAATTCAATCCCGATGAAGTTACCTCTCTACTTGTACACATGTTTTACATGAATTTTAAGTTTTTGGGGTCGTTGATTGCGAATCTGAAATCGGATTTTCAAAATTCAAGATGACAAATCCAATGCGGCGGACGAAAAATTTCAAATTCGATCGAATCCGGAGAGAAAACTCTGTCCGGGGGTTTTTGGGCTCGCTGATTACGAATCTAAAATCAGATTTTGAAAATTCAGTATGGCGAATCCAATCAGTGACCCCGAAAATTCCTGCATACAGTTTTGTGACCGTATTTGATGAAATTTGAAATTTTCTTTTGCTGTACTGAATCCACTATCTTGAATTTTTGAAATCTGATTCCAGATTCGTAACCAGCATCCCCAAAAATCGCAGACCACTATCTTGATACAAAAGTTGAATCAGCACAATAATGTGCGACTCAAAGGGTTAAGAAGCTGTATAATAAATTTGCCCGCGGCTAGACTTGATCGTTTTTTTCCCCTCGCAATTCAGCCCGGGTATTGTAGGTATATAAATTTATGCAAAATTTTGCACGGGTTGTGTGTTGTACGCACAAGCAGAAACAACTTCCATACCGGACTGATATACTATACATTCAAAGCCCGAAGGTGTACAGTCCGTGTCCAAAGTCTGTTTTACATGTTCGTTATATTTTCAGTATTTTTCCATCGAAATTTACCGATTGCGCATAACTTTTGTAGTTTATATTAATTTTTCAATTAGTTGTTGAGTTTTTCGGTAACAAACCAATCGAAGTCTTTTCAATGTCAGTATACAGTCGGAATTAAAGCGTAATTCAAACTTCGCTAAACATCCATTCGAATCAGCGAATTCAAGTATAAAACTTTTTTTTTCTCATCACCTTGACATTTTATCTCTTGTATGCATATTTTACTGTATCAAGATTGGACTCGATGTAATTATTGTTCTACGCTGGCAAAAATTTCATCTGTCATAGTAACTAGAAAAATTGAGTAAAACAGGTATCGTTAAAAAAAACAACTGTTTGAATATTGTTGGAATTACGAAAAACGAGCTACATTTTGCGCTATCGTCGATCCTTTTTTGGCAATTTCAACGCAAAATCGGTTTCTTCGGTTTACTCTACTTTTTTAGTCAAACAAGGCTTTAACGTCAATTTATCGTTGCACGAGCGTTAAATTTTCGCAACAGTTGCAAGAAAATATAGCAACGAGAAAGAATAGCAACGGATACTAGAAAACTAATTTTCATTTTCTACCTAGAACTATATTTTTCGATTGTGGTAAGAACGAAAATAGTCAAGGACCGAGCGGTAACCGTAACTAAAAATTTCTCTCAATGATGAATAACAACGATCGTATTTTCAAAGAAATCGAATGCCCGAAACTGAGTCTGGGGAATGTTTTTGGGTTTCTGGATTTTCGCTGACCGCCGGGGATGAACATTTGCGGAAAGCGATTGCGTGCCGAGTATACGTAGGTGTGTACCTGGAAAGTATTTGCGGGGTTGTGCTCGTATGTATGGCGGAGCGGAGAAGCGGATACATCGAGTTTCCGTAGGACGGCGTTCGCCTCGTTGGGTTTGGATTAAACTGTAATTAGAACTGTGTAATTGGAACGGATCTGACAATGTAGCTACTGCTATCTAAAATCCAAAGCCACAACGAACCCTTTTCACCCTAGGTAAACCCCTGCGGAGAACGCCTGCCTACCAATGAGCATTTCGGGAAACCGAATCCCGGCGTCCCGACGCAACGCGACGCCTCGAAAAGCTGCGTTTTACCGCTCGATTTATCTCCTCCCTCTTTTCCTGTTTCACCCTGCGAGAAGACAATTCTGAAATTTGGTTGAATAATTTTAACGTTTTTAACGCCTTGTCATTCATTTTTATTCACGAAACGTTCGTGTGATAAAGCGTTTCGACTAGTTCTGCATTTTTGTAACATGGAGGAAAAATTGGGTCTTTCATTTGAAAATAATTGAAAGTGATTCTGTAAATTTCAAAACGTGAAGATCTAGCGAAAACTCAACTTTTCATTGTCAGGGTGATTACAATGACTTCCTTTTTTCCCTGAAAACAGAGAAACGGTAAGTTGAAAACAAAAAAAAAAACAAAAAGAAAAAAGAAAGAAAAACATAATTTATCCGAATCGAATTCTAGACGTGGACGGAATTATCAACGTATCGAATTTTATCCTATGTTATATTAATTGAGGTGTTAGCCGAAGGAGGCTCTGCCCTGAATAATGGACGAGTGGTGGGTGGTCTGCCTTCGAGCCGAGAGAAAATGATAATAATAATCAAAGCCCAATCTTACCTTCGACTTCGTTTCCTTCATTGGACGAAAAAAAAGAAGAAAAACAAAGCAAAATAAAAATAAAATCGCATTCTCTATGCATTTCGATTTATTAAATTACGTGTTTCCGGTGAACTGGTATAATTGTGGTGTATTTTATTAATTGAAGTTCAAATTGGCAATCTGCAAGCGCGTGTATATTTTATATATATATATATATATATATATATTAGGGTGCTTCGTTTGAGACGACTATTTTTTTTTTTTTTTTCACTCCATAGACGAAACATCACTCTGAACATATAAAAAAAAATTCCCACCAAAGCCTAGCTCTCAATTTTAATTTTAAGTACTCGCTAAATGAATTTGAAATTTTCCTATTCAATTAACACGTAGAAATAATTTTTTTTTTTGTCAATTATCTGTAGCATCGCGAGTTTTCATACTATTTAATTGACCAAATATATTATAAATATATATATATATACATTATACATATTGCGTAATGTAAATTCGAGTTTAATTAATTAGCATTGAATTTCTCACTCTTCTCTTTTTCGCTATTTCATCGCTCGCGAAAGCACGGAGTGTGTAATGAAAGAAAAAATAAAAATTTTTAAACCCTGCGGAAAACAACGTCGATATGTGTAACGTTAACAACGTTCCCTGCAGTATAAAAGCAGCGTTTTTTTGTTAGATGCGTACGAAACGCAACGCAAAACAATAACGACGACACATTGTTTTTCGTATTATATACCTCGAGAGAGATTCAATTATACCGCGTGACTAGCTGCTCTCACCATGCTTGAGGCATGAATATATCTGTTTTCACATTTGCATGCGAAAAATCAATCTTGTTGATGCATTTCAAGCGCGAGAGATTCGTGCGGCGTTTTGCGAACGAGGAACCCAAAATTAAAAAATAATGATTATGGTTTTTGAAAAAAAAAAAACCCAAAAAAACTAGGCTATAAAAGGTTAACCCTTTCAGTCAAACATTTTTCCAATCAATATTTTGGCCCGAATTTTGTCACGCCGGGGGTTTTGGGGTCGCTGATTACGAATCTGAAATCAGATTTTGATAATTTTTAAATCCAATATGGCGGATGTAAAATCGAAAAAACTATCGAGATTCGATTATTCTGACCGAAACTTGATACTCGTGGGTTTTTTGGATCGCTGATCACTAATGTGAAGTCGAAATTTGATAATTTGTAGATTCAAAATAGCAGATCCAATATGGCGGGTGTAAAATCACAAAACTATAAAAATTCTATTATTCTGACCGAAATTCGTTGCGCATGGGTTTTTAGGATCGCTGATCACAAATCTGAAGTCGGAATTTGATAATTTCTAAATCCAAGATGGCGGATTTAATATGTTGGATGGAAAATTGAAAAGTCTAATGAAAATTCGATTATTTTCTCACGGAAACTCGTTGCTCGGGGGTTTTTGGGGTCGCTGATCACGAATCTGAAGTCAGAATTAGTAATAAACTGTAATAAGGCTAGAACGCAGAGCATCCCACTGTGATTGAAAGGGTTAATAAATTTAAAACAATCGAACTCTCTTTCCACGTTAAAACCGTGCGCGCCTAGAGCGATAATTTTCATTATATATATATTATTATATATATATATATTTATATATATTACAGTCTTTATCGAGAAAAGTAAAGAATAAAATTGGAGATGTGAGACGAGGGGGAAAAAATTAAGACATAACCTCATTATCCCGCCCACACGGAAAATCGGCAAAGTTTTAATTGAATCGGTCCGACCGAACTGATCTATTCGTATTTCGTACCGCGTAGCATGAGCTCCTGGAGGATGAAACTTTTCAACCCATCTTCTCGTTCCATCGAACCCTATTTAGTGCGGCACTATCGCTGGTCCGGATAGGTTCTCGAGTATGTCGGATTCTTCCCGCAGCGTTGCCTCAACGCGCAAGCCGGCGATCTAGGACGTCGGGCTTTCGGCTAATCAACTCTGATCAACCAATCAATTTCAACGAGCGAATACCTCCCGCTATGCACTCTGCCTGCCTGTCTTATCGCCTTTGCGTCGCGGGTCAAGAGTCTTTTAGATATCATTAATTACTCACGCTCGAATGATCAAAGCCGGCTGTTTTGCCCGCTATCGAAGCAGCTTTCCTTCATTCGTCTATTTTAATTTTCTTTATTCCACGTTTTTGTATTTCTTGTATTATCATTAAAGGCGGATTTTGTCACGCCCGATAACGTGGCTTAACTCTTCGAATCGTACATTTTTCCTTGCGGTCAAGTTCTTATTAATTGACACTGCGGTCGGATCTGAGAAATTCTCAAAATTGAAAATGCTCGATTTAATATCAGCGAATAGGATCAATTTTTATATCTTCAGTCAGCCATGTTGGATCCGCTGTATTGAATTTTTTTAATTTTTTCCAGGCGCAGTTGTATATCTGTTTAACAATTTACCAGGTTTTTTTTTTTTTTTTTTTTTTTTGTTTTTGTTTTTTTAAAGTAATCCAATTACCGTACCGGAAGAGACTCATTCAAAATTGAATAATCCGTTTAAATACCGGTGAAAAACACAGAATGCGGTACGGAAATTTTATTCTAATTCATTCGCCGAGATTCTGGGCATTTGTTTTTACTCAACGAATTAGTCCATTCAGTCAGTAGTTGTATAATAGATTTTTGATATCTTCGATATTTCCACCGAGGCTTGTTGGATTTGAAAAAAAAAAACGAAAAAACATGTTAGAAAGAGTTTAAATCGAATACTATTCTTAAAAAATGATTTACGAAACAAAAATCAATGCGACTAAAATATATGCATAAAAAAAAAAAAAAAAAAAAACGTACGAGCAAAATTTAACGCCTAAATTTCTACGCAGCGATAAATCGACAAATTATTTTCAATTTTAGAAATTGTGATTGGTTTTCGATCTACGTTTTCGTATGTTATGATATTTCGTTTTACCGTTTTTTTTTTTTTTTTCTTAATTCTTAATCGTATTCGGTGTTCCGCGGTCAATCAGACAAGACAGTGACTGTTTCTCCTACCCGACAGCTCCAGGCAAATCTCACGAGTCAGAGGCAATGCCCGGTTTAGTTTATTACCTATCGCTGGACCGTCAACGGATTCTGCATCGGTACCGACAGCGTCGATCAAACTAAAACGTCATTCTCTATTTTATGATCCGTACGTATTATAACCTCGTTACAACTCCCCGACGGTCACCGGCTGTACCTTACTCGCTGGTCTAATAATAGAAACCACTCTGCCATGAGAACGAGTTATGTATTGCATTGTGGATACAGAAGGTATAAGTCCCGTGTCTGACTCTGTTGGGTTTGCAAGTTTGCTTGATATTATTATATTCAAAGTTGCGAAACAATTTCTATCATTCTCTATTCCATTATATGCGATATAACAAACACATGTGTGTGTGTGTGTGTACAATCGAGCAAAAAGTTTGTCTATCTACGACGAATCCAATATAATGAGACCTCGCGTCGACGACTGTATGATTAGCGTTTCATCATTTTACTTGCTAATTTATCATGCCGCCTTTATGCAAAGGTGAAACGTCGAGCTAAACAAAGCGGGCGTATTGTCATTAAACTATACACGATACATGTCACGGATAATGCGGGTTTCGAATATGGAGCAGCAGCTTTGTACAGTCGTCAAATTAAAAATAGTCCGTTCTGATATCGTTTGTATTATTCATAATTTAAATGCATTACGCGTATGTGATGTACGCGGCATTGCATGGAATTGGGTCAGAATTTCAAGAGTCGAGCAAAAAAATTTGACGGCACGAATCCTTGAAGAATAAAAAAATAAATAAAAAAAAAAAAAAGAAACCTTCCTCTCGCAAGGGTAAAAAGATTTCAACCGTCAAAACGCAATTTTAATAAAATACAGGTTTTCGTATCTTTGAGATTCTACTATGTTTAAAAAATTTTCTTGCGACATCACGGATAATCTTTTCTGTTGTTGTTTTTTTCTCTTTGTATAATGATTTTTAAAACTTCGTATAATTAATCAAATTCTTGTTGAGAGATTGTATATTGCCGTTCATTTTTCCGCATCGTGATAATAAAAAAAAAAAAAAAACAAACAAACAAACAACGAGAAATATCAATTCGTCTTACCTCGATAATTTCGCACGATTATCGACGTTCAATTGAGTTGAGGTATATCCAAAATTGATCAGGCACTCGAAAACCAAAAAAAAAGAATCACTTTCATTCAGTTTTCACTGCACCGTAATCGCGTTAATTTAACTTGTACGATTCCGTAATTCGCGGTCGCGCATCGCTTCCTTCGATCTTCACCGCGATCGATGAAAAGGATCGAAGCTCCGCGGATCGACGGCGCGTGCGTCTGGGTCAGACTGAACGCCTCCACTGCGCGAGGCATTGGCCAAGTGGTTAATGCCTGCCGGAATCAGACCCCGGGGGCCCAGGGCCGTACCTTGCGATCCTTGGCCCCCGACTATTCCATTCGATTATACGGCTCAGCCTCGCTTTTTGTCCGACTCGAGCCGAGTGTGATGTAATTTTCATCCTCTGATGTAAGGCTATTTCATTAGGCTGATCCAACTATCGAATTACGTCTGTTGTTTTATACGAGGTGTGTGTGGGAGAAAAGTTTTGAAAACTTCCGGATTTTTTGGTGGCGAAACTTCAAGTAAAGATATGAAGAAAATGAGAAAATTTAGAAATCTGAAGGATCAAAATTTCTAATGATGGAAGATTTTCAGTTTCGTGAATTTACTGATTTTATCGATTATGTGTGTTTATATTTACCGAAAATCTTGTATAGATCGGAAAATGAGCTTTTACTCGAAAATTATTTCGAGTTCATCGCCGATCCGCGAGCTTCGATGTAATATAAACCAGAATTTGAATAAGCCGGGCGTTTCCTCGGAGTATTATTACAATGTACTATACAATCAATTTTTACGACGATCGTTGAAAGTTTCAAGAAAAATCCGCGCGTCTTTCTTCAATGTGTATGTTGGTGTGCGTAAAGAGTTCATAAATTCTCTTATTACACCTCTTCCATCTCTCAACTTGGTTATATCATATTCACATAAACTTTACACCATCTTATATGTAATATCCGATGTAATTCATACAGATTTTAATCGAGTCTGATGCTTGTATACACAGTGTGAGAGATTTCATGTCGTAAGCGGAACACAGATCGGCCTGGAAGGTGGTTATAATATCATCAACATCATCTTTCTTCCTTCCCTATTTTCTTTCTTCTGTATCGTATTTTCTACGGTGCTTGTGTCAAATTTTTTTTTAAACTTGAAAGTAAACCGCGCATGCGCCAACTCATTCAATCTTATTGGTCGGCGAAATCTTCCCGCAGCGATATTCTTGTCCGCGATGCAGGCCGGCCAACCTACGCAAAATGTGTACGTATGAATTTTCAAAGAGCATAAGCGTTAAATTCCGATCGTTCTTTGAAGAATCAACTTTCCGATCCGATAACAAATGCTTCCCAAACCTTTCCGAGTCACTGCCTCGATTATTCGAGATTCTAACCTCGAAAATTCGTATCAATTACATCGCCGGCAGAAAGAGTTTGACAGCCGAAATTCGGAATGGCCAGCCTGCACGAACAGCCAATAAAACACGCGCATGCGCGGTTCAGTTTCAAATTTTAAGAGATTGTCTCGGTATGTACAACTTATTACTCGTAACGTTCTCGTTGATATCCTACTAACATAAAAAGCGTTTTGATCTTCTCGAGTGGAAAAGAAATCGCGTTCACGTTTATTTCTGATATTCCTGATGCTCGGAGAGGATGGAAGCTCTGCTTAAGAGGGAGATGGGATTAAAGTACTCGTCTTTGTGTAGCTATCGTAAGAGAAGCGAGTTACTCGAGTGCCGTGATCCACGTATTTTCACATTTATATATATGTATACGTCACACGAACCCACTCAATTATACTTTAATTCGTTTTAATTTTTTTTAATAAATTTTTTTCCCCCCTCCTGATCGTCAAGAGACGCTTCTCAGAGACAACGCGTGTCAGAGACGAGGACCAATACAGCTCGTTATTACATTATATCTTATTATACTCCGTACTCGCGTGTGCAGGATTGTTGTATGATATCTGGAGTGCTTTAATCAATCACGATTTTTTTTCGACGATCGTGCAGTTCCTCTGTTTCATAATTACGACTCTCGATTATTCATCATTGTAGAAAGTATCGAGTGATGGTGTTGAGAGTAATTCATGGAAATTTGCGATCATACTGTTATGGATATAGATCAAACGTTTTTCAAACAAATCAAAAAAAAAAAAAATAACAATGACGAAGCAGAAGTTTGTCGAAACGTCTCATTGAAACTAATCCAGTTACATATGTCTAAATTTAAATAAAAAGTTACCTTCCTACTGGAAAAAATTTAAAGAAACATTGAATTTTTATCACAAACACCTGGTCATATGTAACACCAAGAAAATCTTATTGTTTGTACTTGCGTTTACTTGTTTAATTTTGTATGAGAATATATTAATATTATATTCGTTGCTCAAAATCGTAAGTTTATCTTCTATAAATAATTACAACGATTCTACGTACATGTCGGAGTTATTTTCACCAATCGACAAATTTGATTAAAAAATTATATGAATCGGATCATACAGCATTTTCGCATAAGAATTAATTTATGAGTATAAAAGAAAAAAAAGAAATCAGAATCGGACTAATGTTTCGAAACAATTTTTCTTTTCAATCGTATTTAAGTAACGTTTTTATTCATATTCAACTTGACGAGCCTTTCCATTTTTACTTTTTTTTCTCAACTATCGTTTCCTCGTATTTTTGGTTCGACACGTTCTCGACCTAAGGGGTTTCGGGATAAGTTTAGGGTTTGGGAATTTACCGGAGAGAGTGGGAGTGAGAGAGAGTGAGAGGGAGAGGGAGAGGGAGAGACAGAGACCATCGAAGCAAAGTGTTTGCGAGACGTGACCGAGGCTCTGATCATTCTCGGCTGTCTTAGACAGGCCTTGAATCCCTGCGTCGTGTGTGTTTCACGTAACACGTGCGTAATTCGCTTTCCTCCAATTTGTTATCCCCCAGTTAAATTCAATCCAGTCCTGCAATTTCTAGTTGTCACCGCAGTCAGTCACTGTACAGGCTCGGCTTCGTTGTCTTCAGCCAAACAATTATCGTCAGAATTCCTCATCGCCTATGTCTAACTTGCGAATTATTTTCTACTACAGCTGCCACGTCAATTAACCATGATTTGATTAATTTCCAAGAACCTCCGTGTGATACTGATTAATCATTCCTCACGCAGCTGCTGTTTACACTGGAATATTCTTTTCCTCTTCGTTTCTTCCGCGTTTTACACGCGTCACGTGTTACACAGTGTTACACGGCGTAGGGATAAAATTTTACATTTTATATTTCGCATACAATATGCATTATATGAGTATAAAATACGTATACGTTTTCACGAATTATTTCCTAATCATACACAATTTACGATTATTGCACATTCCTATCGACAAAGGAGATGGAAATTTGTAATATGGAATTCTTATTTTCTCTTTATGAAATATCTGCTACCCTATAATATTACAACCGTGAAACTGTCGTATGTAAATTTATGCCCAACTTTTCACGTACAATGCGGATAAGGACGCTTTTGTGAAAAGTTCAGTTTAAAAAAATTATTCGTTGCGGATGTAATTTTTTTTTTTTTTGTTAAATTATGCTCTGCCTCTCTATAAAATTATCCCTAAAATTTTTCAAAGGCTGCAGGGAATATTTTTTATTCGGTGTGACAATTTGAAATAGTGTTGACTTCGTCCTGGTCCCCAAGCTCACCACCTCGTTTCGCTCGACGAAAACATATTTTCACGTCCCGCTTTTGAAACGGCTTTTATTACTTACTAAAACGAGAAAGAAACTTTTGCCGAGTTTTGCAGGTACACAGAGAGAATCGAGACAATATGAAATCGGGGCTTTTTTATCTCTTCTTTTATGTTTTCTGCTTCCTCCTTTCCATGTGTCACTTGACGTTATCATTTCACGTAAACACCACATGTGGCGTTGATTAATTATTGTCACATACT
Source organism: Neodiprion pinetum (assembly GCF_021155775.2). Lineage (NCBI taxonomy): Eukaryota > Metazoa > Arthropoda > Insecta > Hymenoptera > Diprionidae > Neodiprion > Neodiprion pinetum. The sequence continues at coordinate 4,130,818 of NC_060233.1, forward strand.
ACTAATTGTTGTAGCGTATATGAAGAAATTTGAAGACATAGATAATTTAACCAAATTTCACTCGACATTAACTCCGTCAGTTGAATTTAAATCCTGGTTTAATTGCACTCCTGCTGTACGGATTTCATTTTATCCCAATTACTATGAAGATTCTTTCTCCGAATTCCGATTCCTTCATAATAATCCACTATATATCAATTCATTTTCTATTTTACGGCAAACGAAGGAAAAGGAGAGGAGAAAACAATGCGTAGCGTTTTAAATATGCCAGTGGAATTTTCAGTGTTTAATTTCCAATACCCACACATAGACACACCGCGGTTTATTCTATAGAACCGGGAAAATAGTCGATGTTTAAAATTCTAAATACACATATAATATCTATCAATTTGTCGATATTAAGTTATGTAGCGGTGAATATTTGCGTGCCTAAATAGATTATAAATAGATTACAGCCCGTTTTTGCAGCAAGATATTGTAGAAAATTCAATTGTAATGTTGATGCCGTATAAAATATTGAAAACGTTTTCCCTCGCTGCAGCCGCATCAAAAATTAACGATCAGTCGGTTAATGTTGTATACATAAATGCTTGAATCGTCACGGTGTGCAAATTTTTTTTTCATGCTTCACTCGCTGCATTCAGAGTCGCGAAATAATTCATCAAACTTTAACGATTGGATTCTTTTCGCATGATCAGCAGATTTCAATTACGCTTCATCGGTCTACGCTCGATGCCTTCATAATAAATTCGTGTATAATATATGTATATACATATATTACGTACATATATATTATATTCATATTCTTCCACCGCGTGACACGGATCGCTGACCACTTTGTCCGACCGGAATTGAAAATTGAAAAGTTTCGGGGGAAAATTTTGACTCAAATGAAAAATATAAAGGGTGAAGAAAGATGAGAAATTGTTTTATTAAAAAGCGAGACCGCAAAGTTAGGTGTAAAAAACAGATGAAGAATTATACTTTCCCTTTTTCACACGCTTATTCCCCGAGTGTAACACTCGCCATAAGAGAGTGAAATTTAAAGAAGCTGTGCGAAAAAATTTGGCAGGCTTGGACAAACAAGTGATTAATTAATCAGCGGAGGCAGGTCTGGAGCTGGCGAAAAACGCGACGGTCTCAGAGTGAGTGAAAATGAAAATCACGTCAAGGGTTGCGAAATAAGTATTGTTGCAGATTCCTACTACCGACACTTACCGATATCTTACCCGGATATATGGGGACCCTTCTCCGCGATGACGTCACAGCGATCAACCCCTGTTGAACCGACTTGAAGGTCAAAATCGCTGTTTTCGTTAACCCGGATGCCGGTCACCACAGAGAAGGGTTTGCGTCTGGGTAAGATGTCGGTAAGTGTCGGTAGTAGGAATCTGGACCCAGGACCCTCGTTGTATCGCTACTGTTGCGTCACTCTGGGAAGGCAAGTGGAAAAGATGTCATGTCGACCTTAATATATAATACTAACACAGAATGGAGTGAATTGGACCGAAAAAAAGCTTTTAATTTTTCCCCTAGGTTCGTCTTTGAATTCATTCCCATATAATAACAATATTCAGGCATTGCTCACACGTGCCCTTTTACAGTACATACATAGTCGCGAAATTCATCGCTATACGATGGTCATCTCATCACCGATTCAGCACTTTAAAGCGACTGGTTTCCATCGGCTGTGGAGTGCGAAATGAATATTTGAGATGCTTTGCGGACTAGTCGATATTGCAGCGATGCATCCGAGTATACGCGAGACTAATGGGGTCAATTAAGACGGGGATGCTGCGCTATCCAATATACATGAAATTAACAGCCAACAGCCACGACGAGGACGACAAGATCGCTAAAGCTCATTAACCTCATGTAGTACTCCCACCCTTACCGACCGAGCAAACTCACCCTTTTCCTTCCTGTATTAAATAAGCAAACGAACGAAACAGTCCAAATTTAATGTAGGAAGCAAAAGGGCGAGCTTTCTAGGTCGGTGAAGGTGGGAGTATTACATGACCTTAAGTTCGAAAGTTCCTGAGGAGCTTTTGTTGGTTGGAAATTCTAGCGGCAAGATCTGAGTTACAATGCCGCTACCGCTGGCAAGAAAATTTGCTGTATAGTTCCCGAAATTTCGGCGAGTAGGTACAATATCACGTTCTGGGTGCTATGTGTGTATATGTATAGGTACGTGTGGTGTATAACCTGCAAGAAATTATACCCCACGTACATGCAACGCACCCACTTCCGCCATTGTTCGAACGAGTTGTGCCATTGTTCAAACTTGACGGCATATTGTTTTCGGCCCGCCTACCAGATGAAAAAGTTCTTTTCTGCTCATGAGTAATTAAGCTCGCTATATAACGAGTACAGCGCGTTTGGAAAAAACGCCGAATCACGTGGGATCAGGGCGTATGTCAGTTCGCGAATTTGAGGAGGTTGTTTCGATGATAATCAATACATTTTTAGCAATTTTATTAGTAAACTTCAAATTATCGTATTCTTGAACTGTACATGCCGATTTTAATAATGATGAAACAATAAAATAAAAAGGATCTCAAGTAATTAACAAGCTGCGGTTTGTCAGTTTTTCATTGCAAACGTTCTATTCTCAATAATCGATTTGGTATTTATATATTTGTTAATCAAAAGCAATATTATTGAAATCTTGAAAATTAAAGATAGTACCAATGTGAAGAAAAACAAAATGAAGAACAAAAAAATTGTCCGGATATGATTTTAAAGAATATAATTGTCTTCTAAATCAAGTGTTATGAATACATTGCATTCAAGACTTTTTTTCACCGTTCTGAAACGATTCAAGATGTAAAATCCTTATCCGAGTTCTTGTTCGTAATTTTCGATCCCCTTTGTTTTGCATTTCCAACAGAACAACCGCAGCTTACGAACCCTTTAATTAGATTAATACTCAACGTTTGATTATCTCGTCATAAAATGGTCAAAAAAGTATTGATTTTCAACTTGAATTGACAAATTTTACAATTTCATCTACGTCCGGCTAAGATTTGAGGCTTGAATTCGAGAAAACTAACCGTAGCGTCGTCCATTCGACGAGCTTATATTGAAACCGGTGCGGTTCGCAGGATCTTCCTTCTGCCATCATCATTTTATTACACCCGCGTCGGGAAAAACGAAGGAATGACTGCGTGGGACAGAGTCCTGTAGACAGCAATATAGCAGTGGCGGCAGCAGCTTGTTACGGCGTTGATAAAGCACCGGGTGGAATTTTCCCAGCTGCTTTGATTCTTCTACCTTAGCTTTTTGCAACTCTGAATCACGATGAGCTAGGAAATCGAGGACAATCCATTCGATCTACTCTGATTAATAATATATCGAAGGATAATAACAGTCTGTCTGGAAAATGAGCAGCAGTTTCTGGTTACGAGTTAATAGAATTCTGCAGTCATTTTTTACCGACAGAGTAAGAGGTCATTTTCCTTTTTCTTCTTTTTCCAATATCTGTAAAATCTAAGCGAAGGCGCTGACCTGAAAATTTTGCACTCAGCTAAATTCTTTATGCAACGCCGAACACTGACGTCGTAAAACTTTATTGTTCCTTGCGAGAACAAGATCTGTGAATGTATTTCTAACAGTATGTGATAATTCATTTTCAGGAAGACACGTTTCTTGGCGTCGTTGTTGTGTGAAAGAAAACGTTCTTAAATATATATATATATATTAATAAATTTCGTATCTGATCTGATCAGTGACGCGTGAGCTTTGATAATAGTCAAAACAGTAAAGACTGACTGTAGTATCCCCTTAACCCATTCGCTTTTTTGTACAGTTTCGATTTTTATTTTTTAAGATTTTCTCGAGATATACTGCGTATTGAATAATTGTCAAGTATATGAAATAGGGGTAAAATTTTCTGACAAATCGATTGCCGCTATTTATTTTACAGAATTTCTCTCACATTACGAGAAAACCGCAAATTATGACAAAAAAGAAGAAAAGTCAACTTCTTAAACATGTCCAAAACATCACAAAATCATCCAAAAAGTGTTTCTTTACTCAAATAAAGACGTTTTGAGTAAATATTTTAATTTCAAAGCGAACGAGTCAACGTCGAATCCACGCTCCGTTGGCATATATAAACGCTTTAATAAACGTATCGGCAATTACCTCGCCTCTAATTCTATCCTGTAACGTTAAAAGGCCGTGTCTGGTTGGCTTTTTGGCTGGCCCGAATTCCGAGCCGCACTGCATGCCATTAGGTAGTTCAAGTGCGGCGTTAAATCCTGGTGATTCATTGGGAAATTTGGCGAAACGGAGCTTAAGCTCGAAAGTCCAAAGCTGAAAAATTAGCCGTCATTTGTTATCCGGTTAAATTTAAACTGGCGAGAGGGTTTCATCCCTCCTCTTATTCTCCTTCTTCTCTTTCTCGTTACGTTCCAGTCTCACAGTACACCACCGCCTATCCACCACCTTTACCTATGTGTTTGTTTGAGGAGTGTGTCTGTATATAGATTTATCCGTACGTTCAGGGGGTGCGAACACACATTTTCTCCGAAACCCTTTCGTCACTGTCTCACCGGGGTCTCGTTGCCAGCCTTTAAGCCTCGACGCGTCGTCCAAGTCCGAGGGAAAAAACCGCGCCCCAACTTTCATCAGTCCTGAAAGTAGATGAAACGACTTTCTTTCGCTTTTATATACCAGCCGCAGCTGTAACAGAACGGAGTCCATATTTTCTCCCCTTTCTTTTTTCACGTGAAATCGGTTATAAAGGGTCGCGATTTCGAAGCAGCTTAACTGCAGCAGCAGCAGCAGCAGCAGCTTTGAACGAAGTCTTTGCAGTTCTCTCACATATCTCTGGGTATACAGAGAAATAATACGTTTCGTTTCACCCTCGTCTTTTCTCACCCCCTCGATTTTCATCACATATTTCATCTCTGACCACGAAACTCAATAACGACTCCGACTCATAAAGGGCACGTCGTCATGCGAACCGGTGGCCGCCGCCGCCAAAGCGTTGTAGCAATATCAGAGACTTAAACCGTGACTCTCAAGGCTCTTGAAAAGCTCAATATGACCGAATTCTGAAGCCCCCTCTCTAGTTGCGCTTGGAAATGCAATATTATGCGCGAGCAGGACTGACTTTCGACATACCGGGTTTGAAAAAACACTTTGCGTCACGTGTAGTGGGCGGAATTAGATCGTGGGAATGATATCGCGATGAAAAATCGAGCCACTTATCGATTATCGTTAAAACATTTACAGTCCCGCCTCGCGGTTCTTGGTAAAATTTATTACACTGTATCCGAGAATACGAGAAATGATCCAGGAACACGACGACGAGTTCAGCCGAAGTTCTAAGACACTTGAAGTTTTCCAGTTAATACGGACTCTCGTAACGATTCTTGCTCATTGGATGAATCCAATCCGGAAATGGAATCTGACATTGCGTATTCAGTACTCAATTCGGATAAGTGATGCGACCATCCGACGTCTCGTGGAAAGTCAAGTTACCTGCAAAGGTATAGAGCTGGATGGATGGGTTGGGTGGGTACGTATAAAGTCGTACCTCTAGTCGCGCTGCGTTGCATATCTGGGCGAAGTTTAACTACGTACATACCAGAAAACTACCCAATTGCACTGCACGGCTTTAGGAGTTCCAGTCTTCTAGTTTGCCGAAGGTGTTTCGCACCGGGAATTCGCAGCTCGTTTCGACGACGCGTTTTCGTTCAAAGAGAACTTGCTTTTCCAGACTTGACTACGACGACGACGACGACGACGACGAGGGTGACTTTATCTCGCGCTTTGAGACTTCTCGCTTATCTTGGTCTCTCACACTTTCTCGAAACTCGAAGCTCTCGGTCGTTAACACAGTTTTTTTATCCTGCAACTCGCGGATTGTTCAGGCTTGACGTATTGTTCTAATTTTCTTTTTCTCTTTTTCTCTCTGTGCCTAAAGTGGATTTTGCAAAAACAAGCGCACTCAAATACGCTGTCGTAAACTTATTTGTTCTATTCTAAGTAAGAAAAAAACAAAGCGTTCTCACGTCTCACTCGTTTCTCCATTCAAAGTCTCGTTATGCGATGCTTAGTTACCGAGATATATTTTAATCGCCAAACTTGCCCCTATGCTCCATTAGCCCCACCCATCCTATCTTACTTTTATAGATCCTGAAATATTTAAATTTTACAGCTTCATCTGATTGTTATTGTCTTTTTTTCATTATCGTAGTTACTTCTGTGATCACTGTCATGTTTGTATTTTTTATTCTTTGTACAAAAGATGATGGACATCGTACGGCCTTGTCCAAGTTGTAATTTGTATTATTGTCAACTGCTTGGACTATCATTGACCTCCGCCCTGTAAATGCCCTTGGTCTATGATCAATAAACTTCTCTCTCACTCTCTCTTGAAATATTTCACGAGTCCATTTTCTCAGCCTCCGCGGAACACCTTGATCAATGCTTCCTCGTCTTGGGATAAACTCGGTCCACTTCGCCCCTCGATTCTCGTGATTAAAGTTGCTCGGGTCGATTCTTCTATAGAAAAGCGAATTTAATTGGCTTTATTAATTATCGTCTGAAGCGCCCGATTGATCGAGTTACTCGGTGGACGAAGGAATTCTACTCGGCGCTGATGCTTAACAGGCCATTCTCCCTCTCTCTGGTAATATCGAATCGTACTTTATTGGGACAGAGTTCCTTCAATCGTATTACATCTCGGTTTGTCTGCGATCATACGAAGTGGCGCGTGTATTCGGTGTTTAGAAATTTAGCTGATCCGTTGTGAAATTCTTGCAGCTTGAACGAACAACTCCTCACGATTGACGATAATCGCTTATCCCTCTTCGCCGAACCTCCTCGCTCTCGGTCCTGCGGAGACGCGGTTCGATATCGAAACAAAGGGGATCGGGGCTTAGGACTTGAGGTATCGGTGCTGGTAGATTTTCACGATAAAAAAAACAAATACGAACAGCTTGTATTCGCTTCGCGTTTAAAGTCTACGAAGGGGGACGGAAGACGGCTCAGAAACGATTTGAAGACACCGGAAATGGGTTTTCCGACCCGCGCCGAAACTCCTCTCTTCTATATATACGACTTTTCAGAAGGTCGGAGTTTTTCCAACCTTATATATAGTGTATATAATATACGTCAGGCGCCTACACGTGCGTGCACAGAAGTGTTGAAATATTCTTGGAGACGCTGCTGAAAAATCGAGGAAAGTGGGTGAAATCGGTGAATAAATAAACGTTCTGAACGTAGTATTGGTATTGATCTTTAGTTGGCCTGTTTCAAAGAAATCCGTTCTTATTGATAATCGTGAATGAAGAATCGTGAATTCATTGACTTATTATAATTATAAATAATCAGTGAATAACTCACCCTTTTTCAATCTAATTTTACAATATTAGTTCACAATATTTCAGAGCGTTGTAATGATCGACGTTCTCTGATCTGCATCCATGTGGGTTGTGCTTAGCATATTCGAATCTAAAGAATGTCTGTGAAATGGAATGTTCCTTGATTAGAAAAAAAAAAAAAAAAACATTATCTTTCCAAGAACAACGCAGCGTACACAGTAGCGTTGTATAAAATATTTAGCGATGTAGGGATATTGGCGAAATAGTCTGAAAAATTGAATTTGCGAAACGAGACTGAGCCCCCCCCCCGTTTGTTACGTGTAGGTAGGCAGATGAAATCTAATTGCAAACTGGGAGCGGAGTGACGTCGGACTCGAAATTACAGAATTACATCTGTCTCCGTATTGTCGTGCACATGTTGAACAGCGTCGGATCTTTTGCCCGTGATTGCCATGGCTGAGGAGTGTGCGGAGAGAGTGAGAGAGAGAGAGAGAGAGGAAGGCCCTCGTTCTGAAACTCGGTCTCGAAATCAGCATGCAAATTCCTTGAAATTATTCCGAGTGTCCGTTTCAAGACTCGGATCTCTACGTCCTCTCTCGCGATACAGCGCAAACCCTTCGATGATCATCGACCCTGCAGCACAGTTCTCGGGTGTGGAAGGGAGCAGTTATTTGGATAGGCGAACCTCCGCAAATAGCCGGCTCGTGTACTTTTGGCCAACGGACCACCTGCTAACCCTTGTCAAAACAGAATACACGGGTCACTACCGCCTGGCGAAAGAACCCGAAAATTCTCCGCCTTATTACGCCTTGGCATTCACCGGCACCCTGCCGCACCTGGTCCTGATGGTGACGCTGGTTGGCTCAGGTAATTAGAGCTGAGTGGTTTGCCGTTTTTGGTACTGTCACGTTCTGTCGAGGAGAATAACGGAACCTTTGAAACCGATTGGCTCGTTACCTGCATCGCGCATCGCGCGTGCGTTGAATCTCATGGTATTCAGTGGTCCCGGAAATGTCCTTGAATTTTTCTTGCGTCCTGGAAATATTCGATTTTTAATGTCCTTCAATTTGTTAGGGATTTGTTACTGGACACCATGGAATTGATACCGTACACCTCGAGCTTCGCTAGGTCATCCGGTACGTGTACGTGTCCTTGGTAATTGATTTGCGAGAAAGTGAATTCTAGTCAACTAATCGATATTCTGCAATACAGTATTCTGCGGTGGTAAGAAGAGTTCTCGAATCAGTAAAAGGACTCCCTTTCAAGATACCGAATGGGCTTTTCTGCCCGCCTAACCATCTTGTTAGCGAGGCTCTGCACCATTCGTCCGACCGGCGAATACCTTGAGGCGAGGGGGTCAAGTGTGTTTGTGTGCTTCGTTTTCACGTCTACACGGTATACATAGAACGACACCGGGAGTGCGAGCGAGGAATGACAAACGGTGAGGGACGCTGAGACTACCATCTCTTAATAGTAGGTATCTCGGTAAGACAAAGAGGCAGAGATCCTCTGGTCGGCATGAGATGAGAATAGTCTTGCGATTGTTTGTACTGCAGTCTGTGGACAGTCTGAGCTCGTGAACGGGGTAAGGGGACGATTTGGTCCGAGTCAACCGGTGGATTTATCCTTTTATTCGTCTGACCGAGCTCTAAAATTGGTGCCGGCCACTTTAGCCTCCATTATTTACGGCCGGTTCTTATTCTACTCCCGCGGTCCTGGTCGGGTGTTTTACTCGAGAGAAGCGGGCGGTCTCTGTCCCTTGGCCTCGGCTTCGACCCATGCGGCGCATCCTCGTCGTTCCCTTTTACAGTTGAAACAACCGGGTCGAAGGAGGGAGAAAAGCCACTATTTCCAAGTGTTTTTACCACCATCGGCTAAGGACCGAATTGGGCTCCTGCAGGAGTCCCATCAAGTACCCTGATCCGTTCACTCGATAGCTTCTTGGACCGAGGCTTTGGAACTGAGTGAACGAAACTGATACTATCGACCCTCGGGTCGTTCTTCACCACCGTCGAGTTTCTATCAGCTCTTCTTAGACTCGCCTGCGAGCTGCTACTCGGTGAAATAAATTGGAAAACAATCCAATGGTTTTCAGCCTGTAGCTTCCGCCTGTTTCTCGGTGTGTCAGAACTATAAACTCTCGTCCATTGGTTCTTGCGGCAAAGAGAGTCACCACTGATTAACAACCTGCGCGAGGTTTCTCGAATTGATCCCGTTTTTACCGCGGGACCCAAGATACGTGAGAAGAACCCCTTCGGTGGGGCTAATGAAATTTACTCTCTTCCGTATTCTGCGATTAGCACGACTCTCGAGGCAATAAACTTAGCCGTTATTGACTTCGGAGCTGCTTACTCCTCGGGCAAAGCCGAGTCGAAAGTCTGACCGGAATTCTGATGCATCGGGTGTGACGACATATCCTGCATTTTCTCCTAGTGCACTCAACGATAATCCTACACCATACACCGAACTACGTTGCTTTCACCCGCGTTACGAGGGTGCAGGAAGCTGCACTCCGTGCTCTTTTATCCCCTCGAACCACTTCCCTCAGGATCGGGTCGCGACCTGATCTTACAACGCTTTTCTTCTTTAGCTATACTGACGTTCGATTGGAAATCGGGAATACTTGTTGACTCTTTGACCCAGTGCAAGTGCACACTTCTTGCTGGGATCCATAAAGATCCAAAGTTTTTAACGAAGTATCGAATCGCGGAGCCATTTCTATCTACTTCTCTCTTCTTCTTCTTCCATTTCCTTCGCTCTCTCTTCTCTTACACACCTCAAGCGCATTGGTGCCCAGCCAGCTGTATCTTGTTTACCCAGAATTGGCAACGCGCTCTCGAGGCATTTAAGAGACTCGTTCTCGTTCCAGCAGTTGTAGCAGGAAAAGCGGTGCCGTAAACCGATGGGATTAAAATAAATGTAGAGTGGACCATCTCCTTTAAGTGGCTTGGAAATCGTACCAGTTTCAGGACAGTAAAAGCCCATATACCTTCGGCTATTCTTTTCTTGACAATGGGAGTTTAATTTCTTCTCATTTTATTCCGTATGCGAACCGCTTTATCTCAGTAAACTGCCGCATTCAAGATGCGCGATGATATGGAAACGGCGGTTGGTTCGTCGGTACCTTTAGGACACCGTAACGACGTTGATTGTAGTGAGAACGAGTTTAGCCACGACTGTTTGGGATAACAGTTTACTTGATCGAAGCTGCGTTCGGTCCGGTTGTCGTGTCAATTTTTCATCTTTTCCAGCAATTAACCTGCGACTTCTCCTCCTCCTCCTCCTTCGCCTTCTACAATTTTGTCTATCCTGTTTGATAATCTCGACGCTCGCCAGCGGCGGGATTTCTTGTTCCCGATCATCCAGAGACCCCGGGGCCACTAATCAGCGTGTTATTGGCCCGCTGCACTTCCCCGTTATCCACTGCCATTGGCATTCGGACAAAGCGATCTCTGCCATAGCTGGTCAATAGCCACAGGCTGTCCTCCGCACCCCGATATGCAATTATTCCGATCAGGGAACACGGATGCCTGTTATATCCGCGCGTGCGCGAAGGGAAAATGGTCAAATATCCTTTAACGATATTGGACTTGTAACATACACATTGCCTGAAAATAAATTAAACAAACAAACTGTGCGAAAGGATTTGACATGAGTTTTATTCAACTTTCATCGAAGAATGCACCGTTTCATTCATTGTATGATCCAAAATGGGCATTAACAATTCATTCGTTCATACAGCTTTGAAATTCTTTCAAAAAATTAAAATACGCCTCTTCCGATTATCCTCTTCGTCACCTTACTTTTCTTTAATAAATCTGTATTTGACTTGTCTTGTGTTAAATGTGACTCGGCAGGTTCCGCAGTTCTGTGCTATTAATCTTGTCGGATAATTTCTCAATTATGGCAGTGATTCGCAGATCTTATCAGACCTTATTAATCTATAAATCTTATTAATTTATGAAAGTGTGTACAGCGATTAATCCAACTTTCTCACTTCAACGACAAGCTGTATGCTTGTATGACTAAATTGGCGATTTTAAATATGTGAAATAATCGTTTAAATTTATAAAGAAATTCCAGCAAAAGCCATTACATGGGATGCAAAGTGGAAAGCACGACGGATCTTAGTTTTTCATTCGGCTAATTTGTTTAGAGGAAATGTCAAAAATTGCGGTATTTCGGATCAGATCGAATCTTCCAAGTCTCTCGGCTGTTTGGTTATGCTCTTTTTAAACGACGATTGCTTATTGTAGACATGACTTTACTCCCGCGAGATGGAAGTTTCCCGCGGCATTAATTTACGCCTTGTTTCCCCTCCAGTCAAATTCAGTTAGTGTGCTCGTAATTGTTGCGGTGTTTCTTGTACCTGCCTGTTATCCATCTACCTTATAGCTGTTCACCGCATCAACTTTTCACGAAATCAACTTTGGCCAACTCCTTTTCTCCTCACCTTCATGCTCGGTAGCATAAGCGATGAAAGTTTATACCTCAACGATTCTTGTTTACGCCACTGTTCATCGAAGTCAAGATGGTTCTATTGTTCGTAAGAAAAGTTCGAGCGCTCGGTTAAATTCTGATATAAAAGCGACATTTGAAATTATTTTTCTGAAGCACGAAAACCGTTGTCAAAAAAAAAAAAAAAAACAACATGTCTCCTACGACTAAAACTCATTTTAAACTATCCGCATGGTGTAAAGTTTTTCATTTAAAAACTCCTGCTACTTCAGCAGGTTTTGTTTGTTTCTTTTACAATTTTATTTTTTTTTTTCTCTCTCTTTCTCTCTCTCTCTGTCGCTCTCTCTTGCGGACCAATTTTAAATCCCGCTGACATTTGAACGCGCCGCCCAGCGATTGTCGGTAGTTGCTAACGCTGTGATTCTGTTCTGCACAAATCAGCCTTGATTGTGCAACGCTGTTGTTGACGAAATTGGTACGAGGAAGAGCGATCGTCCAGCCTCTGGATCAGCAGCAGCGTTCTCAAGTTCGTAAATCTATCGCACGATTCTCCGTTTGTTCGGCCAGATAAAGTTTGACAGAGGTATAAGAACAAAAAACGGCTCACTGACAAACGCATTAGTCACTGCCTCTATGGTGACTAATGGCCATACACACGTATATCTATATACGTACACCATGTACCGTTGTTGTAGAGATTCCGCATCATTTGCAGATAAAAACAACCGAGCTACAACGGCACTTTAACCCTTTCAGTCACAGAGCTACTGTAGTGTCACTCTTATTTTTTTAATATTCCATGCAAAATACTTTCTGTTTTTTGTTTTTTGCATTTTCAGATAATAAAAATACTTAAATCTCGTTTGAATTTTTTGTGAATCCGCAATTGTTTATTGATGTATACTAAAGACGCTTGGAATTCATTGGTTGACAAACAGAGATCTCAGAATGGCCGTTAGATTTACAAAATTCAATGCTTAGGGGTAGTTTTCACTCTCCCTAGGGGTGCGCATAGATATTATTAGGGGTTGTGCACCTAGTATCAAAAATAAATATTCATACAAATCTCATTCAAGAACACTGTCTGAAACAATGTCGATAATTCACCCCGTATTCACTAAATTTTAGGGATTGTTCTTAGTTTTGTAAAATTTCTTACGTCAGATTCGCATTCAGCGTCGAAAAAAAAAAAAAAAAAATGGTTCAAACCAAATTTCAATGAAAACGTAAGCGGTTTATCGATCAATCAATAATCCGCATCACCTTCACTTTGCGCGCCTACCTACGTAAGAACAGGAAAAATAATGTTCTCTTTTTCGTTCATCTGTTTCAGGTAAGAATCTTTGCAACAAGCTCATCCATTTCATCCCTTATCTATACCGTACTCATCTCTAACCGTCGCAAAAGCTGCAGAGGTGCTTGTTCAAGGTAAAATGTTTCTTATTAAACGCCTCGAGACTCCGGCCGCGTTTATTATGTTCCATGAAGTCTCGAGGAACGATGCTGTAGCAGGTGAATTCTCCATTTCGGCACTACCTCACGTGTTCGAAATACCCAATTAAGCGGCTACGCGAACCTCGAATATACAAACACACTTCTCGGCCGGAGACTCCAACGATCTCGGAAACCGTAACAAACTTCGTCCCCCGGTTTCCCGGCGATAATTTAACCCACCTGAAATTCACCCCCTCACCGCCCTTCGTTTAGTACGTAAACTATTTCCTCCGTTATAACAGCACATGGCGCAGAAACAGTTTTAATTTACCGATGAGAACATCTACAATTTTCAAACACCTTTCACGAAAATTGCTCTTTACGTACGCTTTAATCTCAATCGACTCGGGAATCTTTGCACAAATGTCCATGCATCAGACGTTCATACTTTTGATTTGGAACGTCGTTGGAACTGTTTATGGTGACCTTGAGTTGGTGAGATTCTTGTGAAAAAAAAATTGATAACTGAGGATTTTTGCAACATCGAATGGCTCTAAAATGTTTTCCTTAACCTTTTGAGTCGGACGTTATTGTGCTGAGTCACCTTTTATAACAGGATAGTAATCCACAGTTTTTGGGATCGCTGATTACGAATCTGAAATCAGAATTTAAAAATTCAAAATGACGGATCCAATACGGTGGATATAAATTTCAAATTTGATCGAACGCGGTCAAAAAACTCTATGCAAGGGTTTTTGAGGTCGCTGATTGGACTCGCCGTACTGAATTTTGAAAATCTGATTTCAGATCCGTAATCAGCGAGCCCAATTAATTTATGTAAAACATGTACACGTGTAGAAGGTTAACTTTCTCGGCAACGAATTATTCCTTCAATCAAGTCACGATTTTTTCCAATCAATTCCTTTCTAATCGCAACGATTACTCTCGGGTATTAAAAACCTGACAGTATGCTGTCAGAAATAGTAAAAAACAGCAAATAAACATGTTTCAAAGCTCTCCAAATATGAAAAAAAAAATAAAATGAATCCAAAATGTTTGGTAAGAATACTTATCACGACTCAAAGGGTTAATCGCGCTCTTAGCCAATTCTTGGCAGAGTTGAACTTTTTCTCTTTTTGTCCCTCACCCTGAGACATTTACGAAGGAAGCCGTATATCGGTATCGGTTAGGTATGAATTGTGAGATGTAGATACGGTATCTCGCCGAGGTGTTGGTTGGGTTGTTCTTCGCGTTATTTATACCTCCCTCGAGCGTGGCCACGTTGGTTTCCGTGTGTAAAAGAGCGTCCGCGCTCACCGACACACATCCGAACCAGTTTCAAAGCCTGCGGAGTAAACCTGTAAGCGTATAATCGAGCAGGCCGCAAAGCCGCGGAGCCGTGCGGAAAGCAGCCGTGGCTTTATAGACGGCTCTGATTATTCGTCGTTATCCTAGTTAACCTACCGGAAGTGACGAACTGGTGAAAAGTCCGGACGCTGGTTGCGCGATGTCCGAAAAAGATGTTGTCTTTCGTTTCGGTCCGACCTTGAGGGAACTGATCACTTATGCAGGCGTGCGAATGGCTGTAAATTACGACGGTTGCGAAAAGTTGACGGTTACTTGTATTCCGTATGGTAGTAATTTGCAGTTTCCGTGAGATAATGCTCGGCTCGATTTTTCCATTTTATTGTAAACTTGGGGAGAGTTACCAATTTTACCAGCTTTGCAGCTTTTTTTTTTTTTTATTCATTAAACCACTTTTTTGGTAACAGCTGCCGAGTTTTTGGGTTCCACACGGGTCCTGAAATATGTTTAAGTCCGAAAAAAAATACAAAATTTATATCTTTATTTATTACAAAAATATAGTCGAAATTTGTACTTTTACACGAAAAAAAGCATTTTCTGATAATCTACCATGAAAATCCTAATTCCAATCTTTACACAAACTCAATTTTTCTAAAAAATTTCACAGAATTTTTTCAACATTTTTCTTGTAGTTTTTGTCTGTCCGCCATATTGGATCCGCCATTTTGAATTTTTGAATTTCGAGTTTTGATTCGTAATCCATAACCTCAAAAGCCGTTTAACATCAAATTCTATCGAAATCAAATAACTTTTTGACTCTACATCCGCCATATTGGATCCGCCATTTTAGGTGCTCGAATTTCGAGTTCAGATTCGTAATCAATGACCACAAAAACCGTATGAAATAAAGTTTTATCGAAATTAAACAACTTTTTGAATCTAAATCCGCTATATTGGGTCCGCCATTTTGACTTTCGAATTTCGAGTCCATATTCGTAATCAACGATCATAAAAAACTTCAAGATAATCACACGGGAGGAAAAACGTACGCACGAAAGGTTTAAGAAAAAAAGAATCGAGTCCTGCTTTCGTCGGAGTTAAATTCACCTTTTTTACTCTCGACGAGAAATCGTTATTACAGCAGTAATCACTGCGGATCTCGAGTGTGTGCTTTAGCGCTGCATTCGAGTAATTTCCAGTAGCTGTGGTTGGTACAATCTTTGCTCGCGTGGTTGAAAGGTCGTAAGAAGGGATGATGCCGGGGGTTAATCAACAAGTGTCGAGGAATTCTCTACGGGCGACACTGTTTCCCGGAAGACTGGTCCAGGAGAGGATGAGAGAGAACGAGGGGACCAGACGGAGTCTGGGAACTCGTTGTCTCCCTCGACGGAACAACATAGCAGAGGCCTTAATCAGGGACGACCGGAAGTCGCTATTGGCTCGAAGAATCGGCAGACTCACTCGCCACGAATTCTCTCTGCCGGGATTAAGGATATACTGGCTCTGTACATTCTCAACCAGAAGTGAGTCTCGTCAGCGGTATTGAATTTTGTTTTTACGATAAAATGAAAGTCGGTAGATAATTAACCACGATAAAGACGGTGAGAAAATTACATTTGAACAACGGTAATAATAATGCCGCCGAAAGTTGTCGATGAATTGTTTAAACAAAACCCTTGTTTAACAAATTTTTAGGGATTTTTTTTTTTTTTTGTCACGTGAAACGAATTCTACAATTTTTCTGAACGCATATTAATTGTTCAAAGAATTTTCTCATTGTTTGGAAATTTCCGTTTTCGATAGTTTGAAATTTTGAAATGTGATGGAAAAATACGAAATTTTGGATACGTTTTTGTAACAACGTTGTACGTTATAATTGAGATGTTTTCGGGGCGTTAAACGAATAGTTTCGTAGATACAGCCTTTACAAATTTGCGAAAACGAAAATTTCAAAATAATGAGAAAATTCTTTAAAAATTCATGCGTATGCAAAAAATTCTACGAACTCATTTCACATGACAAAAAAACATTTTCTGAAAATTAGTTAAACAATGTTTTGTTTTCACAATTTATTGATAACCTTTGGGCGTTATTATTATTGAAATTTAATATTCTTATCGCCTTTATTGTGGTTGATTTTTTTTCCCATTCTTATCCTGTCGCAAAGTATTCAAATATTGTCGACGAGACTTACTTTTGGTTGAGAATGTATACCCGGTACATCATTAATTTAACCGAGTTACTTCAAGTTACGGTCCCTGCAGTCCGTCGCCTTTGTCTCTGTTCAACTCATCATCCGATCTCCCAAAATCTGTGCAAAGGATCTATGACATTTTTCTATCATACTCAAACCACGATCAGCGAAAATTGCGGTCCAGGGCTATCGAAGATTTATTTAAAGCGTGCAATAATTGGGAGATTGTGAATCAGAGACTAATTATTTACGGTTTGAAATCACCTCGATCATAATCTCAAGACAAAGATGAAAGGTGAAGCCTGTTTTCTCAAATCGTCTTTTCTATTCTTTACAATTCATCAAACGTATGTCGAACTTTCGAATTCTGGTTTATACGATCTGTGAATATCGTCTTTCCAGTGCTGAGAAAATACACGAAGCTTCATTCGGAATTGATAAAGATCGATTCGTTGACAGAGAGACCATCGTTTCGATTCCATCGTGTTAAACTTGCAGAAAACTGAAACAAAATTCTTTATCCATCGCATCGTAAATTTCTTTTCAACCGCAGATAAACCCCTGTCCGTGAATTTATATATATATATGTATATATGCAACGTATGTATATAGCTGGTACAAATCCGCGTCAATTACCGCGGATTGTGGGAACCAGCGTAAAGTTTTTTGCGCTTTGGATTTTACCGGTAGTTGCGGGATCCGAGAAGCTTTCGTTTATACCAGTATAATCGGATCACGGTCGACGGTTTTTAGGCGCGTGAAGCGCAACTGCATCAGGATACGCTGCGTTTTCCCGCATCCGCATCGTTTCGACGAATTTACAAAACATCCTTCCTCTCTCGAATAAAATTGAAACAAGTTGAACGATGATATTTTTATATTTATTACATCGTGGAGCAAAAGTACGAACACCTGATTCAGGGGCGGGGTTGAATTTCCGAATTTTTAAAGTTCCGGAATGCAAGATTTCGAAAATCCAAGTTACGATAAGTAATGTTCTGATAAAGCACAATTTCGAAAAATGAAGCTTTCATAGAGTGAAATTCCGACAATTGAAATATAATTACACAGCCTAGTTTCCTCCACGAGTGAGTGTAAAAAATGAGAAAAAACGAAAATCCAAAACAAAGAAAGCTCAAGGTGGTGAAATTTCACCGAGCCAGATATTCACGTAACTGAAAATCTTGGATCATTCGGTACGTAGATGTTTCAGATTTTTAGATTCTCTCATTTTCGCATTTTTGGAATTTCGAGCCTCAGGTTTCGTACCATCCGAATCTTTGACGTGTTTCTTCAAAGTTTGATATCTTTACTCTAAAGTTCAAGTTAAAGTTGAACTAAAGTTTCTTCACGGAAAAATCCAGAACTCGGCGTTTTCGGATCTCTTCAAATTCGGAATTGCAACAAATTCAAACAAATGAAATTTTTCTCAGTCTACGTACGCATGTACGAACGTAGGTAACAAGAAGTGCAGCGAAGAAACACCTTTGCAGTTTTCATCGCGTTCATCTCGGGGCGTAAGCTCGTGGAACACGAAGCTTGGCGTTATTACCTCGACTGCTGTCCGTCTGTCAGTTCCCTGTCTTTATATTCATTAAATTCTTCTCCCCGTCTTATGTACCTGCACTAGTTTATTTCTGCATCCAACCTGCAGACACCCTTGTATATATTTTTCATCGTTCCTGCAACTCCTGAGTGGCAACAAAAGCGGATGAGAAAAAGAAGAACGACTCTTCACCGGGTCAGGAAAGCTTGAGTAAATTGCCCTGCAAGTATTCTCCAAGTATTTTTACCGGGGCGTATGGCATAATTTTTCCACATCCTCGAATCGCGGATGAATTGTAATCGCGGAGTCGAGAGATAATAACAATTCTGGCCAATTAATCCTGTTAATTAATTGTTAATTCTATCATCTTATTCAAAAACGACGCTGCTGCAGGAGTAGCAGAAATAAAAGAAGAAAAGTAAGAGCGAGCGAAGTGAGAGAGAAAAAAACATAAAAATAAATATAAACAACACGACGCGAAGAAGCACAAATTTGACGAATGGGAATAAACGTGTTTAGCTTGTCTACCTTGCCGGCAATTACTCACCTCTTCTCTCTCTCGCGACAAGCTTTTGATCTTGGCTGAAAAGTTTCACTTACTTTACCGCAAGCAAACACACGTCAACAGAGAGAGAGAGAAAGAGGGGAAAATACTTGCACACATGTTGAATCGTCCATTGAGGCTGCGAGCTTTTCCGCTAGAAACTAGGAAGATTCTGCAAACCGTGGCAACAGCCGGGACGCGTGATGGATGCTTTTACGTTCACACATGTATATCTGTATACATCGGATAAGGATTTAATTTATCCGCGAGAGAGGCGAGAGAATTGAAGTGAAAGAGCGTGGCGCATGACTCGGAGAGTTTCATTAAAGGGTAATTAAGTTTTACCCCCGTCCAATTGCGGTCGAAGATGTATATACGTATATATTAGGCTGATTCAAAAAAATGGCTAATTTTTTTTTTTCAAAATCCTCACATAAAAACTTCCGAGAAGGTGTGAAAAGACGCCTGTAAAAAGCAGAGCCCTTAATATTATTATTAAGAGGTCGCGCATCGGGAATTTCTATTTCCCGTTTAAATAACACAGGAATAAATTTTTTTAAATTTTGCAATTTCGTATTTTTGCAACGGCTTATTGAATTAGCGGACCAAAGCATGTTCTTGTAGGAAATTTGACGCTCTACAAAAAAAGTCCTCACAAAGTTTTCGATAGTCACACTCCTTCAAAAGTTATTCGAGGTCAAAGTTGAACTTACAAAAAAATTCAATGTTTTTTTTTTTTTTCGATGATACTATGAATCTTTTCTCATTATTTTGTTATAAAGATATATTTAATAAATATATCTTACTCTGATTGGGCTTTTTCAATCATTAATTTTCCCATCGAGTCAATATAAAGTTACCTTACAAAAATGCGATGTTAAATAATAAACATGTTATCATGGAGAATCCATAACTGATGCACTTGACTATTTAAAAATGTAATTGTTCCGAAATCTATCCTCTTTATAACAAAATAATGAGAAAAGATTCATAGTATCATCGAAAAAAAAAAAAAACATTGAATTTTTTTGTAAGTTCAACTTTGACCTCGAATAACTTTTGAAGGAGTGTGACTATCGAAAACTTTGTAAGGACTTTTTTTGTAGAGCGTCAAATTTCCTACAAGAACATGCTTTGGTCCGCTAATTCAATAAGCCGTTGCAAAAATACGAAATTGCAAAATTTAAAAAAATTTATTCCTGTGTTATTTAAACGGGAAATAGAAATTCCCGATGCGCGACCTCTCAATAATAATATTAAGGGCTCTGCTTTTTACAGGCGTCTTTTCACACCTTCTCGGAAGTTTTTATGTGAGGATTTTGAAAAAAAAAAATTAGCCGTTTTTTTTGAATCAGCCTAGTATATATATATATATGAATGCATGCGCATGTATGTACATTGTACATAGGTACACGCGTACGCATACGGACACAATTGAATATTTTTTTAACTAAGAAAACAGCCAACTGTAAACTTATTCGCAAAACTCAGACAGCGCAGCGTGTCATTAAATCTCGACGCATCTTACAGTTGATCGTTTTGTTTGATCCATTTTTTATTTTTATCTTTTATGTCACGCCTCAAGTAATTCCGTTGGTCGAGAATCTGTAGTTTTTTGATTAAATCTTGTCGACAATATGTGTAAATCGTTCGTTGAATATTACTTGTTATCAAATTATCGATATTCCTTTGAGTGACGGTAGTGTGATATTTTCTATTACATGTATGTTAGAGGGTGTTTTACACAACGGGAACCCCGTTGAAAAGTTTCATCAGGTTGAAAGAAAGGTTGTGTCGAACATCGCGTGCAGTTGATTTTTCACTTTTATACATTTCTTTTTAGTTCTATGAAAAATCGTGAATGAAATTTCGTCCTTTATCCATTACAACGATCGTAATATCAATTTACGTCACCGAGAAGCTTCCACACTTGTAATATCAAGTCTTCGGTTGATGTTTCAGAAGCTTTGAAAAAAAAAAACAAAAATGTGAAAAACAAAGTGAAAACTGAAATTCCATGTAACGTAAATCTTTCATTTAACTTAAACAAACTATTTACGGACTTCCCCACTTCAAAGTCGCAAATTATTATTTTTTTTTCAATTTAATTCACCGGTTATTCAACCGCACTTGCAGGATTCTGCGCTAATTTGCACGAACGATTTAATCAAGCAATTTAACGCAGGTCACTGACCAAATTCTGTACAACCAATTAGCCGCATTTTCTGACCTAGCTGCAGGATCCTTTTGTGCAATACGGCGCTACACGCAGACACTCTTTTTCTCTTGTCCTTTGATTTTCTCTTACCTAGATAATTTATATACGTACATACACATACCGGTCGTATATAATGGCGGCAATTCCCTTGAGAATCGCGGCTGCAGGCTTTTCACACAGAGGAGCCGTTTTCCATTGTAGGATTTTACCGTGCCGCATTGTGGCACGGCTTCGTTCTATTTCATTATTTCGTGCCTCTGCATTTTGTCCGTGTGTTTTTTTTTTTTTTTTTGTTCTTTTTTATATTCAGCCAACTCTTTATACAGTTCTTCCCTCTTTCTCTGCATAACATTCGCCTGTATTTGCGTTATTATACGTATACATGTATACGGAAATTCGAGCTTGCGTAAATGCTAATGTTGTACACGTAATTAGCGCTTTATATACATACATATATATATATACATATCAAATCAAAGTGACGGGAGGAAAAGGATTGGGATAAGATGAAGGAATTTGGAGTAAAGAAATTTCGACAGTACGGGATAAGAAATAATTTTATTGTTGAGTAATTTTTTTATTTGATTTATATAATATATGCAAGATACGTATTTTCGAAAACAATTGCAAGTTGGGTAAACATTGTTATTATTTAGGTACACACAAAAAAAGAAACAAATGATCAGAAAGAAGAATTTTTTTTTTTTTTTACTTTTAGATCTTGAATTCTACACTTTATCTTTCCGATAATTTTTTTCATCTCTCTCTCACTCTCTCTCTCTCTCTCTCTCTCTCTATCTTGAAGTTTATACGTTTCTTCGGTAAAATTTGATTCTACGTAACGGAAACTGATCAGAATCGAATCTTTTCGCACGATGTAATTCTTCTCAAGTAATATCGAAGCTTTATTTCGTACGTTATCGAGTTTGCGAGTAACAATACGATATTTTTTCACGCGTTGAAGGTGTACCACAGTCTTGTACGTGTTTAAGTATTTTCGACTTTGTGGTAAACGAGAATTTTTCCATTTTCTCGAGCTTACGGAGCAGGCGATATTATCGTTTTTGGTTTTTGAGCACCGCGTCATCTCGGACCGGGACGAGAGAAACGGGAACAGGAACCGCCTGCGGAAGATTGGGGAAGGAATTAAAATAATTCCGACGTCGCTTCGTCCGGAACGTAATGTAGTCTTATAGAGGGTGTCCCGGCGTCGAGTTACCAAACTGATGGGGATTGAACCGAGTCAATTAACCCGAAGAACATTTAAAACATTAAAAAATCGACTCGTAACGACTGGTTTTTGTGATAAAATTTGATATTGGAAACGATTTTGTTTGTTTGATGGTATAAAATTTGATTTCGTTCAACGTCTTCAAATTTGCAAATTTTAAACGAAAACACTATCTTGACATTGAATTTTTGATAACGGTTATTGATTTCCAAATTTAAAGCTGAAGCATTTTTAACATCAAATTTTATCGCTAAAACCAAGTTTTTTTAACTGGCTTTGGAAATCACGTGTTATCTGGGTTAATTCACTCGGCTTGACCGCATTTATAATCCCTGTTAATTTGGTCACCCTGTATATATTTCGTATGTCTATATATATATATATATATATAAGAATGTAACATAAATTATGGGGCGGGAATTGAAATCTCACCGAGTCGAGCATTTTCTTCTTTAATGCTGCTGCTGTTGCAGTAAGGTCGGGTTTTTTTAACGAGAGCTATTAAGATTTTCCCATTCTCGACGTCGTCGACGCATAAGACCAAAGAGTCAGTCGCCTCGTTGTACAAAACGCAACGTCGTCGACTCGTCGACGCTTCGCTTGCAAGTCAGCTTCTTTTATTTTCTTTTCATTTCCTTACCTCCCTCGTTTTTCGACGTGTTGAATAAAACTTGGAAAGATCAATATTTGGAATGGCGGATGTATCGAAATTTCAAAAATGCCAACGGTAAAATAACGAAGGTTGAGATTGTTGGAAATATTGAACCTTCGATGGTGTCGCTAATTAGAACGACTATCGATCGGTTACGCTTGGAAAAAAAAAAAAAAAATAAAAATCAAGATTTCGAAGAGAAATTAAAATATATTCGAAAAGTTTTTCACACGCAAATTCCGTCGCGGAATGATTTTCAAACGTAATCGATTTCTTGTGATTTCCGAATCAATGAGATTACCCGCGGCTTCGAGTGATTTCTAAATTTCGGAAACCATTGATTTCCATACCGTCAAAAAATGAACAATGATTAATTTTTTATAGATCAACAATAATTAATCCACGATTAGGGATAGGTGGATACTCAATCAGTAACATAGATTATTGAAGAAATTAGAATAACTTTTTTTTATACAATATAATAAACATTGTCGTAAACAATTAAGCTTTTTTCAAAAAAACTCAAGCATCGTGCGATTTTCAGCGACCTTAAGCGATTGCCTTTCTGATTTCGGATGAATTGGTTCAATGATTTCTTAAGTAATCAGCCTCTCGGATATATCCTCCATTCCAAATATTCATTCTTCCAAGTTTTTGACACAACCCATTTTTTTTATTTTTTTTTTTTTATTTTTTTTTTTGCAACCCACCCCTCACAAATCTTATGGGAAATTGGCTTACGGTGAAAAGGAGAACACAGGCGACGACTCCACAGACGCTTGAAGTCTCGTGGCGACGAACGATTGTTTCTATGTGTCAAAAATAGCATGGAATAAAGTCCCAATTAATCCAAAGAACCAAATACGTGATTCAGCCTTTTTCATGCCGTCAAATATCTTAAAATTGGAAGATATTTTTACGCTTTCTGCGTCCGTGTTCGGGATATCGAAATTTACAACATATCATCCGAATCTCGCCAATTTTCCCCGTAAGATTTGTGACGCGTCCTTTCTAATTCCGCATCGTCCTTCTCCTTCCTTCACTCATTTTACTTCCAGCGTTCATTTACGTATTTATTTTTTTTGAATTTATTTCTCCTTTTTTCCTTTCAACTCAGCACGCTCCCGGTAATTCCGTCCTGCTATATTGTAATTACCATTTTCATTCGCGTTCGCTGTCGCTGTTGCTGCTTTCGTCCGTTCGAATTCATCAAAGTCTGAAATTTTCCCCGCTCCACACTCCTTTTTTTTTTCATTTTCTTTTTTTCACTCGCGTTTCTCAAACATTCTTCTCGTTTTGTTCCGTCTCTCCTCCTTAATTTTTTCCCCCCTTATTTCGTCGCGTCTCTTTTTCCTTTTTCTTTTTTTCTTTTTTCACATTTCTAAAGTACCTACACTCGCTTCGTTATATTTAATTTTTCACTTATTATCCGCGGACTAAATTTTTGTCAACCCTCGCTACGCTTGAATGTTTTTTTTTTCTTCCTCTTCTCTCGTTGCTATATGTATACTTTACGCTCGCCTGGGAGACGGACGACGATATCGACGTTTAACGTCGACGCGCTGACGAAGCAACGTCGAGACGTCGTCCGGGAGATCTGAGAAAAAGGCTGACCAAGGTTTGTTATGCGATCCGATGCGCGTCGTACTTCGTGCAACAGCTGACAATGATAATTGTGTCAATTGGCAGGAAAAACAAAGCTGATTCATTTTTGCTGTACATGTGTTATATGTATATATATGCGCACATTATATATTGCGTATATATTGCGCACAACTACGCGAAGGCTGTGAAATTTCGTGAAATCGTTTTTGCGGGAAACGTCCCAGCTTTGATTTATGTAATAATATGTACTTGGATTTAATTCTTTCACACTTATATATATATATATATATATATATATATATATATATATATATATATCAAAGGAATTTTTATTCATATTTATTTTTTTTTCCGTTAATCGAAAAATTTGATTTGCGCGCTAGAACGAAAAATTTTTTCTAGTTCAATTTTAAAATATCGCTCGTGCGACTTTTGTATTTTTTATCCGCTTAACGCGTGAAAAGTGAGAGAAACAGCGACAGAGAAATACTCCATTATTCGGTGGATGGGAATTTCTGTTTGATATAAAAAAAAAAACAAATCTCCAGCTTTTTCGATCGTAATATTTTTCACCCTTTCGAATGATCCAATCAATTTTTTCGGACTACCTTAAAAAATTGACGAAAATCAGCATCCTAATTTTTACTCGATACAATGAATAATCGCATGAAATATGGTATGATTGAATTGATCGGTGAAAACAAAAAAAAAAAAGAAAGTCTTTCGTTCTTTCGCTCCAATTTTCAATTCCGCGTTACGTTATATATATATATATATATCAGACGTTTACATTTATCGTGCCAATTTTTTCCTCCCCTTTCATCGCGTTTCTTTCTTTCGTTTTTTTTTTCTTTTATCCCTCTTCCTCTCCTCTCTCCTTCTTTCTCGCCCCGACGTTTTTTCCTACGTGTAACGAACACGTGGCACAATATTTATGCAAATACATCAAGCTGCGTAGTAGGTGTACCACGTATACGTACAACGCGTGACTGACGTTCGTTCGGTAAGTTGCAATTTTCCTGAGCGACAAGGAGTTTCCTTGTTACGCGGTACATGTACATTATATATTTATACATACATACATTATCTTTCGTCGAGGCAGGTACGTGTACATGAGATAAGAGTTGTAATTCTCTACCTGCAACAGGGGCAAGATTGACGAGCGATGAACGCCGCTTGTTTTTGAGAAACGAGCCGAAATTCTTACAGTTTCTGCAAAGAGACGACGAAGAGAAGAAAAAGTAAGATTATAAACGAATGAAGACAAAATAAAAC
This sequence comes from Neodiprion pinetum, assembly GCF_021155775.2. Lineage (NCBI taxonomy): Eukaryota > Metazoa > Arthropoda > Insecta > Hymenoptera > Diprionidae > Neodiprion > Neodiprion pinetum. Next base: position 4,156,617 of record NC_060233.1, read on the forward strand.
AAGCGTCCGCGGGAGACGCGAGAGCGTGGAGAAGAGGGAAAAATCAGCCAAGTATTTATATTGTAATCTCATTCAATACAACAATGATAATTAAACTTTTTTTTTTGTTTTTTTTTTCTACAGTGAAAAAAAAATCCGTATCGTGTGCAAATATTTACTCCTCACCGAAAATGAAAGTGTATGGAAAATATTATAATTTGGCACAGTTTGTTCTTTCCGTTTGTGTATATATGTACATTTTTATATATTATACGTACAAGAAGTCTTTCAGCAGTAAATAAATAACAGCCTCTGTAAGCAGAGGATATATTTCTCTTTCTTTGGACTCGGAACGTCTTTCTGTTGGCGTCATTTTATTCCCGAGTTGCAAACGGGGTGAGGATTTCTCCTGAGAGAGAGAGAGAGAGAGAAGAATGTGAGGATAGGATAAACGTAGATCTATCGTATCTACCTTCTTTTGTCTCACTTTTCTCGGATAAATTATCCATTCGTTTTGCGTGGTGTGTAAAAGCAACGAAGGAGGGAAACAAACGTCCAGCTGTAATTTAACTCCTCCGCAGCCCGCGAGCTGTATGTAAATTCAGTAGGTTTTTTAGAGGAAACAGAGGTGCAGCGGGGTTGGATCTATGAGACCTGAACCTTTTTTCAAACGCGAGAAGATCCGGAGAGAATAATTATTATATTCTACCTTCCCCCGCCCCTCGACCACCACCCCCCTTCAAATCCTTCCTCCTTCCCTTTCCTCACCTTCGAGAATTTATTTCACCCCCTTACTGCCGAGTTTTAACGATCTATTTACTTATTGCCAACGCCTTTCCTTTATGTATATACACACATAAACATTCACGGAGATACAATGATAAACAGAATCCGAGTATCGTTTGCCGTTCTCGTCCAGTCGTAACTAATAAAATATACCTTCCAGTTTTCAAGATAAAGGGTTTTGCGAAATGGACAGTATTTATTCGAGCCGATCGTGAGATAGCTACGGGTGGGCAGAATTACTTTTCATAATATCATCTTTCTCCTTTCATTATTTTCACTTCGTTTTACCCTCGTCGCTCGAATAATTCCTACTGCATCACATTTGTGTAAATATTCTTGATTTTAAGACACTCGTGCAAATTTGAGGTACATAATGCGAAATGCGACTGTACATCGTTCCCGTTATTATTATTATTATAATTATACGTTACACGGGTACCTATAATCACGATGCCGACCTTTTAAGGAGGACTTGATAAGTTCTCGCCGAGGGACTCGGAAACCCACCTGCGGTTATAATTATAACCGACACGTTTTTACCCTGTGCACTTCGTGATAATAAACTGGAAGTTAATTGCTAAAGTTAAAAGATCCAGGGAGTCGTTTACCGTCGAGAGATCCGTAGGAGAACTCCTCTTCAGTAATGATTATTTAAACTTTACCGAGCCTGGAGCGTTCTTGTCATCACTGCTCTTCCTAATTCGTTTAGTCTCTATTATTTCCCGACGAGGATTACAAAGTTTCAAATCGAAGCGTTCAGGGGCTTACTGTCTGTCCGCGAAATATTCGCGACGTTCTTGATTAACCTTTCGAGTCACCCGTTATTGTGCCGAGTCAAATTTTCTAATCTGAAATCTGATTTCCAATGTGGCGGACAAAAATATCAAATTTTATCGAATGCGGTAAAAAAACTCTACGCGGTAGTTTTCGGGCTCGCCGATTGGATTCGCCGTGCCGAATTTTCAAGATCTGATCTCAGATTCGTAATCAGCGACGCCAAAAACCCACGTACAGAGTTTTCTCTCCAGATTCGTTCGAATTTGAAATTTTCGTCCGCCTTATTGGATTAGACATCTTGAACTTTTAAAATACAATTTTCACGATTTTTTTCATTGTATTTACTTTATCAAAATTTATCCCTACGCATACATGTGTTTAATCAATTAGCGTGCAGAAGCTTCGGCGAAATTGAAAAGTTACCGTTTAAAATTTCCTTACAATCTTGCTTGGGTATATATATATATATATTTCCCAGGTATGTGTATACCTATGTAATAATTTTTCGTAATTATTTATGAACTTTTCCTTCGACTCTCGCAGCTTTCATCCTGCAGCTTCCTTACTTCTTTAATATCTCGATCCTTTTACGAAGGAGACGTTTCGAAAATTCTTCCACCTTCGGCACGGGAATTAATAAGCTTGAAACTTTTGGCATACGCTAAACAGCTTTTCGTTTCTTATTCATTACCAGCCTGCATGTTTATAATATATAAGCCGATCCGTTTACCGGTTTCTACAATCAGCTCCGCCGCTTCTCCCATAAACGGAAGTATATAAACTGTGATTATTTATGTTTTGAGAAAACAGTTTGAAACTTTGCTATATGTATATATATATATATAATATACTGAAAGTTACGAGGAAGGAAAACGGTGGTCCGTATTATACACGTCGATTTGTAACCGTTTGTTGGAAAAATCAAATTTTTACACACTCGGTATGGATTCAAACAAATCAACAAACACGGGACTCCGACGGTTGGGTAACTGGTAATTATTTATTTATGTATATATATATATGTGTGTGTGTGTGTGTAAATTATAATTTGATGGAAATTGACGACTCACTTTGTCCTCGGCAGTCGCCCTTTGTTATTCGGTTTGACAAAATTGTGTTACAAGAGAGATGTAATTAATTCGTATACGCCGTCGGCTGCATCCAACCAGTGACGATTTGAAACTCGATTTCATTTTTATTCCTTCTCTTCATCCCGCAGTCCCGTTCCCCGTAACAAGATTTGAATATACGTACCGAATAAATTGGCTACAAATTGGCAACACCCGTGTATATATATATATGTATATATACATCCATGTTTGTGTATTTTACCTAGAAGTACGGAAGGTTGTTGGATTTTATTTCGAAACGTGTAGGTGTGAGTTACCTGTATTGTGAGTTGCGTCAGCACTTCGTTTAACGCTCTCTCTCTCTCTCTCTCTCTCTGCAGAAATCGTTACAAATTTGCAATAAATGGATAAAATTGAAACAAGTTCAACTAGAGAGAGAGAGAGAGAGAGAAAAAAATATACACGACATATGTAGCGAAACAATAATTCGTGGTATAAACCTTTCGGACGGTTAAATCCGCATGCATCGGTTCACAGATCCCAGCCCCTTTATAAATTATTACGTCGTTGAAAATTGCTTATTCGATTCAATTTCCATAACTGGTTCATAAACATTGTGCAGAGAGAAGAAGAGAGAAATCGAGAGAGGTAGAGACAGAGAGGGAGAGAGAGAGAGAGAGAGAGAGAGAGAGAGATCGTTTTGTTCTAAAACCTCCAGAGTCTAGGTTTACATATATATATATACATATATTATGTATTATAGGTATATAATGAATATCTTTCACCCCGTTTAAACAGCAAATCTTGCAAACCGTGTGAATATTACAATAATTCAAACTGAATTGTGACCGAATTAACGCCTCTTGCACACCGCTGGGAAATTAAACTCCCCTTTCTTCTGATCGCGGGATTACGATTTCGTATAACATAGCTGAATTTTTTAACAGAGGAAGGGACGATCGGTTGATAAAATTTCAAAGATCGTCTTCATCTTCTTTTCAACTTTCAAAAAAAAAAAAAAAAATAAGTCCGGGCTAAAACCTGAAGTAAACTTGTAAAACAAAAACGTAGAAAACATGAATATAACAGAAATCAATGATGTTCAACATATTTATAATAACTATGATGTAATTTGTAAATTTTCAACTCACAAAGCCGGATTATAAATCATTATTTGGAGCAGACGTTTTTTTTTTTTTTCTTACAAACTTTTTTTTCTTACTTTTCGCGTATAATTAATAACAGATTGTGATCGTCAAATTTACAAGTACAAAAGACAAAAACAGAATATATTTCTAATCCGTTGGCATGAATTTTCTACAACGTTAATTACTTTTTTTTTTTGTTTTCTATTCTACCGATCACTTATTCAATTCTAGAAAATCTTCCGATCTGTATTTCTAATCTGTTGAAATCAGTTTTTACCGACGTTATCGGATTTGTTTTTTTTTTTTTGTTTTTTTTTTCTTCCTTTTCTTTTTCTTGCAAACGAAATCAAATCCGAACGCACGTAAATTCTATTAAAATTCAAGATATTCTTCGAATGTATCCATATTGCTATTGACAATTTAAGCAAGCAAGATTTTCAACTCGTTGTGAAAAAAAAAAAAAAAAGCTTCGGACCGGTGTTCAGCTTGTGTACGGTGTGTTTTATTTTATTTCTCAAGTTGTTATCTGTACGGTTTCATTCACGTAGTAGTAGCTGTAATCAGTTAGGTAGGCGATTAGTCTCGGCACAGGGAAAGCGTTCCAGTATCGCTGATCCGATCATCGTTTTTTTTTTCCTCCTTTTTGTTGTTTTTTAATTTTTCTTTTTCTTCTTTTCTTTTCATTTCGATACTTCTCTCGCTACAAGATTCACGGGGGCGAAATTCCTCGAGTGGAATTATACAGCAGTGTCATTGCTCGTTTGTACGACGTCTCGCAAGCTCCGGTATATATGCACCGAACATCGTTGCGCCTCCTTATCTGCATCTACTAAATCCGATTAACTTGAAACCTCTTCCGCGTATCCCAAGCTGCCGCCGCACCCTTTCCCGTATCTTATATCCACAGGTTAATTAAACCGCGTCTCGTTTCACTTGGCGAAAACGAGAAACAAGGGTTAAAAAAAAAAACAAACAAAAACAAAAAAAAAAAAAAGACAATGAAAAATTAGCGTCTCGTTACAGGGAGCTTTTACATTTGAACGATAGTAGGGATCGATGATCCTTTGCTCACTCCTTGATTGGTTCGGTTTTACAAACTGAAACGTGTCGCGATGTTTTTTTTTAAAGAAAAAAATACTAATGACAATAATTTTACCGTAACTTATACCATTGTACTGCCGTCCTTAGCACAAAATGTCGTTTGTGTCTTTTGGCTAAAACAGAGAAATTTAGGGACAAGGTTTGTCGATGGTTTTTTGTTAGAAAAAAAGTACGATTTTTTTTTTAAAGCCAAAAAAAAAAAAAAAAGAAATACCTTCGTCGTGTCGGTACAGAGAAATTTGATAGCCGGATGATGATGATGATAAAAAAAAAAAAAAAAAAGAAAACAATGAAAAAAAGAAAGTATAACGTACAATTGAAATTCGATAAAAATTTACGAGTCGGTAGACCCTCTGGAAATGGAAATCAGTCTACCCATAAAATTGGGATGCCCGTTTGAAATTGGTTCGGTTTCTCTTCCGCCCTGTTTTGGAACGGCCAACGTTGATCCGGCACTCCGAAGGTTGATCCTCTCGATCGTATAAAGTATAATATCTGTATCTACATTCATTGCCTGCCGTTTAGGTTCGGATGCCTTTTAAAGGTTATATAATAGTAACCGTACGTAAGGCAACGTAAAATTTCAAAACGGCAAATAGGCTGTAAAAAGTGAAAAAACAAAAAAAACAAAGAAGAAATTTTACGCCGTGTACGGAGCAGAGATTCGCCCCCATTTTATCTCGGGTTGATGCTGAAGCTCGTTGGCACTAAAATCAACGAAGAAGGTAATAATAAAAAAAAAAAAAAGAAGAAGAAGAAGAAGGAAAAAATAGAAAATAAAATTACCTACAAACACACAAGCATCGTTTTTACGCCATAGGAACCCCTTTGTGCTTTATTCTGCACCCCGCGTCGTAAGTTCAGCGATAAACTCTAACAAGACCCTTGGCCGTGTCTCGATAGCGATTCGATTTTATAACATAAACGACGCTCGTCACGCCCCGAAGCGAGTCGAACTTGCATGTATGTAAATTCCTTGAGTGGTAATTTTGCGCTTTACTGGTCAATGTCGACACGGTTGCTTTCTACCGTTCATTTTCGATTCATTTCGTTTTTTTTTTTGTTAGATTCTAACCAAAATTCCACCCTCGAGCTTAACCGTTCAGAGTCATAGTGTTAAGTATTCTTACCAACTATTTTATATCCGTTTTTTTTTTTTTTGTATATTTAGAGAACTTTGACAACACATTTATTTGCAATTTTTTATTTTTTTTTTGCTATTTCTGATAGTATACTAACCGGTTTTCAATACTCGAGAGTGATTATTGCGATATAATGTAAATTATTATCGATAGAAACAAATTGAGTGAGAAAAATCGTAAAAGATGAAGGAACAGTTCATTTGAGAGAAAGTTACCCCTCTACACGTGTACATATTTTACATAGATTATAAGTTTTTGGTATTACTGATTACGAGTCTGAAATTCGATTTTAAAAATTGAAGATGGTGGATCCAATATGGCGGACAAAAATTTCAAATTCGATCGAATCCGGCGAAAAAACTCTGTCCAGGGGTTTTTGGGCTCGCTGATTCCGAGTCTGAAATCAGATTTTGAAAATTCAGTGCTGCGAGTCCAATCAGCGACCCCAAAAACCCTTGTACAGAGTTTTTTGACCGTATTCGATGAAATTTGAAATTTTTGTCCGCCATATCGGATCGGTCATCTTGAATTTGGGAAATCTGATTTCAGATTCGTAATCAGCGATCCTAGATACCACAGAATATTATCTTGTTATAAAAATTGACTCGGCACAATAATGTCTGACTCAAAGGGTCAAGGCTAGTTCTATCGTTTCAACCGATCTCACCGCCTCCGCCACGGCTTCGATAACCATTAGTTCAATGGCTTTCGTATCGACTTCGACTCCTTTGCTCGAGTACCTCGATATATTTAGGTACTCACCAGAAACACCGTACGTATCACCAGACTCGATTTGTCGGCCAAGTTCGAACGGTTTTAATACCCTTGCTTGCGGGTCCTAATATCGACGATTGAAAATTTCAGTAATTTTACTTGATTGAAAAATGGTTGATAATGGGAAAACCACTCGAATTGGTCACTTGACACTGCGGTGAGAAAAATCGAAACCTTTTTTTTCAGGCGGAACGGAATTCTCTGGCAAATTCGCATTTCCATTTTCGATTTTTTTCACCAGTTTCTGAAATAAACTTTGAAATCATAAAATTGTCGAGTTGGCTTTCTGAAAAAAAAAAAAAAAAAATTGGCATTACGTATTACGGGATTGATTGAGTTTTCGAATGTGCATCGCTTCGAGTGCGCTCACCTGCCAATGGCGTTCCGGTATCATCGATAAGGTCAAGAGTCGAAATGATCGAATGACGGAGAGGTTAAAAGGTTCGGAAATTGATAGGCGCGTCTATCGCGTACGAACGTCGATGCGTTTGGCGGTGATTCTGCTTCACCGCAGCTAAAAGCCAGCTCGCGATAGCCGAAATTGGAACAGCTCTACGAATTATTATACCCACAGGATTATTGCCGGGGCTTTTCGCCTATCTCGGTTAATAATTCGTCGTGGCGAAGCGAAGAATATTTTCGACATCGGTTCGCAGTTATTTAACGCAACGTGTCGGACTCGCTTGCAAAAATTCATCTTGAATTCTATTCGTTTCTTGGCGCAGAAACTCACCCGGTAATGTAGTTTGTTTCCTTTCTCTACTCCGATCCCCTTGGCGTGTTTCTGAATCTCTTCGTGTTCGCGTGCCAACTCTGGGAGTGTTCTTTGCTTCTACCATTGCGCTTTTAATAATACCCACTTTGGAAGGAAAATATTCAACTAACCGTGTTGCGCGTGAGTTTGTGGGAGAATGAAAGGGTCGGGGTATCGGATTTTCAAAAATGCGAAATTCTAGTTCGTAGAGTTTGAAAAATATTCACTAATTTACGAAATGTATCGAAAAGTCACACGGTATAGACTCGGAAAAATCAAAAAGATTGTCGCAGTTTTTACTTCTCATCATCTTTCGTGATATAGGAAAAGTATCGGTTTCTATTTTCAACGTTCAGTTTTTAGAAAAATATCAGTCTAAAAAGACAGACTCCTTACCTTGTCGCGGTGATGAAAAATATAGCGAAAAAACTGTTTATCATCTTGTCTATACTTTACCTTTGTAATTTTCAACTCTTCTGTTATACCTATTTCGATTTTCTAGAATTAGTAAAAATTCGTGACACGTCGATGTATTCGCGTCCTTGAAAATTTGACACCGCGATACTTTTGCTCACTGATCATTCAACATTTTCACCCTCCCCCCCCCGCGCAAGAAAATCCTCTTCAATTTTCTTCTATCTTTTAATTACCCTGTTACCCCAAAAAACTTGGAGCGGCATATAACGTGTAATAAAGTGTTATAAGCAGCGCGCCTTTGTCGCCTTCGGACAATGTAATATCTTTTTCGTAATCTTATCGCCGAGCTGTTTTATATTGCGAAGTATCACCTCATTCCGTTGTAATTAAAAAGCCGCGCCTTATCTCGCTTGAGAAATTTTTCTTTTCACTCTCTACTCCCTAAATTCTCTCTTCGTTTAATTGCTACACTTTCACGACTCTCCTCGATCACATCTCGATAACGTTCCCGGTTCCTTTCAACGTCTCGTAATTAAAAAAAATAAATAAATAAATAAAAATTGCCATTCACCTGCGGTGGTCAAACGATTTTCTTTTACGTTCAAAGAATAATGAGAAATTTGACAGACTTTTTTTTTTCTCTCTGTCTCCCTCCTTTCCATGCAAAAAAGAGAAGATGTGGGAACGAAAATTGATAAAAAATCCTGAACCACGAACAAAGTCAACTCCTGTCACGATCATTCGCGAAACATGTAATTATCGCCGTATATGCATACAAGCGTGCCTCGCGTTTATCGAGATTTCGCGTGTACATATACGTTATATATGGGGCATTCCACGCCAACTCAGTTAAAGGTTGACCATGACATTTTTTTATTTCACCAAAAATTTTTCCTACGTCAGTACGATCCCTGTAAAGCTTACAAAGAATTTTTCAAATGTTTTTAATCACGCCTCTTTACCCTGTGTTTGTTTAAACCGGTCTCAAAAATACCCAAATTGATTTTTATGAAACCAAAAAGAGAAAAAAAAAAAAAGACATTTGGTTTACGAAACAGAGCGGGATCTCGTTTAGTCGTACCTTTTTTTAAAAATCATTCTTTATATTGTTTTCCTCGTTTTTTCTATAAGCATACCTGTTGAAACTATGTTGTAAAATTTTGAAAAACCAAATCGCGAATGCGTTTTAGAACCAGAGAAGTAATAAGAAAAAAATCAGTAATCAGTTTTTTTTAACGACACCCGTTCTACTCGATTCTTCTAGTTACTCTAACAAATGAAATTTTTCTCAGCGTAGGAAAAATCCTTGGTGAAATTTAAAAGTCTCATAGTCGACCGTTTACCGAGTTGACGTCGAACGCCCTATGTAACGCGATGGTCGGCGAGGTAAGAGAGAAACAAACACGGGGATCGAGTCAAGTGAAGGAGGTTGGCGGTGAAGAAAAAAAAAAGAAAAAAAAAAAAAGAAAACCACTAAATGGAAGAAAGAAAATTAAAAAAAGGAGGAAAAATAAGCGTCGCCCCGAAGTCGGCGTTGCGGGTGGTTTAAAAGGCCCCGTTACGCACGTACGCGTAATTATTCCGGTTTTATGTTATACGGCACCGAGGTTCTCGGGTTCCGCTATGTAAGCCAGCAGCGTGTGTTAATACCCGCGTTTCTTAGCCGCACGAATCGAGTCACGCTTGGAGACGACGGCTACGGTGGTGAAATACGTACGTTTTTCTTGTAAACCCGTTCAAAGATCGTCAGCGCCGCTTCCGCGGTTCACCGGAAGTCCGATTCCTTGAAGATATCGGTAATAACGGAGAAATTAAGAAGTATTGTTTACGGTAGAACGACGACGACGACGAATCGCGGAATGTACGCGGTAATTCCTTTCCAGGGAATTTCTCTCGACCCAATTCTTTTTTCCGCTTCTGTTTCTCTGCCGATTTTTTTATTTTTTTCTTTCCATTTTACTCTTCTTCCATTTTTCGTTTTCCTACCATCCTTCATTCCAGAATCAGGTTCTCGTCCTCGGCTGCAAGCTTCTATCAAACAACGGAAATGAAAAATTTTGTACGAATGAAAAGCCGAATGCTGCTGGATTTTTGACTCGGTTTCTTCGGTCAATCCGTTCTTCCAGGGCTCGTTTCCTCATTTATTCATTCATTCGTTCGTTCGTTCGTTTGTTCGTTCGTTCCCGAGTCCGTTCGTCAATCTGGTAAATTACTGTAATTTACGCGTACTCGACCGTCCTTTGTTATACGGGAATATCGGCCTCCGTCTGCTACGCCGACGATTGATTGCTCAATTTTTTTTTTTTTTTTTTTTCCTAATTAGGTCTCGGTAGTTCTATTAGGTAACGGCTGCTCTATTTAGGGCGGTAATTTCCATTTGGCGATTCGAGGCCGAGCAGAGGTTTTATTACAGCTTTATAAAAATTGAAAATTGAAAATTTAAAATTGCGTAAAAGAGTATAGGTATTATAGTTAATTTTTGGCATCCTTTTCTTCTCGTTACTCGAGAGTATAAATTCTCGTTTCGTTATTTATCTCGCTTTTGTATACTTGCGGTATAATTACTTGCGTCAATATAGATGCAAAATTTGACTGTTTGTTGTTACTAATCAACCGCGACGATGCTTTTACCGAACAATAATTGCCTGTTATAATTTGTGCAAAATAAAGATAATTAAACGAAAACATAAGAGAGAGAGAGAGAGAGAGAGAGAGAGAGAGGAAAAATTTGCTGGCTGGCTTCTTCGTGTACCTACCTTACACATACAGCAATACACGTTACACGGTGAAATTGCCGTGTAATAATTCCATCGTTGAAATTTCACGTGAAGAGGGTGAAGGGAGAAGGGAGAGGATCAGCCCTCGTCGCGCTGATCATGTTTATATTCCATTACGGAATGTGGCTGTATCGTCTACGTGTATAGGTGTAAAAAAAAAAAAAAATCAAAAAATCAGAGAATACTAAAAAGTCGAGGCAACCTCAACGAGATCAGATTCATGGCTGCCCCGCCATCTAGACGAGGACATTTGAACCGACGGTTAAGGGGAAACGTTTAGTGAAACTCTAGACTTTTTCAATTTGCTTAAAATTTGAACTCGTAACAAAGTTCCGTAAAACACGTGGCTTTAACTAAGTTACAATCAGTTACGTTCGAGCGATTAATTTTTTAACTGTCCCCTTAAATGTTTGAAAATACGTAGAGAAGATTCGAATCGGTTTTCTTTTACTCTCAATAAGTCGAGAAGCGAAAAAACAAAAAGGAAAGTCGTCCTTCTCATCTCTCTCTCTTAACGTTTTGAATTTTCTTCTATCGTATGTTTGAAGATTCGAAATAATATATGATTCCTCTTTATCTTATACGTGGCACTTTGATATTTCATTCTCTTTCCCCAGCGTGCCTCGCTGAATTCATAAAGGCGGAGAGACTTTACATACATCAATTTTTCGAGAAGAAAACAAACCAACAAAAAAAAAAAAAAACAAAGAGAAAAAAATATCAGAAAAACAAAAAAATTTTTTATAGCCAAGAGCACTTTGGCCATGAAACATTGAGCGCGTTTACCTTACCGCTCGGTTCTTCACCGCTCTTTAATCTGTTTTACCTATACGCGCGAAAGTTATAAAATATTACCCTTTTTTACATAAATTACGGGTACATAGGTGGTTACGTTGCACGTACGATCCGTGACACGTGAAATTATCTACTCCGTTTTAATCCCACACGACTCTGGAGTGACTTATTTCAAGCCATGGCTCGATGCAGAAAATCCCTGGTTAAGTTTGTTCGGAATTTTGTTGTTATAATGTGGTAAATTACCCTTCGTCTGACTTTTAATTTGCTCTTCGTTCGTACAGACATTTGACTCGCAAGTTTATCCACGTAACTGTATACCTGTATATGTATATGTTTGAAAGTTAACAAGAGTCGTCTGGAAACTTGAATATGAAATTTCCGAAGCATCTCTCGGTTCGAGGTATTAAACGCGTCTAAAATTCTTTAAAAAGTACCCTTTTGAACTCTCTATTTTATTCCCCGCGTAAGCCAGGAACGTTGTACGATGCCGGTAGCAAAAAATCGTCACTGTCGTGCTCTTTCTTACCGACATCGTTAACCCCCGCAACTAGGCAACCGGATACACGTCCGTGTTTGCAGGGTTGCGTATCGTAGAATTTTTCCCTGCGTTTACAGTCAATCTTCTAACAACAATTCAATCATACATATTGAAAATGGAATTGTTTCTGGTTAATTTATGTACCAATTTCTTCGAACCACTAATCGAACCGTGGTTCAGAATACAGCAGTGATTTTTTGGCGACGCAGCTGACAAAGATCGAGCAACACAGAGAAATCAGTGTAAAATTCGCTTTCACGTAACTTCGGGGTTGGAAGAACAGCCCCCCCCCCCCTCCATTTTTTTTCTCGGTCCCCCGTGACTCGAAACACACGATCCCAAAGGTATATTAATCACGTGATCTTTCGCACCCTGATTTATGGTCGGCAGCGTTATCAGACGAACCAGAAACTGTGTGCAAGTGTGTGTTTCTAATCGTCGAGATTGAGACGCGTCGAATTTCGCGCTGCGGATTCAGCCGGTTATAAAATCCGGTTGAATTGTTTCTAAGGTCGTTGGGTTGGCAAACTGGCTTCTGCGTCTTGACGTATTTTTTTTTTGTGTTTTTTTTTACTTCCTTTTTCGTTCAATTCTTGTTAACTTTCAACCCGTTCGTCGTAGCCTGAGCTTTTTAATTAACGCAGCAATTTCTTACTCGTCTGGCCTGTCTATTTCACCTCTGGGATTCGAGCCGGGGAAATTCGAGGAGCCGAACCTACCTCAAGGATTTTTCTTTCACGCGGTGTAATCAGTACGGACCTTGAACGAGTCGTTTGCCTTTGAAAAACGACACGTCTCATTACGGCGTTTAGATCTGACGTTCCCCGAGTCGGTCGCTGTCTATTTAATCTCTTGAAATCGTCTCCTAACCTTCGTCGTCTATAAGCCTTGACAATGAGATCTAAACATTCTGTAGAATCTACCACGCAGATTCTAACGTAAGTGGTAGAAAAATAACACCCATCTTATAACCCCTATCGCTTTTCGTCTCTAGTTCCACACTCGAAGATTCCATTGTCGTTGGCTTCTTCAGGTCTTTACAAACGCATGCGCAAGTGTCATGTAATAAGGTTCTTCTCCTCTTTTATCTCGATTTCGAATCCGAAACGAAATACATATCGTTTTTCATTTCTTTCCCCCTGCGCTCATTCTTAGTTTCTCATTCCAAAAGGACTCGGCTCATTTACGTCCGGGACTTTTTTTTCCATCTCGTTGACACACGATGTGACCCCTCTTACACTTTCGTCTGCTGCAACAGTAGTTACGTCCTTCTTGAGATATTGAATGAAATTTTTCTTCTCCTTTTTTTTTTCCATTTGTCGTACGCTCTATGAGACGGGAAGTCTGGCGCAAGTTTTTTTTTTTTTTTTTACCTAATGGACGCGTTCAATGTTGGGCAGTAAAATGAGTCAGTATCTTTAATTGTTACTCTGAAATATGCAGTGCATAAAAGTTTTTGACAAGAGAGAAAGGAACAAGAAGGAAAGCAAATGAATCTCTTGAAATTCTGACGTCAAGTCAAGTTATCCGAGCGGGGTTGAAATATCGTCGTTTAGTCGGTTAATCAGGACTGAAATTCCAGCGAGATCCTTGCTGAGCTTGTCCTTTGTTTGACAATGATCGATGCGTCCGCGTGTAGAATCGGTATAGTCGGTGATACCTTTACCTTTGTCAATGTTGGGAAAAGAAGGAAGTAATTATACACAGGGGAGAGTGGAAAGAAGGGAAGGTTGAGCAACGGAAGTTTGGAGGGGTGGTTTTGCGTAAGGTTGGTATAAGACGAGGCCAAAGAAGTTATACGGCACTTGGGAGTTCTTTGAAAGGGACGAACGCACCGGAACCCGCATGAAAATCCTTCGAATATCCTGAATAGTTTTTCAAGATCCGTTCGCACAGCCTGTAATAGGTATATGTATATATACCAAGTTTTAGGGGTCGAGGTGAGAAACCTGTGAGAAAATTCTCCGCCTCCATCGAGCAACACGTGTTACCGAGGAAATTCTCCTCCCCTCGATTTCCTCTCAAGTATCGGACGGTAAAATGATTCCCGGTGAGTATGAACACCACGAAAATACAATCGTGATAAAAATCCGGAACTTCGAGACCCTTCGAACGACCGATTTTCTTGCCGCCCGGTTACCTTCGACCCCTCCCCCGTTTTCCTTCACGAAAATTTCACCGGCTGATGGTTAAAGGTGATTAAGGTCACGCCTCCGGATGATCCGTCCATTGTGGAAATGGATCTAGGAAACGCGAGGACGCGGGTATAATCTGCCGACGACAAGATCCAGGAGCTAATGGTGGTTATTGTAGCCGCACTAACGGCCAGGAGTGTTCGACGGAAGTGGAGTGAGTCAGACAATTTGGCAAATCGCTCCAAACCACTCCAGGCCTGATATTCTGCCCTACATATTATGGCGTAATTCCTGCACCGTAAGCACGCACGGACATCGCCGATGTGAGAGGAATGAGAATGCGAGAAACGGATCGTTGAACGTGCATCGTCGATGATCCTTTCTTCTCATCGGTAAGTCGAAGCTGAAAGATCCTCAATTGTAATTTGAATTGTTTCCAACTTGGCGCGAGACTCGCTGGGAGCTTTTGACACTCTTGGGGTATGGTTTCTGCACAGAGTGGGTTCGGCTTTTCGATATGCCCGTTTCATCTCGGGCATGCAGCTAAAGGATTGAGTCAGTCGCGTGCTTGCGGGCGTAGACGCGACTTTGACTACTAGCTATAAATACCGGACGGTATATTTAGCGTTCAATGGAGATCCAGACTCCGGAGAAGCCTTGGGTCAAAAAGCAAATGCGGCTACGTCTACCGGTCTCGGACCGATTTCAACCCGTCTAATCGGCTGGACAGAATTTTTACCATCGCTTTTTTATCCCCTGTTGCAACGTAATCGACGCGATTTTCTCCGACGGGTTTCCTAACGAACCCTATGTATCCACGTTACAAGCCACCCCCATCATCTGATATCCATTTGTCAGTGGAACGTGAGGGTCGTTTTGTCGAAGGATGAGGGGGAAAGGTTGAAGGGATTACGTCGACTTTGACAATGACAAGTATATCGTTCCTTCATTTTCTTTTCTTTTTTTCCCCATTCCCGGTCCCGTTCCTTTGATACGATTTATTTCATCGGACCGAGGCCTGGCCATATTCGAGTTCGGGTTATATTATGCGAGTCCATTTCCGTCCGTGGTAAAGCTTTTCTAATGGTGTTTGGCTGAGCTGGTCTTCTTTGTGCTATGCTTTAAACCCTTCTTTTGTCAACCATCGTATCATACACTGAACCCGGACCACTTGATTTAGAAACGGAATCGTTGGATGCGCGTGCATTATGCCTGTAACGCCAAAGTGCAGGCACGGCTACAGAGAGCAAACGTTGAGTCAGTTTTTTATAAAAACTTTTCATTCCTTCAAGATTAGTATCACATAAATTGAAAAGATTATACCTAAAGGTATATGTATAAAGGTAACAACTGACTGTCGGGTGGGTAAAATTTTTTCACTTCCGTTCAACGGCGGTGTATACAAACTGTAAAAACTGTTCGTTAATCTTGTGCTTTTTTCACTCCGCGCCGCGAGATAAGACTGAAACAGAGATTAGGGTCTCAGATTGGGACCCGATCCAAATCCATTTTCTACCCTGAACACGAATAGGAAACTTCAGAGTTTCGATACGGTCTGTTTATTGCCTTGGTCAATCTTAGATCGGATAGTTTTTCTCGTCTTTTTCTTCTTCCTTCCTTCTCGAAACTCCATTAGCCTCCATGAATGAAGTCCTGAAATGGGTTAATCGAGGTTTAGGTTCGTAATTTCGATCGAGCGGCGGTACGGTGGACGTCTGATCGTGCGACTTGGAACATTTCATTGCAATTGCAGCAGTTAAAGTACAAACACACAACCGGTAGCGGACTCCTGTCTGTATTGTGGTTATGGAAGTACATCGTACAAACTGTGGGGGGGATAGAGAGACGGAGAATGTAAAGAGCAAGCCCGACTAACATCCTGTTGGCTTGTTCCACAGTTTTTCTCGCTACAAAGAGAACAGCAGTGATGCCGAACTCGGTCGCGAGATATATCTAGTGATAACATGTGACTCATCACCGAGTTCACAGACTTCCATTTCCATTTCCATTTCTTGATGATCGCATATTCAGGTCTTGGCAAACGAACCGATAATCTGATCATCGACTATACTGATACTCCACTTCCACTGCATACCCTGAAATTTTGAATGGTGAATGAAGAGCTTTTGCGCTCGATGAAAAAATTGGAATAATTTATCACATCAATGAACGGGGAGAATTGACCCTCGCCTTTTATCGCTACAACGATGATTTATTCTGTTAATGCTGGTTTATTTGTTGCCTGCCAGCTTGCGCCGTTCGTCTTTAACATCGTTCCGCTTCTGCCTGACGTTCTTTATCGAATTATTATACCCGCATATATCGCACACTTGTTTACGAGATAAGAGGCCTCGTTCTTTTTCACCTTTCATCGACTCCTTTCACAACGATGAAGAAATTATTCACCACCGTTAAGTCACGTTATCTCATCCATATTGGATTTGAATCCAATCCCTGTACGTACAAAGATTTTAAACGATATCTCCGTACTTTCGGAACGATCGATACCAGGTTCGTAAAACTCGTAACGAAGCTCTCTAGTGTCGAAGAAAATAGGTACGTACGACAGGCCAATCGGATGTTATCCTTCCTTTTTTCATTTCCTGAAACGTTCGGTCCAAACTAAAACCACCATTTCCTAGGTTAATCACGAACGGAAGTAGCTTATCTCATACGGCAATGTCGGCACGCGGCACACGTGTCAAGTGACGTCACTTCAACTTCCCATTACACAGAAGGCATTATAAGCTGTAACGCGTCGTTGCACATACGTGAAATCCAGCAGCGGTGTAGCTTCATCGCCACTAATCATTGGAGCAATCATCTCATCAGCCGAACGTGTATATTCGTTCGTTCTGTACTCGCTGGGCGAGATGCTCAAGTCACTGTCCTCTTTCACTCAAAGAGTCGCATCACCGATGTGCAGTGACAGCTACTCCAACAACAATTTAACAATATACTCGCCGATTAACCAAACTGTAAAGGATCGATTTAAATATTTTTACACGGGCTCGACATTCGCTCTGCAATGAGGGGTAATCAAAGGTTTTAGGACCTCAGGAGTCTGCGGAAAAAGGATACGTTCAATATCCCGGCTGCGAAGGTCTTCCGTATATCTGCTCGTTGGATCTACTCAACTCGGGTTAAAAATAGAAGGGAAGCCTTCTTATGAATGTAAATAAAGAGACCCTCTGTTACGAATTGAGGGGTGCAGCTTTGGGTGTTGTCGTCACGTTATCGTAATTTTTTAATTTTCATCACATTTTACTTTTTCCAATTTCAAAAACATGATGATCTCGGAAATGGCTCGATTAAAAAAATCTACAGCTTACACGATGTTACAAAGAAACGATGGGTATGAAAAATTGCCGTATCTCGTTTAATTTGAACTTCCGGTTTTACCGGAAATGAATCGATTTTCAATATTTTACCGAGAAATCCATACTTGCTTCTCCGTAATATTTTTTCTAAATAAACGATTAGGGTTTTCCAAGTTTATATATTTATTTGCAAATAAAAAAAAAAGGATTTATAAATTTTTTCTTTTTCAGAATTTATTTTTTATTCTCCCGTTCCTTCATCCCTCCGCGATGTTACGGATGGAATGTGCCTCGGGTATCATTGTTTGCTCGTTGAATATGAGATGAGGAAAAAACAGGCTGCGCTGAGAGAAATCCGAGAAGCTTGCGTTGTCGGATTGTATTCCGAAACTTGAATCCTCGGCAAGGTGTAAATTGTCAACCATTATACCGATGTCCTTTGCTTACGCACGTGGATAATTAGTCACCGCCACGTGCAAATACGGCTCCAATTATAAACCGCGGATCGGGTCGCGTTTTTTCTGAATTTCTTACGCTGCACGGTAAGAACCGCATCATTCAGAGTGAATAATGCCAGATGCGTAGAAACAGATTGTGCGATCTGAGAAGCGGGAAAACGTCTTGTCACGTACCAGTGCTAACATTCTTATAGTTTGCTCACCGGATTCGGTTTAGTCACGAATTACCCGCTAATTACCGCAATTACGACTCAAACTGTCTTCAACTATCCGAGACTAAACGTTCCATCGGATTCAATTGTTTTTTGAAAGCACCACGCGAGGTTGGAGGGGGGAGCTTTTCGATTTTTGGACTTTAACCGCCGATTCAAACATCGAACGAACGTCAAAGCGGGTTCGGGAGAAAGTCGTTGAGATATTCTTGATCTTGGGTGCAGTTAGCTGCGAGAGTCGGTGGCTTGCAGAGGTCTTCGTGTGAGCTATTTGGTGAAGAATGCGATGCGAGCAAATCGAGAGAGTGCGGTGCAAGGAGGCGAAGAAACTGAGGTCTGGGTCGCAGCTGTTCCTTATAACGAACAACTCTCTAGACTCTCTCGTTGTTCCGTTACACCGGACCCTTTCAACTCGAGTTTTAAGGTCGAATTTTTTCCCCACTTATCGTTGAATTACCGCGGTATCGCGGTGTTTTGCAATCACCGCGAGACTTAGGCCCGACCGATGATTATATACGACGGGAAATGGAAAAAACTTGAAGGTAAACACAGACGTCACTCGCACCCGACCCAGAACAATGGAAACACGTTGACTCGGGTCGTGTTCTTTGAGCTCTTTTACAAACCGGAACTTGGTTAACGAATTAGGATAGAGGCGGCGGGGGAATTTTTCGGCGACCCTCGCCCGACCCTAGATGAACAAGCAAACAATATTTTCTAAAAACGGATCTCTCGCAGGGCGGTGAAAATCTTTCCGAGTACACGTGTTGTACAAATAATTCTATCGAAGTACGACGGATTCGGAATTCCTCTTTGCAGCACTGCCGGAATTAGTTTTTTATACGGTGTAAAGGGGCGTGTTATGCCTATTTTTAAATACAGATAGAATTTGATTGAACAAAAATGAAATAGGGTTGTATTACACCTTGAACATTTCGTTTGAAAAATTGGGAAATTTTTATATTTCACTTTAATACTTGAAGAAGCAAATTTATCGATTATTACACGTTGGTACAATTACACATACGCATATATATATATATATATATATATTACAGTCATCGTATACGCTATTAATTGAATTATATAAAAAGTATTCACTCCCACGATATACGCGTTTCCGCTACACATCCTTTGTTGCTTTGCACACGCCATGTTTTATACGCAGTCACAAAGTGATATCAAACAACACAGATACTCATTTCGCATACATTATATCTATATATGTAGATATATTTATATTTATATTTTACCGTATATTAATAGTGAATAATTTATCTACATTACGTCGGAATTACAGCAACAATGGCGGTCTCGCATTCATTTCAAAAACGAACTTTTCAAAACTATTATTACTAATTGCATTTTACGGTATTCTACTCAGTTCCTTGTTAAAAATGCGATCAAGTTTCTTTTTTTTTTTTTTTTGAAAAGAAAAAAGTAAACAACGTATTCGAAATTCAGGCATATTTTACGCTTCCTTCCAGAGGGCATTTCGCGTCTTACCCTCGATCGTGTCTCACCCGTGAATCGTGATATTTTCAGCTAGCCAGCGTCGAAATAACTCACGTGCAAGCACGTGCGGCATAATACTGTACACTCTAAAACGCACGAGTCCGATCTCTTCACATGTGACTTTAACCAGAGACACGCGGACCGGTAATTGAATAAAACGACACGCTGCCGCCGTTCTCAACAATTATTTAATAACCATCACGATTCGTTGGTTTCTTTACAATTTTCCCAAATATTCCTACAGTCTACAATATCATACGAGGGAAAAAGTAATTGTCATACAAACTTAAACCTTAAATAAATCAATTTTTTAACACCTCGTTGTTTCATCTCCACGCATAAAGTTCATGCTCACTGTATATTTTTTCGAATTTCGAAATTCGACCAATCCAAACGAGACCACAATTTGAGTCTTACTCATCTATTTACCGAGCCGTGATACACGCAACGTAATATTTACAGATCAGCTATGAATATTTTCAAAGAACTTGAGTAGAGACGCAAAATCATATAATAATAATATTAATAATAATAACGATAAGTGATAGTCGAACATATATGAGATACGTTGTACCTATAAATACGTAATACGCTAATAGTAATGATATTGAAGTCTTCCTCTTGTTATGATACGTATATATTAAATAATAACGATCGATATATATGTATATCACAGATTAATTTATGGTTGACGGAAGTTTTACGAAATGGTGATCGGCGTTGTCTCCGTATCACCAGGCTTCGTTGGCAAAGGTCTGTTGGCCATTTTACTAGATGGCCTCGAGTTCGTGTGAGTATTCGGCTCCGAGAGTTCCGAGTAAAGGTGAGCCGCCGCGTCCGAGGGTTCGGCGTACTCGCAGAGCAACGGAGCCGCGGGCCTTTTCTGGGGACTCTTCGACGACGTGCCGAGAATGCTCTCGCCGAGGGCCTTGAGGAAGCTCAGAGGTCGAGTCTGGCTCTTGGCGGGATCCCTGAAGCCGGTCTTCTGCCCCTCGTTTCCGGTACCACCAATTTCCGGCGGCAGAGGCTGCTGGGCCCGACCGACAAGTCCAGCCAAAACTGGTTGGGACAGTCGGCTCGTACTGGGTACCGTTTCGTCGCCCAGAAGCTCGGCGTAGAGGTGATTCTGGTCGCTCAATTTACTGTCCCGAGGCTCGGCGTACTCCACGATTTGGGACCGAGGCCCCACGGGGGTCGGGAGAAGCTTGTCCAGGGACGGAACTCGCGTGCCGACGCTCGTCGAGGGCCTCAAGGCCGAGCCGCGAGCCCGGGGTCTGACTACAAGGTCGTGGTAGACCGCCGGAGTCTCGCGGTTGTCGTTGTTGTTGTTGTTGCAACTCTCCTCGACCTTGATCAGGTCGTAGAGGTGCTCGATCATGTCTCTGGCCTCGCTGTAGTCATCCGGATCGTTGAGTCGCTCCCTGAGCTCCCTGAGGTAATCCTCTGTCAGTTCTTCGGGCAGTGTTTGGGTCGCCTTGTTCTCCGTGTATGCGTAGGCGTCCTCGGCTTGGTCATCAGGCGCCGTTTCCACGGCCAGGACTCTAGCTTCCGGCCGCAGACCCGCGTACTCGTTAACGCTCATCCGAGATATCGACCTCGCCGATGTTGCAGCGGCCATTCCGTTGCTCGGCGACATCCACGAGGCCAGACCGGAGAAAGGACCCGACGTCAACTTCGGACAGACGCCTCGCCGCCGGACGTAGAACAGACCGAACATCACCAGCACCGCCATCACGCAGAGACCAGCTGCCGAGCATATCATCACTATTATCCGTTTCTCTCGTTCCAGCTGCTTGGGGTCGCTCATTTCAACGTCGAAATAACCCTTCGGCTTTGGGTAACCGTGCGGACCGACGTTCGGCGGACTTACGCTAGGCTCAGGCTTCGTAGCAGGGTCCTTGCAGCTTATGTGGTGCACTCTCGCCGCGCATATTATGCTCGTGAAGTTGCTCATCAACAGCCGGCCCTGCGGCACCTTGAAGCACCGACCTAGAACCTCGTCTATCTCGCAGTAGCTCGAGGCCATCACCGCTACCACGGAACCGTTTGTTCCGGCTAGATTTTTCATCCATTTTTCAAGATTGCAGCTGCACGGCTCTGCAAAGTAGTTACCGCTTATCGTCGTTCGGCGAAGACTCTGAGTCTGTGCCGCGAACCTCAGAGAACCAGGTTCCGCTGTCACTATGTGGTTCTCGGTGAACAGGAACTCAGTCTGCGTTTTAACGTTCTCTGACATCTTCACCGATATCGATTCGTTCTGAATACTCCGGAATAGGTTCTGGTGGATCGCTATGTGGTTCCATTGGTTGAGCGATATCGCCCGGTGCGCGATTTCCTGAAACTCGTTGTTGTTCAGAGTCACCGTTGCCGCGACCACGTTTATGGCACCTGTCTCCATGTCATTCACTCTGAAAATTCAATGGTTGGTTTAGATTTGGATCGTGATGATTTTGTCACAGACGCTTCGATAGGAAACGAACGGTCCTCTTACCTTGAGTATTGAATTGTGAAATTTGTGACTGGTGCCAGAAGCGCACCGGTTTTTATTTGCGCAACGCTCACGTCGACGAATTCTAGATTGTCGATGAGAGTTCGACCGTTAAAAGCACCCGACTCGATTGTCCCGATAGTAGCGTTGCTTATCGCCACTTTCAGTATCTTCATCGCGCTAAACGTGTCCTTGCGAATCACCGATGTCTCGAGATTGTCCATGCGCACCTCCATGACTGTCGAGGGAAACGCCATCGTTGGTAACTCGTCTATTTTTACACTCTGGAACAATATCTGGAAGGAGAGGAAAAACACTTGGTCATCAACATCTTGAACCGGTTAAATCTTTGCACGGTGAATAAGATGGAGGGTTAACACCGCGGTTGAAAATAAAGTAAAAGATCCGTATCCCGAGCCATTATCACATGGCCGTGTGCGTTTGTCTGTCAACGAGTGAAATTTTTAGAAGGTAGCCGTTTTCCTTTTTCTTTCAACATCGGGGATCACAATCTGACCTGGCTCAACCTCGGCTTCTAATTACAGTCAAAAATAAAACGATGACAATCATGAGAGAGGAGATCGTGACTGACCTGGGTCGCCGGTCCATGACGTCCTGGCTGAGGCGTGTCGAACTTGAAGGCGTTGGTGGACAGCTCCAAGTCGAGGACATCCTTGATGGTGATCTTCAGCAGCCATAAAAAAACGTTTGGCTTTATCTTTACGGTTTTGCACCGAGCTATAGAGACACTCAGTGGTTTCAGCGAGTTCTTGAACGCGTGACTCTCCAGCAGTACCGTGTCGCACTCCGATACCTCGAACAGAGTGTTCGGGGCGCTTAAATTATTGAACGCCTGGCTCTTCGCTACCACGTTGGAAACCCCCGAGACGTGCACTCTACGCAGTTGAACACCTCCCATAAATGCACCTGCTTGTATCTTCAGCTCTCGACACCGGGATATTTCCACTTCGATCGCTTCCTCCGGCACCGAACCTTCCACCAGCTCCACATCCTGAAACAACGAAACCGTAGTTTCATGTTTTGTTGATACAAACGTTAAAATTGTTCGTGCTGGTGAAATTTCATCAACATCAATGGTGGTTTTATTCACCCACTTTCTGTGTTCACCCACAGTAGTGGGACTTTCATAATCGCTCAATCATTGCTATCGTCGAATTCATTTTCATTAAAAGACTTTTGAACACTGAAACGTAGCAGGAAAGACTTCGTGGTTTAAACAATTATGGCTAACAAAAGTGGTCTAAAAAGCTTTGTCCTCAAAGCCTACGCAGAGAATGCATATCCGTGCAGGTTAACCTGTTTTTTCACGTTTTGTTGGCACCACTTATGCTGATGAGCCGACATTTATGCAAATGTGCCTGAGTAACTCTATTTGGAGCCGAGTTTATAAACGGAAACGCTCAGAAATATAGAGCTTATGCACCGCGTGCAGAATGGTCGGGGGTGGCTGTTATGCCCAGGATTAGACATAACAACGTTGCTGAAGATCATTGGAAGCATTTCTTTTATAGAGTCGTAGCGTTTTTAACCTTTAGCTGGCACCTTGGGGTTCTTCGTGACCTAAGAGTTTTTAACCTTTAGCCGTCTCTTTTATTATCTGGTATAATATTGCTGATAACCTTGGGGTCAATTGAAATTAATAATTATTGTTGCGACCTTGTTTATCTTGTAAAAGACGCTTAAGTGTATACCAACAAAAAAAGAAAAATTCAAGTAATAATATTGAATTGCTTCGTTACAGCAAGCAATTTTCGGTTGGGGTTTTCAACGACTCCAAGGTGCCAGCAATGTTATATCAGATAAACGTGCCGGCTAAAGGTTAATCGATTGAACGGGGATAAAGTATACCTGCAATCCTTTTTCTTCTGCGCTCTGTTTACCAGTCAGAGCAACCATACTGTACCTATAACCCGACAGATGCTCATATAGGATATATTTGTGCGCTGGGTGAAGAAGAAGTGAACGTAGAGGCGACGTTTTACTTGTGAAAAATGAAAATAAAAATCCATCGAGCTTCCTGTTTTAACTAAGATGGCGACAGGCTAGCCAAGGCTCAAGACTGAAAGGGACAGGTTAATAATAACAGTCGCTATATTCCAGTCTGAGACGTCGAGGAATTTCACTCTCGGAACCTTCAATTCAGTTCATTTTATTTTTTCTACCTTTTTTCCTCCGTTTGTACGAAGAGCACTGAACTATAATTAATTAGCCGAATGATTGATTGCTTTATTCATTCGTCCTTAATTCATTCGTTTAAGAGTCTCATTAAACTTTTCACAATTATTTTTCTACTTCCTTGTGCATTGTCAATCCCTTCGCACAGACACGAGTTTAACATCCTCCGAATTTTCTGCCTGCAAGTCGAAACCCAAAGTCTACAAGCTGTCCGGAATTTGGCTCTCTGGCGAAATCTTGTCGAACACGCGTGTTTCGCTGTTACCCAATTTAGCATCACTGGTCGTATAATTAGTTCTTTGTGTAGCTGTGCGTAATTCATTGTTCACCTCCAAGGTTACGTGCCTGCGGTGCAGCTACCGTCTATTTTGCCCTATTTCACGGTTTAGAAAACCTAGTTATTTCCACTACAGTCCGACGAACATAATCAACTCATTCTCTATGATTCACACGTACAACATATACGAGACAATGTACATGATTACTTTCTTATCACGCTCTGACACGGCATACAGTTTGGAAAACCTGTTTATTTCCACTACATTCTGACGAACAATTAGCTCGTAATATCTATGATTCACATATACAATATAGGTATAGTATAAGTGATAATGTTCACGGTTATGATGTAAAGATTCGTATGGCGGAGCATTTGTAAGTGTGCTAGTAGGTGAAACAACTGCCATTTAAAACTACATGGAATTGACTAAAATTAAACGAATAACTGCTGTAGCATGGGTATGGTAGCGGTTTAGCTCTCGTGCTTTTTTTTCTTGAAATAAACAGAAGGAGGGG
The DNA here is from genome assembly GCF_021155775.2 of Neodiprion pinetum. Classification (NCBI taxonomy): domain Eukaryota; kingdom Metazoa; phylum Arthropoda; class Insecta; order Hymenoptera; family Diprionidae; genus Neodiprion; species Neodiprion pinetum. Next base: position 4,181,797 of record NC_060233.1, read on the forward strand.
AAACGAGGCTTCGAGACGTTTAGAGGGTGACTTGGAAATCCATTATCACAATAATCAAAACGTGCACGTCATAACTTTCTCTCGAGGAAAACAAGAAGAAGAAACTGGCGCGGATGTTGTCGGTTATTCGTATTAAGATCCTGCTGCTGCAAAGTAGTGGATAAATCGTTACAATTTCACGGCAATCGTGATGAAAACGGAGAAGATTTTCTACATACAGTTAATGAAAAAAGGAAACCGCCCAACGCCACGCGACGATACAGTAGCCTTTGACCGAACAAACGCCAAAGCGCTATCGCGATGACGTGCGGCTAATTCCGATAATGGAATGGAATGGAATGGAATGGAACGGAATGGAATATAGGAAGCGTCAGGATATTAGCTTAGGCATAAAGCTACACGAGCCGACTTGAAAGATAGCAATCGGTCTACCCGTATCAAACATTTCCTGCTTAGTTCCCGAATCCAGAGTGTGACAAAGCCGTATAATCCAACAGGACTTGTCAGGGTAGTGTATTCTTCCCGAATGCCGAAGGCTACTCTTCCATTATGCGTTGGCTCTGAGGTCATGATCTGAAACGTGGCTAGGTCTTTGAAACATGTATGAGTTCATTTCCGAGCTCTACCACTCTCCGTATCTCGAGTCTTTGCGAACGCTGCGGACTTTGTCCTGATCGATCTGAAAATACGATGACAACGATCTTGACTTTAACGAAACTCGTTGCCGCGTTGTTGGTCCTGGTACCGAGCATTTATATTTTCAATTCTTCGGACCTGTTCGACTTTCGATCAGAATTTATTTGGGACTCCACCACAGCTATGGTAGTTTCTTTACCAATTAGTGGGATTAGGTACGTGGAAGGAACTGAGATTATACCGCGTTTTCAACAAACGTCAAGAAACTTTTATCGCATTTACTGATCTCGAATAAAAGCTATTCAGGGTCGTAAAAAGTAGGCGGAAGAAAGTTGAAAGCATAAGTACGAGGGAGGGTTTTGCTTTTCTTTTACGGTACTGACTCGAGACGAGTTTCTTCTCTGTTTCTTCTTCACCGGTACCTCTAGTGAATTCCAAAGTTTTGCGGAATTTAAAATGCCGCGATGACTCCCTCCGCCCGACCGAAAAATCTAACGGTAGACGTTATCGCCTTTCGTGTCTATTTTTACCACCGCGTGCGTTCAACGTAACAGTGAACCCACGTGACAGACTCAGAAACGCAGAGACAGCCTCTTGTGTCACAGTGAGGTGGGAGAAGAGGGTAATTAATCGGTTTATTTTCAACCAAGTTTATCCGTGATTTGTCGAGCTCGCTTTTTACCACCCCTTGGGCATAACGACATCGCTTTATATTTCCCTGAACCTGGATTCTTAGACGTGGATGATCAATAAATGAATCGTTACCCTTCCAATTGTAAAACCCCCGATACTCTACTCGCATTGGCAGTGTATTCGATTCACCGCACAGGAAAAGCTTTTGACGAAGCAGCGGAGTAGAAGTGTATTCGCGACGTAATTCAACCTCGAAGTATTAAGTCGTGGCATGTACGACCTACTCAACTCACATGACTAAATTCAGAAAAGTTCAAATAAAGAAATCTGCGATAAGATGAGTACGAGCACAACGAGTGTTTACTCGCTCTGTTGACACTCGAACAATCCATTACGCAAGCCGGTACACGTTATGCCCGAGTGTATATTCTTCTGCTGTGTACTCTGAACGTATATACGAACTATGGCAACGTAATTTATGGCTGACAGTTGAAACCGCACTACAAGATCACCTTGAAACGCTGCCCGCTTCCAAGTACCGGTCAACGTCAAAATAAACAGTCTCATTTGCGTGGAGAATTTTCCTGGAGAGATAGCTAAGCCACTTCGTTGATCGGCACCAAGGAACGGTCAAAGGTCTAAAGATTTCTTCGAGGTATTTTCATCGGCGGCAGGTCGACGCTTGGTCTAAATTTAAGTTCATTCATTTTTTTCGGAGGGATACATGCCTGCCCACCTACTCTTCTCCGGAGAGGGAACCAAGAGAGAACCAAGAGCGAGAGAGAGTGGATAGTAAAAGTGTTCCTTTAACGCCGCCGAGGTCCATGGACGTACTGCAGTTACGCCGTGACTAACGGAAAACGTCACGTGGCGTGAGTCAGTTGGACGTTTTGCCAGCTAAAAGTTACCCTCAGCTATTTCTGTGTCAACACACAAAGAAGAGCGAGAGCGACTCACGCGACGAGAGCATAAGTAACGAGTATATGGAGTATGTATTCCTTGGGAAGGGAGAGAAGCCTCCTCATCCCTTCTGTCTTTGCTTGCTTGCTTCCTTCCTTCGTTCCTTCGTTCGTTCGGCAACGACCGGCATTAACCCTCCACCCCATGGACCAAATTTAGCGAAAAGCACACCTCTGGAACGCTAAATCTTTTCGCGCAAAGATCCGTCCTGACTAGTACCGACTCTCAAAAACTACTCGGGATAATAGATGCGGGAAAATCTTGTTCTGACCGTGAAATCTACTCGAATCTTTTGGTCTCTCTCTCTATCTTGGCACACGTCCATCGCGAATGCTGTTTGTACATGGCTCTTGGTCAACGGGATAATTCTTGACGCGCCTCGTAGTCTTTGAAAATTACCGAGGCGTCGAATGACCGGCGTAATTTAGCTGCCACTCACAACGTCTGATATTCGATACTTATCTTGTAGTTTCTAACGAAGCAGACATTTTTTCCGCCAATCGAAGCTCGGCAATAGTTTGTTTTACGTAGAGGATAGAATAGATTTTCTTCTCTTCGTTCACCGGTTGTTAAAGTGTCTTCGTCAGCTTTGGCAATTGTACAAAACAGAGAAAATTAAACTTGACTTACGAAAGCATCTATTGGAAGCCAGGATTTCGAATGAAAACCAAACAATCGTGCCACATCCAGTTTCAATTCCATTATTCAATGTTTTTCAAAGACTGCACATTATCAGTACAGCTGATTTCAGCAGTGAGTCTGTTTTTCTCAAGTAGCACCGTCTATAGTGATACCGAGTACAATACCGGAGAGAACAGTCAATTTTATTGTTTTCCTTGTCCATTTTTCGTTTCACTGAAGTAAATTGATCGTCACATTTTACGGCATCGCCTTATCTGCTTCGAAACGAGTCATAAACTGAGCAGAGTAAACCAAAGAAACAAAATAGAACATCACTTTAATTTTACTTCCAGTACGGTTTGCGTGTAGCTTAAGGAGTCTCCACGTGGACGAGAAGCTACACAATGAAGCGGTGCCTAATCTAGGGCTGTTAAAATACAGACATTAACCAGATTATGGTCATATTTCGTAGGTGGATGAAGGGACGCTACGTGGAACTGAAGCCAACGTAACAGCGACTAGCGGTTATGAATGTACAACAAATAATCACACGCCAGTTTGCTCTTGGAATATGTTCAACAAACGTCTAACGCTGCAGACCTTCAGCCAAGGTCACCTTTTCTCACAACTCGTCCAATATTAGCCGTCAGGGTTCTTTTACTGTTTGTCGAAAGATGCCTAGTCCAAATCGTATTAGAACAAGTGTCTAGAAATTTCATACTCGCGAACGAATAATTTGAATCACAATGGAGAAGAATTTCTTCCATTCCCGTCTTACACGAGCTGCTCGACGACCACCCTCGATTCAAGGGATTATAATATTTCCTCTTTACACTTGAGCCGCTACCACGAAGGCCGAGGGCTTCTTCCCCCAAGAATTCACCTTCTCTCTACGGGGGTCCGTCATGATCCCTGTCTACAAAGGCTGTTGCGTGTCGCGGAGAATTCATCCGTCTGGCCTGACTCGACCTGGCGGAAGAAGTCAAGTAAGACGAGATTAAATATATGGAAGGGAAAAAGTGCTGCCCAGACTGACGTGGCCACGAGAGGTTTCTCGCATATATGTGAACCGAACACATTGGTTTGGCTGAACTTACGCGGTCACCCGTAATCACCCATTACGTATGAAGGATATCTCATGGAGCTGCTACACGGTGAGTTGTTGAAGAACTTGCTTACCAGCTGGCGAAGGTTGCGACATGTATGTGTAGTATGCACGTTACATTGAACTGGGTCACATGCCGCCACCTAGTCTTAGTTCACTCGGTGCGTCTGTCTGACATCAGAGGGGGGATGGGAACGAAAAATGGCTACCGGAATCGCATTACGTATTTAAAACCTTCTCCAGATAGCTTTTAAATTGGGAGGGACTTGGAAGGAACTACCGAACACCAACGAATGAACGCGGACGTTCGACTATCCCCTCGGTTAATATTATTATACCAGTAGTAGAAGAAATGCGCCTACTAGACTACAACGTTGGGGTTTAAAAATAGTATCTGGTCGTTCTAGTTCCTACACTTCAGACGTGTGTACATCTATCTGCGTATGCACGTATGTATATCTTCAAGATGAAACAAGAAGAGGTAGAAACGTGTGGAGATACGTAAAAAGAAGAAGAAATCACGCCTGCGATACCAAAACTCATTCCCTTCGGTGTTCTCTAGATCGTGGAGTCAAGCCACGAGAACCTGACTCGAAGTTACAACTGGACCCGCAAGAACAGGCAACGCGATGCTACGTTCTTTGCTCGAAATTAATACTTGTGTGGCAATAAACTTTATACCTACAGGTTGACACTTGACACTATTTCTATGATCAATTCGAACAATGGCTGCATTAAGCGCTTGTCTTGTATTCGACGTACATCGTTCTCTGTGACGATTTTCATCGCACAGTTATCGCGAACGGAGTAATCGAATATGGAATGACTGGCTCCAACCCGGCTTTTCTCCCGCCATTGTGGAAATCCCGTTGCGTCACACTTTATCCTTTATTTGAAAAGTTGTTTCACTTCAGAAATTGCGTCGCATAGCAGCTGAAATGAAATTGTTTTGAAATAATTCTGTTTTCTGTAGAAGAATTTCTGGAATGCGCGTGTAAATATACATGCGCGTGTCATCAAGTTTTTATCGCGGACGAGTCAAACCGAGAGTGGTGCGATTGAGATACGCGTATAGACAATGACCTATAAGTATCTATTTAAACATATTTGCCAGCTCTGTAAACCTGCGCCATTAGCCTGAGCCAGCGATTCTGGTTTCTCATAATCAGCTTTTCTGCCTCGACTTGTGTCTTATTTACTCGGCCCTCTTATCTCGCGTTACACGCATAAATGGCGCGTATTCTTGCACGAAGCACGTCCGAGGACACATCGTTGCTCGAAAGGCCGTTCCTCTCAGTGTCTCCGTCTGTTTTTCCTTCTCTCTCTTTCTCTCTCTCTCTGCCCCCCTCCGCCAGAGTTTGATGAGCTGGTCCTGACCCAGTGCACAAAAAATACGAACGTAACGTTGCCAGGTCTTCGTACACTGTACACGCACTTTGGAAGCCAACTTATCGGCGCATAACCTCCAAACCTGAAACGTAATGAAGATTAGTCGCTGATATAGTTGAACGCCAAACGTGCGGAGTAAGACAACGATTTTTTAGTCATGACCATCGCTGAAAACGACCATCAGTTGTTGTAATAATCTGAGGAGGAAATGGGTCCGAAGCCCGGTTATCTATAACCTGTCAATCCATCTATAGTGGAAGCAATTACTCTTGGCTCCTGTATGGCTTCTCAGCTTAATGTATAATGGCACTGTTTTTTTAAATCCTAACCGAGGATTAGTTTGTGATTCATCTTTCTATATTCACTTTTACCGAACACCACATGGACGGGAAATAATGCTGTAACTCGTATTTTACTATCGGGCACACCTTTCTCTCCGACAATGAGATAGTTCGCGAGCGTTGAGAATCGTCGGTGGGAACATGGTGTTCGTCGAAGGCTACTTTACACACAGTATAATACGCGAGACCATAGAAGAACGAGAACTGGGAGGAATTGATCGATAGAAGAAGAAGAAGGTGCATGGCGATCGCTCGAGAGTTGAGGTGAATGCCCGATCAATTTATCGTATATATCAGTATAACGTACGCGTTGGTAGGTAGGTAGGTATACGTTACGTAAAATTCTAGGCAAAGGCACAACTGCCACACTGTCGTTTGCGTCGTCGAGGAGTTTTGCTCCAGCTGGCACTTGAACAAATATGGGTAATAGCAGTCAGCCAGCCAGATAGTCGTAGAGGCAACCAAGCAGCCGCATCATACAGCAGCCTTCGACTTATTCTCGTTTCTATCGTTTCCGTAACGGGAACGAAACGCATCGTCGAGACTCGGTCGTTCAACTGATCAACCCTGTATTTCATCTTTAATACAGAGGCTGAAACGACTTCCCAGAAGATTATCTACGACATTTGCTTGGGGGGTCAAGAAAGAAAAAAACGGTTTTCAATTTATACAATAACGGTTTAACGGACTTTGATCGGTTTTCGTTTGCTGGTATTGTTTCACAATCATAGGATGCGTATGATCCAACCGCTATCGCGACTCTCGTCCTTTCCTGTTGAAAAATTTTATCTCCACTGGAAATGCCGGGGGTTTGCTTTCTCGTCAAACGCGATAAACTTAACGCGACGTGGCAGCGTTTCCGTCTTGGTCTACGAATACACACGGAATGAATCTACCCTCTATTGACCTTTGACACTTGACAAGGTCATTTGGTTATTGTATCCCAAGACGAGGATGATGTGGGCGCTGCTTTATACCGGCAAACATAAAACCGAGTCTTTATTACATTTAAGGACCATTGAACGTGATCCTCGTCTTCGTCTGCTTAAACTCCAGCGAATTAAGGAGGATACCTATAACGTCGAATCTCTCGTTTGAGACTCTGAGACAATTTTATACCTCCCTCTCTCTCTCTCTCTCTCTCTCTTCTCGGGTGCATTTAGCTATATTACTTCCGGTGTTCAAGTGTGTACTCGGAACAACAAAAACGCCTAACGCTCCGATCGCCCCTCAGTGAATTAAATTTCCATATTCATTATGCATTGTGCGACTACGTGAAGGAATTTCCAGGGTATGGTCTAATTCTGACGGAAGTTTGTTCGGAATTTAGGGGCGAGAGAGCCGCGTGTGACCGTCTAACTAGTCTGCTCGCAGCTCTAGCCGAAGTCAAAGAGAGAGAGAGAGAGAGAGAGAGCACATGATGTTTCAACATTTGAACCCAGTGTGGCGGGTCAACTCGCGAGAGGTCAGTCGGTAATTTAGTTAATTAGAATACAACGTACAGATAGCATGCAATTCGTTAAGTGCTCTGCCACTGGTTGACCATAATAATCCACCAGCTTCGCCGAGCTCGTGGTAAACGACAAATGTAGTCGCAGGACAGAGTGAAAGGCAATATCAATTACAGTTGGACACGTGTAAAACTGTGTACCTACTTTGAATCTTACACCAAGAGGGATTTGATATTCGACTTTGATCCAGCGTTTTCTGCGTAGTATCGATGTACGAAATCGATACGTTTATATTTAGTGTCTAGTACCACTCCCCAAGATCCATGTAACTACCGTACGAGGTTGAAGTTAGTAACGTTAATGTAACGAACGTCAGGGAACAAATCATTACCGTGCAGTTTCCGAATGACTTTCCAGTAGTCGGCTTTCAAAATAATGATTATATTTTGTCTTTTATCATCATAGTTTATCAAGTTTCAGATGTCGATTCTAAAGGTCCGAAGTAACGAGTTCTCCTAAACATGGATTGTTAGAGTAACGTTACTGACTTCATCCTCATTGTAACCATTTCGTATTATAGTATAGGAGAAAGCGTGGAGATACGATGGGTACTTATGATGTAAATTAATTGCCTCAATTTCGGTTCGGTAATTGGTGACATGAACCAGTCGCGAATGAAGGAGTACTAGAAGAAGAAAAAGAAGAAGAAGAACGGAGATGAAGCAGTCACCGAATGGACCAACTTTAGTCCCCTTCTCTCTTCTACTTTTGTCCTTTTTTTTTTTTTTATCCCGGAAGAGCGGAGTCGCCGATTGATAATAAATCGAGCTTATCTCGCTCAACTCAAACCAGGGATTTCAGTCGGGCTTTGCTGTACACACGAGAAACAATCATTCCGTATCCAAGCGGTAGCCAGTCTCGAGTCCAGAGTATCAAAGTTTCGATTTTATCTCTTTCTCCGAGAGACAATTGTCGGTCGGCTTAGCCGAAAGCCGGTCGTTCGAACGGACCCTGGAAACGCGTTCCTTTCTCTCTCTCTCTTTCTCTTTCTCTTTCTCAGTCTCCCTTTCTTTGCTCTCGAGTGGTGTGATATGTGGTAAATAACTTTCGGCCTCGTTTCTCTCTCTTTATTTCTCTCTCTCTCTCTCTCCTCTATCGTCGTCGCGACCTCCAAAGGCTCGAAGAAACTCTCGTTGAACGGACACTCGAGCTCCGACACAAATGCACCAACTATTCACACTGGTATAACATAACCCGCATGTCCCAGACGACTGTCCCTCCTCTCCAATGAACGGGCAGAGCCTCGTCGTCGGCTCGAGACTCATTCAAGTCTCGTTGAAAGAATCTATTGTGAATAAATTGACTCTGAAGCTCTCGATCGTTCTTGCCTACACAATCGCACACACGAGCTTTTGAAACAATCCCTCGGCTCAATGAGACCAAATAAGTTACTGAATGAGCCCCGACCATGCGACAATAACTCGTTACTACACCTATACCAACCCGAGATTCCCAGCGTCCTGCGTATCGCGTCGTCTTTCACTCCTTATTCAGATTTAAAGAATACTTTCTGTTTTCTTGAAGATAATTTTATCCTCGGATAACATTGAAATTATTTACTTAATAATTCACCGACAAGCGAAGGAAACTTTATTTCAACGTGGCGGTGAAGATACATTAAGAAATTCGGAACGGCATCTTTTAACGAGCTGACCCCTTTGACCGGAAGTTGTTTTATTCGGCGGAAGAACCTGGCTGTCTAACAACACCGAACGTTGCGTGCAGGCCATGAGGTATACATACGAAATTTATGTTACATGCCTAGGCGTGGGGCTTTCTTCAAATTGTACGACAGCAAGTGACAACAAGTCGACGGAGACATTTTTCACGCGGATAAAAATTCACTCCGTAATTGTTATTTTTCATTGAAAATTGCACTGTAAACGATAAGTTTGAAGCTTGTATAATGTATATTACGTCGATATTTAAATGGACGGATGATCCGTCGACGTGTGAACGCAGATCCAGAGACTACGTGCGGGTTGCGTTGCGTCGAATCACTGAATCATTGACTATAGGATTTGATTAGGAAGTCTCGGTTGTATTATAACTGTGAACCGGAAGTATTAAGTCACTGAACCGCGCGTCGATTTTGCGACGTTTTACTGTATCATTAATAGAGTGATGCGAATAAACGACAATAATAATTATACGAAGTCAGAAAAAGTTTCGGAAATCGCGAAGTTTGACGAGACTGAAGTTAGCAACGTTAATCCTTACTTCGTATCCTCAGGATTGTCTGAAATTTAGCTAGTAAATTATGACAAATAAGAAAGTGTTTATGTATTCTGAAAAGCCAATTCCTTGAAAATCAGTAAAAATAAAATTGTACAAAGATTTATTCCACGATTATTCGTTACGTTAACGTTACTAACTTCGTATTTGCGCGATTTGCGGATACGAAATTGGAGATAATAAAATGACGAGGGTTCGATTGGTTTTTAAATCTTCGTTTACACAACTCCGAAGCACACGCCTGTAAGTCCACCGGTGTTTAGATCCTGGATGCACTCTTCATTCAAAATGCATCCCGTTTAAGAATCTCATGCACGTATCACTGCTAACCGTATACCTACGGTGGATGAAATATGGAAAGATTTATCGTGAGAGATGTTCCTGCGTTTGCTGAAGCCGCGGCTGCATATTTTCCAAAGAGATTATAATCAGGGCGTCACGCTGCCGTCACCGTGAATGATCGTCGAGGCTTGTAGGAAGAAAAAATACGGTGGAAACAGGAAATACAAAATATTTATATCGCCAATTTTGTTCTTCTTTATTGCCTTCTTTAACCAGGGCCTGGATAAATAAGTATTTAAAATTAGATAATACGCCCGTATAATGTAGGCTTGAAAAATTTAAAAATGATAAAAAAAAAATGTGGAAAATAGTAACTGCGTTTAAAAAGAATTAAAAAAAAAAATCTATACTTGCATATTAATCCAGGCCCTAATTATAATGATTCGAGATTTGTGATCTTTAGTTGTATTGAATCTGGTTGACGGTACGAAATTGGAATGATCAGTGCCACGGAGATACATTCCAAGTTCTCAATCCTTCACGTCCTTGTGAAAGTTTCTCTGTGTATAAGTAAAACAAGCATTGCTCAAGAACCGAAACAGCTCCTTTTTATCCCTTCTTTTTCTTTCCCCCGTATGTATAATTGTCGGCAACTTTTTTAAACCTGTTCTTCTTAGCATTAAATATACCGATTGTTTAATTTCTCCTATTGCGATGAGGTGAATTTTAGTAAAACTTTATAATTTCACTCTCTACGTGTCAGCGATATTCGCGTTGATTCCTGGTATATACAAATAAGACGCGAGATGTATTGAAAGAGAGAGGAAGATTTTTACGAGATTAATTCGTAACGTTAACGTAACGATTTATTTTTCCGAATATAATCGTTATCGCGCAATTACAGGATAATTGTCCGAATTCAGATTTTTACTAAACTGAACTCCGTCAAAGTCGTTAAAAAATTTTCAAAACCAGTGAATCTTTTGTTCAACAATTCGCTACGTTAACGTTACTAATTTCAATCTGGTGGATTTCAAGACGAATAAGTTGTACGCTTGGGAAAGGCGGTGCATGGTATAAAATGCTGACTCTTATTCTGCGCGTTATTTATATCGGGTGAGTCGTCTTTTGCCACAAGGATATATCTACGCCCGGACTCTCGGGGTTCAACGGATTTTGCTTTTGCGTCCGTGATCATACGCGGGAAAATCGAGTCGGTGATCATCGATGCGCAACCTGATGCAGCAAGTGGAACGCACGTTATAAACTACCTGTCCGTCCGCTATCCAATCCCACCTGAGCCCTGCCCTGACTTTCGGTCTCCAACCGACACAGAATTTTATTACTCGATCTTTTTGTGTTAAGAATAATTTCTATGCTAATTATACTGGTATTGATATCGCGATGTAATTTCGATATACATATCAGGTTCGTTTTGACCCTGGGAATGAAATTCTATGAGAGACTGTTGGGAAGGATTTTTTTCATCCCACTTTCTTTTTTTTCAAGAAGAGTTCGATCGATGAGAAATAACGTATGAAAAATCGATTTTTAAAGACCTTTGAAAATCGTATTTATTTCCCAGTCGATTTATCGCCGTACAGATAATCGCGTTGGTTTTTCAAATTCGTATGAAAAAACAAATAAATAAATAAAACTACGAACACGAGTGACATTTTTCGGTTACCGGTATTCAAAGTATAATTTCAGCCACCGCTTGTTGTTTGAAACTGTATAAAAGCAGCGAAAGCTTTTTTGTAAGTTCCAGTTTATTTATAACTTATACGTACGCGATTTTGCAAATTGTTATTAACACGTATGCAGAAGCGAGGGGAAAACGTTGAGGGATAATTAGGTAATTGGGTTGCACATTGACGATTACGGGTCGTTGAACCGCGTCTCTTTATAGCTCTTAAAATATGACGTCACGTAGTGCAGGCTGGATTTTACGTTTAAACAAAAATAATAGGTACGCAATGGCGGGTCGCGAATTGATAGACGACTAATAGACGTAAAGAAAATGAAAATGAAAAACAAAAAGACACACCTTGTCGCTGCTGAAAACGCACTTCACGTTAATCCATTTTTTCACAACTACGGTGCAGTTGCAGCCGTCAATTGCGCATATTCCGACAGGCGGTGCGTTTTGGCAATTGGCATTTTTTGGATTATTTATCACGAACAATATAACCGCGAATGCGACGATTCGACGAAACCACTTTATTCCACGATTATTATCATTATTACAGGCACAGAGAGATTTTCTTCCATCACTGATCATTTTTACGATTTACGATGAAAAAATTATTCCGAACAAGGAGGAGAAATACACCCGCACTCACTACACTGCGGCTGATACGTGTGTTTGATAGATTGATTTTTATTTCACACACACACGCACACACGCGCTCACAGGTATGCAAAATATTTCGGGCACTCAAACTGTCGAACTTGTTCGATAGCTCTCCACCTCTTTCCGCACTTTTTCAGTAATCACTGCGAGCATTTTATTATTAAATTCGATTCCTTCGGGCTTTTTTTTTTTTTTTTCACATTCAAATAAGAAAATCTTCACGTCGTGGTTTTCAAATCGCACACATCGCTTAATTGCTGGTTAATCGATTATTACAAATAAAACACTTGGACGATTTATTCGAGTTTAAAAAAAAAAGAAGAAAAAAAAAAATTTCAGCGGACGGTTTACGTTTTTTTTTTTTTTTTTTTTTTTTTTTTTTTTTTTTTTTAATCAGCGACGTAACTTTTCACACACATTTCTTTTCAAAACTATCATCACATCTCGGTATTAATTGTGTATGATATTTAATTCCATAAAATATCGATTCATTTCTTCGTTACTCGTTGTGGCAATTCAAATCCACACGCACAACTTCTCATTATACAGATACGTGAAAATCCTGCGAGTCCTCGGTTTTGTTCACATTTTTCTTTCTTTTTTTTATCCTCGCTCTCATTCCTCGACGATCAGTTAATTGATAAAATACATCGATTAAATAAATCGAGATTATCGTCGTCGGAACACATGGCGAACAATATCAGCGGCTGTGTTTCAATTCGCGATTTTTATACCGATCGGCAAAATAACCTTTCGCACTGCCGTGTAAATTGTATCGCATACAGGATAAGGCTTATATCGAGCGATGACGACGACGATGACGACGATGACGATGATGATGCTTTTACGGTGAAAAGATGAAAAGATTTGAAAGAAGAATGAAAAGAAAGTTGAAATTAAAAATAAATGAATTGAACAGACGTCGACCCGCGATGTTGCGAAATTGTTTTTTTCTTTCTTGAATTTTTTTATTTTTTTTCCCCTCCGTTTCTACAAAAATCACGCTTATTCCGCGATCTTTTCTCAAAACTCACGGCTCGGCTATCGGTGAAACACGCGTCGCGATAGCCGGATTGTAACTGGTGAGAAATCGAGTTGCAAGCGTGTTTCTATCCCCACCATGCCCTTCGGCTATTCCTCCGTTACACCAGCCAACACACATACGAAGTATTATTTTACACCCACAAAAACGCGTCTACGATACGAAACGCCGGGCGCAACGGACCATTGCCACCGTATCCAAGCACACACGCGTATTACATGTGTGTGTACGTAAATTACACTTTTCCACGTCGTCGTGGTCCTCCTCCTCTGTAGGCTGGCATCGCTTTCATGGGTTGGTCGTACAGGTTCTGACAAGTTTTGCTAACCGTGACACAATGTTGCTTTTTTTTCTTTTTCTTTTTTCTTCTTCCTTTTTCTTTTGAAAACAATCGTCCACCGATTGCTGAGACTTAAATATATCACGCTCGTGTAGCGGCACAATTTTACAGATTTTTCCTTGATTATGTAATTTTACTGCACGCGGAAAATCTCCTCGTCTAATTTCATCCCTCGAGTCATCCTGGAAGCACCGATCGGGGAGGGGTGTCAATGGCGGTGGCCTTTACAGCAACAGGTGTTTGCCATCTGATCGAGATGCTCGAGACCCTGTTTTTAAACGTGATTTTTTTACATCGAAGCGTCGTTTTCCTCAAATTCATTCAAGCGGAAGTAATTTGAAAACGTTTATTATTTACGAATAATTTTCGCCAGATTTT